>NC_056627.2:164435195-165635195 GCF_002870075.4 Lactuca sativa | reverse complement strand
ACCATGAAAAAATGGAGGATTTTTTAGAGAGAATATGGAGCACTAAAATTCAGCTATGCTTCTTGTAAAGCCCATAGATCCGGGCTAGTCAATTTAGAGACGATAAGTGTCAAAAATGACTTTTTGATAGAAGAGCGTTTAGAATGAATAATCATAACCAAGTTGTAGTATATGTTACAAGGATTCCGTACATATATAGAACGCCGAAATCCGAGTTATAACGAAGAAGTTATGATCCGTCGAAGTTTCGCGACAGAATCATCACGACACAGCGCGGCGTAAATAGTGAATTTACGATAGAGCGATATTTGGTCTTAGCAATCTTAACGAAAGTCATAGAATACGCTAAACCGAGAGCGTGCATAAAAAGAACGTCCAAATCTGACTTCGTATGAGGAAGTTATGATTTTTCTAAGTTTCAACTTAGCAGTATGCAACCCAAATCTTGAAATAGAGATCGAGTGATATTTGGTCGAAACAATCTAAACGAGAATCGAAGATCTCGTCGATAGTAGTCCAACGGTAAAAAGACAGACAAAAACGGACATTGGATAAAGAAGTTATGGATTTTTAACGGACTTTTCCAGTCCCGGCCTGTTAAAAATAATATAATAAAAATAAATCAAAATTTGCCGACGAAGTCTAAACAATAGTTGTAGAGCATAATCTCACCTACGCGTGGATATAAAGAACGTCGAAAACGGAGCTCGTACGCGAAAGTTACGGAAGTTAAAAGATTGAGGCACAAACTTCTAGGCTGAGCTGGAGGGGAACGCCATGCGTTCCTTCAGGGAACGTAGCGCGTTCGGAGCACCAGACCCTATCGCATCACCTGTCGAGTCTGAAGATCGTAAGCCATGACGTATGTGGGAATGCCCTGCGTTCCCCTAGGGAACGCCCCGCGTTTGGGCCTCTTCCCAGCCCTATAAAAGGAAAGCAAGGCCTTCGGGTTTTGTTGCACAATTCCTTTTCTCGGCTCCATATTACCTCGTTTTATGTGCAAGCTATACTCCCGAAGCCCCGGTATCATCCCGAGACCCGAAGCCCCCGAAGATCCCGAGAAACAGAGTTCCCGAGCTGAAACTCTGCCCACGAGAAACACCGTTTTCAAGGAAGCATCCTGGTTTCACCGGAAACGATTGTTTTAAGAGACGAGGTGCTGTCCGATAATCGTCTTATCAGGTGACTGTGTAGTTACTTTCTTCTAACACATAGATATGATGTATTTGCTATAAAATACGTGTTATGTGTTTATATATTGTTTGTTTACTTGAGATGGGAGTTGAATAAACGTTTTATATAGGTTTTAAATGTTTTAAACTATATGTGTAATTAATATCTACAAATACGTTGGGTAAAACATGGGTAGATGAAACAGTTGGTGTGTGATAAAGGATGAGTTGGATAATGAGACCAAAGATGATATAGATCATGAGATGAGGGTGACAAGTGAAAAATGAGTGAAACTTTTACCCAAGCGATGGCCCCATTATTCAGCAGAGTAGGGATGACAACCACAGACTATTCTAGACAGTCCAGTGGAACACTAGCAAGCTCGCAACTTGTAGGTGTTATAAACTTCATGTTCATTGTTGTACTCTAAAAACCCATTGATATGTATTGCTAGAGGAGTCTCGAAACCAATACTGTCAATAAATGAGATATAAACTCATTGACATGTATTACAAGAGGAGTCTCAAAAATGATACATTCAGTAAACGAGATAAAAACCCATTGATATGTATTGCTAGAGGAGTCTCGGAACCAATATTGTCAATAAACGAGATAAAGCCCGACGACTATGGAGTTAGCGCTTGGTAACTACGAATATACTGTTGAGAAAACCCTGGCAACGATGGACTTCGTACCGATTCCTTAGGATAATCCTTAGGAATAAATGAACGAGGAATAGTTGATTCTTAGGGTAGATCCTTAAGGTTAAAGAAGATAATAGGGATGGGTAATTGGGTTGATTGTTTAATGATTAAATTTAATAATTATATTATTGTGGGTTGAAAACCCTATACGCTCACCAGGCTCCCAAGCCTGACCCACTCAGTTTTCTTTGTATTACAGGTAATGACACAAGAGTATAAGTTGGTGGACTTGACGAGAGATTTTTGGATTATAGATCAGTAGTTATAAATAACTATTGTAAGGTCTATGTTATATTGTTTATGCTTTTGGTCTGTATCGGAACATGATATCCTGAGATTTTGTTATTTAATGAAAATACATTTCTTTAAAGAAATGCTTTGATAACTTCTTATCACCTTTTGTTTTGGGAACAATTTCCGCAGCAGTTTTCTTTAAACGATTACTCTGATTTTAAAACGAAACATAAACAAATCAGTCTTTTCTGGCCGTGAAAATTGGGATGTCACACTTCTCCATGAATATTGTCACACCCCCAAACCGGAACGGCGGAAATGTTCGGGGGTGGAGGACGTCATGTATAGTATAACGACAATTGTAAAATAGTAAACAAAGCAACAAAAACCATTGTATTAATAACATAGTATTTACATTGTGTTCAAAACATTACTTGTATAAAGTTAAGACTATAGCAAAAGATAAGGCGTAATGTTACTATGCTCCGTCTTCATAACGCCTGAGAGTGTACCTGCTACTAACATTCCCGAGAATACAAGTGGTTTGAAAAGAGAGTATCAACATTTAAGTTGGTAAGTTCATAAGTATTTTGGTAGAAAAGATATATTGTTTGTTATTAAGAATGTTAATGTGTTCTTCCAGAAAATCCAATATTTTATTAGTAAATAAATCGTAATCTTAGTACTTTGAGACTAAAAAGTATAAGTTCCTTATGTTTATATCTTGTGATTCGATATTCAGATTCATGTACTTAATATGACCCATCTTGTTACCTCCTATGATTACTTAGTGTATACTAATTGTATATAATAAAAATCAAACGGACAGTCGATTGGGTGAATCTGCCATAAACCCACAACCAAACAAGGAATAAGGAGAAAGACGGAAATCACACATTCCACTAGTTATCGGATATTCATTATATAGAATCGTGATGTATACATTAAGTAATCATAGACTTTAATAAAAAGGATGCTCATTATATGTTTTTCTGAACTTCTCTTTGTACCATGTTAGTAATAATATAATGTTTTACTTTTCGTGTAATTCGTGTGAAAATTTTGAAATTTAATACTTACAAATAATTTAATATAGTTTATTTATTAAAATAAAACCTTTGAAAGTACATTTTCCTTGAAATCTGAATGTATGGTTAATAATCAAATAAAACTAGTTGATAACATATCATTCGTAAATAAGTGTTAAATTCTTTGCAAACATATTCTTAGTTATATCCGCTTTACTGTAAAACATTGATTTCGATATGCAGTTGTGTTTATTTTTAGAAAGTCGAACTGTAAACTGTTCACCTGTAAAATAATGATATTGATCCTGGAAAATCTTATATTTTCCATAATACCGATTTGTGGTTTTAAACATTCCAAAACCAAAAAGGTATAAGTATAATTGCCATAATTAATTTCATGATATGTAGTTTTATTCATAAGTAAAATTAACTGAAGGTATATTTGGCCTGTAAAATAGATATGATGTAAATACCTTGTTTCACTGTTTTAAAAGAAGCATATTACTATGTAAAATAATCGTTGTTTTCTCCATGTGAGTTCTTATAACCATAATATATGACTGATATGCTTGATGCGACGTTCTTCAGGTGTCGGAATGATATGAAATTTGTCACCTTAGATCTGCCAGCCTAACTATAGAGAACAGTTAAGGTGCGGTATTGTCAGTCCCGTATAGATCTATACATAAATTCACGCTCTTCCTCCAGGAGATTCTGGTGAATAAGTCAGGACTTAAGGTCGTAGTTAGGTAAGTACACCACAAAGTGTCTCACAAATTTATTGTTTCAATGAGATTACGAGTAATACTGTGGAAAAAGCTTTTTAACAAATAAAGATGAAATTTTTCCATATATATGCTTAAGATGATTGATATTGTGAATTGACCCATAAATTAGACCAATTATAATTCATATGTATGTTTTCATATTGTTTTCCTTACTTAGTAAAATAGTCCATATGTTCCATAAACTATTTCTATTATAGTTTATATACATGCAAATTTCGTAATATGAACCTTTTGTATTTTAACAACCTTGAGAGTTTATAAGTTTGATAACAAAAACGTTTAGTTAGTATTTTTACGTACAATATTTATAAAATATGTAAAAGAGTGAAATAAACAATTTGTATTTTAAACACAATATTAGTTTTGTTTTTACTTGTATCCCCCCCCCCTAAAAACATAGAAAATTTTGGAAAAGTGTAGGGGTATGAACTCACCTTAGGTGCGTTTTTGACTAGATATCGAAATGAAAGCGGTGACCTTTGGGTATAATACGGACAGGATATCGTGATCCTAATGGTTTTAATCATATAAATAGTGTGATTAAATTGATACACGAATTATATATGTTTGTGTGATTATATGTTTTATAATAAAAACTTACCATAACTTGAAATAAAATGGGAGCAAGATACTTTCTGAACTTGTTTTTGTTCTTGGGAGTGGAAGGAAGTGGCTAATATTTGAGAGAATATTTGATGTTTGTTGGGACGTGAATGAAGGAAAGAGAGAGTTTTCGTGCATCCATGTGTGAAATGGAGGATGGTTTGCTTAAGTATGAAGTAAATCAAAAGAGGCGGTGATGTATTGGTTAGTGTGAAATAGGATAGAATTTAGGGTCTTCGGCCGTGAACAACACTCGAGAAGAGATGGTTTTCGTTGTGAGGGACGTTTACAGCCTAGAACAGCTCATGGCCGAAAACATGTTTTCGGTGCGAGGCCGAGAACTCGGTTTGCGGTCCTGCAATTTCGTACGTTTTCGGTCTGAAGTAAATAAGGAAAATGCGAAGGTTTTAAAATCCGAGGAGATAAGGCAATCCGAGGGTTTTCGGTCTAGGCGAGGATCCTCGGATTTTGTGCATTTCTCTTCTAATTTATGTAACACTTTTATTTAAACATACTAATATTATTAATTTAACTTTATTAAATTAACAAAACAACAAAGTTGACTTTTATTAGATATGTTTGACCTTTGTTGACTTTTGTTGACTTTTATAGATTGAAAATAATGGGCTGTCACAAATTCATGTTCAACGAATTTTAGGCTAAAGGGGTGTCATATATATATATCAGGAATCCGAGAGTCATGGTTAAACCCTAATCCATACACTTGGGTTATGATCCATATTTCATGTGGGCTAACTCTTGATGTATACTTACATAAACTTCACCCATCATGGATCAATAGCCCAAACAATATATATCATTGATTTACATAATCAGTCCTCGTTAATTTAATTAGTCTCTTTTGATCACTAAATTAATTCCAAATTAATTCTTGATCAATACTAATTAAATAACATGATTTCATATTAATATATTAGAACTTATAATATATTAATAAATCATAAATAACCTCTTCTCAAAAGTCCATCCTATCAAATTACTCTGGTGAAGGCAACCCAAATGGACCATGCTACTCTCGGGTCAAGTACATACCACTTATAGTTATGAGCTTAGACACCTAATCCAACACATGGTAGATCCAAGTATATCGATAGAAAGTACAATTATATTCGATATCAGGTAGAAGAAGGACACCTTCTGATGAAGAGAAAATCATCTGAGGATAACGTTGTAGATCCTTTTACAAAGGCTCCGAGCAGATTCAAACATTATCAGCCTGCTAGGAGCACAGGTTTAAGAGGCTATGTTAGTTTTAGTACTTAGGTGATATTTGAAACTTGTAACAAAATAAAATGTCATCGATTTTGGTGAATGAATAATAGATAATTATTTATGAGTATTGTACTACCTTATTCAATTATTTATTCTTGTGCTTCTTTTTGCATGTTTATACTTCCTAAGTAATTTGAATTATTCAAACTTCCATAGTCGGTCATACTTTCGGAAGTATGTAGTGAATCAAGACTGTCATGAATTGATTGTAGATTGTCGGTTGAGGTTAAGACATTGTAACTGGAATTGCTACAATATTCATGAGTACATTGAAAATAGAGATTTTAAGTATTGGATAAACCCATGCTTAGAGATTACTTCATGGATCTTATCATGAGTAATTCGAAGACGATAATATATTCTATTTATTAAAACAGGGATACATAAGTTGTAATTTATGAATCGGTTGTGTATTGGTATTACATAAACTCATTAGTAACTTGATGTTATCAAACATAGTATTATATATGATTTGGTGAGTAAAGGTTACAATTATGTATTCAAATTTTATTCGTCCCTTTTTCCACAACAGGAAAAGTGATATCATTGGGCCCCTCAATGAATTGGCGTTGACTATATAGTGCTGGGCCTAGCAAGGACTAATTGATCTGTTCAACTGGAGTCCAATATAGTCTTTACAAATTGGGAAATCAAATAACAAAACCTTGTATAATGAGATTGATTATGATCCACGTCCCGTCTCCATATGATATTTTGAAGAATGAAAGGATAACTGATCATTTATCTTAGGGCCAACAATTAATCTGAATCAAAGTTTTGTAGTGGCTTTGGAAAGCACACTTTGTTGTTTACTCCAAGGTCTATACTTGGAAATGTAGTTATAAACTTATCAAAGTGTGGTACAATTGGATTAAGGTGTCCAAGTCAATAACTAAATTGGTATATTCTTGGATTAGAAGCAAAGTTTTTTTAGGTTGCCCTCAAAACTAGCAATTGAGAAGAATTATGTTTGGAGAGAGAGAGAGAGAGAGGGAGGATAATTTATTAATATATTATATGATTAATATATTTATTAGAAATAGTTATACTTAATTTATAATTAATAAGAAATTAATCGGAACTAGTTTTGGACTAATTAGAATTAGTTGGAAATACAGGGACTAAGTTGTAATTGTTCAATAGTTGAACAAGAGAGGGATTCTAGAATGCTCATAGTGTGGTTGGTTTTAGCTATATATTTAGGGTTTCTAGAATGATTCTTATCCATAATTAAGGAGTTAGGTAATTGCCATGTTTGAGATATTATTATTATATTCAAATTAGGGTTATCCAAGGCTTTCTTATCAGCTATAAATAGGACCTTAGGGTTTCATATTTTCTCACACTCTTCCTAAGCCTTGAAGAGCCAAATTTTTGCTCCTCTCTCTTCACTCATCTTATATTCTTGTTGCTAGGGTTTGGGTACAAACCATTATAGGCATCATCTCTTTGGTGTTAGAATTTCCAAGCTCTACAACTACAAAGAATGGTGTGATTTGTTTACAATAATAAATCAAAAGGTATGTAACTCTATACTTTGTAATTTTCGAATAACACTAGGGTTGTGCTAGGTTTAGTTGGTCATTGTATGTTGCTATCAAGGTGTATGACATAGATCTTTTATAGGATGCATGTACCCTATTAATTGTTAATTGTTTTCCGCATTATACAATTTTGTTTTCTATAAAACTCAACACTTATATCATAACATCCTCATTTTCAAGGTAACTAATGCTTTAATAAAAACTCTTATGAATACATTTACTTTTTATAACGTTTTTTTTATTACTTAGAACTTATCTCATCATCCAATTCCCTACTTTTGTTAGGTCACATCTCAAGTTTATTCACAACTTATCTCACAAAATTCAATTAGGTTTGACTCCATCCATCTCAAGATATATTCAACTCCTTAACATCACTATTATTGCTTTGGAGAGTCATATTTCATATCATTGTTCTATTCTTTTAAGGGAGATGGTTTTCGGTTAAAGGTCCTACTCTTTTTTAATTGTTCCATTAATTCTTGGTTTTATTTGGCTAATTTTAAAAAGGTGGTGCACTATTCTTGGGAGAATGATTGGATGGATGAAAAAATGCTTTAATTTGTTTAAAAAAATAAGCTTCGATAACTTATAAATTCCTTAAAGATTTGTACTAAAAGTATCGGTATGTTAGAAATGCTAAAAAGATGGAAGTTACACATGCTTTGGGTGAGTTGGATCGAAAATCTGATGATATTTTATTTGATCAAAATTTGGCTCAGTCTAGAGCTACTCTTACCAAAGCCATACTTTATTTTGATCATTTGGAAGCGATGGATATGACTCAATAGGCTAAGGTTCAGTGGTCGCTAGAAGGTGACGAAAATACAAGAACTATTACTAAACAGAAAAGTCAGTTAGCGATCAAAGGTGTGTTTAATGGGTTTATTAGGTTACAAGAATATGCAGAATGTGGAAAACACTTAACAGTTAATTAAGAGGGCACATGCAATCTAAAAGGATTTATATATTTCACATTTAGGAAACATACTTTGAATGAGAAAATATAACATGAATTTAGTTTAACAGATAAAGATTATATTGAAAGTTAGATATAAACCCCAAAATTCGAAATTGTAGCATAAAACCCAAGACTTGAAAACCGGGAAGCTAACCACGCCACAGAAAAGCGTGTTGTCTCCTACGATTAAACAGGTTTCTTTCATTTTTTTTTCATTTTTAATTTTATTTGTCAAAACTAAAACCTAATGACCCTGATACAACTTACGGGTTTTATATGCAACTATACACAAGATTTAGGCAACAAAAGCATTCAAATATAATCATAAGTGTGCTTTCACCCTAGATCTAGGTTTTACAATTAAGGTTAGTATTGAAAGTCCAACATAGAATGAAGAGCGGGTGCAACGTTGAGCACCGCCAATAATCAAGAAGTCCAAGCATTTGATACTCATTCAGAAAGACATAAGAGTTATGGTTATTACCTAGGATGGAAAAGTAACGTCCTGATTCATTATACAAGCCTTGTTTAGCTTATGATTTTGGAACGTAATCATCCTAAGTGGGAGATAATCTTAAGTAGTCTAAAAAAATCATATTAATCGTAAAACCGAGAGTGTGAATATAGAGAACGTTCAAATCTGACTTCGTAAGAGGAAGTTGTGATTGTCTAATATTTCAGCATAATCGTGTTAGCATAGAAATCGAATTTTAAATTGGTTGATTGTTAGCTGAAACAATGTAAACAAGAGTCGAAGATCTCGTTAATAGGAGTCGGTTGATATAAAGACAATCGAGAATGGATGTCGTATGAAAAAATATATGATTTTAAACAGAGTTTAGCAGTCGAAGCCCTCTAAAATTAATAAATAAAAATAAATTTAGAATTAGGCAACAGAGTCTAAATGAAAGTTGTAGATCTCATTGATAGTTATGCATGAATATAAAGAATGTCACAAACATATGCAAAAGAAAAATATTTTTGAAAACTATTAAATTTTCACGCGTAGCAAGTGTGGTTCGCAAGATAGGATGACGCGGATGAATTTGGGCTTGACATGTGGCACGGTCGTAAAGCCCCCTCTCTCACAAGACAAGGCGACGTGGCTTATGGAGTGAGCAACACGTGACACCATGAATCAACATGTGACACGTGGCACCTTATAGAAGGAGGTGACGTGACCCCTATCTGCATGCGACACATGGCACAATTAGGTGGACCAGTAAAGCTTGAGGGTGCAGCACGCCTCCCCCCAGACCATATATATATATATATATATATATATATATATATATATATATATATATATATATATATATATATATAATTGTAAGACCATTTTTCTGAAAATTCACTCCCAAATTTCTCTAAAGAGTAAATTACACGGATAGTCCCTATGGTTTGGGTTAATTTTTACGCTTGGTCCCATCCCCATTGTTTGTTTTTGTTATGTGTTTAGTCCATAAGATACCTAAAAAGAGAAAGGGTTTTGGTCGGAATTTGGAACAGAAGATGAGGGGTGATGGCGTCAGAATGTTTCAAATCGAAACGAGACCCATAAATTAGAAATCAAAATGTTTGAAACTACATCTAAGAAGAACATCAACGAAGCAGATGATATTTGAAACCCTATATGAGAAGTAGACCGATGATGGTATCCAAGTTGTACTTCCCTAAACTGCCAGCCCTTACTTTATCGCTCGCCGCCTACTCAACTGCCTAAAAGTCCATCATCAACTTCAGTTCATCCAGAATCAAAAGAATTATTTTAAAAGAAAGGATTGGAGTTAGGGAAGTGATAGACATAGGAAGAAATCCAAGTTGTAGAAACATTTCTGAACCCGATTCTGATCAATGGTTGAGCTCTTAAGCTTCTAACCACATAGATTCCGACGAGCTTGATGAATCTAACTAAACCTATAATAGATTTTTCAGAGAGAAGGTGAATATATTAATAGGGGAAGACGAATATATCTTCCCTGTGTCTCTCTTTTTTACTTCGAATGTGAGGATGTCAGGGGTGGGGGCGTGGGGCATTTTGAGAGACATCGTTAATAAGGACTGTTCTTTGCACCAGTGAAACTAAAAAGGGGAAGGAGAAATGGATTTAAGGGTAAAGGAGGTGGTGTAGTCTGTAATGGGTGAATAGTGAGGGTTGATCCATTCAAGTACTCTTTGAGTTCACCGGAGAAAACAAAGGAGGTGGGGAGGTTTTTTGGTCAGAGAATACATAAGGGATCAAGTGGTGTGTTAATATGGTTGTACATGTGCTTTGATGGCTGTATATGCTTAGTAATTGTATAATAATAATAATATAAATGAATAGTAAAGATTTTCAAACCTCTCAAAAATAAAATATAAGGGTTAAATAGTCATTTTATCTCTATTAGGGTATTAACGATGTAACAAAACCATAAGATAGGGACCGTCCGAGTTAAAAAAATGTTAGGGACCAACCGTGGAAAATTATCTCAAAACACAGGGACCATTCAATCAATTTACTCTTCTCTAAACTTTCTTCTATTCATGAGTCTGACTTTTCGAGACCTCCGAACCTTTTAGTTGGGCTCTAAGATATCCAGGAATCTGACGAGAAGGAGTATTCGGGTCGGGATTCTGCCCCCGTAATTTCCCAGTTTTTGCTAAAATCTCTATAAGTTAAGCTACAATTATTTTATTTTAAATGTTACTTATATTTATATTCATAGTCATTATTATGAACCTATAAATAAGATTTATCAGTGATTCCAAGTCATTATACTGATTGATCTACTTACGATGTTTAGGCTAGATTTAATGAGGTGTTTGTTAGGAACAAAATCCTCTTAGATCGATTAGATTCTAACAAGTAATGTATTAGCAAGATATAAAAACAAGAACACAAGATGGATCAACTGGAGTCGAATGATTAAAAGACACAACCTCAGAAGAAATCTATAAAGAATTGCTATTGTAGAGGCGTGCTAGGGTTACAAAGAAAAGATCAAATAAACTGTTAACAAGCATGGATGCACTATAAACACTATAACCCTAATAATAAATACGGTTGGACAACCCCAAACCATGTACATAATGAACTAAATAAACGGCCCAATGACGCAATCTATTATATCCAACAATCTCCCCTTTGCGTCAATTGAGGCCCAAACCCTTTAGCCTTGGATTCGTTTCTACACTTCATACACCTTTAGAATCATAGCATAAATTACTTGGTAAGCTTTAATGTACCATAGAACCATATCTGAGAAGCACTTGATATCATCTTTCTTGTTGCCTTTGAACTTGCTCACTTGCTCCAAAATGAACTCAAGGAAGGTTGAGGTATAGATATGCTTATCAGAAAGATAGAATCACCCTTTATGAAAATGTGCTCCAATTCGTTCCCTAGTAGAATAAACCCCGAACCAATCTCCACTGTAAAGTTTCCTTCTTTCGCAGGATTCCAACAACTTTAACATCCAACTCCCCAATCTCTTAAATATAGGACTGCATCATGTGCTTAAGATGAGACATGACAGGTTCATACTTTTCTTTGTCCTATAGCAATATGTTGTAAAGAATGAACCAGTCATTTAGGTTAAGGCATGGAAGATCTGCAAGAGTAAACTCATAGCATTGGCTGGCTGAACCTCTTGCCACTTTGAACTTAGCGTTTGGAAAGCTATTAGTCTCGATCGACCCTGTAACTTTCACATCGGTAATTTTGCTCAATGACCAGGTTTTGTATTGTGGCTTCATATGCTTTAGATAGAACGAGAAAAGCATATGATCTGCTCCGCTGTCTACAATTGGAGCGTTCTCCACTTTAACTAAAGAACGAAATCTGAAGGCTTTTAGAGTAATTGGTAGATCCAGTTGGGAGTCTCGTGTGTTCTGAAGTTCAAACGAAACTACTGGTTCTAACCAATTCTAGCTTGGAAGATCAACATCATCACGCTGGATTCGCTTTAGGGTCCACTTGGGGAACAAGAGCTTTTTACTCTGAACAGTAACTTGTGCTTCTTTCTCAGCCCTTTCCTTTTCTTCAGCTTCATGGATGATTCGCTGGTGCTCATCAATTTCAGCTTCGCGAAATTTTTGCCTTTTTAGTTCTTCTTCAGTAAGCTCTTCTTCGTCTTCATTATCAATAATTAGGTCGTCACGGAACAACTTTTCCTTGTCTTTAGGTTCGTTCTTGACAATAGGCTTGACAGGAGATTTAGGTTCTTCCTTTCGTGATCCAACATCCACATTTTCTTTTCTTGATCCACCAGTCACACTTTCTCCCCCTTGTTTCAGATTAAAGGATTGATCATAAACACCTTTAAGGTGGTGAATCATGGCGAAGACTGGCTTTAACTTTTCTGTCAGATGCTTACGTATAGTGATGGTGATCATAGAGTCCCCGGTCTCAATAATATCCAAGCGCATGCCAGTAACATCAGTTATATGGCTTCGCATGACTGCCCTCTCAGATAATAGATAATTGACCTGTTTCTCCGAAGCTTCAAGTTTGGTACTTAACATCTTGGCTTCTTCTGACTTAAGAGCAAGAGAATCCTTGAGGGTACTTTCCTTTACAAGTTCGTCTTTAAGCTGAGAAAACTGAGACAAGATAGTGGCTTGAAATGATTCATCGGCAGATTTTAGACCAGTCCGAAGCTCTGGAGTTTCGTCTTTTCTGTCTTGAAGAGAGATCCCAGACTCTTCAATGCTTCATTAGCTGATGTGGTGTTTGAATTGTAAGTGGTTTGGAAGTTCTCCATGAAAGCAGTGGTTTTTCCAGTTAGTTTATCTACTTTTTTGGTCGTGGACCTGCAAACCTCACTAGAATCGGCGACAACTTTATTCGATATTTCAACAGAAGCAGAATGTTGTTTCATGATTCGCTCAAAGATAGACACAACAACTGCTTTAGCATATGTGTTAGTAGAATAACATTTATTAGAGAGAAGCAACTGGTGAATCTTTTCATGGAGGGATTGTAGTTGCCCTTTCGTTACTTGCACCTCATCTTCATTCTTAGTCCAGATTTGGAAGGGACTGTAAGTAAAACCCCCAAGATATTCGTCTTCATCATCACAAAAGATCATATCTAGATCATCACGGTGAAGAAGGGAAATAGGAGGTGAAACATGAGTGGAAAACCTTAATTTTGAGCCCCTGTATCAGATACGTTGACAGAAACAAAATGTAGGTTGGAGATAGTAGGAGCTACTGTTGAATCAGTGAAGAGAGGGATAGAAAGAGGAATGCTTTTTTGTGGTTGAGAAGAAATTGAGGTTTATTGTGTAGTGACAGGAGGTGGACAAGGTGCGATAGTAATTGGAATGGAAGTGTGAGTGGGAGAAGGAGGTGGAGTTGGAATTTTATCAGTAAGATTTACCTCTTGTTGTGGAGAAGGTGGAGGCGAATCACCACGAAGTGAACCCTCAGATTTAGAATGTTCGTTTTCCGAGCTTGTTGAAGATGAGCTGGGTTGCAGAGTCATCTTTCGTAGCTTTTGCTTCTGAGTAGCGGAAGGAGCTGCTCCTTGAGTCTTTCGCTTCTTAGGGGTTGGAGCAAGAGAAGATTGACCTTCTAGAACCCCTTTCTTCTTATCTCCCTTCTTACCTCCCTTTCTGGGTTTATCAACCTCATATAAGGATCGTTTCATCTCAGAAGTAACCTCCCTAGGACCCAAAACAGGTTGCTTCTTGTACTTAGTGATAATTTTGATATCCCCAGAAACACACCTGTATATAGTATCCGGAATAGACCCCACAAATAAAAATCTGAATTATCAGCGATGATAATATTCGTAGTGTGGAAGGTGGCAATCGATGACTTTAATAAGTCTGCCATCACTGGAATATTGAAATTTTCAATTCCCTATTTCACCACTATCTTCCATAAACGTCCGCAAGAGATCTCGTTGTGTCGAGACGAAGAATTCATTCTTTGCACAACTTGAGCCCAAATCATGGACCCATAATCAAGGTTAATCCCATGGTAGAGGCCATAAAGGATTGTCATGAAGGATTTGCTAGCACAGTCGGATCCAGTTACTCTCTCAGACAAAGCCTTGAAGAGAAAAGTAAACAAACCATTTCATTGTGGTGGGAGAGAAGATTTCTTGAACTTGGTGATTGTGGTGAGAAGTTCGGTATACCCCATGTGATAAAACATCTCGAAGATTTGAGCAGTGGAGATTTACTCTGGGTTCACCATTGAATCAACACAGTTTAGCCCTAGAAGGGTGCAAAACCTAGACTTTGAGATTGAGTGTTTCTTATCATGAACTTCAAAGATGATCTTTTCTTCCTCCTTGACATACTTAGCAGATGAGAAGGCCTTTGACAATAGGGACATAGGAACACATTCAACCTTGGTTAAGGCATTAACCAAATGTGAGTACTTCAAGCACTCGACAATGGGAAGCATGTACGTTTCATACTTGAACGGAGCCAAGTCGAGGATCAAGTTTTGGTTGGGCTTGATGGTGAGAAAAGAAGACTGAGCAGTGTGTTCTTGAACAGATGATGAATCGGCCATTGTTGCAGGTGCTTAGAGAAGATGAACAGTAAGAGAGAAATCGCCTTTTAGGGTTCTTGATAATTTTGAAAGAGGTAAAGATTAACTTAATAAACGATAACCCCTTTTATACAATTGCCCAGGAGAGAGAAAATCGAATCATCAATCGCGTAAAAATCTCGTAAACAATGCCTAAAAAGACGTGATTAGACAACTGTTCCTCCGAAAAGTGTGGCAGGCGGCGTGACGATTGGTGACGTTTCAAATTCACGCGCTTTTTTTTGAAATCTTATCCATTCCTCCGCCTCTTCATATTTTTCCCTAATGCTTCATATTCCAATTAAATAAACTGAGCACCTTTCGCCTTTTGAAATACAAGACCACCATAGCATCGAGAAACGAAACCGTGAATCTGAAAAATACCATAAGTACAACGAACTAGATTTTTGGAAAATCATACAGATCTTTGTGCAAGATTGTGCCAAAGAAAAAGAAATAAAACAAGTTATATATGTGGGATTTAAGTGATGTCATTAGAGACATGAAATTGTGGATTTCGGGCACGAATCGCTTCCTTCAAAGTCAAGAGAGACTAAGAAGTGCTTGTTTGGTTTCCCGTTGAAGTACGATCAATTGTTTGTTAAGATACATTGAAATGAGTCTTTTAATTACGGCTGTAAGGGTGATTTTCGCTTCAATCAAACTACGAAACTTGACATAAGTTCGAAAGTTAGTTGAAGTACTTGTGTGGCCAATGTAGCCAAAAACATCAAGTAGGTTGGATAATTTTTCAGCGACCTGGGAAAATTTTAAAAATCTCAAAAACAAAAACGAAATTGGATCTTTTGGGAAGAAAAGTCTTAGTTTCAGAACATTCCATAAAGATCTCGCAAAAATTGAAGAGATTTCGTGGTACAAACCATGTTATTGGCTTTCATTATTTCATGGGTGAAAAGCTAGAACTTTCAATGGTTCACAGTCAATTCATTGTGGTTTCGGATTTTGGGTCTCAATCAGTACGTGGTCAAACGAAACTAAGATCATTAACATAGATGTTGTGTAACCATAAACCTCAGTGGTAAATGCTGAGAGTCTCAAGGGTTACATTAATTAAAACGAAATTAATGGAGACAAGTGTTGAGGTGGTATAAGAAACGAAAGTACCTCTGCTATGCGAAAGTGACCAAGCAGACAACTCTTAACTCAATATGAGAAGAGTAAGGTTGCTCATGACTAATGTGAATTAAGCAGCCTGATATGGAAGAAACGATTTGTATGTATCGAATCAGTAAGGCTTTAGACAACATACCACAACATGCTTCTAGGGACACTTAGCTAATACATAGATAAGGAAGTTTATACCTTCCCCATCAAGCGAATTAGAGTAACTCTAGATATGTGTTGTCACAAGTTTTGCTATTATCTATTTTTGGTATTTTAAAGTTTTGTGAAAAAGAAAAGAAGTAAAGCTAAACACAATGGAAAATATTTTTGTTATTTTTAATTTAAAAAAAAAGAATTAAAAAAACAGAAAGAAAAGTAAAATATTTTTGGATTGTGGTTTTTTTGAAAAAGAAATAAAAACATAAATTTAAGATATGCTTAAACGAAATAGTATACATGATGTTCAAAAAGGATACATGAGTTCCAAACCAACAAGAAAGTCGATTAATCAACCGAGAGTTCAGTCCATTTCGTGTCCTGAGATAATCGGAAACGAAATAGAGCAAGTGTTCGCCTCATTTCGCTTTACAAATACTTACAAGGCGAAAACGAAGATGATTCTCATGAAAGCGAAGGTGGTTTTGGAACATATTCAGCTTCCATTTTTCCTAAGACTTGGAGTATTATATTAAATGATGCTTCAGGCAAGACTTTCATGAATATGTCAGCCAGTTGATCAGAGGAGCGTATGAAGTGTATTTCAATGTTTCCATCTTCTGCGTGACCATTGATGAAGTGATACCTCAGTGCGATATGTTTTGTCTTTGACTGTTGCACCGGATTATGACAAATGCGAATAGCACTTTCAGAATCACAGTATAGAGGGATTCGTTTCATGTTTAGGTCATAGTCTCTTAATTAGCTCTGAATCCAAATGACCCGTGAAGGACAAGATGCAGCAGCTATATACCCAACTTCGGTTATAGACAAGGATACACATGTTTGTTTCTTGGACTGCCAACTGACGATTTTGCCATTGAGAAATTGACACCTACCAGTAGTGCTTTTTCTATCTAAACCACATCCTCTAAGATCAGCATCTGCAAATTCTTGAACGAAGAACCCTGATTTCACTAGATACCATATACCAAGAGATGAGGTTTGCTTCAGGTATCTGAATATGTTCTTGACTACCACCATGTGAGGTTCGCGTGGATTTACCTGAAACCTAGCACAATAACAAACGGAAAACATAATGTCTGTTCTACTAGCTGTTACATCAATGACCCTATCATCTGACGATATAGAGTCATATCAGCAGCTGGTTTTTCCAGAGATGGTGTTAGTTTCGTTCTGAATGCCATTGGAAGTTTCACTCCTGAAGCTCCCATCATGCCAAACTTCGCTAGTAAGGTTTTGGTGTAAGCCTCCTAATTTATGAAAATTCCTTCTGGTCCCTGTCTAATTTCCAGTCCAAGGAAAAAATTTAATTGGATCCATGGAACTCATCTCAAATTTAGTTTCCATCAACTAGCGAAACTCAACTGTTAAGCTAGGATTCATACAACCAAAGATGATGTCATCAACAAAAATTTGGACGATCATTAGGTGGTCACCTTCTTTCTTGCGAAAGAAGGTTGGGTTAAACGAACCTTGTTTGAATTTTGACATTTTAAGAATGCGAGTTATGGTTTCATACTAGGCTCTAGGCGCTTGCTTTAGACCATAAACTGCTTTGTCCAAAATGTACCAGTGATTGGGAAATTTCTCGTTCACAAAACCTGGTGGTTGCTCAACATATATATGTTGGATATAGTGTCTAAGCCCATAACTATATTTGGTATGTACTTGACCCGACCCGGCATGGTCCATTTGGGTTGCACTTCACCCGAACAATTTATGGATAATATTTGAGAATAGTACAAGTTATGATTTATTAATATATTATAAGTTCTAATATATTAATATAAGATCATATTATTTAATTAGTAGTGATCTATAATTAATCTAGGATTAATTTAGTGATCAAAGATATTACTAATTAAATATGGGCTTCTATATTTATATAGTGTGGGCTTATGCTTATTTGGAATGGGCTAGGCTTGCATGGAAGAAGTCCATGGATACTCCATGGAGCTTTAACCCATGGATCTCATGGAAATGAAGAGACATGGGTATTAGGGTTTACATGGATGTAACCCTAATCCACCACACTATATAAAGGAGGTCTTGGCTCTTGAAATCATACTAGTTGACACTTGTTGAGGTGAGGGCCAATTTCAAGATAGTAGTGACTATTCTCTCAAAGTTCCAAGTTTGTGGTGATTTGTGATTTCCATTTGAGGCATCCACACTATTGGTGCTAGGCTCTAAAACTCCAAGGAATCAACTACAACTACAAGGTAAGTATTTCTAATAGCTTTATTTGATTCATGTTCCCCATGCCATGCTAGTTAGGATATGAACCTTGGAAAAATAATTATTTGCATGTATCTTAGACAAACATAGATCCAAGGTTTATTAGGGTTGCATGTACACTTAGGAAGTGTTAGAATGCTCAAAACCCATCAGTGGTATCAGAGCCTAGGCTTGTTTGTTTGATACTTGATGCAAAATAGTTGAAAAAGTCGAAAATGGACTAGAAACATTACCCTAAACTGTTTTGGTACTTGAAAACTTATTTTAGATGGTGTAATGTCTTTGCTAATCCATTTACAACAACTTGTTATCAAAATTACAAAGTTTTATGTGTAATTTTTGATTCATGAAAGTGTTCATATTCATGTTCTTGATCTTATGATGTTTAGATGATCATAGGAATTATTTGTAACCTATGTGGTAGTTTAATTCTTGATCATAATGTGTTTTAATGGAGTCCATAACTTGTCCTCAAGTTATGGAAAACCAAAAGTCACTTGAATTTAAAAACCATTAAAAGAACACAAGAGTTAGAAAAATGAAGAGTCTTCATTTTATTACTCTATTAAACTCATAAGTTACAAGAAATGAAAAGTTTTGAAAGTTTACAAAACTTGCCCTCAAGTTTTGGAACAAGTAAAGTCAAGTTAAAACTTTAGTTCCAACCCTTAGAATTTTAAAAGTTAAAATTCAACCCTTATACTTATATTATTATGATTCAATAATTATATATATATATATATATATATATATATATATATATATATATACATATATATATATATATATATATATATATATATATATGTATAAGAGCAAAGTCGTCTTACCGCTAGTACGCCTCATTCACGAAGCCGGTCTATAAGGTGGGTATAAGGTTGTTGCCTATAAAATGGTGACTTAATGGGTGTCCACTCTCACCCACCGCTTGCTTGACTGGTGGAGGGTCGTTAGCCGAACCGGTAAGACAAGGACTTATAAATTCTCATTAAAAGTATGATGAATATTATAAAGTAACTAAATGTTTTATTAAATTCCCAATCTTAGTTACTTTAGGAAAAATGTGAATAAGGTGCTAATCCATCAAATTACACTTTACACTTTGTTTAAGTCGTTGGTGGAGCGTGTGTGGTTAACCGGCACACTAACTTGGACTTAACAAGGTAGGTAAAGGGTGACTTAAGCTTTATTATAGTATCGATGGAGCGTGTGTGGTTTACCGGCACATTGATTGAGTGATAAACTTTAAGGGTACCAAGTGATTTGCATGGTTACTTCACACCTCGTTTTGTGATCCTCGGCATCCCTGTCACAAAACTTGGAGGGCACACTCAAGATTGAAACATGCCTTTGAAAAGTTCATTGAATCTCAAAGAATCTAGGAATTTCTAAGAACCAATCAAAAACCTAATATTTAAATATTTCGGTTTTCGTGGTGGAAATTGGTGAATCGTCATTCACCTACCTTTCGAATATGTTATAGCTTAGATTACGGCATACCTCTTCTAAGTTATAATATATTGTGATTGGATCCTAGCCTTAATATTACATTTGGGTGTTTTATTAAGGACTCTCTTAATATCTAAACTAATCTTGTTCTCTTCTTTCAGATGTCTTCAAACAATGCTACTTCTGGCTCTAATCCTAATGGCTCCTTTACTCTTATGAACTTGTGTGGGAAAGTCACCTTTGATGGATCCAACTTCAATGAGTGGATCAGAAACATCAGGATGATTACCCGCTACGAGGACAAAGAATATGTCATTGACAAGGAGCTTAAGGAGATTGATGAGACCACTGCAACTCCTCAGGAGATCGCTGACTTTCAGGCACGTGAAAGGGATGCTACGAAAGTGGCATGCATCATGATGGCCACGATGACAGCGGAACTCCAAAAGTCCTATGAGGATTTCTAACCTTATGAAATGCACCAAGATTTGATGGAAAGATACCATTAAAGTGCACGACAAGAGAGGTATGAATCATCTGCTCCATGATAACAGCCATGATGAAGGACGGGGAATCCGTCACGAACCACATGCAGAAAATGCAAAGGTATGTGGATCGTTTGCTGAAGCTTAATGTGAACTTCCCTGAGGATCTTGCAATAGATATCATTTTGCACTCCTTACCATCGTGCTATGATCAATTCCGCATGACATATCACATGAATAAGGAAGAGGTCACACTCAGCAAACTTCAGGGACTTCTCAAGACTGCAGAAACAAGTCTTAAGGGGAAGTCGGTTGTTAACACTCCTACTCCAAACTCTACTCCGGTTTTGGCAATCGGGAAAAGTCGAGGGAAGAAAAGGAAGAGCTCTTTGAAGGGTACTAAGGCTCAGACCCTTGATGGCTCTTCTTCAAGTGGAACCAAGAAAGGTTTCATCACTCCTTCTTCTAACCCAAAAGAGGCTAAATGCTTCTATTGCCATGGAAAGGCTCATTGGAAGCGGAACTGCCCAAAGTACCATGCAGGTATTTACACTATCTTATCTAATAACTCACCCCATTCTAAATCTTAGGTCCTTGATACCGGTTGTGGTATTCATATTTGTTGTGACTTGCAGGGACTAAGAAGAAGTGAGAATGTGGAGCAAGGAAGAATAAACTTGATCATGGGGAATAGGAAAGCTTCACCTGTCACCAAGATTGGAGTTTATACTTTATCGCTAAGTAGTGGGTTTAATTTAGATTTGAATAAATGTTGTTATTCGCCAGGAATGGCAAGAAATATTATTTCCTTTCATGCTTTGTACAAACAAGGGTTTACCTTTTTCGTTTAATAATGAAGTTGGTTCTATTGATGCTTTCTTTAATAATGTTCTTTATTTTAAAGCATTACCTTGTGATGGTGTGTATGAAGCTGTATCTGTTGTAGATAAATTAGGAAATAATGTTTTGTGTATTGATTCTATTAATAATAATAACTTGGATAAAGCATCATTATGGCATTGTCGCCTTGGACATATAAGCAAGAAACGCATAGGCCAACTCCAAAAGGATGGAGTCTTGGAGTCGTTTGACCTAAAGTCAGATGATAGTTGTGAATCATGCTTACTTGGAAAAATGACAAAGTCACCCTTCACAGGCTCGTGTGAGAGGGGTGAAGGTTTGTTGGACCTTGTACACACGGATGTGTGTGGACCATTCAAACATGCCACAAGGGATGCTAATCGTTATTATTTGACTTTTACTGATGATTACAGTAGATATGGATATGTCTACTTAATCAAGCATAAGTCAGAGACTTTCGAGAGGTTTAAGGAATTTAAACAGGAAGTCGAGAATCAATTGGGCAGGAACATTAAGATGCTTCGATCCGATCGAGGAGGTGAGTATCTTAGTTCAGAGTTCCTCGACTATCTTAGGGAATGTGGTATTGTCTCACAATTGACACCTCCCAGGACACCACAGTTGAATGGTGTGGCTGAGAGGCGTAATCGAACCTTGTTGGATATGGTTCGTTCCATGATGAGTCGAGCTACGCTACCAATCTCATTATGGGGGTATGCCTTAGAGACTGCCGCCCATATTCTTAATGTAGTCCTTACAAAGAAAGTTGCCAAAACTCCTCACGAGATGTGGACTGGTAAAGTACCTAAGCTAGACCACATCAAGATTTGGGGTTGTGAGGCTTTCGTGAGACGCGAGACTCATGATAAGCTCGAACCTCGAAGCGAGAGGTGTATTTTCATCGGCTACCCACAACAATCCTTTGGTTACCTCTTCTGCAGACCTAGTGATAATGTGGTCTTTTGTAGCAAGAAGAGGAGTTTTTCGAGAGAGAGAATTTATAAGCCAAGGAGACAGTGGGAGGCAAATTGATCTTGAAGAAATTCAAGAGTCAAGCGGTGAAGGAACTTCAAACACTAGCCCTCAACTTGAGGAGGAAACTCCTGTTGAGCCAGCTGATGTGCCTGTACCTCTTAGGCGTTCCACGAGAGTTAGGAATGCACTTGAGCATTATTATGGCTTCCATATTACTGCGGAAGGTGAGACACTTATTAGTGATGAGACACTAGTAGGTCTGGATGAACCTAACAGCTACACGGAAGCCATGGCAGGCCCTGAGGCTGCTAAATGGAAAGAGGCCATGGATAGCGAGATACAATCCATGCATGACAATCAAGTTTGGAACTTGGTTGAGAATGTACCTGGTCGTAAGACTGCAGGGTGCAAATAGATCTTCAAGAAGAAGACCGACATGGATGGTAATGTACACTCTTATAAGGATCAACTGGTTGCATAGGGCTTCTCTCAAATTCCTGGAGTGGACTATGATGAGACCTTTTCTCCAATAGCCAAGATTAAGTCTATTAGGGTTATTTTAGTCATAGCTGCATTTCATGACTATGAAATTTGGCAAATGGATGTCAAAACCGCTTTCCTTAATGGAAAGTTGACTGAAGATGTTTACATGAGTCAACCAGAAGGTTTTGTCAGCAACGAGTACCCTAATAGAGTGTGTAAGCTTGAGAAATCCATTTATGGATTAAAGCAAGCACCTCGTAAATGGAATCTTTGCTTTGATGAAAAGGTCAAGGAATTTGGCTTTTCAAGGAGTGAAGATGAATCTTGTGTGTATGTCAAGGCTAGTGGGAGCATAGTCAGTTTTTTGGTACTATATGTGGATGACATACTACTCATAGGAATTGACATCCCAACCCTGCAGGAAGTAAAGTCCTGGCTTGGGAAGTGTTTCGCTATGAAGGACCTTGGTGAAGCTGCCTATATCCTAGGGATAAAGATTTTGAGAAACCGGAGTAAGAGACTGATTGGACTTAGTCAAAGTACATACTTGGACAAGGTGTTGAAGAGATTCAGCATGCAGAACTCCAAGAAAGGAGAGTCACCCATCCAGAGTAACGCCAGATTGAGTAAGACACAAAGCCCAAGTACCGAGGCTGAGATAGCAGAAATGAGTCGACTTCCTTATGCTTCAGCTGTAGGATCGATCATGTATGCTATGACGTGTACTCGACCTGATGTAGCCTTTGCTTTGAGCATGGTTAGCAGATATCAGGAGAACCCTGGCAAGGAACACTGGACTGCGGTAAAGAATATCCTCAAGTACCTGCGAAGGACTAAGGATTGGGTCCTTACCTTCGGTGGGAGTGATGACTTGAGAGTTGTAGGGTATAGTGATGCTAGCTTCCAGACTGATAGGGATAATTTCCGCTCTCAGTCGGGCTGGGTCTTTACCTTAAACGGAGGAGCAATTTCTTGGAAGAGTTCCAAGCAGGAGACAGTGGCTGATTCCACTTGTGAATCAGAGTATATAGCAGCAAGCGAGGCAGCAAAGGAGGCGATATGGCTAAAGAACTTCATCGGAGACCTTGGAGTTGTACCAGCTATAAAAGAGCCAATGGAGATTTTCTATGATAGCAATAGTGCGGTTGCCTTAGCCAAGGAACCAAGGGATCACGGGAGATCCAGACACATCGACAGAAAATACCATTTTATCAGACATCGAATCGAAGAAGGACTCCTCATGGCGAAGAGGGTATCATCGGATGAGAACCCAGCAGATCCCCTCACGAAGGGACTGAGTAGGGTTAAGCATCTCCAGCATGCTCGGAGCATAGGCTAAAGGATGATATAAGTTTTAGTAGTTAGATAAATTATGAAATTTGTAAAGTGTAATTGACATTTGATGATGAATAAAAGGTGTTTTATTTATGAGTAAAGTGTTGCTATCTCTTGTCGGTCGTTTACTATATTTCTTTTGCATGTTTTGACTTCCAGAATAATTATGTTTGGTATATCATATTATTCAAACCTCCACAGTCGGTCATATGTCGGAAGTAGGTATGAATCAAGATTGTCATGATTGGTTGCAGAGGTCCAAGGTGTTGGACATGGCTACAACAATCATGAGTGCTCATCAGTTCTGAGCATTGGACTCAACCCACGCTCACTGGAATCACTTCATGGAATTTTATCTCGAGTGATCGTGAGACGGTAATATCATATAAGTCTTCAAACCTGGAGATATGATTTGTTACTTACGAGTTGGTTATGCATTGATTGTACGAAAACGCATTGGTAACTCGATGTTATAAAACGTGCCTTTGTGTGTAATTCTATGAGTGGTAGAACAAACATATGAGTCGAAGTTTATCTGTTCCTTCTTGGATTAGAAGCTGATATCTGGGCCCCTCGATGATTTTGTTTTGACCTATGTACCAGGCCCGGTCAGAACTAAATTGATGTGTTCAGTTGAGTTCTATATCAAACAAATCGGAAATCGGGAAACAAATGCTGGACAATAAGCAAGACAATGTTCCATGTATTTGTCCGGCTGATATCTAGAACAGAGGATTATATGATCACTTATCTAAATGGCGCGTTCTAGTTCAACAGAGTTTAAAGAGCTACGATTGCTGATCGGTTCCTGAAGTTATACTTGCAAATATAGTTACTAGACTTATCCAAGTGGGAGACTGTTGGATATAGTGTCTAAGCCCATAACTATATTTGGTATGTACTTGACCCGACCCGGCATGGTCCATTTGGGTTGCACTTCACCCGAAAAATTTATGGATAATATTTGAGAATATTACAAGTTATGATTTATTAATATATTATAAGTTCTAATATATTAATATAAGATCATATTATTTAATTAGTAGTGATCTATAATTAATCTAGGATTAATTTAGTGATCAAAGATATTACTAATTAAATATGGGCTTCTATATTTATATAGTGTGGGCTTATGCTTATTTGGAATGTGCTAGGCTTGCATGGAAGAAGTCCATGGATACTCCATGGAGCTTTAACCCATGGATCTCATGGAAATGAAGAGACATGGGTATTAGGGTTTACATGGATGTAACCCTAATCCACCACACTATATAAAGGATGTCTTGGCTCTTGAAATCATACTAGTTGACACTTGTTGAGGTGAGGGCCGATTTCAAGATAGTAGTGACTATTCTCTCAAAGTTCCAAGTTTGTGGTGACTTGTGATTTCCATTTGAGGCATCCACACTATTGGTGCTAGGCTCTAAAACTCCAAGGAATCAACTACAACTACAAGGTAAGTATTTCTACTAGCTTTATTTGATTCATGTTCCCCATGCCATGCTAGTTAGGATATAAACCTTGGAAAAATAATTATTTGCATGTATCTTAGACAAACATAGATCCAAGGTTTATTAGGGTTGCATGTACACTTAGGAAGTGTTAGAATGCTCAAAACCCATCAATATAGTCTCTTCCAGTTCTCCATTTAGGAAATCACACTTGATGTCCATTTGAAACACCTCAAAATTCTTGTGTGATGCATAAGCTAGAAAGATACCAACAGATTCTAACCTTGCTACTGGAGCGAAGGTTTCTTCATAGTCAATTCCTTCTTCCCGACAATATCCCTTGACTACTAGTCTCGCTTTATTTCTTATCATATTGCCTTCTTTATCCACCTTATTGTGAAACACCCATTTTAAACCAACAAATGATGAATCTGGTGGAGTTGGTATTAATCTCCAGACCTTGTTTCACTCAAACTCATTGAGTTCGTCTTGCATCACTTGCACCCAATCTGAATGATCAAGATCTGTGTTAACGGTTCTGGGTTCAACCTTAGAAACAAATAAGTTGAACATACAAAATTTCACCTTAGATAATAATGCATTTTGCTTTGCTTTCAACTGAGATCGTGTGAGGACACCTGCAGACGATTCACCTATGACTTGAGCTTTTGGGTGATCTCTGGTCCATTTCGTTAGTGGAGGATAATTTGGATCATAATAAGGATCCAGTTCAGCATTTACTTCTTTGAATTCAGACTGTACATCTGAATCATCATTCGCTTCTTTATTCTCCCCCTCGAATGACGATGATTCTTCGCCCTCAGGCTCAGAGTGCCCCCCTCAACTAGATGTTCATGGGTAATGCTTGGAGATGGATTCTCCCCCTCAAAAGGCACATTAGGTTTAGAAGACGAAGACGAAACCTCCCCCTGCAATGGTGTGTTTTCTTTTGATGTTTCTCTTGAACTAGGAGGTTCGTTTGAACTAGGAGGTTTGTTTTCCATATCTTTCACAGCATCGTCGATGATTTTCTTGAATTTATCTTCTTTATTGTATGTTGCTTTAGATTCAGAGGAAATGGCTTTTTCTGGTTCGTCAAAGAGAAGCATAAACTCATCATATAGAGTTGAGATAGGAACTGTTACTGGACTTGGCTTTGGAAAGATCTCTTCCGATAGACTCTCGCTCTGCTAAATTTTCTTCAAATACTTATCATCAAATGTGACATAGTAAGTCTCCTATGTCTTCTTTGTGCATTTTTTTAGCACTCTAAATGCCTTGGAATTCATCAAATACCCCAAAATATACCTTCATCAGCTTTTGCATCGAATTTGTTCCGGTTTTCCTTGGAATTGAAGATGAAACACGTGGAACCAAATACATGGAAAAACTTAACGTTAGGTTTGCGATTGTTAATAATTTCATATGGAGTAAGAGAGAATCGCTTGTTCAGAAAGGATCTATTTTGGGTAAAGCATGCAGTTGCAATAGCATCAGCCCATAAATATATTGTTCGAGCAGCTTCACACAAAGAACTAGGAGGTATAAGGAGAAGAAAAATTGTGTGTGACTTATTTATCAGCCAGAAATTCTTCGAAGTCTTGATTTTTAAATTCCAGCCCATTATCGCTGCGAATATTGTGAACCAGCTTTCGCAGTTAAAGCTCAACTTTCTTTATAAAACTCTTGAGTGTAGGAGTTGCCTCAGATTTCTGTTTAAGAAAGAACACCCAAGTGAAACGTGAAAAATCATCAATTATAACAAGAATATACTTACTACCACCAACACTTTTGATTGCAAAAGGTCCACAAAGGTCTATGTGTAGAGTTATGTCTAGAATATTTTAGATAACACACCTAAATTAATAAAAAAGATATAAGCATTAGAATATTTTAGGGTGTAAGCATTAAATAATATTATGTGCTAATAAAATCTTAAGTTATAACATGCCTTAGGTTTTATACCTTACTTGTTATTACGAGCAATAGCATCCTTTAGGATAAGTACCTTATGTGCTAATATGTGCTAAATGTTATGATTTATAACATGCTTTTGGTTGCCTAACTAGAATGCTAATAATTGAAAGAATTTGCGGTCTAATGTCGACCTTGGTTCGAAGGATAAAATCTTATATCTTTAGGTTCTAAAAATTTAACTAATGTATTAGAATCAACATGTAGTTTTTCGAGGTGATAAGGAGGATTCTATGTCTAAACATAATTAAACCTTCTCTATCATAACATACTCATGATTCTGGTACCCTGAACGATTGTTTTGGTGTACTGAACGTCATGGTAAGAACTCGTAGCAGGAAGGGAAATGATAACAAAAATCGACAGACTAAGCATGTGATTGGCCGTACATCGATTATCGCACCTGCACCCGAACCTATCACCATGGAAAGAGTCTAAGAACTGCTACATGAGCATATGGAGGAGGCTAGACAACTGCTCCAAGGGAATAATAGAAAATTCATGGCACTGATTAGTAAACCAGTGTTAAATGAAGCTCAGCCTGAAGAAGGAAGTTGTAGTAATGTTGTAAATCAAATTGAACCACGAAGGGTTTGGAGAAACAACACAGAATAGGAGGTTGACGAAAATGGATGCAATTATGAGGACTTCATGGCATCCCAACCACCAAGTCTTTCTGGAGAACCAATGCCAACAATAGTTATGGATTGGTTCTATGAAATGGAAATGGTGTTTGAAAGTTGTGATTGTAGAAACAAACGAAAACCAATTTTCGCAACCATACAACTAAAGATGGGAGTATTGAGCTAGTGGAAACAGTTGGTTAATACGATGCCAAAAGGAGAAGCAAGGAAGATGTCATGGGAGGACTTCTCAAAGAGAGACCTTCTTGAGGTAAGCAATGAATTCCATAACCTGAGGAAAGAGGATATGAACACAGCCAATACGCTGCATTTTTTACTAGGAAGATGGAATTAGTTCCTTAGCTAGTTCCTACTAAACTCTCCAAAATAGAAAGATTTTATAATGGATTACTAGCAAATTTTGGTCTAATTGTGAAATTAGTAACTACTTTGGAAGTAGCTATCTTAGTTACCAAATCTTTTGAAGACATAATCACAGGAAAAGTCGCCAACCAAGCTGATGTGGAAAAGAAAAGGAAGAATGAAGAATACTATAAATCAAATAAAAAGATTAGATTTTCAAGGCCTAGCCTCAGTGATGCAGAGCCTAGAAGGAATAAGGAAGCAATGTTTAGACAATGAAAGGAAGTGGTGACCTGCTACAAATGTGGAAGGAATGTCACTATTTTAAAGATTGTATGTTCAATAACAAGATATGTTACGAATGTGGAGGTAGTGGGCATATTTCTAAGGATTTCCCAAGGAAAGAAGAAGCTAAACAAACCTTGCAGGGAACCCTCAAGGCTTTAATATAGGAAGCAGGTGTCGCTTTAGGGAGTCACTCGAAGAAAGCTACATATCCAGAGAGTTCAAGACACAACGTGGTCATCCCACATAGATAACCTTGTAGTATGTAGCCTAAAATAAGACGCATTGAGTATAAGATTTTCACTATGATTGTAATCATTTTCATAAGTTATAAAAATCTCTAGTTATACTATCCAACGTATTAAGTTGTTGTGTGATTCTTTTCTCGTATAAGTGACTTGGAGACTGAAAGATAATTATTGGGACGGGTATGAGTAGGTGTGAAAGGTAGTAGAGGCCTATACTGCTGGAAGAACAGGACTCGCACTTGGATTAGGGAGATTCAGAAGGTTACTAAGGCACTATTAGTTGAGTTTGTTTCATTTGTTTCCGTTATTATTGGCGTTTCAGTGATGACTAAGAAGACGACTGATATTCCGACCATAGTGGTCATTTAGTCCAATTTGAAAATTAATATAAAATGTAAGTTACTTGGTTATAAAAACCTTGTTCATTGTAGTGTCTGAATTTAGTCAATAGATTAAAGGAAAAGGACAACTAAAGTGATCGACATAAGTATCGCAGCCGTCGCTAGAAACTAAACAGCCAATAGCTAGGAATGCTACATGTTATGATGTGATTATATAACATTAGAACATTAAGGAAGGTATCTTGTGTGCTGATTCTGACTCAAAGAGATCGGATTCTAGCCATTTCATCGTATGATGAAAGGTCATTAGAGCATGACCCATCGGTATATTACGATAGTCGAGGTAAAGACCTTATCTTAGGTTAACTCTATTCTAGAAGGAGCATGAGTCACCGATGAAGACTAAATGATAATTCGAAGGTTAGGACTGAAATTCCAGCATAAAATGAAGAGCAGGTGCAAGGTGAGCACCCCCAACAGTCAAGAAGTCTAAGGGTTTGATACTCAATGGGAATGGCATAAGAGTTACAGGTATTACCTAGGATGGAAAGGTAACGTAAAGATTTATTATACAAGCCCTGATTTGCTGATGATTCCAGGGCGTAATCATCCTAAATGGGAGATAACTATAATGCCCACAACTTTGGACAAGACAATTAAAATATAATAAGCGATAAAAACAACATTTTGATTGAAGGTTATTTAGGATAAATAACCTTAACCAAAGTTATAGTTTATGTGACAAGGATTCCGTACATATAAAGAACTCTGAAATCCGACTTTGTATGAAGAAGTTATGCTTCTACGAAGTTTCGAGATTAAATCGACATGGCTATCCACGTCGTAAAAAGTGAATTTTAGATAGCTTTCTTATTATCCTAAGTAATGTAAACAAAAGTCGTACTCATTGTAAAACTTAGAGCGTGCATATAGGGAACTTTCAAAGCTGACTTCGTAAGAGGAATTTATGATTTTTCTAATATTTCAGTGTAACATTGTTAGCACATAAATCGATTTTTAGATCGATTGATTGTTATCTGAAACACTCTGAACGAGAGTCGAAGATATCATTAATATGATTTCGTCGATATAAAGACGGTGAAGAACGGATGACGTATGAAAAATGTATGAATTTTAAATGGAATTTAGTAGTCTAAGCTCTCTAAAAACAATAAATAAAAATAAAGTTAGAATTAGTTGACACGGTCTAAATGAAAGTTGTCGATCTCTTAGATAGCTATGTGTGGATATAAAGAATATTAAAAATGGAGCTCGTATGAAGAAGATACTAATTTTTGAAAAATATTAAATTTTCACGTGCAGTAGACGCGGCGCACAAGACAGGATGACGCGAACAAATCTTGGCCTGACACATTACATGGTCGGAAAGCCCCCTCTCCCGCGAGACAAGGCAGCGTGGCCCATGAAGCGAGCGATACATTGCACCAAGAATTGGTGACACTTGGCACCTTTTAGAAGGAGGTGGCGTAGCCTATTTTTGCATGTGACACGTGGCAAAATTTTGTAGGACCAGCAAAGCTTGAGGGCGCGACGCGCCAATAGAGGAGTGTGTCGCCCCTCCCCCAGAACCTAAATATATATATATATATATATATATATATATATATATATATATATATATATATATATGTGTGGGATTCTCAACCCCTTTTCGTCACAATTCACTACCAAATCTCTATAAACTTTCTTCAACTCTTGAGTTCGAACTTCTCGAACCACTGAATAGTTTAAGGCACTCTGAGATAACCCGAAGTCCGACAAGAAGGAGTATTCAGCTCAAGATTCTGCCGGCCCAATTTCTCGGTTTTCGCTAAAATCTCTACAAGTTAGGCTACACTTATTTTATTTCAAGTGTAACTTATATTTATGAACCTATAAATAAGATTTATGAGTGATTCCAAGTCATTATACTGTCCGATCTACTTATGGAAATGATGTCTTAGTTAGATTTAGTGAGGTGTTTAAAGTGGGATTTTCAAACATTATACTATGTATACCAAACGGACCCTACCTCCAATATGATTCAACCTAGTTGTTCCTTACTTGATAGATCTTGATGTACACATTGAGATTAGTGAGGAATCTAGGCTATCATTAGTCACCAAGAATATTAGACTAAGACTCAGTATAAATCGTACTTAGGTCACAACAAAAGAAAAGCTAAGGTGCTAGGCGAAGTTGTGCCGAATTCTCCAGTCACCCAACTAATTCAATTAAGTGCATAGTCCCTTTCATGAACATGATTTTAATACAAGTATTAATTAAAGTATTAAATATTTGTTAGAGAGTTCATATATGAGTTGTGCTAGTTAGGAATATATTTGATGATATACGATATGCGAACCAGATTTGGTTATATATATATATATATATATATATATATATATATATATATATATATATATATATATATTACATGATAATGATAATAGAAGTATTATTAAAAGAAAGATAAAAGTATATTAATAGCTAAATAATTTATGTTCTGTCCATTAATGAGATAAGATTTATTATAGATACCTAGTACAATTAAGTTTTATATCGGGTAGTCTCATTCAGGATATGTGTGTGTATGTTAGGAACGGAAAGTAGAGTTACCTTCCTTGTCACTTTCACCTTTTGATGGTATGAAATATGTATCGAAGTACAAATCATATTCCTTCTTGGATGACTAGAAACGGTTGTTCCAGATCATGCGAATGTAACGATATATCTGGTCATCTCCCAAAGTAAGTTGACAACACTTGATCATTCTGGACAGACTTTTGGATTACGTTGCTAGTGTGGGTTCATAACCCACAAACGTAGATGAAATGGGATACCATATGAATCAAATAATTTGATAGTACAAGAGCCTTTATGAATTTCACCAGCCAGGGAAGTCCCTAGTAGTGTTGTCAATCCCTTTCTTCTAAATGGTTTATCTTCCCAACAATCATGGACTAGGATCTATGAGGATCGATTATGTAACACCCATAAAATTTATGCCAATTTAAAACATTTTAATCCATTCAGAAACCATTAAGTTATTACAACTTGTTTTGAAAACAGTTTAAACATCAGAGTATCCCCAGAACCAAATCACAAAATCATGAAATATGAGGAGCGGTATGATCACGCCTTTGCCTTGCCACGATCTCCTGATGTACCTGAAACAATAAACTGAAACTGTAAGCCTGAAAGCTTAGTGAGTTCCCCAAAATACCCATATACACATAACCATACACATACATCAATGAACAACATACTATGGGCCCAATCAACCATTCGGTTGGAATACCCCTGGCGCTCAACCTTCGGGTTGGAATGCCAACATACTATGAGTCTAATCATCCTACCAGGATGGAATACTCTCGGCCCACAACCATCGGGTTGGAATGCCCGAACACCTACACATACAACAACAACTACCATGGGTGCAATCATCCCTCAGGATGGAATACCCCAGGCCCTCAACCATCGGGTTGGAATGCCAACCTACTATGATTCCAATCATCCTACCGGGATGGAATACTCCTGGCCCACAACCATCGGGTTGGAGTTCCCACACTCCTATATCTATTCTAACTGCTATGGGTCCAATCATCCACCAGGATGGAATACCACAGGACCTCAACCATTGGGTTGGAATGCCCGCCTACTATGAGTCCAATCATCCGACCGGGATGGAATACTCCTAGCCCACAACCATCGGGTTGGAATGCCCACACTCCTACATCTATTCTAACTACTATGGGTCCAATCATCCATCAGGATGGAATACCCCAGGCCCTCAACCATCGGGTTGGAATGCCCACCTACTATGAGTCCAATCATCCTACCGGGATGGAATACTCTTGGCCCGCAACCATCGGGTTGGATTGCCCACATACTATCAATCAGACATGTGCACCAAATCAGATAACCATATAATAGTCTAAACCGACATACTAGGGTCCTATCATCCCCATGATTGAATACCCCACAACTAGCAAACAATCATGTGCACATATAATAGATAATCTCCTACCAGCATACAGACAATCAGAACTAACTATAGGTCACAAAGCATAACCGCTTCCACTCTACAAAATTACTGATCTAACCAATCATACCAGCATAACAATCATCCTAAGTACTAGGATACAGAGCAATCAGACCACAATCTGACTATCTCAAATAAAAATCAAAGGGCCGGCCTTGGTGCCTTAGACCCTTGAGTATTGTGAGGATAACTCACCTTGCAACTGCCGAACCAAACCATGAAAGCACAATCCCAAAGCACTGCCTCAGACTCCAAAACCTATAGCCATCAATGATCCATTGACATAAATATCCCAATTACCATAATACCCTTGAAGGTCAAACGGGTCAAAGTCAAAGTCCTGGCCCAAAGTGAACCTTCCTGATTGACCCTAATCGCTTAGTCAACCCATTGACTTGTCGAGCTCTTAAACTCAAAAAACTCTCATGTCACGACTCGACTCGCCGAGTCACCCCATGACTCGTCGAGTCCATCAATCTCCGAGTCCTATCCTGCCCAACTCACTGAGTCACCACTCAACTTACTGATCTGAGTCTTAACCAGAAGAGGTTGGGGGTTCTACACTATGTCATGCCGAGTCCAAGAATGGACTCGCCGAGTCCATGACAATTTTTAACAGACTCGTCGAGTCGGTCATGCAACTCGTCGAGTCCATGCCCATCATCATATGACTCGCCGAGTAAACCCATGCAACTCGCCGAGTCCCTTCAGTCCTTCATCCATACAGTCACTTTTTGAGCCATGCAGAGGCTCCAAACTGTAGATCCATCCTCCTAGGGCATGACTCTCACGTAAAGCTGCCAACTTTACGTAAGTACAAGGTGCTATTGGCCCAAAACAAGCCAGGAGTGGGTTTAAGGCAAGAATGTTTCACAACCAAACCAAGGGTTGATGCTTTATGATTTCCTAGACCAAGGAAAGTCTAGATCTGAAGTTACAACCCCGGATCTAGACCCATAACCCGAAATGGATCTTAATCATACTAAAATGGCCCGATATCCATCCATAAGTTGATCTAGAAAGGAAGGGATCAAGGTAACAACTTGTTACCTCAAACATGTGCCCAAGCTGATGTAGATTCTGGATCTATACGAGTCCCTTGATTCTATACACTTGATCTACAAGCCTCCCTTGCTAGAATCTCCTTCCAAAGCTTCCAAGCTCACTCCCAAGGCTCACACACGATTTTAGGGTTTTCTGACTCTCAAGGGGTAACAAGGAGGCTGAGGTGAGGACTTAAGGTCCTTTAAATAGGGTGCAAACCCTAAGATTAGGGTTTTCTCTTTCCAGCACCTACTCGTCGAGTCCAACCGCCGACTCGGCGAGTTGGTTACTTAACTTGCGACCAGAAGCCGGTACAACTCGACGAGTAATTGCACCTACTCGTCGAGTAGCTTCCTCAATTTACACTTTAGGCCCCTGAACTCTTGCTTCTGAATTTGGGGTGTTACAGATTATGTATAGGTATGAGGTTTTATAGATATCCAAAGGGAAATCTGCGAAAAAGTACCAATATTTTAGGCCAGTTTACGATTTAGTCCCAAATTAAATTTTGTTTACAAAAAAGGACAGATTACCGGCTAAAACTTCGGATTAACCCTTTGTGGCCGGTTTCACAGATTTAGCCGGTATCTCGTCTTTTTTCGTTAATTAATCCAAAATTTGGGGCTTTTTCATTACTTAATCAAAATTTTAGGGCTTTTTCATTATTTATTACCGATAAACCAAAATATTTGGACTTTTCTGAAGATTACCTTTAAACTAATATATATTATATGATCTAATTTAATATGTACTATTACATATCTTCTTTCTTATGCTCTTCTAGGCTCACCGTGTGTTTTTATCGATGTCATCAAACCCAACAAAAAAAATCTCACTCACAAGCCTCGTTAACTCCATCAATTTTCCAAAAATTATCCATTCACAACTCTATGATCATATTTCAATTTCCAAATAAAGAATGGAGAAAATCCTTGTTGATTACGTGGATGTCCCTATTACCTAACCATGACTTAAACCGTGGTTCCAACAATTGGATGTTCCTATTACCTAACGATGATTTGAACCCATACACTAATGGCATTGTTCATAGTTTTGTTAATAATAGAAGACGAATCTCACATGTTCAACCACTGATACATTGACTCAAGTCTTACTTGACCCTTGTATCCTTACAACACTATAGAAGCCCCAACATAAGATGAATCCCACATGGTTCATCATTTATTGGTTTTTTATTGTGTCAAAAAGTAAAGCATTTTGTAAGCCCCAAATAGACTAAAACGTAATAATGACAATTATCGTAATATCACACCAATTGTCATTATGACTTAAACGTAACATCACAACAATTGTCATTATTACATTTTAGTCTATTTGGGGCTTCCAAAATGCATTACTTTTTGGCAAGACAAAAACCAATAAATGATGAAGTTTTTGATAAAGATCGGAACACAATCTTATTGATGGATCCAAGAGCTCCTTCTCGTCCCAAACCTTTTTCTCCTTAATCTTCTACCAAAAAATGCACTACAATATGCAATATTATCCCCTCTTTCTCTCCTACAAGCATATAGCTCAATTAGGTTTTCTTTCAAAGTATTAAGATGATAAGGGAGGCGGAAATGAAGGCTTAAGGTCCTTTAAATAGGACACAAACCCTGAAAATTAGGTTTTTCACACCCAGCTCCTACTCGTCGAGTTGGGGTCCTCCAACTCGTCGAGTAGACTCTAGAAATTACGCGACCATTAACACTCTCTACTCGGCAAGTTAGGGCCTCCAACTCGTCAAGTTGATAATGTTGGGTTTTTTTAGCATTCTAACACTCCTGGATGTTACACCTATTGTAAGGATACAAGGGTCAAGTAAGACTTGATCCAAGGTATCATTGGTTAAACCATGTGGGATTCGTATTTTGTTGTTAACAAAACTATGGACAATGCCATTAGTGTATGGGTTCAAAATAAGGTTCGAGTCATGGTTAGGTAATAGGAACATCCGAGTGTTGGAACCGTAGCTCGTAGATATACCAAATTAATATTTTAATAGTTTATGATGGATAGCTTGTTAACATTTTTTTTACAATTAGAGTTAACATTCTTCATGGTTTTTAGTACATAATATCGAGTAGATTTTTTTACCTATGTTGTGTTTTTTAAGCTTAATGGTTCATTCTTCATGGTTTTCAAGCCCTATTGTAAGGAAACAAGGGTCATGTAAGACTTGAGCCAAGGTATCAGCGGTTAAACCATGTGGGATTCGTATTTTGTTGTGAACAACACTATGGACAATGCAAATACTGTGTGGGTTCGAAATAGGATTCAAGTCATGGTTAGGTAATAGGAACATCTAAGTGTTGGAACCACGGTTTAAGTCATGGTTAGGTAATAGGGACATCGACGTAATCAACAAGGATTTTCTCCGTTCTTTATTTGGAGATTGAAAGATGATCATAGAGTTGTGAATGGATAATTTTGGAAAATCGATGGAGTTAACGAGGCTTGTGAGTGAGATTTTTGTTGTTGGGTTTGACGATACCGATAAAAACACACGGTCAGCCTAGAAGAGCATAAGAAAGAAGACATTGAATAGTACATATTAAATTAGATCATATAATATATATTAGTTTAAAGGTAATCTTCAGAAAAGTCCAAATATTTTGGTTTATTGGTAATAAATAATGAAAAAGCCCTAAAATTTTAATTAATTAATGAAAAAACCGCAAAATTTGGATTGATTAACGAAAAAAGACGAGATACCGGCTAAATATGTGAAACCGGCCACTAAGGGTTAATCCGAAGTTTTAGCCGGTAATCCGTCCTTTTTAGTAAACAAAATTTAATTTGGGGCTAAATCGTAAACTGACCTAAAATATTAGGACTTTTTCGCAAATTTCCTGATATCCAAATTAGAAATATATCTATATTTTTATATATAAATTTATAAGTTCTATTTAAAAATATTATAGTTCAATACATATCGATTGAAGGCAAACAGGCAACAAGCTGCACCGCTAGCCCTTTCTAGATGGCAAAACCAATTCTTTTGAAAACAACATTTGTGGATCTAGGAGATACATACATACATACATATATATATATATATATATATATATATATATATATATATATATATATATATATATATATATATATATATATTATAACATCGTGGGATTGAAATCCCTATGTACCCACCAAGTTTCCAAACCTGAACCATTCAGTTTGTATGCATAACAGGTATCAAGACTTAAGTCACTTGTACTTGATTAGGATGTTGAGTGATTAATAGAAAGCTTGCAATGGTGTTCATAACCATTATATCTTTACATTGTAATTTATGTTTTTGTATTGATTATGACATCCTTAGGATTTTATTTGAGACAATCTTGTACTCAAAGTATTTTTGTATATATTAAGATTTTCTGCAAGTAAAGTATCATGATTTTTAAAGCATAAAGAAAATTTCTTTTTGGTTCTGAAAATTAGAGGATGTCACAAATACTTAGATGGGTCTTTATATAGCTTTGGTGATAAGGAGATATCCTTGATTTGAACCAATTAAAGAATAAGATTTAATCCTAATTCAAATCTTTTCTTGATCTGTTATGTGGATTGATTTTAAAAGATTTATAGAAGCTCCTTAAAACCGTCCATCTTTAGCGAGTTTTAAAATGTTCTTATTGCTCAACTATTAAGCAGTTAACATTCAGTTCTTTTACCTCTAGATTAATTCTAATTAATCTCAAATTAAATCTTATTAATTTTAATTCATTTCTAAATAAATGCTATTTAGTTTCTAATTAATTTATTAACTTGTAAACCATCAATTAACTAATTATCTTACTGTCTTAATACTTTTCTAGCTATTTTAGCTTTTGAGGGCAACCTAAAAAGGACTTCGTTATTATTCTCAAAGTTATACGAATTAGTTATGACATTGAATATCTATTTCCAACATCCTATTCCTATGCTCATCCATATTTTGTAAAAATAAATGGATATAGTTTTATGTGTTATATATTATATTTATATGATTAAATAATAACTTTATTTTACATGGATTGATATATAGACAACCAATCATCTTTATTATACATAATTACAAATTTACAATAATAGAGACTAGACGTTGCTAATATGTAATTGTTAGTATTATATATAGATGTCAATGTAACCCTAATGCCTAATATCAATACAATATACAATTCTTGGCTCTTCATGGTATTAGAGTCAAAGGTATCTTGTTCCCCACTCAATCCGAAAAAAAAGCTAGATTTTTTGCTTCTACAGCTAGGGTTAGCATCGATCTTCTTCAACACCCCTCTCAATGATCATGGCTCTTATTTCTAGCTTCACAACCGATGAAAAGAAATCCAACTACTCCCAAAAGTTTTCCTTCTACCTCACACCAACCAACTACGGCTACTGGAGGAAAATGATACATTCTTTTCTTCTTGAACACAAGTTGTTCGATTATATGGCTGACACAATTCCAGGAGCACCCAAACAACTCCCACATGTTGTTGCCACTACTGCTGATCCCAAACCCGAACCACGAGACAATCCAAATTACTCGATTTGGATCACTAGTGATGCACACATTCTTATGCTGATCATCTCTACCCTATATGAATCAGCCTTCCGTCATGTACAAGGTGACACTTCTTATGATATGTGGTCCTCTCTAGAATGTGCCTTTGCACTACATTCATATTCTAGAGAATACACTTTAAAAACTCAACTCTTGCGGACTAAGATGAAAGGAGATGAGACTCCTAATGCCTACCTTAATCGAGCATAAGAATATGATGATGCCGTAGCCACTATTGGTGAACCAGACAAGGATACAGGCTATAACGCGCGTGTTTCTAGTCTAAGCATTGATAGTAAGATGTAATAGGTAGGGTTGATAATTGTAACCTAATTCGAAGTAACAAAGAGGAATTATTTGAGTAATATATGATTTTTGTGGTTTATGTGCATTATACTTACTTATAACGATATAATAAAATAATAATAAAAATATGCATAAAAAATAAAATGATAGATAGACACAATATCTATGAAGAAAGTTAATTAGTCGTAAAAAGGATTTTGGGGATATAACGAACACTGAAATCCGACTTATAATAAAGAAGTTATGACCTCTCGAAGTTTTGCGGTAAAACCGACACAACACCGGGAATCATAAAAGGTGAGTTTGCGATAAATATTTTTTAGTCTTAACGATCTAAACAAAAGTCGTATTATACGTTAAACTGAGAGCGTGCATAAAAAGAACGTCCAAATCTGACTTCGTATGAGGAAGTTATGATTTTTCTAAGATTTAGCATAGTAGTGCTCAACCTGGAATTTGAATTTTAGATCGATTGATTTGTAGCCGACACAATCTAAATGAGAATTGAAGATCTCGTTAATAAGAACTCAACGATATAAAGACAAACGAAAACGGACGTCGGATGACTAAGTTATGAATTTTAATGGACTTTACTTGTCTAAGCCTGTTAAAATAAAATTTTAAAAATAAAGTCAAAATTAGCCAACGGAATCTAAAAGAACGTTGTAGATTACGTCGCAATCTACGTGTGGATATAAAGAACGTCAAAAATGGAGCTTGTATGAGAAAGTTATGGAATTTAGAAGTCAGGAATAGACTGATGCGAAGGGGGACACATGGCTTAATGTCGGCCCTTGCTTCCTCCCTACGGTCTCACATTTGGATCTCGATAGTTGGACATCATACACACAACATACTAAGTACGCGCTGCATCAAAGCTACGCCCAACGTAGTCCGAGGAGTCTAGCCTATAAATAGATTCGAGGGCACCCTCATTTCTTCACACCTCAACCTTTCTTTCTCTCTCAAACATCTCTCGAAACCCCTCCCAATCCATAGTACTTCCCAAGTGATAAGCGGCAAGTACTGGAGCTCCAGAAGGCTCTAAGAAGAAGAGCTTTCGGCTCAGAAATTCTGCCTCCGCAGAGCCTGGTTCCTAGTCAAACCCCCTGGTAAGTGAGTTATGCTTACCCTACTTTAAGTATAGCTTATGTTTAAGTTTAATACCATTAGTATGAACCTATAAAAAATATAACCATTATAAAATATAAATTGTTATTATAATATCTTTTAACTACTCGCGGTACGGGGAATCTGGTTTGAAGGGCCGCATAGGGTTGTTGGATTTCAGAACAGCTTAAATGCCAAAATGGTCCTGCCTTCCGGTGTTTCATGTCTGGCTCCTGTCTGTACATAGTGGTTGAAAAGTATTGTTTAACAATTATAAAACAATATCACTTGTAAGCAGTCGCAATAAATATTAGACTAAATCTAGCGGTAATGATACTAGGTTTCGTCAAAGGAAAATAGAATTTTTAGAAGCAAAGTGATGCCTGAGTTTGGAATCATCACTTTAACAAGTGAGTGCATATATACTTTCATCTTACACAAAGATATGAAGTATTTACTATAAATTACGTGCTATATGTGCATATTATCTGTGTTCTTGATATCTATGTTAGATGAACGATGTATACATGTTTTTACTTGATTTAAACTGTATATTTATTTTATACCTATGAATATGTTGGGAAAGATGGGTAGATGAAATAGATGATGAGCGATGAAATAAAATGATGAGAGGCCTTGATTTTTAAGCTGATTTAGTCATCTAGCGGAGTATATATGAGGACCATGAACTATTCTAGACAGTCTAGTGGAACGCTGGTAGGCTCGCAACCTGTAGGTGTTTGTGAACAAGGTGTTCACCGGTGTACTCCATCCACCTCATGGTTGCCTTACTGACACATATTGATGATGAATCCCCTAAGCAATATTGTCTTCCCGATGATGATCCTTAGGCTAGGTCCCTTGAATTAGATGTTGTAGGGACCTAAAGTGAGGATAACGGGAACGGGTAATTAGGTTGAATGATTTGATGAAATTAATAAACTTAATTATTGTGGGTTGAAAACCCTATGGGCTCATAGGATCCCAAGCCTGAACCACTCAGTTTTTTGCATTATAGGTAGTGGCAAAAGAGTATAGGAGTGTTGATCTGATGAGAGATCTATGGATTATAGGCAATTAGAATAATAGATATTGTAAGGCATGTACTACTTATGTTTATGCTTATGTACTGTATTGACAGTGACATCGCAATGTTTTTAATATAATGAAAACCCATTCCTTCGGGAATGCTTTGATAATTACTTATCATATTTTTGGGAACAAATTCCACAACATATTTCTTCAAAACTATACTCTAATTTTCAAATAAAGCATAAACAAATCAGTCTTTTCTGGCCGTTAAAATGGGGATCTCATAAAGACCTTGTCATGCTTGTTGCTTCTTGTCTTCGAGATGAATACAATGGTGTCAAATCCACCATCACCTGCCGAAAATGTCCCACTGCCTTCACTAAACTTCATGCATTGTTAATTGATTATGAATTTATGATTGCAAACTCCCGACAGCCTTCTATTCAAGCCTTTGACGCCACTCAAGAACTCACCAAACACACCAATGATTTGATGACTTCTTTCACTGCTCAACTAGGACCGATAGCTTCTGCTCTTGGTCTCCAACTTAAACTAATATTGCCCTTAAGCACACTACCAACCACCTCTCAAGCTTTATATTGTTCTCGACAGCCCCCACCTACAACCGTGGAAACAACCGAGGGCGATGTGGCTCTTACCGTGGCAACAACAACAATCGTAGTAACAACAATTGTGGTGATAGTACTCGCTCCTTCGGTTGGGATACCTACCAGAATATTGTTTTTTGGCACATGCAACCATTACGGTATTGGTCACTTACCATCTCAGTGCCCTAACCATGATCTTTCCACAATCCGCAATAGGCCCATAAGCAACTTTGTTGACAGCTCCGCCTCCATACCATCCACATCAGCCACTTGGTATCCCGACACCGGTGCCAACAGCCATGTCACACCAGATCTAACTATTGGATAAGGTGTCTAATTCCATAACTATATTTGGTATGTACTTGACCCGACCCGGCATGGTCCATTTGGGTTGCATGGCATCATGTATTTGGATAGACTAAATGAGAGAAATAACACTTGTGGTTTATTAATATATTATAAGTTCTAATATATTAATAGTATTATTTAATTAGTATTGATCAAGAATTGTTTGGAATTAATTAAGTGATCAAAAGATGACTAATTAAATATATGGGTTGATTATGTAAATCATTCATAACTTGTATAGTGGACTAAAGGCTCCATGGATTATCAAGTTGGGTTAAAACCCATAGGATGCTCCATGAATACTCCATGGGAGTTACAAACCCATGGGTCATGAAAATGAAGAGTCATGTCACATTAGGTTTACATGGTGTAACGCTAGATGTGACACACTATATAAAGAACATGTTGTCATCCAAAATCGGCTACGCTAAAAACAAGAGAGGGCAAGCCGATTTTTACAAGTGCTACATATTCTCTCAAAGTTATTCCAAAGCATTTGGTGTTGTGTGAAGCATTTGAGGCATCACACTTGGGGTGCTAGCATCTCAAGGTTTTCAAGGAATCAAATCAACTATAAGGTATGTAATTTTAGCCATCTTTTAAGTTAAAAGTTCCCCATGTATGCTAGATAGGTGTTGGGTTAAAAAAAATATGTTTTATACTTTGCTTTTCTAGGAAAATATATTTTTCTATAATGTAATATGTAATTTTGTGGCTGTGTACGGCTGCACATGTGTGTGCGCCCGTACACCTTGTGTACGGCCGTACACGCGTGTACAGCTGTACACTCGTGTACTACTGGGAGTGCTATAAATAAAGGAGTGCATGTGGGAGTGTACGGCTAGAGAAGAGAGAGAGAAAGTTAGAGAGAAGAAGAGTGTGTGTGAGAGAATCTATTGTAAGGAGCATCATTCATATTGAATACGTCATTAGATTCATCTTAATTCTTCTTCTCCTTCTCTTCTATTTGATCTGACGTCATCCAATTGATTGGGATTCCGCACCATCAATTGGATCTGATTGATACACAAGCAATTTTGGGGACTTACAATTGGTATCAGAGCTTAGATTGTATCAGTCAATTTTGTCAGATCTGGAGCTTATTTGGTGTTATTTTGAAAAGATGATAGCGTTTTTGGATAGATTTCGCAAAAATAAGTGGAGTTTCTTCTTTGCATTTTTCATAAAAACGAGTTTTTGATCGAGTTTTGGAGCAAAAAAGGGTGAAAAACGTCGTTTTTTTCGGGAATCTGTTGAAGGTATGCGGCCCGTTGAAGGTGTGTGGCCCGGTTGAAGGTGTGCAGCTCGGTGTGTGCGGCCGGCTCGGTGTGCGGCTCCGTGTGGGGCCAGGGTGTGCGCCTCGGAGTGCACGTGTTCGGTGTGCTGTCCGGGTTTGCGGTCTGCAGCTTCGTGTGTTCGGCTTCGCATCTCGCTTTGTGGAGTCCTCGCATCGCATTCAAAGCCTCGTCCTCGCATCAGTTTCCATTAAAAAATAGGATCGAAGTTGGGGGTACCGAGGATCGAACCCGGGTCACTAGCTTCATCGCCTTGCTTCATCGCCTTCGTGCCTTATCAACTCAGCTAAGCTGCCACTTGATTCATTATTTTGAAATTTAAATCGTAAGCAGTCTTTCTCGCATCCTTTTTCACAAAATTAACACTTTTAACCCAAGAATCAATTTTCTTTATTTTTAAATTCCAATTTTCAACCAAAAATTTTAGTTTTTAATTTTTATTTTTTATTTTTGCCTTTTGACCTTAAATTATGACTTTGACTTTCAAGTTTGACCTTTGACTTTTTCGTTTAACTTTTAAAATTTCAAATTTAGCTTTTCGATTTGACTTTTAAGTTTGACTTTTGAGTTTGACTTTTTAAATTTGATTTTTAGGGTTGACTTTTGAGGTTTATAGTCAAAGGGCATTTTTTAAAAAAAATTAGTTCTTCAAATATCAAGGTCACAGAGGTAAATGAATCTGGTTGCTCTCCATTTTGTGTTAAAACTATTAAATTTTTACGAGAATTAATAAATCTAATCAAGAGAGAGATGAGGACTTAAAATACGAACGATAGACAGTTAGGAAGGATCAAAAACCTCTAAAAGCACAACTAGAAGCAAAAACCAAAGACTTTAGGAACCTTCAGGAAGAGTACAACAACAAGTGTGAAAATTACGATCACATTAAACGCAAACTTGATGCTGTAACTGCAGAACTTGATGCTTTGAAAATTAAGTGTGGAAAAACAGATATTAGTTTCAAAAATTACACTACGTCAAGTAAGACAGTCGAATCATTATTTGAAAACCAATTAAAATTCAAAGATAATCAAAATAGGGGTTTAGGGTATGATTGTGTTCCTCCACCTTTCAATCATAACTATACATCCATCTCTATGACACTGGAAGAAATTGACAAGGAGGCACATCTCCAATATGGGAAACCTGTTGCGGTTGTGCCAGAAAAGGATGAAGTGAACATTTCTAATGATTCTGTTACATGTGCAGGTAAACCAACATCTCCTTGAACTCTGAATCTATTGCTTCGAACTCAGTTGCTTCTGATCAACCTGCTGTTGAGAAATACAGGCCACCAAATCAAGTGAAACAGCCGACTTGTTGCAAGTGTGCATGTGGGAACAATAAGAAACAAGGCAAGGACACGCCACCAGGGGTAGGAAGAAACAACTTCACAGTGAAGAAAAAGACTTGTTTTCAATTTGGAACACCTGGACACATTGCCAAAAATTGTCATAATCGTGCATACGTTCCCTACTATGCACAAGGATGGCAAAATGCGCCAAGAGGGAGATACTTCAAAAGAAACCCTTCCAGGTCACGTTCAGACAATGGTGACTAGAACGCGAGAAGGCCAAAAATCAATCCCACAAGGTCAAGAATCCAACTCCTAAGGTCAAGAAGGGAATGTCGGCCAAGAAGCCAAATCCAAGATATGATCCCATGAAGTCAAAATCAAAGTCATCTCAACGGCCGACATCAAGTTCAAAAGCAAGCACTGAGCCACCCATCAGAACACAAAAGAAATGAGTTAAACCCAACTACAAATGGGTTCCAAAGGTTCACTCTCCCAAATCTACTAACGATTCTAATATTTCTACATATTCTGTTTGTGATAAGCAAGACATGTTATGGGAGAGAGTACCATGCAAGGATGACGAAGGTCAACCCAGTTTCAAAATGGACTGGATTCCAAAGACCAACTGATCCCGCTCGGTGTCGGAACAGCTATGGAGGCATATCATCAGACTTCAGTTTGTTGATAGTGGTTGTTCCAGGCACATGATAGGAGGCATCTCTCAATTGTACAACACTCAGAACATTGTTTGATAGTATGTGTCCTTTGCGGGAAGGGAAGAAAGGAAAGGATCACACATTGGGGTTTGTGCTTAACGAAGTGAAGAATTTTTGGATCTGTTCTGAGATTGTGTGTGCTGTTCTCAGACGTTCTGGATGCAAATTCAATCGGTGACTTACGGTTTGAGTTTTCTTCTCTATACTCCTGAGTTTTTCTTAAGCTGATTCGCTTTAAAGACTAATTTTTGTTTTAGGATAGTCTAAATTTGTGCATTTACTTTCGTTTCTCTCATATGCACAAATTTAAGGGGAGAAATAAAACCAAAACAAAAATTTTTAAATTTTAAAAAATCCAAAACCATTACAAAATCAAAAAAATCAAAAAAAAAAATATGTTGGTTATGAAATGTGCTTTAGGGAGATGTTTTGGGAAGTGATATTATCAAGTGTTAACAGGCAATCTAAGTCTGCGTAATTTACCCAAAGTTGAAGGGTCTATGCTCTGGTTTGATGCGTCGGTAGGCACGAAAGATTCTAAATGGACATGACTAGGAAGAGTTGAACTTAAGGAATTCATAGACTCGACAAATCATAACCTAGTTAGATCCGTTTAATCTGAAAATATGACGCTTGGATAGATTGATCAGGGAGATATATATGGAAATCTACTCGTCACATTAAATGAACCTGTATCTGGAACCATGGTTTAACTTTTCCTCGATGTGCGGATTATGTCCTTAATTCTGGTGTTGATGGGGTGATTGGTAAATTCCGATGAATTAGGTCTGTAGAAAATTGTTTTCTCTTTCTATCTGTCTGTTAGTCATATGTTACCTCCTCTGCGTGACTCAAAATCCGACCTGGACTGTAATTTATGCAACTCTATTTCTCTGCATATTATATCTATGAAATTCTTCTTATCTGTTAGCCATATGTTGTCTCCTTTGCGTGATTAACAATCTGACCTGGTACACAGCATATGCAACCTTCTACTTCTCAATCCCTCTAAAAACTATAAGTGATAATAATCTGAATCTATCTTCTCTCCTAATGATTTTCTGCTCACCCGATGTAAGGAGTACTCTGGAAGTCTTTGATTACTGGGGCATATCAAGAAGTGGGAAACATGTTCCAGTACAATTAAAATTGAACACTCAAAGATTGTCTATAGATCTCGCTGCTCAATTTAGGTGGACAACAATATCCCTGGTCGTCGTCAGCTGAATGGTCCTTAAGATATAGTATCTAGGAACTTAGGATCAGATATAATATCTAGGAACTTTGGATCACTTTTTCTTACAATTATTAGTATGTCCTAAAATTGTCACAATTTTTCGTGTTTAATTGGACCACAATACCGACGATCGACCAGACAAAGATGTGAATATGAAAGGTAACGACAAGTGGATTAAGGTTGTCTAAAAACTTTGATCCCAAATCATTCTTAAAGTTAGATATCATTTTATTTTTGTTAAATTTGTTCATAGTTTCTTCTAATTTAAATATTAGGGGAGAATTAAAAATTAAAAAAAACAAAAATAAAAAAAAAAACCCAAAAAATAGTGTTATTTATGTTTTATTTCTTGTTCAAGAAAATCAAAAATCCAAAAATATTTTTGTTTCTGTGCTAAAATTTTCTTTTAGTTTTGTTTTGTCTTGAATAGTGAATTCAGATGAAGATGAGACTCACGGAGTTTGTGTCGAAGATTTCTAAGCCAAGGCTTCATCCGTGAGCATCGAAGAATTCGCATTCGAAGGAGCAAGTAATGAAGACTATTCTTCCATTATTCGATCTTTCAACCTCAGAAGCAAGGTGAAGCTGTTCTTGAAGATTATCTGACAGATTGCATTGAAGCCTCCTCAATCAGTCTGCTGCTATCTTCAACTTGCTGAAGTGATCCAAAAGATATGTTCTCTCTGTTCTCTCTGAAGATTCTCAAGCTGAAAGGGCCATCTTTCAAGAATCTGTACATTAAGCCTCCTCACCCAATGTGCGTTCAGAGTCAAATTTTGAAGACAAGGCCCGACTGCTCGAGATGAAGTCATTTATTGAAGATTCATATAATTATCTTGAAGTTGTGAAGAATTTGAAGATTAATGCTGAAGCCAAGTTCCCAATGAAGACTAACAAAAATAGCCAGCTACTTTTTAGGGGGAGTTTGTTGGGTCAATAAGAAAAGAAAGCTATAAACCAAGGGGGAGATTGTTGGGTCAAAAAAAATATGGTTTATACTTTGCTTTTCTAGGAAAATATATTTTTCTATAATGTAATATGTAATTTTGTGGCCGTGTACGGCTACACATGTGTGTGCGGCCGCACACCCTGTGTACGGCCGTACACGTGTGTGCAGCTGTACACTCATGTACTGCTGGGAGTGCTATAAATAGAGGAGTGCATGTGGGAGTGTACGGCTAGAGAAGAGAGAAAGATAGAGAGAAGAAGAGTGTGTGTGAGAGAATCTATTGTAAGGAGCATTATTCATATTGAATACATCATTAGATTCATATTAATTCTTCTTCTTCTTCTCTTCTATTTGATCTGACATCATCCAATTGATTGGGATTCCACACCATCAATTGGATCTGATTGACACACAAGCAATTTTGGGGACTTACAATAGGATTATGAACCTTGGAAATCATATTTTGCATGTATTTTAGACAAACATAGATCATAGGTTTTCTAGGGTTGCATGTACACTTAGGGGTGTTAGAATGCTCAAAACCCATCAGTGGTATCAGAGCCTAGGTTCATTTGTTAATACTTGATGAAAAATTGTGAAAAAAATCATTTTGTGAGCTGTCTAGACAAGGGACTCGACGAGTACATGGGGGGACTCGACGAGTCCAACTGAAAATGCATCCAACTCGGCGAGTCGGTTCGTGCACTCGACGAGTTGGCCAGACAGAGTGCTGAATTTCGATTTTTGCTACTGGAAATGGACTAGAAACATTACCCTAGATTGTTTTGGTGTTGTAAAACTTGTTTTAGATGTTGTAATGGTTGTTCTAATCCATTTACAATCGCTAATATCAAAATTTCATGATTATATGTGTTCATATCTTCTAGAAATTTTGATATGAATATTCATGTTCTTATGAGTTCTTGATAGATCATAGGAATTACTTGTTTAATGCTTAATTCATGATCTTTGTGTGTTTTAATGGAGTCCATAACTTGTCCTCAAGTTATGGATAACCAAAAGTCTATTTGTGTTAAAAGCCATTAAAAGAACACATAAGTTATAAAATGAAGAGTCTTCATTTTAATAACTCATAAGTTATGAATGTGAAAGGTTTTGTAAACTTAAAAACTTGCCCTCTAGTTTTGGGACATGTAAAGTCACTTTATAAACTTTAGTTCCAACCCCTAGATTTTTAAAAGTTAAAAATCAACCCTTATATATATATATATATATATATATATATATATATATATATATATATAAGAGCAGGTCGTCTTACCATTAGTATGCCTCATTCACGAAGTCGGTCTATAAGGGGGGTATAAGGTTGTTGCCTATAAAATGGCAGCTTAATTGGTGTCCACTGTCACGCACTGCTTCCTTGATCGGTGCAGGTTCGTTAGCCGAACGGGTAAGACAAGGACTTATAAATTCTCACTAAAAGTATGATGAATATTATAAAGTAACTAAATGTTTTATTTAATTCCCAATCTTAGTTACTTTAGGAAAATGTGAATAAGTTTCTAATCCATGAAATTACACTTTACACTTTGGTTAACTTGTTAGTGGTGTGTGTGTGTTGTTAACCGACACACTAACTTGAACTTAACAAGGTAGGTAAAGGGTGACTTGAAGGTTATTATAGGTCGGTGGAGCGCGTGTGGTTAATCAGCACATCGTCGATTGAGTGATAAACTTTAAGGGTACCAAGTGATTTGCATGGTTACTTCACACCTTGTTTTGTGATCCTCGGTATCACAGTCACAAAAATTGGAGGGCACACTCAAGATTGCAACATGCCTTTAAAAAGTTCATTGAATCTCAAAAGAATCTAGGAATTTCAAAGAACCAACTAAAACCTAATAATTTATATTTCGGTTTTTGGTGAAAATTGGTGAATCGTCATTCACTTACCTTTCAAATATGTTATAGCTTAGATTACGACATACCTCTTCTAAGTTATGATATATTGTGACTGGATCCTAGCCTTAATATTACATTTGGGTGTTTTATTAAGGACTATCTTTATATCTAAACTAAACGTGTTCTCTTCTTTTTCAGATGTCTTCCAACAACACTTCTTCTGGCTCAAACCCTACTGGCTCCTTTTCCCTCATGAACCTATGTGGGAGGTTAATCTTCGATGGTTCCAACTTTATGGAGGCTAAAGGAGATCGATGCGTCCACTGCTACTCCCCAGGAGATCGCTGACTTCCGGACTCATGAAAGAGATGCCACCAAAGTGGCATGCATCATGATGGTCACCATGACAGCTGAACTCCAGAAGTCCTATGAGGACTACTACCCTTTTGAGATGCACCAAGATATGATGGAAAGATACCATCAGAGTGCTTGTCAAGAGCGGTATGAAATAATCTCCTACAGGATAACAACCAGGATGAAGGATGGAGAATCCTTCATGAGCCACATGTAGAAGATGCAAAGGTATGTGGATCGTTTGCTGAAGCTTAATGTGAACTTCCCGGAGGAGCTAGCAATAGATATCATTTTGCACTCCTTACCCTCGTGTTATGATCAATTCCGCATGATGTACCACATGAATAAGGAAGAAGTCACACTCAGCAAACTTCAAGGACTCCTAAAGACCGCAGAAATAGGTCTTGAAGGTATGTTGGTTGTAAGCACTCCTACTACTACTCCAAACTCCGCCCCTGTCTTGGCAATCGGGAAAGGTAGAGGGAAGAAGAAGAAGAAGAACCCTTCGAAGGGTACGAAGGGTAAGAACCTTGATGGCTCTTCTTCAAGTGGAACCAAGAAAGGTTTCGTCACTCCGTCTTCTAACCCAAAAGAGGCTGAATGCTTCTATTGCCATGAAAAGTCGCATTGGAAGTGGAACTGCCCAAAGTACCAGCAAGATGTGACGGATGGGAAAGTCAAACCCAACCATGCAGGTATTTACACTATTCTATCTAATAACTCACCCTATTCTAACTCTTGGTTCCTTGATACCGGTTGTGGTATTCATATATGTTCTGATTTGCAGGGACTAAGAAGAAGTGAGAATGTGGAGCATGGAAAGATAAACTTGATCATGGGGAATAGGAAAGCTTCACCCGTCACCAAGATTGGAGTTTATTCTTTATTGCTAAGTAGTAGGTTCACTTTAGATTTGAATAAATGTTCTTATTCACCTGAAAAGGCAAGAAATATTATTTCTTTTCATGCTTTGTACAAATAAGGGCTTACATTTTCTTTTCATAATGAAAATTGTGGAATAAATGCTTTCTTTAATAATGTTCTTTATTTTAAAGCATTACCTTGTGATGGTGTGTATGAAGCTGTATTTGTTGTAGATAATCTAGGAAATAATGTATTGTGTATTGATTCTTCTAGTAATAATAACTTGGATAAAGCATCATTATGGCATTGTCGTCTTGGACATGTGAGCAAGAAACGTATAGGCCAACTCCAAAAAGATGGAGTCTTGGAGTCATTTGACCTAAAGTCAGATGATAGTTGTGAATCATGCTTACTTGGAAAAATGAAAAAGTCACCCTTTACTGGTTCTTGTGCTAGGGGTGAAGGTTTGTTGGATTTGGTACACACGGATGTGTGTGGACCCTTCAAATCTGCCACAAGGGATGTGAATCGTTATTATTTGACTTTTACTGATGATTATAGTAGATATGGATATGTCTATTTAATCAAGCATAAGTCAGAGAATTTTGAAAGGTTTCAAGAGTTTAAACAGGAAGTCGAGAATCAATTAGGCAGGAACATTAAGTTGCTTCGATCCGATCGTGGTGGTAAGTATCTTAGTACAGAGTTCCTCGACTATCTTAAGGAAAGTGGGATTATCTCACAATTGACACCTCCCATGACACCACAACTTAATGGTGTGGCTGATAGGCGTAATCGAACCTTGTTGGATATGGTTCGTTCCATGATGAGTTGAGCTTCGCTACCAATCTCATTTTGGGGGTATGCCTTAGAGACTGTCGCCCATATCCTTAATTTGGTCCCTACAAAGAAAGTTGCCAAAACTCCTCATGATTTGGGGTTGCGAGGCTTTCGTGAGACGCGAGACTCATGATAAGCTCGAACCTCGAAGTGAGAGGTGTATTTTCATCGACTACCCACATAAATCCTTTGGTTATCTCTTCTACAGACCTAGTGACAATGTGGTCTTTGTAGCAAGGATGGTGTCTTGAGAGAGAGAGAGAGAGATAGATAGAGAGAGTTTATAAACCAAGGAAATAGTGGGAGGAAAATTGACCTTGAAGAAATTCAACAGTCAAGTGGTGAAGGAACTTCAAATCCTAGCACTCAACCTGAGGAGGAAATTCCTGTTGAGCCAATTGACAATTATGTACCTCTGAGGTGTTCCACAAGGGTCAAGAATGCACCTGAGCACTACTATGGTTTCCATATTACTGTGGAAGGTGAGACACTTATTAGTGATGAGACAATGGTAATTTTGGATGAACCTAACAGTTACACGGAAGCCATGACAGGCCCCGAGTCTGCCAAATGGAAAGAGGCAATGGACAGCGAGATACAGTCCATGTATGACAATCAAGTTTGCAACTTGGTTGACAATGTACAAGGCGTAAGACAATTGGGTGAAAAAGGATCTTCAAGAAGAAGACCGACATGCATGGTAATGTACACATATATAAGGCGTGACTGGTTGCAAAGGGATTTTCTCAAACTCCGGTAGTTGATTATGATGAGACCTTTTCACCAGTAGCAAAGATTAAGTCCATTAGGGTTCTGTTAGCCATCGCTGCATTTCATGATTATGAAATATGGAAAATGGATGACAAAACCGCCTTCCTTAATGGAAGTTTGGCTGAAGATGTTTACATGAGTCAGCCAGAGGGTTTTGTCAGTACGGAATAACCTAATAGAGTGCGTAAGCTTGAGAAATCCATTTATGGATTGAAACAGGCACCTCGCAGATGGAATCTTTGCTTTGATGAGAAACTCAAAGAATTTTGCTTTTCAAGGAGTGAAGATGAATCTTGTGTCTATGTCAAGGGTAGTGGGAGTATAGTCAGCTTTTTGGTACTATATGTGGATGACATACTACTCATAGGAAATGACATCCCAACTCTGCAGGAAGTGAATTCCTGGCTTGGGAAGTGTTTCTCTATGAAATACCTAGGAGAAGCTGCCTATATTCTAGGGATAAGGAATCTGAGAGACCAAAGCAAAAGACTAATTGGACTTGGTCGGAGTACCTACTTAGATAAGGTGCTAAAAAGGTTCAGCATGCAGGATTCCAAGAAAGGAGAGTTACCCATCCAAAGTAATGCCAGACTGAGTAAAACTCAGAGTCCGAGTACTGAGGCTAAGATAGCATAAATTAGTCGAGTACCTTATGCTTCTGTAGTAGGTTCGATCATGTATGCTATGACCTACACTCGACCTGATGTAGCCTTTGATTTGAGCATGGTTAGCAGATATCAGGGGAACCTTGGCAAGGCTCACTGGACAACGGTAAGGAATATCCTCAAGTACCTGCGGAGGACTAAGGACTGGGTCCTTACCCTTGGCGGGAGTGATGACTTGAGAGTTGTAGGGTACAGTGATGCTATCTTTCAGACTGATAGGGACAATTTCTGCTCAAAGTCAGGCTAGGTGTTTGCCTTAAACGGAGGAGCAATTACTTGGAAGAGTTCCAAGCAGAAGACAGTGCCTGATTCAACTTGCAAATCAGAGTATATAGCAGCAAGTGAGGCAGAAAATGAGGCGATATGGCTGAAGAACTTCATTGGAGACCTTGGAGTTGTACCAGCTATAAAGGAGCCAATGAAAATTTTATGTGATAGTGAAAGTGCAGTTGCCTTAGCCAAGGAACTAAGGGATCACGGGAGATCCATACACATCGACAGAAAATACCATTTCATCAGACATCGAATAGAAGAAGGACTCCTCGTGGCAAAGAGGGTATCATCGGATGAGAACCCAACAGATCCCCTCATGAAAGGACTGAGTCGGGCTAAGCATCTCCAGGAAGCTCGAAGCATAGGGCTAAAGGATGATATTAGTTTTAGTAGTTAAATAATTTTGAAATTTGTAAAGTGTAATTGACTTTTGATGATAAATAAAAGTTGTGTTTATTTATGAGTAAAGTGTTACTATCTTTTGTCAATCGTTTACTATATTTCTTTTGCATGTTTTGACTTCCAAAATAATTATGTTTGGTATATCATATTATTCAAATTCTCCACAGTCGGGCATATGTTGGAAGTAGGTATGAATCAAGACCGTCATGAGTGGTTGCAGAGGTCTGAGTTGTTGGACATGGCTATAACACTCATGAGTGCTCATAAGTTTTGAGCATTAGATTCAACCCACGCTCACTAGTATCACTTCATGGAATTTATCTCGAGTGATCATGATACGGTAACATCATATAAGTCTTTAAACCTAGAGATATGACTTGTTGCCTATGAGTTGGTTATGCATTGATCGTACGAAACCACATTAGTAACTCGATGTTATAAAACGTACTTTTGTGTGTGATTCAACATGTAGAAGAATAAGCATATGAGTCGAAGTTTATCTGTTCCTTCTTGGATTAGAAGCGATATATGGGCCCCTCGATGATTTTGTTTTGACCTATGTACCGAGCCCGGTCGGAACCAAATTTATGTGTTCAATTTAGTTCTATGTCAAACAAATCGGAAATCGGGAAACAAACTGATGGACAATAAGTAAGACATTGTTCCATGTATTTTTCTGGATGATATCTAGAACAGAGGATTATATGATCAGTTATCTTAAATGGCATATCATCATCTTCTCAGTTCTGAGAGACCTTGAAAGAGCTATGATTGTTGATTTGTTCCTGAAGTCATACTTGCAGTTATAGTTATTAGACTTACCCAAGTGGGAGACTATTGGATAAGGTGTCTAAATCCATAACTATATTTGGTATGTACTTGACCCGAACCGGCAGGGTCCATTTAGGTTGCATGACATCATGCATTTGGATACACTAAATGAGAGAAATAACACTTGTGGTTTATTAATATATTATAAGTTCTAATATATTAATATTATTATTTAATTAGTATTGATAAAGAATTAATTTGGAATTAATTAAGTGATCAAAAGATGACTAATTAAATATAAGGGTTGATTATGTAAATCATCCATAACTTGTATAGTGGGCTAAAGGCTCCATGGATTATCAAGTTGGGTTAAAACCCATAGGATGCTCTGTGGGAGTTACAAACCCATGGGTCATGGAAATGAATAGTCATGTCACATTAGGGTTTACATGGTGTAACCCTAGATGTGACACACTATATAAAGAACATGTTGTCATCTAAAATCAGCTACACTAAGAACAAGAGAGGGCAAGCCGATTTTTACAAGTGTTACATATTCTCTCAAAGTTATTCCAAAGCATTTGGTGTTGTGTGAAGCATTTGAGGCATCACACTTGGGGTGCTAGGCTCTCAAGGTTTTCAAGGAATCAAATCAACTACAAGGTATGTAATTCTAGCCATCTTTTATGTTAAAATTTCCCCATGTATGCTAGTAGGATTATGAACCTTGGAAATCATATTTTGCATGTATTTTAGACAAACATAGATCCAAGGTTTTCTAGGGTTGCATGTACACTTAAGGGTGTTAGAATGCTTAAAACCCATCACTAGCAAGCATGGATGAAAACCGTGCATATCATGGCCATGACAACCTTCATGTCAGTGATGGTAAGGGACTCTCTATTCTTCATATTGGTTCATCTCACTTTCACTCACCATATAAAACGTTTCATCTCTAAAAAATTATTCACATATCCAACATCATAAAACATCTACTTTTTGTTCAGCCATTTTGCATTCATAATAATGTTTTCTTTGAATTCACTCTACTTTTTCGTTGTTAAGTACGAGCATACACACATTATACTTCTTACGGGCCCCAATGAGTAACGTCTCTATTCCCTTCATCTGCCACATTCAATCCACTCCTCACCAAGTTTTTTCTGTAACCCATGCGTCTTCCACAACTTGGCATAGACATCTCATGCATCCACACCAACGTCTCTTTTAGTTTATGATTTCTAGTTTTTCACTTCCAATTACAAATAAAACTTTACCAAGTTTCCATTCTTCATGTCAACTAGGCAAATCATCAAAATTGTCTTTACTTGTTTCTTCCTTTCGAAGCAATAATATATTAGATTTTATTTATTATGATGTTTGGGGTCCCGCTCCTATTCTTTCACCAGATGGCCATCATTACTTTTTATTGTGTGTTGATCATCATACTAGATATATGTTGCTCTTTCAATTGTCTCAAAAATACGATGTTTACAATCTTTTCAAAACCTTTGTCACCACAGCTGAACGACAATTCTCTACTAAATTAAAGAAAGATCAAACTGATTGGGTTGGTGAATTTCGCAACACCTCCTCTTTCCTTACATCACTTGACATTGTTCATCAACGATCATGCCCCCATACTAGTGCTCAAAAATTTTTTGTTGAGCGACGACGTCGACATGTCGCCGAGACAGGACATACCTTAATGGCATAATCCAACACTCCTCAACGCTTTTGGCATTTTTTTTGAAACAGCCATTTACCTCATCAATCGGATGCCTTCTCGCAGCTCCTACAACGAGTCTCCATTCCAAAATGTTTTTAAATGCCCACCTGATTACTCATTCCTTTGAGTCTTTGGCTATTGGTGCTTTCCTTACCTACGACCCTATAATCCTCACAAAATGGATTTTCGCTCTACTTCATGTCTCTTTCTTGGATACAACCCATTTCATCATGGCTACAAATTCCTTAACTTATCTTCTTATCGTATTTATATATCTCATCATGTACGCTTCGATGAATCTTCTTTTCCTCTTTCCAAGAATCATATTAAACCTTGCCCACTCGACACCTAACCCTTGAGTTCACCCCATCCATCTACGGTTCCTATCTCCCAACCGTCATCACCTTCACCCTCACCATCACCTACACCCATACCCAAAGCTACATCATCACCTACACCCCATACTCGTTCCTCCCACCATTTCCAAAACCCAAAACAAAAGGTTCCATTTCAACCGAGTGCTCATTACACCACCACCTCCAATAATGACCCAACATTCTTCTTTATTGCCAATAAATCTCCTGAATGGTGCAAAACCATGGAAGACGAGTACTCCACATTACAAAAAAAATGGCACCTTGTCACTGGTACCTCTAGGACCCAATACTAACATTATTGATGGCCAGTGGGTTTACAGGTTAATGCGAGACAAGGATGGAGCTGTCATTCGCTAAAAAGCGAGATTTGTTGCAAAAGGTTTTCACCAACAACCGGGTATATATTATCACGAGACTTTCAGCCCCATGGTCAAATATACAATTATTAGAGCGGTAATCTCTCTTTCCATTACCCCAAAATGGTCCCTTCGACAGCTTGATGTTCATAACTCTTTTCTGCATGGCCACTCACTGAAACTATGTACATGAAGCAACCACCAAGCTTCACTGACCCAAATCATCTGAACCATGTATGCCTACTTCATAAATAGATATATGGTCTTAAGTAGGCTCCTCAAGCTTGGTTTCACTTACTTACACAAGCTCTTCACCTTCTCGGTTTCACTCCAAAACATATCATTCTTTGTTCATTTACTACCACACCGACATCACTATTTAAATGTTAATTTATGTTGATGATATCATCATCACGGGTAACAACAATGTTGTCATCAACAAAAATATTACACAACTCAGTGTCACATTTTCCATTAAAGATCTCGGCAATCTCTCATATTTTTGGGCATTGAAATTGTTCCCAAGGATTCTGACATCATCCTCCTTCAATAGAAATACATTATGGAACTACTTAAAAAAGTTGGTATGTCAGAGTCAAAACCTACTTTATCTCCGATGACTACCTCCATTCCCTTGGTGAATAATGACATTACTATCTACTCTAATCATGTACGGTATTGCCAGGTTGTTGAAGCCCTTCAATATGTTTCATTGTACAGGCCCAATATCATATTTGTAATAAACAAGGTGTATCGGTTCATGCATGCTCCAACTGATAATCACTGGTCCACGTTTAAGCGTATTCTTCGCTATCTTCATATCACTGGTGCTTATGGCATGTTAATTTGCCAAACCTCTAACACCCAATTACATGCTTTTACTGACTCTCACTGGAAGGGAACCGACAATTTGACTGCTTTTTCAGATGCTAACTGGGTTGGTGACCCAGATGACCGTCGGTCCACAGGGGGATTTGAGTTGTCTTAGTTCCAACCTAATCTCTTGGACCGCAAAAAAACTATGTACTATTTCTATACCTTCCATAAAATTTGAATACAAAGCTCTAGCTTACACAGTTTCCAAGTTCACCTGGCTTCAAGCTCTTATTCATGAACTTAGTGTTAACAGTCCCTCGGCTCTCGTCTTTTGAGGTGGAAATCTTGGCGCAACCTACCTTTCTGCTAATCCAATCTTTCATGCTCGTAAGAAACATGTGGAGGTTGATTTTCACTTTGTTAGAGAAAAGGTTACTAAAGGAGAACTACGATTTCAACTCATATCAACGCATGATCAAATAGCTGATATCTTCACAAAGTCGCTGCCAACTCCAAGATTTGTATCTCTTCGATCCAAGCTGCAGGTCATTCACGTCCTTAGCTTGTGGGGCCATATTAAACATAATTACAATAATATAGACTAAAGGGTACTCATATGTAATTTTTAGTACTATATATAGATGTCAATGTAACCCTAATATGTAAGATCAATACAATATACAATTCTCAGCTCTTCAATGTTTTCTTCTCTTGTGAGATGGCTATGGATTTGTGAGTGTGTATTTCCTAATGGTGGGAACTAGATAATTCAATGTTGTCTTCTATTTCTAAGTGGCTGACTTGGATTGATGGTGTTTAGCTTCCAGTCAAAATTAGGAGGTTTGTCGATGCTTTTGGGCTCACGGTGCTGTGGTCGATTTGGTATTTTCAGAATAAATAGTTGTTTAGTCATGCTAAACCTGTCAAGGTGGTCATTTGGGATTCATTCAATCTCAATCTCTTTCTCTGATTTAGTGCTAGAATTCATAGATTTCATGTTTCTTGGGTTAGTTTAGTGCAAAATCCTAGATTAGCAACATACTCCATGTAATTTTCTGGCATTTCGCTAGTTTTCTTTTTTATTTAATGTCATCATTCTAAATAAAATAATTGAGTATAAATTCTTGTAATAAACAATACTTACAAAACGCTTTATCGGTACATTTATATTAATATGTTAAATGAAACAAGCATTTGGTTGATATATACTAGTATTTAGATAAAGAGAAATTGACTAGTTATGATAATAAACTTATTAGAATTGTTCAAATTTGGGTAGCTTTTTTGTATACATAAAGGTAATGAACTTATTAGAAATGTTCACATATGACCATTATGACCGTCTGTAGCAAGTTACAGCTTACGTGACCTATACATGACAAAGATAATTATCCAAGAGGGTAATGTACTACTGTTTTTCTTCACATTTAGTCAAAAAAATTGTTTATATTCAACCATCCAAATTTCTAAAATGTGTTCAAATAATATCATTGTTTGAGAAATTTAAATGGTAGGTGAAGTCTTACATCCATGGTTGGTTGCCTACATGTGTATGAAAAAAAGTTACATAAATTCAAACAATGAACACTTTCAATAAATTCGTTGATTATATGTGTATAAAAAAATTACTCAAATATAAATAAAATATAAATATAATTATCCTACCAAGTGAATTTCCATCTAATAAAACTTCATATTTGACTTCATATTTGCCTATATGGCCATATCACCTATTATAAACATAAGGGTAAATTTTAGACATATCAAATATAAAAATTATAACAAAGTACTATAGAAAAACAAGGGAGTGTGGTAGAATGGCCAATTTGAATGAGGAATTGTTATATTATTATTATTATTATTATTATTATTATTATTATTATTATTATTATTATTATTATAACTAGATATGTTGCCCATGCTCCGCATGAATCGTGCGCGTCTGATTTGAGTGTCGTTTTTGTATATAGATTAATAGGCGTCTTTCTTTATTCTATTAATTGACTTTGAATTGTTTTCATACGGATAAACAGTTGGAGACGGATAAATAGAGGGCAGGAAAAAAACAAAAAAGTTAACTATGAGGACCAATGTAGAAAAATATACAAAAAGAAGAAAATGAAGCCACAGAAAGTGAAATGATGAAAATAGTAAAAAAAACGTGAGTTACACTATTCCGAACTCGTTGTTGACTCTTTTAGCGAAAAAACCTGGGCTTTGCCCCATGCCATTTTTGTATTTTTTTTTATGAAAAATTATAAAAGTTTTGACTGCAAGGACCAAAAGTGTCAAAATGGCTAAAGAATTAAATGGGTTGGAATTACCAAGTTTTTAGAAAAGGGATCAAAGTTTTCAATTCCTTAAAGTTTTGTGGCCAAACTTTGAATATTAAAAGGTTAAAAAAAATGTAAAATTTTTTATTACAAGGACCAAAAGTGTCAAAATGGCTAAAGAATGAGGCACAAAGTTGACAAAAAACATGATGTAAAAGTTTTGACTGTAAGGACCAAAAGTGTCAAAATGGCTAAACAATTAAAGAGGTTAGAATTAGCAAGTTTTTTTTTTTTAAAAAAAGGAACCAAAGTTGTCAATTCCTTAAAGTTTTGTGGCCAGACTTTAAATATTAAAAGGTCCAAAAAAATATAAAGTTTTTGATTGGAAGGACCAAAAGTGTCAAAATGGTAAAAAAAAATAAAGAGAAAAATTAACAAAAAAACATACAACTTTACTATTCCTAACTTTGAACATCTAATATATATATATATATATATATATATATATATATATATATATATATATATATATATATATATATATATATATATATATATATATTAATTGGTTTATATCCCATAATTCAACTAAAAATAGAAAATCCAGAAATCTCAAAAAAAAAATTATAGAGGAAGTGCTATGTTGTCGATCATATTCCTTAAATATTATCCAAGTTGTTACTTTTTTTTTAGGCATCCAAGTTATTTAATAACTAACGAGGATGAGTTGTTGGAACTTTATTTACTGATTTATTTTATGGGACTAATCCCACGTTGATATAGCAAGAAAGAAAAAGCTCATTTTTACAAGTTTAAGCTTTATGAGTTTATCAATATAGATAAAACATTGAATTAATATGGATGAGTTTGTTTGTGGTGTTGGACTAGCCTAATTGGATTCAAAATAGGCTAATATGAAGACAATATTTAATGGTCAAAAGATGGGTCTTCGGGTCTTCCTGGTTATTTAAATATTTTTTATTACGAAATTAATTTATATTTTTATATTTTAAAATTCGTAATTACTGAATGACAGGTATTATGACAATTATTTTCGGTTTTGATAGTTTTCAATTGTCATAGTGAATACCTATAAATACCCGTTTTAAGTCATTTTTAGAAGGTTACAAAAATTATTTTCACACCACAAATTCTCTTGCAAATTTGTTTATCCTGAAGATGAAAGGAACATAAAAATTTCGACATTCAATATCACTTCTTGAATTGATTGTTGTATCCTCTAGACAGATCCCTAGAGAATTTTCTATCTTAGACACTGTAATTCACATGCCTCAATCTACATAATTTCATATTTGTGTTTATGTTGTAAACATCAACATTCAAATATGTTTTCTAATTATGATTCTTATATATAAATTTGATTTAACTGTGTCTCTTTGTTAGATTTCATGTTTTGATTAATTTTGTCATAACATGATCTACATAAGTTGTGCGTAAGAATACCCTACTAAGGTGTTCTACAAAGTACAAACAAATCAAATATTGTATCAGAATTTTCAATACAACCTTATTCATTGGTAAAAAATTTGTGTAGATAAAAGAAATGGAAAATTAAATACGGTTTTTTTTTTTTTGAAAAATACGATTGCGATGAAAAGACAGTAGAAAGCATCCATCATCAATCGCCAAACGCCCAATGATCATCAAGACGAAAACATAGGGAAAGGAAAAGTGTCTTTAACAAGAGTCTAACTCGGTGCACATGCAACCTACATTTGTTGACTTTTTATTGTATTCATTTCTTGGGTCCTCATGGGATCCAAAATGCTTCCCCACCGTTACCTTTCAAAATTCTAATTCCCTTTGCTTTACAGTTTACACGTGTATACTTTTTGAGGAAATTGGTAAAGTTGATACCTACTCTCAACCAAATCCCCACTTTCTCTATTAATTGAACTAACTTCTACCTTTTCTAAATTTTTACCCTTTCATCCATGGTTGATAAAGTGTCAAAGATCATATAAACTTCAGCATATAATAATTAAGAGAAGGTCAATTGGTCAAAGAAAATGTTTTATGTTACTAATTAAGAATGATATATGTATATGATTGAAGGTTTGATAAGGTCGGCCACTTATTTCGAAGGCCATTTGCAATTTAACAAAATATAGGACCTAAAACATGAAAAGCCTAATATTTAAGCAAACCGATCATAATTTTTCATATTCTATTGCAGAATACATAAATTAAAATTTCATTCAATATAATACGCAAAAAAATAAATTTGCTTCTACATGAAAACAATCATCATTCTAATAATCATTGAAACTAAGTAGCAAAGTATAATACATCAACCCTCTGAAAAAACTGTAAAAAAACAGAAATGAAATCAAAAAGTTATATTACATTATTGGAAAAGAAAAACAAGAAGTTACCATCTGACTTTCAATACTACAAAAAAATTAAAAACTTCTAAACCTCAAAGTTGGATTTAAAGTCAATAGATTGTTGCATCAATGCTTTTCAATTCAAGACAATATGAACCAGAAAGAATGAAAAAAAAAAACTAATTTACTTCTACACAATACAAGAAATGTATCATATTGATAAAAAATGTAGAATACCATTGATTTTTTACACTTCAAGATAATCATAAATCAAAACTTCTAAGACTCAAAGTTAAACCGAGAGTGGGCAGATTGTTGCTTCAATCTTCTGAATTCAAGAAAATTGGAATTAGAAAGAACAAAAAAATACTTCTAAACATCATAAATATACCAGATAGACAAATAATGTACAACTTTTTATTATTCTCGTCCCTAGACCCGATCCCAGATTTTGATTTTCAAAACCTCTCTCCCGATTTCAGTTTGCTTCATATTTTCGAAGCCTGGCTCAAGATTCTAATTAATTGATTTTTTAGACTCTAACTGGTTTTTTAAGATTTATGAAGAAGGAATTCAGAAGAAAGAAGTAGGAACTGAAGGCTTCAAATTGAGTGATTTCCTTTGGATTATCAAGGATTGTAGATTTTTTTTGAATGATTTATTACTACTTTAAGCAAATAAGAAATAAGAATCGTAGAAGATCGTCGGTGCTAGCCATCATCATCTGGTTCTCGTCTTCCCAATGCCTAAATCATAATCATCACATCATTCAGAACCAAAACATTATTTCCTTTTCCCAAAAAATTAATGACTCCCTGATTTCTAATTAGACTAATATCATAAAAGCCTTAAATTTTTAACGTGTAACTGAAAAAAAAAACTCTAATTTTTTTTTTTATTATTGTTATGGCCACAACTTTCTCGCAAAATTATCACTCTAGTCCACTTAACGAGTTTCATGGTTAACTTGGGTTAATTTTCTTTTTCTTGCAAAATCAGTCCTAAAAAGTTCAAATTTTGTCCCTAAGGTTTGGAAAAAATTACACTACATGGTTTTTAACTTTATTTATTTTTGGTTTTATATATATATATATATATATATATATATATATATATATATATATATATATATATATATGCATTTTTTATTTTCTTTTTTATATATACTTTATTTATTTTCATTTTTTAACTTTATTTTTCAACAATTCGATTTTTTTTTTTACTTTTTTACCTTTTGTTTTCTATTTTTTAGTGTATATAAAGAGTATATTAGAGTTTTTTATTTAGTTTTTTTTCATATTTCTTTTCTTATTATATTTTAACTTTTTCATCTTTTTAATTTTTTTAATTTTATTTATATTTGTTTTCCAATTATTTGTTTTTATTTGTTTTATTTGTATTTTTTTACTTTTTATTTACCTTTTTCAAGAAATGTAAAATGATTTAATATATTATAGTATATTACAATTTTGATAATTTATAGTTTTATTATTATTTTTTTATTTTTATTCAAGTAAATAAATAGTTATGTTTATATTTGTAACTTCGGTCCAACTTATTTTCTTTTTATTTTTTTTCTTTAGTGCTATTATATTTATGTTACGGAAAAATGAACATTAAAAAAAAATGGTTTGTTTATTGAGAATTAGTGTTTCAATGTGTTATAAAACTTGCAAATTAAATCATAATTCTAAATGTTATATCAATGGTTTAAATTAAAGATACTATTTTTCAATTTGATATTAGACTGAAAGAAAGAACAAAAAAAATAATAATAGTCGGTCTCTATAAAAAAAAACTTATTATAGTAATTTATATTGAATTCATGTTTATTTACTTGAATCAAAATAAATAAAAACATTAGAAAAACCATAAATAACTAAAATAGAAAAAAAAAAATAGAAAACAAAAGGTAAAAAGGTTAAAAAAATCAAACTGTTGAAAAATAAAGTTAAAAATGAAAATAAATAAAGTATATAAAAGATAAAAATAATATATATATATATATATATATATATATATATATATATATATATATATATATATATATATATATATATATATAACCAAAAATAAATAAAGTATACAAAAATCAAAAAATAAAGTTAAAAACCATGTGGTGTAATTTTTTGCAAACCTCAGGAACCAAATGTGAACTTTTAGGACTGATTTTGCAAAAAAGTTAATCAAGTTAACCATGATACTCGTTAAGTGGACTAGAGTGATAATTCTGCAAGAAAGTTATGACCATAACAATAATAAAAATAATATTAAGGCTTTTTCCAATTACACGTTAAAAATTTAGGACTTTTATAATATTAGTCATTTCTAATTCTTGCTACCCTTGTGTCATTTCCTTCTGATACATACACGCCCAAAAAACTAAAAATAACCTAATATAAAATCTTAAACTTAAAATTGGGGCCCTAGATTTTAGTAGGCACTGGTTATAAGCACACCTTAAACACCCCTTAGGCCAGCCCTAAGGTTTGATCACATAAACAATGATACAAAAAGCTGGTATTTAACATATAAAACAAGTGTTTGGATAAATTACATTGTCCATATATCATTTCAACATGAAAAAAAATGTACTTCAATATTTACCTAACACCACCTTTTAGAGGGTGGCTATCCGAGTTTATGTTAGCTACAAATCGATGCATGTAGCAAGGCATAGATAGTTAAAAGGATTTACCTCTTGGTAATTAAAATGATTACCCCTCTTTTAGGAGAGATGTTTGTTGGGAAATTTAATAAAATCTATATATTGTAATTAAACTTTAGACATATTTAACTATATATTATTAATCCTTCTTGGGTTATGTTCTCTTCAACGAGGGTTTCAAAACAATATATGTTGTGTCTAGGAGTGTAAACAAGACAAGACAACTCACAAGAAATTCGAGCCCGATTCGGAAAATACTCGAAATCGACTCGACTTTAATCGAGTCAAGCTTGAGCTCGAGCTACTCAAGTACCTCATCGAGTCAAGCTTGAGTAGTAAAATACCCGGCTCATAACGCCCGCGAACTTAATCGAGTATTTATAATATTACATTTTTATCATTTATATATTTTTAAATTAGTAAAATATATCATTTACATTGACATTAGATGGTTTATTTTAAATTTTTTGTTTTTTTGAACAATGTAAAAGCTTGTTGAATGTTTTTAAAATTTTATGCTTTTAAGGTTTTATTTTATTTTATATTTAAATTTAGTCAAGTCGAACCGAGCTCGCAATCCAAGCTCGATAGTATCAAGAATTTCACAAGTCAGTTATGAGCTTCAAATTTAGGCTCGAGACGAGTTCGAGTCGAGCTTCGAGCTTGAGTATTTTAGGCTAGTCGAGCTTCAAGCTTGGCAATACTCGTCTCGACTTTACTCAATTACACCCCTAGTTGTGTCTAAAACAGAGTATATATGAATTAGATACCGATGCTCAAAGATGAGTATTTAAAAATAAAGGTAGCAAATAAAATGGTTGTGGGAATAAGTGTCACATAGGAAAAAGTGCAAACTCTTAGTGAGTTTATAATCATAAATGTATAATGGGTTTACAAGCTTCTATGCATAGTTTTACTCTAACACCTATGCACGAACATAAGGTACAAATCATGAATTTTATAAACAAAATTCAATGGACTCTTGTGTGGTCGCAAACTGCAGACATGAATGTGTTGGATTAAGGTGTCTAAGAATATAACTAAATTTGTATAAAGGTGCAAATGGAAGCAAAGTTCTTTTTGGGATGTCTTGGGAACTAGTAATTGTGTAGAATGACTTTTGGAGAGAGAGGTTGATTTATTGATTTATTATGAGATTAATAAATAAAAATAAAAGATTTGTTAATATATTATGATATTAATATATTAACTATAAGCAACATTGTTTAATTAATAATTAATCAGAAGTTAATTGGAATAAATTTTGGAATTAATTGAAATTAATTAAAAGTGCAATGATTGAATTGTAATTGTTCAATAATTAACAATACAAACAATTCTAGATTGTTTCTAGGGTTGGACAATTTCTTGGTGCCTTTTTAGGGTTTCTGGAATATTTTTGATTGTTGATAGAGATAAGAATTTAAATATATTAAAATATTATTATTTTATAATTCAAATTAGGGTTTATCCTTATGATCCCCTAGTTATAAATATGACCTATTGGCTCATTATTGTCGTTCATACCTTTACCTAAAATCTTAGGAATGAAAATTATATATCTCTCCTCTTTCCCCTCTTCATTTTAGGGTTTCTAGGGTTTTGGGTACAAACCATTAGAGGCACTGAACTTTTGGTGCTTGCTTTCCAAGGTTTTCAAGAAGGATATGGGTGTGATTATTTGCTATAATAATCAAGAGGTATGTAACCCTAATCCTATGTATATTTATATTATAATAGGTTGCCATTAGGGTTCTTGATGTTCATAGTTTATTGCTATAAATAGAGAAAGCATAGATCCAAATAGGTTGGATGTGAACTTAAGAGTTAAGAATTTTCCCGCTTCATGAAAGAACCCAACTTTCATACTAAAGACATTATTATCACTCCAAAACATGCTACATGCGTATTCATAAATAATATATTACATTGATAATTTGATTACAAAAGAATGGATACAAAACGACTATTTCAAAGTGTTATATATTACATAACCACCCAAGATATTAAAGTTTTATACATACATGAGTACTAAATGCAAAAGTAATAGTATTATCTATTCAAAATCTTCTAAAAGTATATGTCTATGCTGGATTCTTATTACCTGCAATAGTTAAACACTAAGAGGGATAAGCGGTGACGCTTAGTGAGTTCAATAATAGATACAATATAACGTTATGTCATATATATAACAATATGACAGAAACAAAGGGAGAAAGGAACAACAAAGGCATATGTGAATCATGCGAAAAGCTTTCCATATCAATGAATAAGACATAAAATTTCAATACTTGATATACATCAATAACGCTTCGGCCCAAATGGCACAGAAGACATACAATTTCTGATTAAACATTTTGGTAGATTTCAGGCTTCCAGCCCTGTCTAACCTTCTGCCAATGCCATAGAATAGAAGTCATTCTCTTACGAGACATGCTCTACATGGCCAGAGGCTACATACCAGTACCACCGTGAATCTAAGTCCTTTCACTGATCACATGGTCAAAGGTACAACTTTGCTACCATAATAGCGGAAATAATAACACGAGATGATAACACGGAAAAGCACATATCATATATAACACATAACATACAATTGTTCCTATATATTTAACTCACCGTGAAATAACCGAAGGAATAAATGATAATTTGGACAGCACTTCGGCTCTAAATATGACTTTCTGTGACGAAACCGGGGATTTTAGTTGAAAATCGGGCCTTACTCGGGCAGAGTTTCGACTTGAAAATATGATTTTATCGGGAACTTCGGAGCGCCAGGACTTGCTTCGGGTGTCGGGGATGATATTAGGACTTCGGGGGGTTAAAAGTAGGCTAAAAGGGAGTATAGAGTGAGAGAGGAATGAAAAGTATCAACCATTTCCGGAGGGCTTTGCTTTCTATTTATAGGCTGAATTTCGAGGTTCACGACATGAATCATGCTTGTTCACGTCGTGAGTTTGATCCCAATCAACCCCTAGTCTTGCCGTGTTCCTTCTAGGCTCGAAAGCTGTCGTTCAAGTAGTTCATGGCGTGAATTTCTATAATTCACGTCGTGAATGTAGTCAGGTCTCGATGTTTGTGCTCCGAACTTCAAAAATACATATCTTTCGCATACGAGCTCCGTTTTTGACGTTCTTTAGATCCACACGTAGGTGAAATTATTCTCTACAACTTTCGTTTAGATCCCATCGGCTAATTTTGTCTTTATTTTTAAAATTATATTATTTTAACGGGCCGATACAGGAAAAATCCGTTAAAATTTCATAACCTTTTGATCTGACGTTTGTTTTCTTCTGTCTTTTTATCGTTGAACTACTATCGACGAGATCTTCGATTCTCATTTAGGTTGTGTCGGTTAAAAATCACGCGATCTTTATTTCGAGTTTTTAGCTGTGTACTGCTATACTGAAACTTAGAAAAATCATAACTTCCTCATACGAAGTCAGATTTAGACTTTCTTTTTATGAAAATTCTCGGTTTAACGAATACTACGACTTTATTTTAGATCTCAAAAGCTAAAAAGTAGTTTATCAAAAACTCACTTTTTACGTCATAAGATATTGTGTCGGTTTTGTCACAAAACTTTAATGAGTCATAACTTCTTCCTTATAACTTGGATTTCGATGAGGTTTTCGCCTAAATGTTTCTAACGAGATTCTTTACAACTTTCATTAATATAATTTTACTTATTTTAAACTTTATATTTTTGTTAATTTTCAATATTTGACTTTTGATTGGAATCTCATAAGACTTCCAATATTTTCCGAGTGATTCTAAACATAGATTTACTTCATTTTTATTAAAAACTATATATTAGAACTCAACGCTCAAAATCACATAATATTTCATAATATTATTCATTATTAAAATTACATAACACGATAACTGAACGTATATGTTACACCTCATGCATAGATTTATAACCTATAAAACCCATCAGTGGTATAAGAGCCATAGTTTCGTGTTGATTGTGCATAAAATGAATGAATCAAAAAATCAGAGTTTATCGAAAATAAACCCTAGCCCATGAGATTTTCGATTTTGCTAGGGTTTCTTAACACCCGATAAAGCTAAACCCTAAATTTTAAAAAATTAGTAGAGTTTTGGATAAAAATGAAATTTAAATTATTTTATTAATTGTTTAATCGCTAAATGATTTAAATTAATTTAATTAAAAGTTTAATAAAAAGATAAAGATTAAATCATAATTCATTTAAAATAATTTAATTAATAGTTTAATTAAAAGATAAAGATTCAATCATAATTGATTTAAATTAATTTAATTAATAGTTTAATTAAAAGATAAAGATTAAATCATAATTGGTTTAATATTAAATAATTAAATTTTTAATGCAAATAATTAATATTTAAACCTTGTATTTTGAAAAGTTTTAAAATACACCTTATATATATATATATATATATATATATATATATATATATATATATATATATATATATATATATATATATATATATATATATATATATATATATATATATATATATATATATATATATAATTAAAAGTTTAATTACTATATGTATAAGAAAAGTTAGTCGAATCAATAGTAGGCGTCATTCACGAAACCATATTATAAAGAGCTTATAAGCAAATGGCATATAAAATGACCGTTGAATGAGTGTCTTTTTCACCCATCACTCTCTTATGTGGTGGAGGGTCGTTATCCAAATAAGTTTGATAGGACATAACCTCATTAAAAGTATAATGATATAAAGTACTACAGTTTTCTTTAAAGTCTCACTCTAGTTACTTTAGGAAAAAATGTGAAATTGTATGCTAATCCATGAAAACGCATATCAATCTTTACATGTCGTTAGTGGAGCATGTGTGGATAACTGAAACACTAATTTGGGACTATAAATTTGAATGATGGTACAAATCATAAATTATCATTGTTGTTGAAGCGTTAGTGGTTAACCGACACATCAATGTGAGATGATAAATGACATCGAGGTTGTCAAGCGGATTTTCATGGTTATTCACATCTCATTTGTGATCATCGGCATCCCAGTTACAAAAGTGAGAGCATAATCTGAGATTCAACATGACATTAATAAGATTCAATGAATATCAAAAGATATAGGAGTTTCATAAGATTTAAATTGGAAAAAGCCTAACCTACCTAAAATAGATTCGAATTTGATTATGGCATCCCTCTTCAAAGTTCGAATCGAAAATATGGATCCTAAACTTAATTTAAATTATGGGTTAATAATTAAGGCTTCAAATCAACTAACTTGAATTCTATTTTCCCATTTTTAGATGAATTATGAAGATAGAAATGGTCTTCCTCGTTCTTATATAAATGGTTTTCTGCAATCTTCTGAAGATGGTCTTCCACATTCTGATCAAGTTTAAAATGTCTTCTCTTCTTCAAGTAATGGTGGAATTGGACATCATGCTTCTTCAACTCTTCCACCTCTTCCACATGTGACTCTCCCAAAATCAACTTTTCCCCAAGTTGAGAGAAATAATAGTACTCGAGCCTTATTGGCATGTAGACATGAAAGTGGAAATTTTGTATGTATGCATGTTCTGGAAATGAAGTCATACATTGACAAGTTGGATAGAATCTGTGTCATTTCCTAAGGGAGAAAGCCTTGGATTTGGTTCTTCTCTCGCTTCCAAAGTCATATGATCAGTTCATTGAGAACTTTTATATGAAGAACCTCGATGTAACCCTAATTGATCTGACCTAAATGTTGATGGTTGCTAAAGTGTAAATGCTTAAGAACACATCTGAAGCAGAGATGCTTATATGGTCTAATTCTAAGGTTTCCATGAACATTGGCAACGGTGACATTGGTGGTCCAAAAAAGATTTCTCTTCCCAATAGAAAGGGGTTGTCAAAGATCAAACCGTTTGATCGTATGGTAAAGAGAAATGCTTGTTATGGGATCATTCCATATGTTAACCCCAAAGAGTTCTTTTGTTTCTACCGCCAATTGAAGGGACATTGGTTGTGAAGCTACCCAAAGTACCTAAAGGACCTCAAAGTGTTGTAAATAGTGTCTAAGGTCATTAACTATTGGTAATATTTCTAATAATAATAGGTTCTTTTTGATTTTCCCTCAAGACCCAAATTGAGTAGAATAAATAAAGGAGAAATGGATTTATTAATTATGATGGTTAATAATTCATTAGAAACTAATTGGAAATAAATTTTGGGAATTAAATAACAGTTTAATTAAATAAAGGGTTGAATATTCATTAATCGATAGTTGGTTAATTAGGAATGTTACAGAACCCTTATGGAATTATGGTTGGATGAAAATCACTCCATACCACATGGGAAAAGGAGCGAATATCATCGTTAGGTCCATATCCCACATGGGAAGGAGTACAAAACCTAGGAAAGGATCCAAGGCTAAAAATAAGACATTAGGGATTTCATTCTTCCTCGCACCTTGGCATGATGTTTCCCTTCTTCCTCTTCCCATAGGGACGATTTCCAACCCTCTAGGTTTTGTGAAATTTACCCTTCTACTAGTTATTTTTATTCCACTCTTTGCTATCATTGGGTGTAATACCATTAGAGAGATTCTGGTTTGGGCCCTCTCATCCAAGCAACTTCATGGAGGATCAAGATCTCAAGCATGGAGATCAACGGCATGTATGTTTTTCTTCTTTGTATTCTCATTTTCTAGGGTAGATGTAACTAACATGAAACCATAGATCCATAGGTTGCATGTACACTTAGGTATATTGTACTTGTGATTTTTCTGCTACCTAGTTTAGAGTCTATTTCATGCGTAGAAAACCCAACAATGGTATCAGAGCCATTGGTTCATGATTACATTCACCTTAGATCCATATTTTCTGTAAATGCTAGTTTGAAATTAAATGAAAGAAGAAAGATTGAAGAATGTGTGACTGAAAAAACCCTTTGTCGCAGCTCACGACGTGAGCAGCCCGGATTAGGGTTTTTCCTTTTTTTTTCAAACTTGAAGATATATGGATAATTACCAAATTTAAAATGTTTTTTCTAAATCTAGAAAATAGTAAATATTATTAAATAGAGATTTGAATTTGAATATTTATTTATTATTTAAATAGTAAATTTAAATATTTAATATTATTTATAATAGAGATTTATAAATTTAAATATTAACCCCTCGTGATTTATTAATTGTTACATTGCATCCTTGCAATTAATAAAAATTAAAATAGAAAACTAAATTTAAAGAGTTTTAAATTTACCCCTTGTATTTATATATATATATATTAGAATTGTATCTATTATACATAAGAAAGTTACAACATGTGTCCTCGCATGTTTAAATATTGACATTATCAGTCTTACCATGATTAGGTTCGTCTATTCTGATATAGGGGTTTGAGGATGTCTCTATGATTCCTAATGAGGTCGGTTTTTAATATGCTTTGCGCTTACTACCTCACCGCCCTATTGCATTTTGAGAACGGAGCTACTAAAAGGGTTTAATGGTGATATTGGTCAATCAAAAAGTATTATAAATATAAGCATAAAACAAATTCCTGTTTTATTAATAGAATGAGAAGTTCATATTATCCATGAAAATTGTGCATGCTCTTTATATTCTGTTTGTGGAGATCATGTGGTTAATCGACACATCAATCTAGAGTGTAGTTGAGAATGATGTGGAACTCACGTATCTTAAGTGTAACTTGAGTCGGGTATCATGCGATTTTGCATGGTTAATTCACAATCTATTTAATGTAAATCTTATGTTATACATAAAAGTTCACATTCTCTTCATAACTTGTTGATGGAGCTCACGTGGTTAACCGACACGTCAATTTGAGAGTACAAGTAGAGAATGATGTGGAACTCGCGAATCTCAACAGTAACTTGAGCTTGGGACTATGTGATTTGTATGGATGCTTCACCATCTGTTCAGTGATCCGCAGCGAGATGAACATAATCCGAGATTAGCATGCCATTGGAAAAGGGATTTTCCTACCTAAATAACTTTATGGCGTGTTTACGGCATCCCTGTACACATCATGGAGCCAAATATGGATCCTAGCCTTCTAAAATAATTTTATTTAGGGTGATTATTTTCCGAGGATAAGTAAAACAAATTAAAGTGGAAATTGATATTGAATGATGTCTATAACCTTATCCACTAAAATCTATTACTATAAAACCATTTAGAGGATTAGCTATGAGGATGATCAATCTTATCAAATTCGAAGTTTGGGAATAGTTATCCTAAGTGAAAGAAAAGATCATGCCTTTGATAAAGCTCTTCCTAGGTTACTTTAAACATTTCATTCTAAACTATTAGAAAGAGCAGTTATCAAGTGTACGTTGTAAACTGACATGTTGAAGTAAAATGGAATTTCCTTGAGTCAGGAGTTGACTATGGTTAGTCGACAAGCTGACATGTCCATATAATTAGTTCACTTTTATTTTGATATGAACAACTTGGAATGTCCATTAAGGAGTTGTGTATCATGTTGACATTTCCTTTTGGAACTAACATGGACAATAATAGAAACTCAAACTTCAAAACACTCCATATTTTACTATCATGAATACAAGGGTCAAGAAGAAGAAAGCCAACTGCCTATGGGTTAAAAGGAGATTAGTGTTGTTTAACCTAATCTATGGCTAAAATTTCAAGGAAAAAGGAAGCTTATTCTGAGACATATTCTGATAGCTATTTGTTTCCATAACAAGAAAGGACTAAGAAAGCATACATGCGCAATATATATATATATATATATATATATATATATATATATATATATATATATATATATATATATATATATATATATATATATATGAAGTTAAAGGACCAAAACATGGAGAGATTAATTTGATCATGGATTAGGAGTCGGTGCTACTATCCATAGGATCAAAAGACAACTAGTTCTCCCATGTTTGATGTTCATTCTAATATATGAATTCATAATACCATTGAAAACTACCTATAATCATTTGATTATTTTTAATAAGGATTAAGTACCGACATTTGCAAGAATGCGCAGTGACTTAAATGGAGTAAGAAGACTGAAGCATGAAGAAGATAAATTTGATCATGAATACCAAGCCCTAGCTACTATTTATAGGATCAAAAGACAATTCTTTTCTTAAATGATTAGTCTATGGTCTTATAATTCAAATTATTTATACTATGTTTCATGAGAATGTTCTAAATTATTTAAATGTAAAACATGTTAAAGGAAAGTCATGAAATCTATGAAGCAAGTATAGTAACAACAGTTCAAAGATGATTCAAGTATTTCAATAAGATGTATTATTATGCGAATATCTATTGAAATTAGTTTAACTAATGGATCGTTCAAAGAGACCATAATATGAACTAATTCAAATACATCCAAAAGGTTTGGGCGAAATGTATTTGTGGAAACATAGTCTTGGATACATAAATGGGAAGCGCATTACCAAGTATCCAGTTGGATCGGATTTTCGATATCATTTGACCTAGAGTCTTATGATAAATGCAAATATTTTTTATCATGATAAATGATGAATACATCACTGGGTGATGTGAATATCTATTGGAATTATTTTTCACTAATGGACCGTTCAGATTAAACAACGATACATGGTCATACCAAATTCATATGAACATCAGTCTGGAACCTTTCATGTATGCAAATCTCTCATAAAACGAAATAGTGAATCAGCTGGGCATTGGGATGAGATAGGACCGTAATCATCTCATTCAAAACTTTATCGATCATCTAAGGAATTGTGAAAGAGTCTCACAAGCCATCTCCACCAGAAAACTACCACTAGGAATTGTTAATTGGATAGAAAAACAAATCATTCATTGATTTTGTATTAGATGAGTGACACTATGCTTACTAACAATTCATGGATTGTACCATGAATAGTGTTACGAGAAGTCCTTTTGTGTTGTACCAACTAAGTAGGTTCATTAAACACTCTATGATATGTGAAGTGAGATTTTTTCCTCACATGAACATACGGAAGTGTATGATTATAAGGCTTATGCTCTTCGTGAAGCGCTCGATAATCTAGAACTTAGAATAGAGATGTTTGATCTCGTTGGAGAACCCATCAAGAATTTTAGATAACTGTTTAACAATCCTTTTGAGAGTTTATGTTTCTCGAAGGGCAATCTTCCAGTACAGGGAGCTGATATCCAAAAGGGCTAACGGGAGGTATACTGATATCCAAAGTTGGACTTAGTATTCAATTTGGAATTGAAAGAGATTTTGAGGTAACTGACATATATCCACTTTTTCCTTATAGATATGATAGAGGACATCATACACCTAGCTATATAAGAGTTTATATTATTGAGGTAAATGAGTCATTGGTATGGAGCAATCAGAGCTATCAAAAGTTATGGTAGGCCCTAAAGGGTACAAAATGGAAGCAAGACATAGAGAGCAAGATTCAGTCCATGTATGTGAAAACTTGGTTGATCAAGAACTTGACCTTAACCATTAGGTATAAATGGATCTTGAAGAAGAGACATAAATGGATAGGAACAAACAAATAATCAAACCAAGATAGGTAGTACAAGATGTGTAAGATTAATAAGTTCATTAATGGACCGAGATAAACATCTCAGGTGGGATCATTGTTTCAATGAGAAAGTTCAAGGAGTTTAAATTTCGAGAAATAAATATAAACCATACATATGTCAAAGCTAGTGAGAGTAATTGGAATCTTTGTTTCAATGAGAATGTTCAAGGAGTTTGCATTTCGAGAAACATAGATGATCCAAATATATGTCATTGCTAGTGGGAGCACTGTAGTCACCCTTGTTTTGTACATAGATTGTGTACAATTTATAGGAGACTATGTTCTAAATTAGCAAGTGTAGAAGCTTGGCTTTGTATGGGAATCATTTTGCTATGATATAAATGGGAGATACAAAACATACACATTATATAAGGATCTATGGAGGTTGATCAAACTGATTCATTGGATTAAGCAAGAGTACATGGAATCTTAAGGAAACTCGACATGCAGAACTCAAAAGGATTTCATACTTAATAAGACATGATATAACATTGAGAGATGCTATGTTCCTAGTTCTACTATTGATATAGAGGTTATGATTCGTGTCCCACATGCTTTTACAATGGGATCGATCATATATGTCATAACATGTACCATATTTGATGAATCGTATGCCTTGAGCATAGGGATAAGTATATGGACCAGGGAACCGGCCAACAGAACCCAATGGAATCGTTTGGGCCGGGAAGAAGATTATATTCTTGTGGATTTTTGGAACTGGGAACTGGTAAGAACTAGAACCGGTAGAACCGGCAAAAACTGGAACAATATTTTGCTATTTCTTGAGGATCGGTTCCAACATTGAAGACACAACAAGAATTGGTAGGTACTAAAACCGATAGAACTAGAACCGGTTGAACTGGAGGTTCGGTTCCTATTTTCCACCAAGTTTGGTTCCCAGGCTGGTTCTAGCCCGGTTGGTTCCTTTGCTCATCCCTACTTGAGCATGACAAGTTGGATTAGATCAATTTGGCAAGAATCAACGAATCAAGATCAAAACATTCTTAAGTGTCCTATAAGGATAGAGGAAAGGATCTTGTTAGTGATGGGTTTAATACAAACAATCCTATGTGTGCATGCAACCCTAGTATTGGATCTATGTTTTCACTATTAGTTATACAGCTTTATGAACACAAAAAGAAACCTGGCATGCTACTATAATTTTCGAAATTCATATATAAAGCTAGAATACATACCTTTTGTTGTTATATAGCAATAACAACTAGTTCCTTGAATTTCCTTAGCTCTTGAAAGCAAGTACCACAAGTGTAGTACCTCTAATGGAGTCACAAACACCATATGCAACTTGGATGAAGAGCAGAAGAAAAGGAGGCACCAAAAAAACGGCTGGAAACCCTAATGGAAGTGTTGTTCACGTTTTTGGGGCATAGGGGCCCTTTATATACATGTAGGCTATTAGGGTTTACAACTAGGAAACCCTAATTTGACTGCTTAGGCCCTAAGCAGCCCATGGATTCCTTAAACATATCCCTTGGACGATTTCTAATGGGCTTCCCATAGAATTCGTCCAACCTATATATTATTAGGTGATCCATAGCCCAATTATAATTATCTTATAATTACAACTTCAGTCCCCTAAGTTTAATTAATCTCTTTTAGCCACAAAATTAATTAACAATTAATTCTTGACTAATATTAATTAAACAATATGATTTCTCCTTTAATATATTATTCTCATAATATATTAATAAATCATATTTAAACCTTTCTCTCCTTAAATCATCCTACATATTGCTATAGTGAAGGCAACCCAAAAGGACCATGCTCATAATCGGGTCAAGTACATACCAAAACAGTTATGGACTTAGACACTAATCCAACAGTCTCCCACTTGGATAACTCTAATAACTATTTTCCGTATGACTTCAAAACCTGATCAGCAATCGTAGCTTTCAAAAGCCGCTGTCAACTCTGATCTTATCAGATAGCGTGTCCTCTAGATAAGGGATTATATATTCCTCCATTCTCAAGATATCGTATAGACAAAAGACATGAATTTCAATCATTCTCTCTATACCTTTTCCCGACTTCCGATTCATGACGACTGATAACAGACTACAATTGAACACATCAACTTAGTCTCGGCTTGGCCAAGCGCTTAGATGTCATCACTAAATCATCGAGAGGCCCACATATATCGCTTTTATCCCACTTTGGGTAAAAGGAATGGATAAACTTCGACTCAAATGCTCGCTTGCATTTACTGATCGAATCACACACAACAATAAGTTTTATAACACCAAGTTACTGGTGCGTTTACTTATTATCAATGTGTAACTGACCAACAAATAACAACTCACACGTCTCGGTTTCAAGAATATACAATATTATCGTCTCACTAATCACTCGTGATAAAACCGTGAAGTGATCCAAGTGAGCGTGGGTTTAATCCAATACTTTAATCTTATCAAAGCATTCACGAACTCTGCAGCAAACTTGTGCCATGTCTAAACACTTCAGACAATCTACAGACAGATTCATGACAGTCTTTATTCATACCTACTCCCAACGTATGACCAACTGTGGATGTTTGAATAACTTAGTTATTCTGGAAGTCAAAACATGCAAATTGAAACATGACAACAATACTTAATCCTATATGGCCCCAAACTTGTGAGAGTAAATAAAACCCTTCTATTTATCCACCATATTGATTACTCATTATTTATCATTTAATGTTTCGGATAATCAACTCATTACTTGAATCATACCAACAATTGTCCCATGCTCTAAACATGCACACTTTGTTTCCTATGGTCCATGCTTTGTGAAATAGATCACCTGAAAACTTTTCCAATGATGCTCATTTCACAATTCCTTAATCCTAATTATTAGTGTAGGAACACAAGGTTCTTGCCACTACTATAATATGCTAGATTCTAACATTTTACGCAACGATCCTTTCGTAAAGTCATAGCACAAAAATCACCAAGACTTGGCTAATGAAATTACAAAGTGCTTTCTTAGAAATTGTTACAAGACAATTCCATAGATGTGAAGTCTCACATTCAAAGTACATTCCTTTGAACATCCTTCTTGCATAAAAGTTTCTAATCTAGGCATAGACTCTCAATATCCAACTCCCAATATGGAAACATTTCCACATTTTCCATATGACAACTCATTCTTAATAGAATCTTATCTATTCGTAATAATGTCGATATGGTCCATCCAATACCATACTTTCAACTACTTACAAGCGATCAATCCTCAGCGAACTTTGGATCATCCTTTGATAGTTGTTAGATTCTTTCAGTCAAAACCAATTCTATTCCTTTTTCCCTCTTAATGCGCTAGACATTTGGAAAATTTTAGAATGGTAAAATACTATAGCATTTACAATCGATCCTATACCCGAAGCGTATGGGACACGATGCATAATGTCTTACATAAAGATATGATACTTTACCAATCTTTTGCCATAATATTTTATGTGTCATGTTCTCACAATTCGAACTATGAAGAGGGATGCCATAATCATAATCGAAATTTGAGAACACACAATGTATCCTTTGACTGAAGATATTAAAATTTCTTAATCTAAGCTTTAGATTTTGAAACGAAGTATAATATTCTCTCCCTTAATTATAGCAAAACAACTTTTCAACCCATGCAACTTTGCAAATGGAATCTTTGTTTTTCTATAATTAATATTGCTAACTTGCAATACTCGCCATAACAATCATACAAGCATAACACTTATGCTCCCACTATCATGATGATTATCATATAAGCATAACATTTATGCTCCCACTAGCTTTGACATGTATTCAGAAAACAAATGAACTTTCAGAAAACAATGCCTATTGAATCTCTGAAATCCATATTTCTAATACCAGATGCTTCGATAAGCCTTTATCTAAGCTTCTTAACCTTATACACCTTTGCCTTAGATAGCTCATATGTGTGTTTAAACAATTCATAACTTATGTTACTAAGTTCCAAATGTTGAAACTAATTGCCAAATCTCACAATTCGAACTATGGAAAGGGATGCCGTAACCATAATCGAATTTGAGAATACAATTTTCACAACTGCTATCTTCTTAAAATCTCTCTTAGTGAAAGCATTTCCTCACAGTCATTTTCATGAAGAAGGGAATCTTATGACACTTAGATTTTATGGTGTATGAGTTCCTATCCATGTGAATTTGCCAAAAACAAGGTTTGCGACAAATCCAAACTCATATGGACTGAACTTTCTTAATCTTGATTTCTTGCCCTATGGTAACACGAGTGCCCACCACGCCTTCCAAGTAGTTTAGTAACTTGTCCTTACATATCAATTTACTTTCCATCGACTAAGGCTTTAGTGTGTATTCAAATGAGAACTCATAGAACTCATATACACAATTAACTCAATTGGAATGGCACAGAAACAAAACAATGTCAGCACGATAGGTTGTAAACCTCAAGTCGTGTGCTAGTGATGATTGATAAGGTTTATTCTTGATTCGTTCTTGAAACCTTTTCAAGACCATTCAGACTCCCACTGACTTCTTGACATATAAGATTCTCTTGTCAAGAAACATTTCTTGACAAACAAATATTCAATAGTTAGTGAAGCATTTATCAAGACAAAACACTTCACACAATTGGTCCTAGTTGGTCTTTGTCTTATCCAAGACAGCACAACTTACCAATTTCAAATGTGCAAGAATAAGAAAACTTTTCCAAATTCCACATTTGATGAGTGTTATAAACCTACTTAAGACTTTTCACTCAATGTCACAATCTTGACTCTAAGACTTGATATTGGAACGAAGTATGATTGACTCTTTGATTTAACCATTTCTACAATTCTCAATTCCTCTTCTTAGACATGCAATTGCACTAAGACTCACTTAGAGGATCAATTGAGACATGGTTCTTAATCATAAGGACTTATCATAAAACACAATAAAAGGTACTCTCCCTTCTTCTTAGAATAGAGAAACTTTTATCTTTCTGCCTACTTGATTCTTCTTTATTCGTTCTACTATTCATTGAAACTCTTTCAATCAACTTAGAATTATACTTAATCTTATAAGTATAACCAATATTTACTAAACTTTAGTAAATCACGACGAATATCTTTGTCACTCTTGTGGTAGACTTGATCAACGTACGACCTAGTGTACTCGATCTCCTAGTTCTTCAATTGACACTTTGCCAAAGAATTAGTCTAAGGTTCCCAAATGTGAAAGTTTTCCATTCATCATACAATGCACATTGCATGATTCCAAGTTTCTGTCCAATTGAAACTTGGGTGATGAGAAACTCTCCCTATTTGGTAAAATTTTGACATTTCCACAAATAACACAATTAAGAATCAAATCCATTATTGCTAATAATAGAAACATTCAAACATTAATTCTTTCATACATGCCATTGCAAGGATAAATAAATAAGATAAAGTCAAAATTCATTTTATTGCGGAAAAATTTTGTCCTTACAATTCAACTCAATTGAAAAACTATGTTATTACATATTTCTTAACAATCTATTCTAACTCCAAGTAGTAGCTCAAGAATCCAATCTTCAAGTAATGCGATCGAAATCCATTTCTTCACGATCAGATTCAGCTCACTTCTTCCCTTAAGCTTCCTCTCTTTTCTTCGATCCTACAAAACATCAAAATGTAATCTTATCACATCATGTATTAAGAATCTAGAATAGGAACTTAAAAGAGTTAGTTAATGGATTTTACCTGAAGCAGAGTCATACGTCTTGACTCTCCCATCTCTTAGATCTCTCAGATAATTAGGGTAGCTTCGTTTCCAATGCCCCTTCTCTTGGCAATAAAAGCAAATAGACTCCTTTGGCACAACACATCGGACAATCACAGACTTAGTTCTTTCTGCACTTCCAATGTTGCCAGTGTCCATTGAAGTTTGGGAGTTTGATTCACTAGACAAATTTGCTTGACCAGCACGCCAAATCATTGTGATTCAGCAGCTATAAGCAAATAGGTGAGATCAATTAGGGTCACGTCGTGGTCCATCATATAGTACTCTCTAACGAACTCACTATATGATTCAGGAAGTGACTGAAGAACCCAGTCAATATCCAACCCACTTGAAATCTCGACACCCAACATGTTTAACCTATCAATGTGTGTTTTCATCTCTAAGACGTGCGCACACACAGGTTTCCCATCTTCGTGTTTACTTGCCAAAAAGGTATTGAGTGAGCTTGAACTTTTCAAGCCTTTGAACTTGTGGGTCAGGGAGAACAATTGGAGGAGGTGGAGGAAGTGAAGCATGACTCTCATTTCCTTGATCGTATCTCGGAACGTCATCTTCATTTGGAAAGCTTGTTCCAAAGGATTTGGGAAGACTATTGTAAGATTCAGACATCTACAAAACGGGAGAAAATTCAAGTTATGTTGATTAGAATTCTTGATGTAACACCCAAATGAAACATCAAGCTAGGATTCAACACAATACTCTACAACCTAGAAGAGGGATGCCGTAATCTAGTTGCAGAATATTTGAAGGTAGGTAAATGAAGATTTACCAATTTCCACCATGAAAAACGAAAAGGAAGATTAAGTTTTAAATGAATTGAAACTCCTAGATCTTTTGAGATTCATTGAACTTTTCAATGGCATGTTTAATCTCGATTATGCCCTACTATTTGTGACTGGGATGCCGAAGATCACAAACAAGGTGTGAATAACCATACGAATCACGTGGTGCACCCAATGCTACAATCACCTAATCAATGTGCCGGTTAGCCACACACGCTCCATTGATCTATGACAAACATCGAGTCACCCTTCGCTACCAATGTCATCCCCAAATTAGTGTGCCGGTTAACCACACACGCTCCACTAACGTTTGACAAGGGTACGAAGTGTAATTCCATGGGTTAGCATACAATTTCACATTTTTCCTAAAGTAACTATGATTTGGGAATTTGAAAAAGTATTTAGTTACTTTGTACTTCATTATACTTATAATGGAAGGTTTCTGTCCTATCCTACCCGTTCGGCTAACGACCCTCCACTAGTCAAGAGTGCGGTGGGTAAGAGTGGATACCCATTCAATCGCCATTTTATAGGCAATTTCCTTAAACACCCCTTATAGACTAGCTTCGTGAATGAGGCCTACTAACGGTAAGACTAAATTTTTAGTTATACATATATAATATTAAACTTTTAATGTTATATATAGTATAAGGGTGTATTTTACACTTTTAAAATACTAGGTGGTTTAAATTATACTTTTAATTAACCAAAATCATTATGGATTTATTAAAACTCTTTTAATTATACACTTAATTAATTTAATAAAACCATAAGGGTTTAATTTGAACTTTTCAAAATCAGGGTTTTGGATTTTAGACTTTCAAAATTAACTTTTAATCAACAATTTAAATTCCAAAACTTGAGGGCAAGTTTTGAAACTCTTCAAAACAATTAGGTTTTAATCTCACTTAAAATCTTGAATTTGAGACAATTAAATTAAAATTTTAAATATTAAAACTGTTGATTTAATAATTACCATAAATTAAACAATTAATTTAAATTATTAAATCACAAGGGATTATCTAGATCATGAGGATAATAACCAATTATACATCTAAGATATCCAAATCCCTTGAATCCCTCTCTAAATCTCGAAAATAAGGGATGGGATAATTCAAGATCTTTAATTACCATATTTAACAATTAAAAGATAATTACAAGATATGGGATTATCCAAATCCCTAAAATTTAGGATCTAACCTTGGGGAAGGAGGTAATTTCGAAATCCAAGGGTTGGAAAACCCTAGATTTCAAAATCCTGGAGGCTAAGGAAAGGATTTGGGAAACCCTAGCAAAAATCGCCATCTAGGGTTTAGCAACCCTAATTGCGAAAAATACCTAGCCTTTAGGGTTCATTAGCCATAAACCCTAATATGTTTAGTTCATAAATATGAATAAAAGCTAATTGAAAACAAAAACCAATGGCTCTGATACCACTGATGGGTTTAATACAAACAATCCTATGTGTGCATGCAACCCTAGTATTGGATCTATGTTTTCACTATTAGTTATACAGCTTTATGAACACAAAAAGAAACCTGGCATGCTACTATAATTTTCGAAATTCATATATAAAGCTAGAATACATACCTTTTGTTGTTATATAGCAATAACAACTAGTTCCTTGAATTTCCTTAGCTCTTGAAAGCAAGTACCACAAGTGTAGTACCTCTAATGGAGTCACAAACACCATATGCAACTTGGATGAAGAGCAGAAGAAAAGGAGGCACCAAAAAAACGGCTGGAAACCCTAATGGAAGTGTTGTTCACGTTTTTGGGGCATAGGGGCCCTTTATATACATGTAGGCTATTAGGGTTTACAACTAGGAAACCCTAATTTGACTGCTTAGGCCCTAAGCAGCCCATGGATTCCTTAAACATATCCCTTGGACGATTTCTAATGGGCTTCCCATAGAATTCGTCCAACCTATATATTATTAGGTGATCCATAGCCCAATTATAATTATCTTATAATTACAACTTCAGTCCCCTAAGTTTAATTAATCTCTTTTAGCCACAAAATTAATTAACAATTAATTCTTGACTAATATTAATTAAACAATATGATTTCTCCTTTAATATATTATTCTCATAATATATTAATAAATCATATTTAAACCTTTCTCTCCTTAAATCATCCTACATATTGCTATAGTGAAGGCAACCCAAAAGGACCATGCTCATAATCGGGTCAAGTACATACCAAAACAGTTATGGACTTAGACACTAATCCAACAGTCTCCCACTTGGATAACTCTAATAACTATTTTCCGTATGACTTCAAAACCTGATCAGCAATCGTAGCTTTCAAAAGCCGCTGTCAACTCTGATCTTATCAGATAGCGTGTCCTCTAGATAAGGGATTATATATTCCTCCATTCTCAAGATATCGTATAGACAAAAGACATGAATTTCAATCATTCTCTCTATACCTTTTCCCGACTTCCGATTCATGACGACTGATAACAGACTACAATTGAACACATCAACTTAGTCTCGGCTTGGCCAAGCGCTTAGATGTCATCACTAAATCATCGAGAGGCCCACATATATCGCTTTTATCCCACTTTGGGTAAAAGGAATGGATAAACTTCGACTCAAATGCTCGCTTGCATTTACTGATCGAATCACACACAACAATAAGTTTTATAACACCAAGTTACTGGTGCGTTTACTTATTATCAATGTGTAACTGACCAACAAATAACAACTCACACGTCTCGGTTTCAAGAATATACAATATTATCGTCTCACTAATCACTCGTGATAAAACCGTGAAGTGATCCAAGTGAGCGTGGGTTTAATCCAATACTTTAATCTTATCAAAGCATTCACGAACTCTGCAGCAAACTTGTGCCATGTCTAAACACTTCAGACAATCTACAGACAGATTCATGACAGTCTTTATTCATACCTACTCCCAACGTATGACCAACTGTGGATGTTTGAATAACTTAGTTATTCTGGAAGTCAAAACATGCAAATTGAAACATGACAACAATACTTAATCCTATATGGCCCCAAACTTGTGAGAGTAAATAAAACCCTTCTATTTATCCACCATATTGATTACTCATTATTTATCATTTAATGTTTCGGATAATCAACTCATTACTTGAATCATACCAACAATTGTCCCATGCTCTAAACATGCACACTTTGTTTCCTATGGTCCATGCTTTGTGAAATAGATCACCTGAAAACTTTTCCAATGATGCTCATTTCACAATTCCTTAATCCTAATTATTAGTGTAGGAACACAAGGTTCTTGCCACTACTATAATATGCTAGATTCTAACATTTTATGCAACGATCCTTTCGTAAAGTCATAGCACAAAAATCACCAAGACTTGGCTAATGAAATTACAAAGTGCTTTCTTAGAAATTGTTACAAGACAATTCCATAGATGTGAAGTCTCACATTCAAAGTACATTCCTTTGAACATCCTTCTTGCATAAAAGTTTCTAATCTAGGCATAGACTCTCAATATCCAACTCCCAATATGGAAACATTTCCACATTTTCCATATGACAACTCATTCTTAATAGAATCTTATCTATTTGTAATAATGTCGATATGGTCCATCCAATACCATACTTTCAACTACTTACAAGCGATCAATCCTCAGCGAACTTTGGATCATCCTTTGATAGTTGTTAAATTCTTTCAGTCAAAACCAATTCTATTCCTTTTTCCCTCTTAATGCGCTAGACATTTGGAAAATTTTAGAATGGTAAAATACTATAGCATTTACAATCGATCCTATACCCGAAGCGTATGGGACACGATGCATAATGTCTTACATAAAGATATGATACTTTACCAATCTTTTGCCATAATATTTTATGTGTCATGTTCTCACAATTCGAACTATGAAGAGGGATGCCATAATCATAATCGAAATTTGAGAACACACAATGTATCCTTTGACTGAAGATATTAAAATTTCTTAATCTAAGCTTTAGATTTTGAAACGAAGTATAATATTCTCTCCCTTAATTATAGCAAAACAACTTTTCAACCCATGCAACTTTGCAAATGGAATCTTTGTTTTTCTATAATTAATATTGCTAACTTGCAATACTCGCCATAACAATCATACAAGCATAACACTTATGCTCCCACTATCATGATGATTATCATATAAGCATAACATTTATGCTCCCACTAGCTTTGACATGTATTCAGAAAACAAATGAACTTTCAGAAAACAATGCCTATTGAATCTCTGAAATCCATATTTCTAATACCAGATGCTTCGATAAGCCTTTATCTAAGCTTCTTAACCTTATACACCTTTGCCTTAGATAGCTCATATGTGTGTTTAAACAATTCATAACTTATGTTACTAAGTTCCAAATGTTGAAACTAATTGCCAAATCTCACAATTCGAACTATGGAAAGGGATGCCGTAACCATAATCGAATTTGAGAATACAATTTTCACAACTGCTATCTTCTTAAAATCTCTCTTAGTGAAAGCATTTCCTCACAGTCATTTTCATGAAGAAGGGAATCTTATGACACTTAGATTTTATGGTGTATGAGTTCCTATCCATGTGAATTTGCCAAAAACAAGGTTTGCGACAAATCCAAACTCATATGGACTGAACTTTCTTAATCTTGATTTCTTGCCCTATGGTAACACGAGTGCCCACCACGCCTTCCAAGTAGTTTAGTAACTTGTCCTTACATATCAATTTACTTTCCATCGACTAAGGCTTTAGTGTGTATTCAAATGAGAACTCATAGAACTCATATACACAATTAACTCAATTGGAATGGCACAGAAACAAAACAATGTCAGCACGATAGGTTGTAAACCTCAAGTCGTGTGCTAGTGATGATTGATAAGGTTTATTCTTGATTCGTTCTTGAAACCTTTTCAAGACCATTCAGACTCCCACTGACTTCTTGACATATAAGATTCTCTTGTCAAGAAACATTTCTTGACAAACAAATATTCAATAGTTAGTGAAGCATTTATCAAGACAAAACACTTCACACAATTGGTCCTAGTTGGTCTTTGTCTTATCCAAGACAGCACAACTTACCAATTTCAAATGTGCAAGAATAAGAAAACTTTTCCAAATTCCACATTTGATGAGTGTTATAAACCTACTTAAGACTTTTCACTCAATGTCACAATCTTGACTCTAAGACTTGATATTGGAACGAAGTATGATTGACTCTTTGATTTAACCATTTCTACAATTCTCAATTCCTCTTCTTAGACATGCAATTGCACTAAGACTCACTTAGAGGATCAATTGAGACATGGTTCTTAATCATAAGGACTTATCATAAAACACAATAAAAGGTACTCTCCCTTCTTCTTAGAATAGAGAAACTTTTATCTTTCTGCCTACTTGATTCTTCTTTATTCGTTCTACTATTCATTGAAACTCTTTCAATCAACTTAGAATTATACTTAATCTTATAAGTATAACCAATATTTACTAAACTTTAGTAAATCACGACGAATATCTTTGTCACTCTTGTGGTAGACTTGATCAACGTACGACCTAGTGTACTCGATCTCCTAGTTCTTCAATTGACACTTTGCCAAAGAATTAGTCTAAGGTTCCCAAATGTGAAAGTTTTCCATTCATCATACAATGCACATTGCATGATTCCAAGTTTCTGTCCAATTGAAACTTGGGTGATGAGAAACTCTCCCTATTTGGTAAAATTTTGACATTTCCACAAATAACACAATTAAGAATCAAATCCATTATTGCTAATAATAGAAACATTCAAACATTAATTCTTTCATACATGCCATTGCAAGGATAAATAAATAAGATAAAGTCAAAATTCATTTTATTGCGGAAAAATTTTGTCCTTACAATTCAACTCAATTGAAAAACTATGTTATTACATATTTCTTAACAATCTATTCTAACTCCAAGTAGTAGCTCAAGAATCCAATCTTCAAGTAATGCGATCGAAATCCATTTCTTCACGATCAGATTCAGCTCACTTCTTCCCTTAAGCTTCCTCTCTTTTCTTCGATCCTACAAAACATCAAAATGTAATCTTATCACATCATGTATTAAGAATCTAGAATAGGAACTTAAAAGAGTTAGTTAATGGATTTTACCTGAAGCAGAGTCATACGTCTTGACTCTCCCATCTCTTAGATCTCTCAGATAATTAGGGTAGCTTCGTTTCCAATGCCCCTTCTCTTGGCAATAAAAGCAAATAGACTCCTTTGGCACAACACATCGGACAATCACAGACTTAGTTCTTTCTGCACTTCCAATGTTGCCAGTGTCCATTGAAGTTTGGGAGTTTGATTCACTAGACAAATTTGCTTGACCAGCACGCCAAATCATTGTGATTCAGCAGCTATAAGCAAATAGGTGAGATCAATTAGGGTCACGTCGTGGTCCATCATATAGTACTCTCTAACGAACTCACTATATGATTCAGGAAGTGACTGAAGAACCCAGTCAATATCCAACCCACTTGAAATCTCGACACCCAACATGTTTAACCTATCAATGTGTGTTTTCATCTCTAAGACGTGCGCACACACAGGTTTCCCATCTTCGTGTTTACTTGCCAAAAAGGTATTGAGTGAGCTTGAACTTTTCAAGCCTTTGAACTTGTGGGTCAGGGAGAACAATTGGAGGAGGTGGAGGAAGTGAAGCATGACTCTCATTTCCTTGATCGTATCTCGGAACGTCATCTTCATTTGGAAAGCTTGTTCCAAAGGATTTGGGAAGACTATTGTAAGATTCAGACATCTACAAAACGGGAGAAAATTCAAGTTATGTTGATTAGAATTCTTGATGTAACACCCAAATGAAACATCAAGCTAGGATCCAACACAATACTCTACAACCTAGAAGAGGGATGCCGTAATCTAGTTGCAGAATATTTGAAGGTAGGTAAATGAAGATTTACCAATTTCCACCATGAAAAACGAAAAGGAAGATTAAGTTTTAAATGAATTGAAACTCCTAGATCTTTTGAGATTCATTGAACTTTTCAATGGCATGTTTAATCTCGATTATGCCCTACTATTTGTGACTGGGATGCCGAAGATCACAAACAAGGTGTGAATAACCATACGAATCACGTGGTGCACCCAATGCTACAATCACCTAATCAATGTGCCGGTTAGCCACACACGCTCCATTGATCTATGACAAACATCGAGTCACCCTTCGCTACCAATGTCATCCCCAAATTAGTGTGCCGGTTAACCACACACGCTCCACTAACGTTTGACAAGGGTACGAAGTGTAATTCCATGGGTTAGCATACAATTTCACATTTTTCCTAAAGTAACTATGATTTGGGAATTTGAAAAAGTATTTAGTTACTTTGTACTTCATTATACTTATAATGGAAGGTTTCTGTCCTATCCTACCCGTTCGGCTAACGACCCTCCACTAGTCAAGAGTGCGGTGGGTAAGAGTGGATACCCATTCAATCGCCATTTTATAGGCAATTTCCTTAAACACCCCTTATAGACTAGCTTCGTGAATGAGGCCTACTAACGGTAAGACTAAATTTTTAGTTATACATATATAATATTAAACTTTTAATGTTATATATAGTATAAGGGTGTATTTTACACTTTTAAAATACTAGGTGGTTTAAATTATACTTTTAATTAACCAAAATCATTATGGATTTATTAAAACTCTTTTAATTATACACTTAATTAATTTAATAAAACCATAAGGGTTTAATTTGAACTTTTCAAAATCAGGGTTTTGGATTTTAGACTTTCAAAATTAACTTTTAATCAACAATTTAAATTCCAAAACTTGAGGGCAAGTTTTGAAACTCTTCAAAACAATTAGGTTTTAATCTCACTTAAAATCTTGAATTTGAGACAATTAAATTAAAATTTTAAATATTAAAACTGTTGATTTAATAATTACCATAAATTAAACAATTAATTTAAATTATTAAATCACAAGGGATTATCTAGATCATGAGGATAATAACCAATTATACATCTAAGATATCCAAATCCCTTGAATCCCTCTCTAAATCTCGAAAATAAGGGATGGGATAATTCAAGATCTTTAATTACCATATTTAACAATTAAAAGATAATTACAAGATATGGGATTATCCAAATCCCTAAAATTTAGGATCTAACCTTGGGGAAGGAGGTAATTTCGAAATCCAAGGGTTGGAAAACCCTAGATTTCAAAATCCTGGAGGCTAAGGAAAGGATTTGGGAAACCCTAGCAAAAATCGCCATCTAGGGTTTAGCAACCCTAATTGCGAAAAATACCTAGCCTTTAGGGTTCATTAGCCATAAACCCTAATATGTTTAGTTCATAAATATGAATAAAAGCTAATTGAAAACAAAAACCAATGGCTCTGATACCACTGATGGGTTTAATACAAACAATCCTATGTGTGCATGCAACCCTAGTATTGGATCTATGTTTTCACTATTAGTTATACAGCTTTATGAACACAAAAAGAAACCTGGCATGCTACTATAATTTTCGAAATTCATATATAAAGCTAGAATACATACCTTTTGTTGTTATATAGCAATAACAACTAGTTCCTTGAATTTCCTTAGCTCTTGAAAGCAAGTACCACAAGTGTAGTACCTCTAATGGAGTCACAAACACCATATGCAACTTGGATGAAGAGCAGAAGAAAAGGAGGCACCAAAAAAACGGCTGGAAACCCTAATGGAAGTGTTGTTCACGTTTTTGGGGCATAGGGGCCCTTTATATACATGTAGGCTATTAGGGTTTACAACTAGGAAACCCTAATTTGACTGCTTAGGCCCTAAGCAGCCCATGGATTCCTTAAACATATCCCTTGGACGATTTCTAATGGGCTTCCCATAGAATTCGTCCAACCTATATATTATTAGGTGATCCATAGCCCAATTATAATTATCTTATAATTACAACTTCAGTCCCCTAAGTTTAATTAATCTCTTTTAGCCACAAAATTAATTAACAATTAATTCTTGACTAATATTAATTAAACAATATGATTTCTCCTTTAATATATTATTCTCATAATATATTAATAAATCATATTTAAACCTTTCTCTCCTTAAATCATCCTACATATTGCTATAGTGAAGGCAACCCAAAAGGACCATGCTCATAATCGGGTCAAGTACATACCAAAACAGTTATGGACTTAGACACTAATCCAACAGTCTCCCACTTGGATAACTCTAATAACTATTTTCCGTATGACTTCAAAACCTGATCAGCAATCGTAGCTTTCAAAAGCCGCTGTCAACTCTGATCTTATCAGATAGCGTGTCCTCTAGATAAGGGATTATATATTCCTCCATTCTCAAGATATCGTATAGACAAAAGACATGAATTTCAATCATTCTCTCTATACCTTTTCCCGACTTCCGATTCATGACGACTGATAACAGACTACAATTGAACACATCAACTTAGTCTCGGCTTGGCCAAGCGCTTAGATGTCATCACTAAATCATCGAGAGGCCCACATATATCGCTTTTATCCCACTTTGGGTAAAAGGAATGGATAAACTTCGACTCAAATGCTCGCTTGCATTTACTGATCGAATCACACACAACAATAAGTTTTATAACACCAAGTTACTGGTGCGTTTACTTATTATCAATGTGTAACTGACCAACAAATAACAACTCACACGTCTCGGTTTCAAGAATATACAATATTATCGTCTCACTAATCACTCGTGATAAAACCGTGAAGTGATCCAAGTGAGCGTGGGTTTAATCCAATACTTTAATCTTATCAAAGCATTCACGAACTCTGCAGCAAACTTGTGCCATGTCTAAACACTTCAGACAATCTACAGACAGATTCATGACAGTCTTTATTCATACCTACTCCCAACGTATGACCAACTGTGGATGTTTGAATAACTTAGTTATTCTGGAAGTCAAAACATGCAAATTGAAACATGACAACAATACTTAATCCTATATGGCCCCAAACTTGTGAGAGTAAATAAAACCCTTCTATTTATCCACCATATTGATTACTCATTATTTATCATTTAATGTTTCGGATAATCAACTCATTACTTGAATCATACCAACAATTGTCCCATGCTCTAAACATGCACACTTTGTTTCCTATGGTCCATGCTTTGTGAAATAGATCACCTGAAAACTTTTCCAATGATGCTCATTTCACAATTCCTTAATCCTAATTATTAGTGTAGGAACACAAGGTTCTTGCCACTACTATAATATGCTAGATTCTAACATTTTATGCAACGATCCTTTCGTAAAGTCATAGCACAAAAATCACCAAGACTTGGCTAATGAAATTACAAAGTGCTTTCTTAGAAATTGTTACAAGACAATTCCATAGATGTGAAGTCTCACATTCAAAGTACATTCCTTTGAACATCCTTCTTGCATAAAAGTTTCTAATCTAGGCATAGACTCTCAATATCCAACTCCCAATATGGAAACATTTCCACATTTTCCATATGACAACTCATTCTTAATAGAATCTTATCTATTTGTAATAATGTCGATATGGTCCATCCAATACCATACTTTCAACTACTTACAAGCGATCAATCCTCAGCGAACTTTGGATCATCCTTTGATAGTTGTTAAATTCTTTCAGTCAAAACCAATTCTATTCCTTTTTCCCTCTTAATGCGCTAGACATTTGGAAAATTTTAGAATGGTAAAATACTATAGCATTTACAATCGATCCTATACCCGAAGCGTATGGGACACGATGCATAATGTCTTACATAAAGATATGATACTTTACCAATCTTTTGCCATAATATTTTATGTGTCATGTTCTCACAATTCGAACTATGAAGAGGGATGCCATAATCATAATCGAAATTTGAGAACACACAATGTATCCTTTGACTGAAGATATTAAAATTTCTTAATCTAAGCTTTAGATTTTGAAACGAAGTATAATATTCTCTCCCTTAATTATAGCAAAACAACTTTTCAACCCATGCAACTTTGCAAATGGAATCTTTGTTTTTCTATAATTAATATTGCTAACTTGCAATACTCGCCATAACAATCATACAAGCATAACACTTATGCTCCCACTATCATGATGATTATCATATAAGCATAACATTTATGCTCCCACTAGCTTTGACATGTATTCAGAAAACAAATGAACTTTCAGAAAACAATGCCTATTGAATCTCTGAAATCCATATTTCTAATACCAGATGCTTCGATAAGCCTTTATCTAAGCTTCTTAACCTTATACACCTTTGCCTTAGATAGCTCATATGTGTGTTTAAACAATTCATAACTTATGTTACTAAGTTCCAAATGTTGAAACTAATTGCCAAATCTCACAATTCGAACTATGGAAAGGGATGCCGTAACCATAATCGAATTTGAGAATACAATTTTCACAACTGCTATCTTCTTAAAATCTCTCTTAGTGAAAGCATTTCCTCACAGTCATTTTCATGAAGAAGGGAATCTTATGACACTTAGATTTTATGGTGTATGAGTTCCTATCCATGTGAATTTGCCAAAAACAAGGTTTGCGACAAATCCAAACTCATATGGACTGAACTTTCTTAATCTTGATTTCTTGCCCTATGGTAACACGAGTGCCCACCACGCCTTTCCAACACATTTGATAGTGAGTCAAATGTAAATACATCGTAGTTAATGCGTCATATCGAAAGATAATCTTGTCGATACATTCGATAAGCCAATGTCACTAACCAAGTCTGATAATCAGTCAAAGTCAAGAGGCATTAGATTTGTAAATGAATTGGCTTAAGTGCTCGTAAATCAGTTTATTTTAAACCTGAGAAATTAAGCAGTATAAATTTTAATTCCATTTGGCGATTATTAAGCAGAGCTCTTAATATATATTATGAAGATCAGTCATTTCAATTAAATTATCAATGTGTTCTCCTTTTGCATGTTTGTAACCCACATCTTGAGTCTTAATTTACTCAAACATCCACAGTCGTTCATACTCTTGGAAGTAAGTAGTGATTGATGACCGTCATGAGTATTTCCCTAACACTTATGAGTACTTAATAGATATTTAAGTATAGGACCAACCCGCGCTTAGAGATTACTTTCTGGATCTAGTCACGAGTAATTCTAAGATTCTAATATCTTCTATTCATCAAACCTTGATACATGTGGGGTTTTTCTATATGATTATGTTATGTGTTGGTCTAATCCAAGGTTATCTGTAACTGGTAGTCATAAAGGGTATATCTATGTATGACATGATGAAATAGACAAAAACTATGTAGTCGAAGTTTATTTGTTCCTTCTGCCTTAACAAGACAAGCGATATATATGGGCCCCTCGATGATTTGGTGATGACATATAAAGTGCTTGGCCTAGCCCTAACTGGAATTGATGCATTTAATTTAGTAGTCGGATATATTCATCACAAATCTATATCGGGAAACATAATCTTGAATTCTTAGATTGACCATTATCCATGTCTCGAGTTCATACACATATCATAGAACGAAGGAATAGTTGACCACTTATTTAAGGTCTAAATCTGATTAGATCAAGAGTTCGGTAGTTGCATTGGATGGCTAACTCTCTGTTGATTAACGGAGAAGTATTGCTGCTCTTATAGTTGATGACCTGTCCAAGTGGACGACTGTTGGAAAGAGTGTCCAATGTCATTAACTATTGGTAATATTTCAAATAATAACAGGGTTCTTTTGGGTTACCCTCAAGACCCAAATTGAGCAGAATAAATGAAGTAGAAATTGGTTTATTAATTATTATGGTTAATAATTAATTAGAAACGAATTGGAAATAAATTTTGGAAATTAATTAAGAGTTGAATTAATTAAAGGGTGAATATTCATTAATCGTTAGTTGGTTAATCAGGAATGTTCTAGAACCCTTATAGAATTAGGGTTGGATGAAAATCACTCCATCCCACATGGGAAAAGGAGTGAATTTCATGGTTAGGCTCGTATCTCACATGGGAAGGAGTACAAAACCCAGTAACGGATCTAAGGCTATAAATAGGGCATTAGGGATTTCATTCTTCCTTGCACCGTGGCTTGAAGTTTCACCAACCCTTCTTCCTTGTCCTATAAGGATGATTTCTAACCCTCTTAGGGTTTATGAATTAACCCTTATCCTAGTTATTTTTATTCTACTCTTTGGTGTCATTGGTTGTAATACCATTAGAGGGATTCTGGTTTGGGTCCTCTCATCCACGTAACTTCATGGAGGATCAAGATATGAAGCATGGAGATCAAGGGATACATAAGATGTAGGTTTTTCTTTTTTGTATTTTCGTTTTCTAGGGTAGATGTAATTAGCAAGAAACCATGTATCCATAGGTTTCATATACAATAAGGTGTCTTGTAGTTTCGATTTTTTCGCTACATAGTTTAGAGTGTATTTAATTCATAGAAAACCCAACACCAAGATGGTAAAGTCAATTTCATATGACTCTACTTCAGGTACATCCATTATCTAACTCCATTGTTTTACAAGTTATTATTGATAGACTCTTAATACAAGATATGATGATCACATTTTGATGATATTGCACGATGTAAGAGAAAAATGAAGCTTAAGCAGAGTGAGCTACATCGGATCGTGAGAAATGGACTTTTGTCACATGGTGTAATGTCCAGAACCTTAGAGGTAATTAAAATTAATGACTTTTGGATTTTGGGTGGTACCACATCATGATAAAGGCACCCTATGACGTGGTGAGGGTTTATGCGTCGAAGATTTTAAATGGCCGCCACAGTGTGGCAGCCTATGGCCAAAGCGTGTGTAACGCCCGTAGATCCGGGCTAGTCAATTTAGACATAATAGGGGTCGAAAAAAACTTTTTGGCAAAAGATTATTTAGAATAAATAATCTTAACCAAGTTGTAGTATATGTTATAAGGTTTCCGTACATATAAAGAGCCCCGAAATCCGAGTTATAACGAAGAAGTTATGACCCGTCGAAGTTTTACGGCAAAACCGGCACGACACCGGGAGACGTAAATAGTGAATTTACGATGGAGAACTTTTTATCCTTAGTGATCTAAAGTAAAGTTTTATTATATGTTAAATCGAGAACATCCATAAAAAGAACGCTCAAATCCGACTTCGTATGAGGAAGTTATGATTTTTCTAAAGATTCGGCTTAGCAGTGCACGACCCGAAACTCGAATTTTAGTTCGAGCGGTTTTTGACTTACACGACCTAAATGAGAGTTGAAGATCTCATTAATAGGAACTCAACGGTAAAAATACAGAAGAAAACAGAGTCCGTATGTAGAAGTTATGAATTTTACGCGGACGTTTAACAGTATCATCTCCTTGTACTGTTAAATTTAAGATCGGTCGAGAATTAGCCGATGGAGTAAAAATGAAAGTTGTAGATATTATTTTTTACCTACGTGTGGATATAAAGAACGTCAAAAACGGAGGTCGTATGTGAAAGTTATAGATTTTAGAAGTCGGAAGTGTGCTGTGCGAAAATGGGTGATGTGGCACAATCTTGGCCATTGCTTTCTCCCCAAGTCTTGCCACTAGGTGGTGACATGTGGCACCAAGTTCAGCCAATTTTCACCCTATAAATAGAACCTCTCCCACCCTCATTTTCTTCACACCTTTCTCATTCTTTCTTCTCTTTACTCTCTCTCTAGAACCTCTCTCTTGCCCCGAAACCCCCCGAAAAGCCTAGGGAACCTCCCTAGCACAAGGCAGAAGCCCCGGAGTGCTCGAAGACTCCGAGAAGAAGAGCTTTTCGGCTCGGGAACGCTGCTCCAAGCAAAGCCCAGTTTTCTATAAAACCCGCTGTAAGTGAGCTACGCCTATGCTATTTTTAATATATCGTTTATTTAATTATAGTAACGGTATTAGGAACTTATAATAAGTACTTGGGCTATTATTATGGGCTATATAAGTATTGTTTGACGCTTATATAATAGTAATAATAGCTAGACTATTAATTAGTCTCGGCGAATAATAGACTAAACTCTAGTGGTAATAATACTAGGTTTCGTCGAAGGAAATTATTTTTAAGAAGCGAAACGCTGTCTGAGTTCGGATTCACCACCTTTTCAAGTGAGTGCATAGTTACTTTCAGCTTACACATAGATATGAAGTATTTTATATAAATTACATGCTATGTGTGCATATTATTTGAATACTTGCTATCTATGCTGGATGAACATTTTTATACATGTTTTCAATGATTTAAACTGTATATTTATTTTATATCTACGAAAATGTTGGGGTAAAACATGGGTAAATGTATTAGTTGCTGTGTGATATAATGAAATAATGAGAGGCCTCGTTATATCTAGCGGAGTATAGATGACGACCACAGACTATTCTAGACAGTCCAGTGGAACACTAGCAGGCTCGCAACCTGTAGGTGCTTATTTGAACTGTGTGCTCACCAGATGTACTCATCCCCCACATGGTTGCCTTAAGGACATTTATTGCTGAGGAATCCCCTTAGCAGTAGTGTCCATCCCGATGATAATCCTTAGGATAGGTCCCTTATGATAGATGCTTAGGGACGTAATGTGAGGATAACGGGAACAGGTAATCGGGTTATTGTTGGTTGAGGAAATTAATAAACTTATTTATTGTTGGTTGAAAACCCTATGTGCTCACCAGGCTCCCAAGCCTGACCCACTCAGTTTCTTGTATTACAGATAGTGGCGCATGAGCATAGATGTGATATCTTGGGATGAGAGATTAATGGATTTTAGGCCTGTAAATACGGAATAATGTAGTAAGGCCTATGTTGTATTGTTTATGCTTATCATCTGTATCGAACATGACATCCCGAGTCTTTTTAATGAAATACATTTCTATGGAAATGCTTTTGATAAATCTCTATCATATTTTATTTTGGGACAAATTCCGCAACACTTTTATTTAAAATGTTACTCTGATTTTTAAACAACACATAAACAAAATCAGTCTTTTCTGGCCGTGATTTTTGGGGATGTCACAGTTGGTATCAGAGCATTAGTTTAAGTGAACTAGGAATTTGTAGGATTTCTAGACTTAAACTTATAATGCTAAGCGATGATTGTGAGGTGTGAGCACTAGCTTATTTTAGGAATTATGCCTAAAATGCTTTTCTGTGCTAAATGCTTTGTTCCTGACATGCTATTATTTGTTCGGATCTATGGTCTGTTGCCGACCGAATCTGGAAACCTTATGTGTTTAGGATTCTAAGCGTTTAACTACGATATTAGATCTAGCATATAAATGTTTCAGAGTGATAAGGAAGATTTAAACATCAATCCTAAATAAAGATCTAGATTCACCTTATTCGATGTATAGATCAAGATGGCAAGGACTCGTAGTGGAAACGTGAATGCAAATGGGAACCGAGATCAGCCCCCAGTGATACAACAAATACCAATCATAGTAGAAGTTGCACCCGAGCCAATCACGATGGCCGGAGTGCAAGCATTGATCCAGATGATGTTGGATCGTCAAATGGAGGAAACAAGGCGTTTACTTCAACAAGCTCGAGAGGAAATTACGATGCCTATTGAATAGCTCGAGCTGAATGACGGGAAGTCTGAGGAAGGGAACGACAGCACGACCGTTGGTCAAGCTGATCCCCCGGTGATTAGGAGGAACAATCATGATGAAGGAGTCGAGAGGAATGGATGCAAGTACAATGATTTTCTAACTTGCAAGCCATCAACTTTCACTGGGAAGGAAGATCCGATTGGGGTCATGGATTGGATCTCAGAGATGGAATTGGCCTTCATGACATGTGGTTGCAAAGGCAAGCTACAAACCACGTTTGCAGTACGTCAATTTAGAGGAGGCGCTGTTCGCTGGTGGAATACCCTAGGGAAGACTTTGAGCCCCAATGAGCCCCTGCAACTGGCATGGGCAGAGTTTCTGGTGCAACTTAAACGAAAGTACTGCTCAACTCAAAACTTACTCGAGCTAGAGAACCAATTCCTGACCTTGAAGAAAGGAAGCATGTCAATTGATGAATACACCAACAACTTCATAGAGAAGATGGAGTTCACCTTGCGCCTTGTTCCGGATGAGCTGACGAAAATCGACAAGTACGCAAAGGGACTTCCATGGGAGTACGCGGTGCCATTGCGTCAGGCACCTACTCTGGAGGCAGCTATCTAGGCTGCCAAGTCTGTGGAAGATATGATTAAGGGAATAGTTGCCAACAAGATTGAGGTTGGCGAAAAGAGGAAGTTTGAGGGGTCTACCAGGCCCAATAAGAAGATCAAGTCTGGTTCAAAGGAGTTTAGCGGAGGAGGAAACAAAGTGAATTGTGCGAGAAGTGCAAAAAGAATCACTTTGGGAAATGTAGCGAAGAAGTGACTTGCTACAAGTGTGGGAAGACCGGACATTACGCCAACGAGTGCACCGCCAGCAAAAGGGTGTGTTATGAATGTCGTGAAGAAGGTCATGTTGCTAAGAATTGCCCGAAAAAGAAAGAGGCGGAAAGACCAAACATTCCGCCAAAACCAAAGGCAAGAGCATTCCATATGATCCTAGACGAAGCAGCTGACGATGCAAGGAATCAGGAGTGAGGATGGATACATGGAGATCAAGTTATGAAAAAACCATGTAGATAGTGTCATATGGTGTAGCCTATTAGAGGCATAATCTAGGGTGAACTTGAACACCCATGTAATCGTTTCAAGGAATAATATAAAACCTTCGTTTTGATATTTTATGTGTTAAGTTTCTATGTGATTTTCTTGTATGGTGACTTGGAAAACTACGGGACAATACTTGGTACGAGTATGAGTAGGTGTGAAAGGTAGTAGAGGCCTATACTACCGGAAGCACATGAATCACACTTGGATCAGGGAAAGTCACAAGGTTACCAAGAAACTAGTAATTGATTTTGTTTTATTCAAGTATGTCATTACCATTGTTTCGGTAATGACTAAGAAGATTGTTGTTATCCCGACCCTAGTGGTCATATCACATTGAGTCCGACTACGATGAGTAGGTTACGTGGTTCAGAGAACCAAGTTTGATGTAGCGTCCGACTTAAACCAAACGATTGAAATCAAAGCGATCAATAGAAGTATCATGCTCGTTGTTAAAGAAGTTGTTAGCTAGAAATGCTACACGTTAAAATGTGATTATATCACATTAGACGATGAAGGAAGGCATATTCTATTCCGGAATTTGACTCTAAGAGACCTGAGTCTAAGCATTGTTACATACGATGATAGGTCATTAGAATATGACACATCGGTCAATTGTAGTAATGAAATTAACTTATCCTAAGTTTGTTAAGAAGAAGAAGGAGTCTCTGATAAAGAATGAGGTTGTGACACGAAGGTCATGACTGAAAGTCTAACGAGCAGGTGCAAGACCGAGCACCGCCTGCAGTCAAGGAGTCCAAGAGTTAGATACTCGTTCGAAGCAACATAGAAGTTACAGTTGTTACCCAGGATGAAGAGATGACGTATGGAGTTATTATACAATCCTATTTCGTTGATGATTCTGGGACGTAATCATCCTAAGGGGGAGATAATTGTAACGCCCGTAGATCTAGGCTAGTCAATTTAGAGATAATAGGGGTCGAAAACAGCATTTCGGCAAAAGATTATTTAGAATAAATAATCTTAACCAAGTTTTAGTATATGTTATAAGGTTTCCGTACATATAAAGAGCGCCGAAATCCGAGTTATAACGAAGAAGTTATGACCCGTCGAAGTTTTACGGCAAAACCGGCACGGCATCGAGAGATGTAAATAGTGAATTTATGATGGAGGAATTTTTATCCTTATTGATCTAAAGTAAAGTTTTAGTATATGTTAAATCAAGAACATCCATAAAAAGAACGCCTAAATCCGACTTCGTATGAGGAAGTTATGATTTTTCTAAAGATTCGGCTTAGCAGTGCACGACCCGAAACTCGAATTTTAGTTCGAGCGGTTTTTGACTTACGCGACCTAAATGAGAGTTGAAGATCTCATTAATAGGAACTCAATGGTAAAAATACAGAATAAAACAGAGTCTGTATGTAGAAGTTATGAATTTTACGCGGACGTTTAACAGTAGAATCTCCTTGTACTGTTAAATTTAAGATCGGTCGAGAATTAGCCGATGGAGTAAAAATGAAAGTTTTAGATATTATTTTTATCTACGCGTGGATATAAAGAACGTCAAAAACCGAGGTCGTATGTGAAAGTTATAGATTTTAGAAGTCAGAAGTGTGCTATGCGAAAATGGGTGATGTGGCACAATCTTGGCCATTGCTTTCTCCCCAAGTCTTGCCACTAGAAGGTGACATGTGGCACCAAGTTCAGCCAATTTTCAACCTATAAATAGAATCTCTCCCACCCTCATTTTCTTCACACCTTTCTCATTCTTTCTTCTCTTTACTCTCTCTCTAGAACCTCTCTCTAGCCCCGAAACCCCCCGAAAAGCCTAGGGAACCTCCCTAGCATGAGGTGGAAGCCCCGGAGTGCTCGAAGGCTCCGAGAAGAAGAGCTTTTCGGCTCGGGAACGCTGCTCCAAGCAAAGCCCGGTTTTCTATAAAACCCGCTGTAAGTGAGCTACGCCTATGCTATTTTTAATATATCGTTTATTTAATTATAGTAACGTTATTAGGAACTTATAATAAGTACTTGGGCTATTATTATGGGCTATATAAGTATTGTTTGACGCTTATATAATAGTAATAATAGCTAGACTATTAATTAGTCTCGGCGAATAATAGACTAAACTCTAGTGGTAATAATACTAGGTTTCGTCGAAGGAAATTATTTTTAAGAAGCGAAGCGCTGTCTGAGTTCGGATTCACCACCTTTTCAAGTGAGTGCATAGTTACTTTCAGCTTACACATAGATATGAAGTATTTTATATAAACTACGTGTTATGTGTGCATATTACCTGAATACTTGCTATCTATGCTGGATGAACATTTTTATACATGTTTTCAATGATTTAAACTGTATATTTATTTTATATCTATGAAAATGTTGGGGTAAAACATGGGTAGATGTATTAGCTGCTGTGTGATAAAATGAAATAATGAGAGGCCTCGTTATAGATGTTATTGATGATGCAGTCATCTAGCGGATTATAGATGACGACCACAGACTATTCTAGACAGTCCAGTGGAACACTAGCAGGCTCGCAACCTGTAGGTGTTTATTTGAACTGTGTGTTTATTTGAACTGTGTGCTCACCAGATGTACTCCATCCCCCACATGGTTGCCTTAAGGACATTTATTGCTGAGGAATCCCCTTAGCAATAGTGTCCGTCCTGATGATAATCCTTAGGATAGGTCCCTTATGATAGATGCTTAGGGACGTAATGTGAGGATAACGGGAACGGGTAATCGGGTTATTGTTGGTTGAGGAAATTAATAAACTTATTTATTGTGGGTTGAAAACCCTATGTGCTTACCAGGCTCCCAAGCCTGACCCACTCAGTTTCTTGTATTACAGGTAGTGGCGCATGAGCATAGATGTGATATCTTGGGATGAGAGATTAATGGATTTTAGGCCTGTAAATACGGAATAATGTAGTAAGGCCTATGTTGTATTGTTTATGCTTATGATCTGTATCGAACATGACATCCCGAGTCTTTTTAATGAAATACATTTCTACGGAAATGCTTTTGATAAATCTCTATCATATTTTGTTTTGGGACAAATTCCGCAACACTTTTATTTAAAATGTTACTTTGATTTTTAAACAAAGCATAAACACAATCGGTCTTTTCTGGCCGTGATTTTTGGGGATGTCACAGCGTGACATCTTTTTAATGAGAAACCATAAATTTTCAGGGTTTTCACTATATTTAAGGGAATGTGATGTCTAGGGTTTCTCACCCTCAGCCTCCATCACACTCTCTCAGCCTCCAAGCAAACCTAACTCCCTTTGTTGCTCTCTAAGCTTTTTGGTGTTGATTTTTGAAGATTAGAAGAAGGAGGAGGTTACTTCTAGACTTGGAATCAGCAAGCCACTCTTCTCACCACCTTATTGTGCATCTTTTCGACTCTTTTAAGTCCCCAAGTTCCAAGCTTTCTGATTATATAATGTTAGATCTTGTATTTTGTATCATTTCTTCTTGATCTTGTCAGATAGGATCGAGAGACTTCATAAAGGTTGCAACTTTATGAATCTCTGGATCATTTGGAGTAGTTATTGGTTTGGATCTGATGTTTGATGGTTGGTTTGTGCCATGCATAAGTTTTTGGTAATAAAACCCCATTTTTTACCTAAGTTGAGTCCAAGACTTGCATTGGACATCCACGTCTAGAAAGCATCAAACTTTAGGATGCTTTTGGTGTTATAAGCGCTTTTGGAGAAAATGAGCATGATACTCAAAGAATTAAGTCGTTCTTGATGAGTCATTGCCACTCTTTAGCCATTTTGGATCTAGGACTTGAGATCTAGTCCTCTTGGTGGGTCTTAAGTGATAAAGGTGCCAACTTTACCCTTTTGGACATTAGAGATGTCCAGATCTGGACATTGGAACCCTTAGAATTGAAAGATTCATCTTAACTCATTAAGATGTTTTGGATTCAGTTCCCACATCGTTGCTTAGTTTACCATGGTGTGGCGACTAGAGGATTTCATGTCTATTTTGTCGTTTGAAGGCCACGACGTAGACGGTCCATCTTAACCGTTGATTTTAACTTTTGACTATGACCTGGATTTTTACTAGGATTTGAACTAGGCACATTTTAGGTAATTTGGTCTATATGTTGAGATTGTGTCATTGAATTTATTAAGGTGATTGGTAGAGTCGATCTCAGAGCTACATGTTATTCATTTTGCTTATCTGTCTGTGAGGTGAGTCTCCTCACTAGATCCATGGGTCGAAGGCACTAATGATGGCCCATTACTTTGTTGTGTAGAATGCTAGTTTTCTTTGTGAAAAATGTATGAAAGACTAAGATCAAGCCCTTCGAAACTGTATGAAAGACCAAGATCGGTCCCCTGGCACTTGTATGAAAGACCAGGATTTGGCCCTCGACATTGCAAGGAAAGACCTTTATTTGGCCCATGGCAGGAAATGATTGTAAGACTATAATTTGGCCTATGACATTCACTTTATTATGTATGGTATGTGGTGTTTTGGGGAACTCACTAAGGTTTGTGCGTACAATTTATGTTTATGGTTTCAAATACTTCTGATTCGAAAGGGAAGGGCACAACATGAAGACACGTCATCCTCCTTTCATGGTTTCCACATTTGAATAAATTTGTACTCTGATGCTTTAAATATTATGAATTGATATGGGTTTTGAACGATTAATGAATGACTTGATAAACTTTTAAATGAAAATTTTTATTACTATTTGTGGGATGTTACAAGTTGGTATCAGAGCCTTGGTTTGAGGGATTCGGGCACACTTTCGGGTGTTAAAACTCAAACTAAGGGAATGATAGTTTTTCTTAAGAAAATGACATTAAACTTCTAAAGAGATTTTTATGAACAAGATGGGGTGTGATGCTTGGAATCAGCCTAGCTCAAGGAAGTGGTTCTCAAAATTGCCCATGCCTATGTATTATGAGTAGTATACTTGATATGAGAATTGCATGCTAGATTTGGGCTAAAGATACCTACAAGAATCATATGATAGAATTGGCTGATTTTCATGACGACTTATAGCCTAGGGGAACTTGATGCTATGTATTACTTGGAATTGATATCAACTTAGTTATTTCTAAGTGTATGCTTTATAAGTTGTATATGATTAGGATTGTATACGCCTAGAACGATCAATTTAGCCTCATTTCATGTTCCTCGTTTAGTTGTGGACTTAGGGTAGAATCTTCATTTGACAGTCTATGTGATCCTATTTTGTGTACAACTTGCGTGCATAAAGAAACTAGAGGTGTTGATTGAGGTTCTTGTTAATGCGAGTAAGGAGATTTGAGATTTCCTAGGAGAACCTAGGATACATATGGTGTATAGCATAGGATTGGTATATGGTTTTAGTGTGGTAATTTGGAGGAATCAGGATTGAACTTGTGGAAGGTATAGGTAGTTGTTGAAGGTAGTATTGGGCACATACTACTGGAAGCACTGGATCTGTACCTGAGATAAGATCAGACCTAGAAACGCTAAGGAGGCCTGTATAGAGGAATCCCCTTGAATCCTTTGTTGATTGTTTATATGTTGTGTTTTAGTTGGGAGGATGGTGATGATTACTCTAGGAGGTTCTAGCTCTGGGTCTGGTTTAGGCTCCGACTCTGGCACATAATAGATTGATGAGCATCTGCACGAGTTCATTTCGGCTGATGTGTATAGTTCAAAATGTGTTGTGAGATGTCGAAGCGTCTTTAGTGATGTTTAGTGTCGAAGTCTATTTTCATGTAATCGAATGTATGTATTTCATAAGGGCATTTTAGAGTTTGAAACTTAAGTATCTTAGACCTGATGTATTTTTTGTATGCTTCTGTTAACTCCTATAAATAGGAGTAGGTATAGGAGTAAAAGTAATTTTTATGAACTTGAAAACACTTTACTCTCTCAACTCATTTACTCTTTCAGAAGGATTAAAGAGTCAAACATATTATATTTACGTTTTGTATTCTTGATTCAATTCATACTTTGATTTCATCTTATTCACTCAATTCATACGAACTATATTTGGTATCATAGTAGGATTCTTTTAGTTGAATTCTGATTTTCTCGTGTATTTAAAAGTTTGGAATCGCTATTTTCGATAAAGAAATATTCTGCACTTTTGATCTAGAAAATCTTTCTGATCAACTTTTTTGATTCAATAAATCAAGTGTTCTTTGATTGTTTTCTAGAAGATTCATTAATTAGATTCTTCTTTCTGAAGCTTTTCATCACTTTGTCCATACATCAATGGCGAACTTCAACATGAACACAATGACTAGTTTCTCTCATCTTCTCGGTTCTTAAACCAAAACTCCAATGTTGATTCCTAAATATTACGAGTAATGGGCGGATAGAATGGAAGATTATTTGAATGGGATTGATGAAGATCTTTGGTGCTGCATTACCGGTGGAAATCGTCCTGCAGAAAGGCTAGAACAATTCGGAACTACTAGTTCTGCTCCTGATGTTGTATTGCAAACAAATAAACAAAAGAGAAATAACAAGAGATGTTTACGAGAACTTCGCGGTGCTCTTCCACCAGTGGTTAACAATTACATACGTGTTTGCAAAATAGCAAAGGAGATTTGGGATACTTTGAAAGAGAAGTATCAGGGAAGTGACAAGACTATAAAGAGCTCTGTGAAGCAGTGTTTGCTCGAATTGGGAGAATTCAAGCAAAAATAAAATGAGACTATAAAACTCTATCATGATCGTCTTAACGAGTTGATTTTCAAGTGCAACCGATATGGAGTCAATCGTTCTACTCTTGAGTACAATCTTACTTTCTTAACAGGACTTCAAAGGGAGTGGAGAAACATTAGTTTGATGATTAAGGCACAACAGAGTTACGATAACTATTCACTAGGAGATCTCTATAATGTTCTAAAAGCTCATGAAAGTGAGATCAACGAAATAGCTGAAGAAGGAAAAATGAATTTGGCAAGTCCTCTTGCATTGGTTTTGAAAGTGTCAGGAAAAGAGTCTGAAGTCGAATCTGTTGAGATTGATGGTTCTGGTGATGAAGGTTTTCTCATTTATTCAGAAGATGAAGTTGTGGCTTATTATTCGAACAAAAAAGTTAAGAAGGTTTTACGAAGTCGTTCAATCTAAAGTTCAAAGGAAACAGTGATTTCAAGGGAAACTCATCGTCTGAGAATAATGTTAGAGAAGATTCAAAGGTTGAGAAGAAAGACAGAAAGTAGATTCGACATCCAATGATTGTGAGAATAAGATTTTTGAATTGTACAAAGTTCTAAATGATTCATATGCATATAGTATTGTTAAAATAGATGAATGTTTAGATGCTAATGATTTGGTTCATATTGTGAATGAGACTTTGACTAAGACTAAACAAATTAACATTTTGAAAAAGACTGAGAATTGGACACTTGACTCTCTAAATAATTTGGCTGATATCGAAGATAACTATGACAATATTAGTGAAATTGAGGAAAAGGAAACTGTTGATTGTTCCCGGCTATCAGTCATTAATGTCACTTCATTGGGTAAAGGTAAGGGAATCTATAATGATTCATTGGAAAAAGTTAAGACTGACAGACCCTCAATTTCGAAAGCTCATGATAATGGTTACGTGCAAGTCAAAGATAATGCCAGTGATAGTGATGAGGATGAAACAACGATTCCCAGAGTTGTTGATCAGGTTTACGATGAAATGGAAAAATGAGAAAAAGTGATGAAGGAGAAAGGTCCTCATTATATAGAATCGAACTCAGTTGTTTATCCAAGTTTCAAATGCACCGACGATATGGTATTTCCCAATCAAGTGTTTGTCACTACAGGAAATGGAGACAAAGTCAATCCTGAATTTACCAAAATTGTTGATGAAGACAACAAAGAAGCAACAAAAGAAAGGTTTTTCTCAAACCAAAGCACTATTGAAAATACCTTAAACAAGAACTCATCCACTTTTCAAAGCAAAAAACCAAAAAGGATTTGGGAAGTTTAAACCAAAAAAATGAATGATGATAAACAACCAATTGAACCAGTTTCTCAAAATCAAAAGACAAAAGCACGAATTTTCAATGAACAAATTCAAAAAGTTTCAATATAAGAAGTAATTTCGATGTCAAAAGCTCGAAACAAAGTGTATTGGAAAAATATCAAGTCTTTTGAGAAACCAAACGATTTTGCACAAAAATTGTCTAAAATGAAAACAACTTAACAAGTTAAGACTTTTTCACAAAATAAGTCTTTTGATCAGACAAAACCCACTCAGAAATAAAATGATTTTTCAAAATATCATTCAAAAGTTCAAAAAACCATTCAAACACCATTTGTTCAAAAACCAAGAAATGTAAATTTTGTTCAAAACCAACAACAAAAGAATTTTCTTCCTTGTCGTCAAAATTCAAGGTTTTGACAAAATAATTTTATAATAAATGGTTTTCAACATAAAGATCAAAGACGTTTTCATTAATTTCAAAATCAAGGAAGACTTTCAAATGATCAATACGTGTTTAATCGTATATCGATTGATTATAACAAACTTTTTCCAAACCGCTATCAAACCCACGCATAATCATCATTTCCAAAAGGAGAATTTGAAAAACTGGGAGTTAGAGGTAAGAGAAACGAACCATTTAACCCAAAACAACCTCACTTTACCAATCTTGTTTCGAAGCAGAAAGTCAAAGCTTCGTTTGTCAAAGGGAAAACTAAAATGAAGAATATAAATCATTGGCTCAAAGGCAAAGGAAAGTCATATCAATCAGGAAAGTTTTCTCAGGAAGAAATTACAAATGCTTACAAAATCTATTTGAACAAGTCATCAACTGGGATTTTTTCATCAATGGAATTGAATCCTTATATTCAAAAATGGAAAGTGGTTCCCAGAACAAAAGTTGACGCAAAACGAACCGCTAAGGAAAAGGGAAATTCAGTGTCGAACCTAAACCAATGAATAATTTCATTTTGATACCTAAGTCTATAGAAGTTGACTTGATCGACAGCTTGAAATCAAAGGTTCGAAGTTGGGTGTTAGGATCCTCATTTCACAATGCATTTTATTCTAATCACCAAGGACCCAAAAAGCCTTGGGGACCTAAATTCTTTATTTGATTGCAGGTATTGTGTCACGAGCAATATCATGAACATTGGTATATCGACAGTGGTTTCTCTCGTCACATGACATGATGAAAGGAAAATTTGCATGATTATAGAAGTTTAGAAAATGTTGGAGTCGTGAAATTTGGAAATAACCAAATATACAAGGTTAAAGGCTATGGAAAAGTTACAAATGGAAATTTTACAGTTAATCAAGTGGTATACGTCGAAGGTCTTAAACACAACTTGGTTAGTGTTTCACAACTTGTTGTGGGCACTAGTAATCAAGTGGTCTTCGAGAAGACTTTTGAACATAACCGTATCATAAATGAAACTGCTCAAGTAATGATCGATTTCATCAAGCATATGAAACTCAGTTTGAGAAAGAAAGTCAGAAAGAGTTTTGAACATAATCGTATCATTAATGAAACTGAGTTTCATATGCTTGATGAAATCGATCATTACTTTATAATGAATCTCAAGGATAACCTTTCAAAATTTCAATCCAAAGTTAATGAAGGGATTTTCTTGGGATATTCGCACAATTCGGTAGCATATTGGGTGTTGAACAAGCAAACATGGAATATTGAAGAAACTTTCAATCTGTCTTTCGATGATCATTATGTCAAACGTGTCGAGAAGACTTTTGAACATAATCGTATCATTAATGAAAAAATATTGAGTTTGAAGTTGCTAATTTAGTTGATCTTGATTATGAATTAATTTTTGGTGTTTCAGATAGAGCAATCGATGCAAAAGTTCATGCTGATGATAATCAGATTCCTAAAGCATCAAAACATTCTGATGGTTCGACAATAACTCGGGAAGATGCCGATTTACTTTCTACAACAAACTCTCCAATACATGTTGAAAGTCACTCGGTTTTGCAAGGTGATCAGGTGGAGGGGGAGCACTTGGATTCGAATTTTGATGTCGACGAGGAGAAAAGGAGGTCTGAATATTGATGTCGAGAGGGAGCGTCACAATTCTGATCAAATTGTCGAGGGGGGAGCATCACAATTCCGATCCAATTGTCAAGGGGGAGCAAAATGGATTTATACCTAATGTTTCTAATGTACAAACTGAATATTTTTATAATGTGACTGATAGTGTGTCTAATGCATGTGAAGGTTCAGAATCGGATGAAATGTTCGAAGATGAACCTTTCGATTTTGATCAGGCATATCCACCACTAGATCGATGGACTTGCAATCATCCTAAAGAACAAGTTCTATGTGATCCTCAAGTTGGATTTTTAACAAGGGCTCAACTTCATGCAAAAATGAGGTACTGAATAAAAACCAAGAATTTTCCATGTTTAATGTTTTTATTCCAAAAAGAGAACCAAAATTAGTAAAGACTGCTTTGGGGGATCCTGATTGGATTGTTTCCATGCAATCTAAACTTGTTGAATTCGAAAGAAACAAGGTTTGGTGACTAGTTCCAAAACCTAATGATGTATCTGTCATAGGCTTAAAATGGATTTTTTTAAAATAAAACTAACAAAGAAGGAAATGTGGTCCGAAACAAAGCAAGGTTGGTTGTTAAGGGATATTCGCAACAAGAAGGTATTGACTATGATGAAACCTATGCAGCTGTCACGAGACTCGAGGCTATTTGAATATTTATTGCTTATGCAGCACACAAAGACTTCGATGTTTATCAGATGGATGTCAGGTGTGCTTTTCTCAATGGAGTATTAGAAAAGAGTGTTTACGTTGAACAACCACCAGGTTTCGTAAATGATCAATATCCTTATCATTTCTATATTATTAATAAAGTTGTTTATGGCTTTAAACAAGCACCTCGATCCTGGTATGCAACTCTTACTAATTTCTTGAAACTCTCACAGTTTAGACAAGGATCTGTTGATCCCACTCTATTTCGATAGAAAGTGGGGGATCACTTGATGCTCGTTCAAATTTACTTAGATGATATTATTTTTGGTTCAACTGATCCTTCATTGTCTAGAGAATTTGAGCATATGATGAAAAGTAAATTTGAGATGAGTATGATGGGCACGATCAATAATTTTCTGGGACTGAATATTCGTCAAAGCAGAGAAGGAATTTTCATAAATCAAGAGAAGTATTCTCGTAATCTGCTTGAGAAGTTTGGGATGACGAATATATCGAAGTTGTGAGTACCAATGGCTGTCAGCACACACTTAGGACCTTCGTTGGACAAGCCTGTTGTTGATATTACGTTGTACAGGAGCATGATTGGTTCATTACTATACTTAACTGCTAGTAGACTTGACAATATGTTCGTTGTTTGAAATTGTGCTGGTATTAGTCGAACCCTAGGGTACCCCATCTAACATCTGTAAAGAATATCTTTCAATATCTCAGAGGGACAATGTCGTTGGGTTTATGGTACCCTTCGAAGACAGGTTTCTGTATTCAGGCATTTTTTGATGCAGATCTTGGTCGTTGTCAACCCGACAGAAAAAGCACTTCTGGTGGATGTCAAATTTTGGACAGGAAGCTTGTTAGCTGGCATTCGAAGAAACAAACTTGTGTTTCAATTTCCACAGTAGAAGTTAAATATGCTGTTTTTGCAGCTTGCACTTCTCAAGTCATATGGATACAAAGACAACTTCGTGATTACACAATCAACGTGAAAAATATACCTTTGTATTGTGATTCACAAAGAGCAATACGCATCTGCTATAATCCAGTGCGACATTTGAAGACGATGCACCTCGCACTCAGATATTAGTTCATAAAGGATCATGTCGAGGATGGAAATATAAAGGTTCATTTTGTAAAGACAACGGATTGACTTGCTAACATTTTTACAAATTCTTTGGATGAGAAATCTTTTCTAAGGATCTTGTCTAGATTAGGAATGCTCAATGCAAATGCTATTCCAAACATTTCTTCAACATGAAATAACAAGGAGTTGAAATACCGCCGAAGCATTCAGAAGTTATTGTTCACTATTCAGCATTCGACACCCTTCGTTTTTGAAATCCATTTAAATGGTTAAGTTCATACTACGTTGACTGTGGAATCGTTTCTGTGTTGACATATCTTGTATGGATATCGATACTTCATATTTCGAATGTCAGGTATCATTTTATTGTTTTTATCAATCAAAAATATGAAAAAGATTTTCTTTCTTTTGTCTTTAATTTTCAAAAACACCAAAACTAGAAAAAAAAAATTTCTTTTGTCTTCAAATTTAAAAAAAAAATTCAAAAAGATATTTTTTTCTGTTTCAATTTCAAAAACCAATAAAACAAAAATATTTTGTGTTGTTTCGTGTGTTTAATGATTTTCAATATAGATCTTTATCGGCATATTATTATAACATCCCGAAATATCAAGAGTAGAGTTGAAGGGCTAAAAGAGTAAATTGGGAAAGAGCGACTCGGCGAGTCCATGGGTGGAGTCGGCGAGTAGAGTTGTGACTTGGTCGCGCGTCAAGTGGCCGACTCGGCGAGTCAGTAAGATGGACTCGGCGAGTAGGCGCTGAATGGAGAAAACCCTAATTCTTGGGGTTGAGCCCTATATAAAGAACATTATGTTTCTTCCCCAGCCTCCTTATCACCCCCCTTGAGTTCCAGAAACCCTAATTTCGTGGAGAAACCCCATTGTTGAGCAATTTGGAGCTTGGAGAGGTGGTTGTTGAAGAGATCTTGAAGAAGAAGAGGTTTGGATCAAAGGGGTTTGCAAGGATTTGGGATAATCTTCTCTTGGAGCTTCCTTTTGAGGTATCATTCCATTGTTTGAGCTGCTTTTGTCTAGATTCTTCATTTTGGGGGTGTTAGAGATCATATCTTTTGGTGTTTTGGAGTTTAGAGGTTAGATATGAGGTTGCTACCTCAGATCTGGAATGGAGAAGGGTTGGAATGCCTGAAAGTCCCTGTGTTTGAGTGTGTAGTGAAGCTATCATGTCCCAAACCCTAGCCCTAAAGTGTAAAAGGCCTAGATCTCTTTGGATTCATGTAAAGTTTGCCACTTTACGTGATGGATGGGTTGTAGGAGGCTAGATCTATGTTTTGGATCAATTGCATGGTCTGGAGTGCTTCCGTATGGATTCAGACCGGTGGTACTCGGCGTGTCACATGGGTGGACTCGACGAGTTGCTTGAAGATGAGCTAGAACTCGACGAGTTGGAAGAACAACTCGGCGAGTTGGAAGAACAACTCGGCGAGTTGGATGAAGATGGCCTGGAACTCGACGAGTTGTATGAACAACTCGGCGAGTAGGTTGAAGATAGCCTTAGACTCGGCGAGTCTGTCCTTGGACTTGGCGAGTCTTGTCGAAGAGTCCCAATATTGTCTGGTTGAGTCGAGAATCGGCGAGTCAAGGGATGACTCGGTGAGTTGTGGGCGTGTGGACTCAGAGTTGTTGGACTCGACGAGTCTCGGGGTGACTCGACGAGTTAGGTCGCGGATTGAGGGAAGTCCTGAGCATGGGGACTCGGCGAGTCATCGGGTTGACTCGGCGAGTAGAGTCAGTCAGGGGTTGACTTTGACTTTGTCCAAGGGTTGACCAATTGTCTTCCGGGGGCATTTTGGTAATTAAGGGTATTTATTGAGTTGAGTGTTTTGGTGTTCAGTGGAGGAGTTCGTGTCGGAGTTTGGAGCAGCGGGATCTTATCCTTTCAGCCGGCAGTTTCGAGGTGAGTTATCCTCACTATATCAACAGGGTCTACGGCACCAAGGCCGACCCTTATCGGATTCAGATCCGGGTAGTTGTTGTTATGTTATTGCTTTGATATGTTTGCATCCTGAGAGCTAGGATGGTATATGTTAGAGACCTAATTGAGATCGGTATCCTAAGAGATAGGGTGATGCTATGCTAGTGACCGGTTAGGTCAGTATCCTGGTTAGGATGATGATATGTTATGTGATCTGTTTGATCTGCTTGTTGGCTGTCAATTGTTATATGTTTGTATGTTTATGTGCACATGGTTGTTTGGACTGGAGTTGGGTTGAGGCGGGTCCTGCTTTGTGCTGTAGGCCAAGATACCCAGGGCGGACCGGTTGTCCTGAAGGCCCAACGAGCGGTCCGGATAGGCTGTAGGCCCCAAGAGGGCGGACCAGACGTGCTGAGGCTCGGAGAATGGACCAGGCCGACTGAAGGCCCGGTGCGGGCGGACCAGTCATACTGTAGACTCAGAGAGTGGACCAGGTGGATTGAAGGCCCGGTGCGGGCGTACCAATCACACTGCAGACTCGATGTATGTGGTTAGATTCGGAGAGTGGACCAGGTGGATTGAAGGCCCGGTGCGGGCGGACCAATCACACTATAGACTCGAGGTTTACGGCTAGACTCAGAGGGTGGACCAGGTGGACTGTAGGCCAGTGCGGCGGACCAGTCACACAGTAGACCCGAAGTGCATGGTTGTTCTGTGATCGGATATGTTATGGCATGTTATGCGTGTATGGTATATGTGGTTGGTATTTTGGGGATATCTCACTAAGCTTTCGGGCTTACAGTTGTCGTTTTATGTTTTTCAGGTTCTTCAGGAGACTGTGGCAAGGCGAAGGCGTGATCGTACTGCTCCTCATGATTTTGTAGTAATGTGATTCTGGGAATGCGTTAAATGTTTTGTATTGAAAACCTTTTTGTAAAGATTTAATGGAATCGTGTTGTTTTTGAAAAATTTAAAATTGATTGTATTTTTCGGTCGTTACAATTATGGTGGATATTGCTTCGTGACTATGGGACATGTATAATTTCGAATCTTTGCACTATTTACGTGTCCCTAGAAGCATGCTGATTTATGTAGGCTTAAGCCTCATAGACTCACTGTGTTTTGAAGCCTTAATGGATCACTCATTACGAGGGTTCCTTCCCAGTCAAGCTATATTCGCACTAGTCGACGAGCTAACTTTCTCTTCTCATTTTCAGTTAAGATATTTTCTCTATGTCCATATCATTCATAGAGGTACACGTTGGTTCTTAAACAATATTTTTCTTCAACTTAGTTCTTCGCGATTCACACACTTCACTTGCGTATCCTCGGCATCTCTGGTAGAAGCCAATCAGAATGTAGATATTGCACAAGTCTGTGTTAATGATCTTGATTCATGAGTCCGTGATGATAGTGAAACCCCATATTTCCAATTTTTAAAGGAATAGACAGTGAACTTTACGTTCAAGATTATAACGAAACATTTGTTTCAGTACCTTCCATCGATATTTAAAATTGTTTTGCTCTCATTTTGCATGATCTTGATAAAATGTTCTTTACCCAAGACATTTTTACCCAACAGGATCCAATACTTATTTTTTTGGAATATGATTTATGTCTAAATATCAGTTGGAATCTTTTTCACTTTACAATTTCATTTCACCTTCGCTTGTCCTTGACTACATTGGTCATACATGCAATTTTGAGCATTGAATTCATACTTATGTTAAGTTGTGATTATGAAAAAAAATTAGCCTACCTTCGCAGCCTAAACAAAAGAAGCCCTTCAGTACTCCTTTAAGAGTATTTGATTGTATTTCATGGGATACCACAAAAGCAATTCGATATCTCTCTTTATATTGAATGAAGTGATCTTTTTCTAAGATGCATCCGCTTTTACATCGCATGTTGATTTGATGTCACTATATACACCTTTTTTTATCTTGGTTCCCATTATCTCTTTAGCACAAATTTGCACAAAAATCCTTGAGGTGTCGAGTATTACCAACTCAAACCAAGATTTCGCAAGTCTGGCTATGATTTCGTTTCTTATCCCAAAAGCGAATGCGCCTTGCCTCGAAACAAAGGTTCAATGACAGTTCATAGGGCCTACGAAACGATTGATTGATGTGACGGTTTGGTTACTTCATAGTTTTGCAAGAAAATTTGCTCATTACTTTTTAGACGTGGCGACTTTTTATGACAACAACCCCACTTTCCTAAAATACACATGGCAGACTTTCATTGATGGCTGGTTCAAATTTAAATTATATACTTAGTATAAAACGATTATGGGGGTCTCAAATCAAAACTTTACGCATCTTAGTTGAAAATTTTCCCTAAAATCTTATTTCCTTATACTTATCTCTTCACACAATTCTCCAAAACCCTAACCATCGCGGCATCAACTACTCATGTTGATCCATCACAAACTACTGATGAAGCCACATCTCAAACCCTATTAAATATTTAGAGTTCCAATTATCAAGTTTAACCAGACGTGTCCAAGTACCCAAAAGAGTTACAAATGTTGATCATTGCTCTTAATCACTCTGTGCTATCAACGATCATGACTTCTTCTTTTTCCGTGCCTGCGACTTAGTTATCTTTGGCCGGTGCTACTGTTGTGTTCAATAAAACCTCTAAAGTCATGACTTTTCAGTTGGCGAATGAAAAGAAGTATTAGCTCACGAAGAAACACTTTGCACAGATCATGAAACTTCCAAACACTGGTTTGTTTTATGAAGAGACGAATGAACAGGTGACACATATGTTCAATGAAATGGGTCATAAACCTTCACTTACTGGACTCAGTCAATTCCAAAAGTCTTCTATGCCCTGTATCTAGAATTTTCTAATTGGGATTTTTCTCCATTGCCTTACAGGTCGAACTGTTAGTCATGACAAACCCAAATTGGAGATATATGCCTTAATTGATGGGTTATACTATGATTTAAATGTGGATTATGTTACATAGCGAGAGGATTTTGGCACATGTATTTCACACACCAATGTTGCAAATGGTGTTTCTTGTGCTAGATATTAGAGTTTGATTCTACAAGAGGTGTATGAGAAAGAAGGAATTCTCGTTCCATCTCATGTTCCAAAAGCAGAGTTCATACTCTATCAACATCCGAAATATGTTGATGATAATCTGTAACATCCCGAAATAGCGAGAGTAGAGTTGAAGGGCCAAAAGTGTTAATTGGGAAAGAGTGACTCGGCGAGTCCATGGATGGACTCGGCGAGTAGAGTCGCGGCTTGACCGCGTGTTAAGTAGCCGACTCGGCGAGTCGATGAGATGGACTCGGCGAGTAGGCGCTGGGTGGAGAAAACCCTAATTCTCGGGGTTGAGCCCTATATAAGGAACATTATGTTCCTTCCCCAGCCTCTTTACTTCCCTCTTGAGTTCTAGAAACCCTAAATCGCAGAGGAGCTCCATAGTTGAGTGGATTGAAGCTTGGAGAAGTAATCATTGATGGAATTTTGTGGGAATTGAAGGCTTGGGGCAAGGGGCTTTGCTTGGAATCAACTTCATTGCAGTTGGGGGTGTCCATTGGAGGTAATATCTCGTTCTTGGTCTGATTGTATGTTGTTTCTTCATTTTGGGGTTTGTGGGATCTTGCCTTTATATGTAATTGGAAGTCTAGAGGATAGATCTAAGGTTGCTACCTCAGATCTGGAGTAGAGGAGAATCAGAGAGCATGAAAGTCCTTGTGTTGGATTGTTTAGTGAAGCTTGCAAGTCCCAAACCCTAGTTATGAGTGAATATGGCCTAGATCTCTATGGATTCACGTAAAGTTTGCCACTTTACGTGATGGATGAGTTGTAGGAGGTTGGATCTATGTTTTGGATCAATTGCATGGTCTGGGATGCTTCTGTATGGATTCAGATCGGTGGTACTCGGCGAGTCACATGGGTGAACTCGACGAGTTGCTTGAAGATGAGCTGGGACTCGACGAGTTGGAAGAACAACTCGGCGAGTCGGATGAAGATGGCTTGGAACTCGACGAGTTGTATGAAAAACTCGGCGAGTAGGTTGAAGATAGCCATAGACTCGGCGAGTCTGTTCTTAGACTCGGCGAGTCTTGTTGAAGAGTCCCGATATTCTCTGGTTGAGTCGAGAATCGGTGAGTCAAGGGATGACTCGATGAGTTGAGGGCGAGTGGACTCAGAGTTGTTGAACTCGGCGAGTTAGATCGCGGATTGAGTGAAGTTCTGAGTATGGGGACTCGGCGAGTCATCGGGTTGACTCGGCGAGTAGGGTCAGTCAGGGGTTGACTTTGACCTTGTCTTTGACCAAGGGTTGACCAGTGGTTCCAGGGGTATTTTGGTAATTGTTGATTATTGTTTGAGTTCAGTGCATTGGTGGCTGTCCAGAGGTGGAGATCGTATCAGTGATCGGAGCAGCTTGAGCTATCTGTTCAGTCGGCAGTTTCGACGTGAGTTATCCTCACTATATCGCTAGGGTTTATGGCACCAAGGCCAACCTTTTATCGGATGGAAATCCGGGTAGTTGTCAGTTGTTATGATATGGGCCGGAAGGCGTTATATGTTGCAGGCCGGAAGGCATTACATGTTGTGGGCCGGAAGGCATTGCTATGTGGACCGGAAGGTCATGGCCTGGAAAGGCGTATGTGTGCATTTAGTATGTTGACTGATTCGTAGGGTGATGTTATGCTAGTGACCGGCTAGGCCGGTATCTTGATCGATTGCTGACTGTGAACTGTTATATGATTATGTGTTATGTGTATGATTGCTAGACCTGGGGTGTGACCCGGTATGCAGGGTCGTTCTATGTTCTGTTATGATATGTATGCTTTTTATGCTGTGGGCCGGAAGGCAATATGTTATGGGCCGGAACGCAATATGATATCGGCCGGAAGGCATTGTGTTATGGGCCGGAAGGCAATATGATATGGGCCGGAAGGCATTGCGTTATGGGCCGGAAGGCGATATGTTTTAGACCAGAAGGTCGTGGCCTGGAAGGGCGTATATGTGGTTGGTATATTGGGGGTATCTCACTAAGCTTTCGGGCTTACAGTTGTAGTTTTATGTTTTCAGGTTCTCAGGAGTCTGTGGCAAGGCAAAGGCGTGATCGTACCGTTCCTCGCGTTGGTGTTTTATGATATGAACCTGGGAAAATACTCTGTTAAATAATGTATTGAAAACCTTTTTGTAACAACGTTATTAAAATGGGTGGTTTTGAAAAGTTTTAATTGTTTTGAAATTTTGGTCGTTTCAAGTTGGTATCAGAGCCTTGGTTTGAGTGAATTGGGGGAACATTCGTGTGACTCCAGTCTCAAATCGAGGAGGATTTTAAAAAGAGAAATTAAAATGGTTTTCAAATTAAGTAAAAGGAGGACACGGAGGTACGATCAGTCGGAGCCAGTAAGTAACCCCAAGATACCATACATGATATTTGTCTTATTGAGCTTGATAGAACAGCATGCTAGAGCTAGGCTAGGGATCTTCAAGAATTCATGATAATGTTGCCTGATTTGTGATGCCTGTAGCCTAGGGTCCCTTATGGGAGATTCTCAGTGTTCCTCTAGTGGTGAGGGTTGATAGTTGTTATGCATGTTCTCTAGGGTATTGTGGTAGTACTTCATACAAATATGGGTAGGTGTGGAAGGTAGTATGGGCCCGTACTACTGGAAGCACAGGACCCATACGCGTATCAGGGAAACCATGATCTCTAGGGTTGGGTTGCGAGAGTTGGATCCCAGGATTGTGGGAAGTGTCTGAGATTGGTATGGTGTCTTCGGTATGGAGATTTCGAGGCATGATGATAGTGGAACCGGATCAGGATCGGGAGCTGGAGAGCGAGTTCCGGGTGGATCGGTGCCGTCTGAGGTTATCGATCAGACGGGCACGAGCGAGTTGGATGCGAGGATTCGCGAGATCCTGCGTGATGAGGTTGCTGCATTGTTTCGGGCTGAGTTGCCGGAATTGTTTGGATCGATCAAGACCGCCATAACTGAGTATTTTGATGAGCGATATGCGGCTCTCGCAGAGACGGCTGCCGCGGCGGCTACAGCGGCTGTAGCAGCGGCTGTAAGGGGAGGAGTTAGTCGGGGTTTTCAGTATCGGGATTTCTATTATACGAAGCCTCCCACATTCGATGGAGTTCAGGACCCGATTGTTGTTATGAGATGGTTATCAGACGTGGAGGGGTGTTTCTCCACGCGTTTATGCCCTGCTGATCAGAGGGTGAGGTGTGCTCTGAACCTGTTGAGGCTCGGGGCGAAGGGTTGGTGGAGATTGACCACGGGGTCATTTTCCGATGCGCAGAGGGCTGCGGTTTCATGGGATCAGTTCCGAGAGATGTTCATCACCCGCTTTGTTCTGCATGATGAGAGGGAGAGATTGGCTCAAGAGTTCCTTGAGCTGAAGCAGGATTCAGAGTCGGTGACTGAGATCACCAGGATGTTCGCTGAGAGGGCGATGTTTTGCCCTGAGTTCGTTTCGGAGCAGGCTCAGATGTCCCGATATCTGAGTATACTCAAGGGGGGATATCAGACAGTCCATGTCTGCGCAGAGGTGCGAGACCTTTTTAGAGTTGCAGGAGGCCACCAGGCGGCGTGAGTTAGAGGTTGAGTTGCAGTCGCGTGAGTTGAGGCAGGCTCCGATGCAGTCGTAGCCGGCGCCGAAACGGTCCAGGACCGTTGATGTTAGAGTGGGGGATCGGAGCGGCCACACTTGTGGGAAGTGTGGAAGGGGTCACGCTGGAGTTTGCTGGTCCGGTGGTGCATGCCGCAAGTGCGGAAAGGAGGGGTACTATGCGCGGGATTGTCGGCAGTCAGTGTCGATTCGGGATTTGAGGATTTGTTGTCATTGTCGTCAGATTGGACATTTGAGGGTCAACTGTCCACAATTTTTTGCAGGGCCGGTGCAGCTCCAGCATTGGCCACTCTGAGGATTTCAGGTAGAGGTCAGGAGGGAATGGAGCCCCAAGGGCTCAGGGTCGTGCTTATCAGCTTGCGGCAGAGGAGGTCAGAGCAGTGCCGGATGCAGCTGCGGGTATGTTCCTTTCTTGATGTCTTGTTATCTTGCGAATTTTGTGGGTATCGTTGTGTTGGTATCTTTGTATGGGCTTCGATGCGGTATTCGTTGTTTCGCGGGTTTGGCATGGTTATGGATTGGTGTTTCAGGTTTTCGCTTTGGCATTCGTTGTTCCCTGAAGGTTTGGTATGGTTATAGTTTGGTGTTTTGGTGCCGGTATCCTTGTGCGGTTTTCGATGCGGTATTCATCCTTTTGCAGGTTGTGGGTTTGGTTATGGGTTATTGTTTGGGAATTCCGTTGGTTATCATTCGTGAGGGTTGATAGTGGAGACGCAGCACTGGGTTGAATGTCGGTTAGCATCTGCAGTCGTGGAGTGGATAATCGAAAGACCGGATTCTTTTGAGCGGATTGATCAGGGAGGAGATGTGTTTTGCTGAGGGTTGCTTATGCTTGTGGGAAGCAGTCAGTGTGTAAGTGTTCTCTTTGTGCGGGGTTGTTCTGGAAGGTCGTTAATGGCGATCGATGGCTGTTAGTCAGTGCTTTAAGTGGGGGAGAATTGGAGAATTCTCCAGGAGATCGATGAGTATGTGAGGGTGCTTAGCTGTTGGGATTCAGCAGTGTTCTGTCAGCTTAGAGTATAGGCTGACAAGAGCGAGTGTCGGGTATGCGGGGCGGGATACAGACCTAGGGCATTTGATTGTGGAGGCCTGGGAGCAGGCCGGGATCAAGTTTGAGTAGGTAACCGGGGATATGTGATCAGAGTATTTGTATGCTTGATGTACGTGATGGGTTGTACTGCATTAATCCCACGGGATTTATGTTGTGCATGTTTCTAGAGTTGGAACCGGAAGGTTCCCAGAGTTAGAACCTGAGGGTTCGCAGAGTTTGGGTGTACGGACCCACAGAGATATAGCCTCGAGTGGCTAGTGTGTGTTATGAGAGTCGGTCCAGTCATGCTGGAGACTCTGTTGGTATTGCTGGATCAGTTTGAGATTGCGGATTGTGTATGTTGCAATGTGATTGCATTGGAAGGTCTGGCCCCGGGTTAGTGATCTTGTTTAGCTGAGGTAGTGATTTTGATGAGTGGAGAGAGTGCATGGGCTTGAGAGCCCCTGCAATGAGAGCCAGAGTATGTGAATAGTGGTTACGCAAAAAGGGTGGTGTCACTTAGGGCGAGCACTGTGGCACAGGTTGGGGTGGCATTATGGCCAAGTGAGTTCCTTGGAAAAAGGAAAAAGAGAAAGGTGTGTAACTCCGAAGGGGAGTGCAAGTTCACGAAAGTGAAAGCTGCAGAGCAGAGTTATGGTTAGAGTATTTCGAGTATGGTTTTGAGCATCGTGCTCGCGGCAGTGAAGTAGGAACTCATCCGGTTTGGGATGTCTGTTGAGGCTCAGAAGGGATGAAGGGAGAGAGAGAATCTTGAATTCTCAGTGTGATTCTGATCAGGGTATAGGGTGGATATTGGTGGTTCATCCTGGGAGATGTTCGAGGATAGTATCAGTGTATCAGGTTTCCCAACCTGAAGGTGTTAGAGCCGGTTCAACTTGTGTGTGCGGTTGCAAGAGGAGAACTCGTGAGAGTTGCTCTGAGATAGAGAATGAGTTTTCCATCGTCACGGAATGGATAAAGTGGGATTCGGAACGGGGATCCGATGGTTCATGGTTTTCTAGCCTTTATGAGTCAAGTGATGGTTGTGATTTGGAGCAGTATTACATTATGGGTAATTCTCAGGGGTTAAGCGAAGATATTAGAGGGTGAATCCGGTGCCCTATTTGAGACAGTGGTCAGGACACCGTGAGGGAAGGAAAGTGTATTCGAGTTCGTTTGGGTATGCCTTGTGGAACCTGGTCTGGTTGAGGCCAGGTGGGGCATTGTGGGAGTATCCTTGGAAGTTGAGCTGCGATAGGCTTCGAGGGCGAAGCCTAATATAAGTGGGGGAGAATTGTAACATCCCGAAATAGCGAGAGTAGAGTTGAAGGGCCAAAAGTGTTAATTGGGAAAGAGTGACTCGGCGAGTCCATGGATGGACTCGGCAAGTAGAGTCGCGGCTTGACCGCGTGTTAAGTAGCCGACTCGGCGAGTCGATGAGATGGACTCGGCGAGTAGGCGCTGGGTGGAGAAAACCCTAATTCTCGGGGTTGAGCCCTATATAAGGAACATTATGTTCCTTCCCCAGCCTCTTTACTTCCCTCTTGAGTTCTAGAAACCCTAAATCGCAGAGGAGCTCCTTTGTTGAGTGGATTGAAGCTTGGAGAAGTAATCATTGAAGGAATTTTGTGGGAATTGAAGGCTTGGGGCAAGGGGCTTTGCTTGGAATCAACTTCATTGCAGTTGGGGGCGTCCATTGGAGGTAATATCTCGTTCTTGGTCTGATTGTATGTTGTTTGTTCATTTTGGGGTTTGTGGGATCTTGCCTTTGGATGTAATTGGAAGTCTAGAGGATAGATCTGAGGTTGCTACCTCAGATCTGGAGTAGAGGAGAATCAGAGAGCATGAAAGTCCTTGTGTTGGATTGTTTAGTGAAGCTTGCAAGTCCCAAACCCTAGTTATGAGTGAATATGGCCTAGATCTCTATGGATTCATGTAAAGTTTGCCACTTTACATGATGGATGAGTTGTAGGAGGTTGGATCTATGTTTTGGAACAATTGCATGGTCTGGGATGCTTCTGTATGGATTCAGATCGGTGGTATTTGGCGAGTCACATGGGTGAACTCGACGAGTTGCTTGAAGATGAGCTGGGACTCGACGAGTTGGAAGAACAACTCGGCGAGTCGGATGAAGATGGCTTGGTACTTGACGAGTTGTATGAACAACTCGGCGAGTAGGTTGAAGATAGCCATAGACTCGGTGAGTCTGTTCTTAGATTCGGCGAGTCTTGTCGAAGAGTCCCGATATTCTCTGGTTGAGTCGAGAATTGGTGAGTCAAGGGATGAGTCGATGAGTTGAGGGCGAGTGGACTCAGAGTTGTTGAACTCGGCGAGTCTCGGGGTGACTCGGCGAGTTAGATCGCGGATTGAGTAAAGTTCTGAGTATGGGGACTCGGCGAGTCATCGGGTTGACTCGGCGAGTAGGGTCAATCAGGGGTTGACTTTGACCTTGTCTTTGACCAAGGGTTGACCAGTGGTTCCAGGGGTATTTTGGTAATTGTTGATTATTGTTTGAGTTCAGTGCATTGGTGGCTGTCCAGAGGTGGAGATCATATCTGTGATCGGAGCAGCTTGAGCTATCTGTTCAGTCGGCAGTTTCGAGGTGAGTTATCCTCACTATATCGCTAGGGTTTATGGCACCAAGGCCAACCTTTTATCGGATGGAAATCCGGGTAGTTGTCAGTTGTTATGATATGGGCCGGAAGGCGTTATATGTTGCAGTCCGGAAGGCATTACATGTTGTGGGCCGGAAGGCATTGCTATGTGGACCGGAAGGTCATGGCCTGGAAAGGCGTATGTGTGCCTTTAGTATGTTGACTGATTCGTAGGGTGATGTTATGCTAGTGACCGGCTAGGCCGGTATCTTGAATAGAGTAATGCTATGTTATGTGGTCTGTTGATCGATTGCTGACTGTGAACTGTTATATGATTATGTGTTATGCGTATGATTGCTAGACCTGGGGTGTGACCCGGTATGCAGGGTCGTTCTATGTTCTGTTATGATATGTATGCTTTTTATGTTGTGGGCCGGAAGGCAATATGTTATGGGCCCGAAGGCAATATGATATGGGCCGGAAGGCATTGTGTTATGGGCCGGAAGGCAATATGATATGGGCCGGAAGGCATTGCGTTATGGGCCGGAAGGCGATATGTTTTAGACCAGAAGGTCGTGGCCTGGAAGGGCATATATGTGGTTGGTATATTGGGGGTATCTCACTAAGCTTTCGGGCTTACAGTTGTAGTTTTATGTTTTCAGGTTCTCAGGAGTCTGTGGCAAGGCAAAGGCGTGATCGTACCGTTCCTCGCGTTGGTGTTTTATGATATGAACCTGGGAAAATACTCTGTTAAATAATGTATTGAAAACCTTTTTGTAACAATGTTATTAAAATGGGTGGTTTTGAAAAGTTTTAATTGTTTTGAAATTTTGGTCGTTTCATAATCCAGTGGTTTTTCCTTTAGTAGCACGAATTCCTGACGCAAAGCTTCAGAAGGTGGATCCAAGTAATACAGTTCTTGTTGCTTATCTGACAACAATCAATCTGTATGTGAAATTAGGGGTTTTGTTGCCCAAAGGAATCAAAGGTACTTCGAAATGTGGTAAAGGGTCAAAGAAACCTAAATCTGATCAGGTGATAGTGGAAAAGGAGGTTACAAATCCGTTTAAGATCTCGTTGCTCACGAAATTTAAAAGGTTGTGGTTCCTTCAAAAACATGAGTTCTTAAAAAAAACTAAGAAGCCAGCACATATACCTCGTCTTTCACCAGAAAGGCCTATTTTTGACGAAGTTCTTGATAATACTTTTTCTTCACCAAAGGAGGATTCTATATCACAACTCAAGAAGATTCGCAAACCTCAGCTCAATCGAAGGGGTGTGATCATTCGTGAACTTCATGCTCCTATTTCTCCTGATTCAAAGAAACAAATAGTGCATTCCATGTTAAAGAAGATCAAGAAGAAGAAGCAGAAGAAGAAGAAGAAGAAGCAATTGGAAGATCCTCTAGATGAGATTGTTCAGCAGAATGATTTCAAAGATGGTAGTGATCAATCTCCTATTCACAATGCAAATATTGGCTCGAATTACCTCAAAGGAATTCTCCAGTCAAGTCAAATTTTGAGGCAACTGGAAATCTTGGTAGCTCGGTGAAAGTATCTACTACAGACACAACTACTACTTTGGGTGATTCTTCAAAATTTTCCATCCCTGAGCAGACCGTAGTCATACACGCGAAGTTTCGATGGCTGAATCCATAAATGTCAACAAGGGTGATGAGATTTCAACTTTCGAATCTCAAGGTAACACTTTTTTTGCAACTTCATAAGTTCCTATTTCCCTTATTTTTTATCCACACTCAAAACTTCATTCATCGATACTTCTACTTCCATACCACCATTCCATACACCCATTCTTACTTCTTTACCTGCTTCAACCTTATCACCTACTTATTCCAACATCATGAATCAACCCATTACTTCTCTTTTCTCTTCCCAATCCACCAACATAGAAAAGCCAATTCTAGAAGAAGATCAAACTAATAATGGTGATGATGACATGGTCTCATTTGCAGAGATTCAGTTCGACCCAAAGGAGGACAACATTCTTGATCATATGCTTATGTGAGGAAAGCATTTCAATATTTTAAATCATAACCTGAATTTGTTATTACATATTCAGGCTGATACGAGTGGTCGAAACATTGTCTATGGGATTGAGGTTGATTTGTTGCTCAAGTCTCAAGAGCATCGATTGAAGGAAGAAATGGAACAAATTGAAAGGAAGCACAAAGATAAGTTGAAACGTCTTGTTGAGAATTTTCAGTTTGAAGTTAAAGAACTTCGTGAAGTAGCTAAAGAACGACATATACTTTTTCTTGAAGAGGTTAAGAAAGTTCAAGAATCTGTCAATACGAAGGTGGAGTCCCTCAAGTCTGAATTGTCGAAGGAGCTAATTAAGCTTGAACATAGTTGTTTCTCTCTTCATAACAAACTTGTTGTTGTTTATGAGGTTATCCAAAAACTTGTTGAAAATTTCATGTCATTACCCACCAAGGATTCACAGGTAGTTACAAAGATGGAAGAAATTATGGCAAGCTTAAAGGAGTCGATTTTGAAGTTTGATACTTCTCCTAAATCTTCTATTTCTCAGGAGTCTTTATCATAAATGTTTTCTTCTTTAGAGTCAAATCTGAAAGTCGAGCTTGCTCCTCTTCTAAAGCTTGTGAATCTGATGCCAACAGATGCCCCACCTATTAAAATAGGGGTGCAAGGGGGAGGAAAGGGGTTTGGCTCATCAAAGGATCCTGATCAAGGAAAGGTGATTAGGAAGGTGATCAGAACGCAAAACACAACATCACTTCCCACTTCTATGTCAACAACCTCAACCACAATGACTTCAAAGTCATTAACCCGAGGCATAGTCATTGGTTATACTACTAGAGATTCAAGTTCGAAACCAACATCTTCGAATCAAGTTAAAGGTAATAGAGGGAATGGTATTGTGAAAGAGATTTCGGAGGAGGAGAAAAAGAAGAATATTGAGAAAGAAATTGGAAAACAAAGACAGATTAACAACATCTTGAGGCAAAGGCAAGTTGATCCACCAAGTCTTGATAAAGGAGATTCAACCAAACAATATTGTTATGAAACAATTGAAAAAAATGTATGTTCTAGAGAGATGCATGATTTTGAGAGAGCTCCGATAAAGAGTTCTGAGATAGAAAATACTGATTCCAATCAGCTAGATTTTCCCATCAATCATATGATGTTTATCTCACCTCAATATCAGTTGGTGGATAAGTTTGATGATAAGGAATAATAAAAGAGGCTTAAGTTGAGATTTCATACAGTTCATGGAAAGAAGGAGGAGGAAGTCTGGTCCTTTGTGAAAATTGTTAAACTTCTAAGTGTATCCAAGGATAAGTTTTTCGAAGGGTTGTTCCATAACTTTCGTTATCATGTGGTTCGAGCTAACAACATTACATGTGACTTCTCGAGCTAACAACATTGCATGTGTTGCGAAGATCTTAAGTGGTGTGGATGTGTCAAAACTACAAGTGAACAACAAAGATGATTTTTTAATTGGTTTTTCACATATCAAGCTATTCATAGACAATTACTAAGATTGTCTTCCTTGACTGATGTAGAGCTTTCTTTAGCAACGGGAAAATAAGTGACAGTGCCTCAATCATTGTTGAAAGGTCAAGGATGTATGAAGGATTTCAAATATGGAGAGATTTGTGTTAAGCCTCTGGGAGTTGTGTTTGTTGGGAAGAACAAGAATCAAAAGATTAAAATTTTTTTGTTTAAAGTTGAAGATGTTGAAAGACATACGAATACACAATACACGAGTCTTCTTGTTCATCTTAACAATTGCAAAAGGAATGTAGTTGGTGATAAGGTTGAGATTCGAAATACGATTATATGGTACACAGAGATTCGCAGAGAACTTCATCAAGCAACGAAGATGCTAATGACTTAAGATTCGACACTTCTCACAAAGAGGGAGAATGTACAGTTCGAAATGTGGTGTGATATGTCGATGCATCTTTAGTCATGTTTAATATTGAAGTCTGTTTTCATGTATTCGAATGTATGTATTTCATAAGGGAATTTTAGAGTTTGAAACTTAAGTTTCTTAGCCCTTATGTATTTTTTATGTGCTTCTGTTAACTCCTATAAATAGGAGTAGGTATAGGAGTAAGAGTAATTTTTGTGAACTTGATAAAACTTTACTCTCTCAACTTGTGTATTCTTTAGAAGCAATAAAGAGCTAAACATATTATATTTACATTTTGTGTTCTTGATTCAATTCATACTCTGATTTCATCTTATTCACTCAATTCATACGAAATACATGAGGTTACTCGTTGTATCGTGGATGCTACCCATGTGTTTTTCGGTACCATCAAGGAGGGGATTATGGAGCTGATGGATGAGAGGCTTAGGAACTTTTGAGCTGAGATTGTTGCGGCTTAGATAGGATCTCGAGCTCCCTCATCTTGGGAGTTCGAGGATTGTGGAGCTCCTGAGTTCTTTGCTGTTAAGGACCCCATCGCTAGCCGTAGTTGGATTGCTGACATGGAGAACACTCATCGGACGAGTTTTTTCACTAAGGGGAAAAAGGTAGGATTTGCATCCTGCCTGATGAGGGACCAAGCATGAGATTAGTGGTAAAAGGTTACTTGAGCTATTGTTAGAACGGCAATGGTAGTGATGACCTAGAAGGGAATTTGCACTAGCTATTGAGGTGTAGCAGATGGCGAGGGAGTTCCAGGACCTTCGCCAAACTACTGAGACAGTGGTGGAGATTACTACCAAATTTAGGGAAAGGGCTTTGTTGGTCCCATAGTATGATGCGGATGAGGAAATGAGGAAGACGAGATACCATGGCATGCTGAGGGAGGATATCAGGGAGTTTGTAAGCTTTTTAGGGTGAAAGGCCCTGCGAAGAAGCTCGTGAGTGGTAGATTGAGTTGGAGCTTCAGTCAAAATGAAAGACGAAGCAGGAACAAATAGTAGTGCGCCATGCGAAGAGGCTCAAGACCTTTGATGCTCACGCTAGAGGCTAGCAGGTTCCGGACCGTTGCAAAAAATGTGGCAAGCCACACAATGGGGCTTGGTAAGCGGCGGTTCCAGTTTGTTTAGTTATGGCCAGTTGGGCCATGTGAGCAGGGATTGCCCTAGTAGGGCTTTGATTTGCTTCTATTGCAATTAGATCGGCTATAAAAAGGCCGATTGTCCGAGATTGTCAGGAGGAGCAGTGGTGGCGCCTGCACCAGCCACCTTGATGATTACTAATTGCCGCCAAGGCAATGTGGAGGCTCCTGTGGTGAAGAGCAGGGCATTTCAGCTTACCACTGATGAGGCCCATGCAGCGTCGGATGTGGTTACTGTTATGTGTTATATTCATATATTTTATTGCTTTCTATATTTCATGCTTATATTTATGCTTGATTCTGTATAGGGAACTTTTTGGTCAATGGTATGACTACTCATGTTTTGTTTGATTTGAGGGCTTCCCAATCCTTCATATCTAATACACTTAACAAGAAGTTTTGTGATACTCCAGAGACATTGGATTCTCCACTAGAGGTAAAGATTGTAGATTGTTGTATTGTGAGTGCTTCGAGGGCTCATCACGGGTGTGTTTTCAATCTGTTTAGCGAGAGGTACTCTATTGATCTAGTGAGAGTTGGTGAGAGTTCGAACCCCAAGTGTGGGAGAACTGATTATTCCTTATGAGAGGGCTTCACATGGTCCAACTCTGTATTTAGCTGCGAGGGCCAAACGATATCTATAGTAGGGTTGTTTTGGGTTCCTAGCTTATGTTGTAGACACTTGAGATGAAAGAAAGACGGAGTTAAGTGGGGTGCCCATTGTCCGGGATTTTCCTGATATATTTCCTTAGGATCTGCCAAGACTACCTCCCGAGAGGCAGGTTGACTTTCGGATAGATCTGGTTCCTGGTACGGCCCCGATAGCCAAGACACCGTATCGCCTGGCGCCACCTGAGATGCAAGAGGTTTCTACGCAGCTTTAGGAGCTTCTAGACAAGGTTTTTATTTGTCTTAGCAGTTCTCCGTGGGAAGCACCAATTTTGTTTGTGAAAAAGAAGGACGGCTCACACATAATGTACATTAATTACCATGAGTTGAATAAGCTAACGGTGAAGAACGGTTTCCAAGATTGACTTGCAATCAAAGTACCATTAGATGAGGGTCAGGGATGATAACGTATAGAAGATAGTATTTAGGACTCACTATGGTCATTATGAGTTCATGGTGATGCCCTTCGGGCTCACCGATGCACCAGCAGCGTTCATGGATCTCATGAATCGGTTCTGTAGGTCGATGCTGGATCGGTCTGTGATTGTCTTGCCAGTTATAACGGTCCAAAATCAAATATCGGTCACGGGCCGATATTTGAGATATAGGTTATCACGGTGAGATATCGGTGGTATATATGTATTTTTATATCATGCATAATATATATATATATATATATATATATATATATATATATATATATATATATATATATACATATATATATATATATATATATATATATATATATATATATATATATATATATATAACAACGTAAGACATATATAATAGTAATATCAAAAGTCAAAACTCAAAAGTGCCAATGTTTCAAGCATAATCATACGTAAGACATGGAATCTTCCTCCAAGTCCACATCAACCAAGGCTTCCAATTATTTTATAAAGATCTTCCACATCAACTCTAACATCATCATCATCATCATCACCAGTTATGAATTAAGTACTTAACATAACAATATGATCAAACCTGTAGAAACTAGCAAGTGAATACTGAAGTATTTCACAATTAACACAACAACAGGATCAGTTAAAACTTAAAACCATGAGTCTATGACTTAAAACTAACAATTAAGTACTTAACATAATAGCAGGTTCAGATAAATTAAGACCATAAGACTTAAGACAATGATTTAACACTAACAGAAGTAACTAAAATTGGTTAACTTATATCCCACTTGGAAATCACCTCGAAATATCGGTAAATATCACCGATTTTTGTGGTTCTGATATTTTGGACTGATATTTGACATTGATATTTTGAAAGGTAGCGATAACCGATATCCCACTTGGAAATCACCGATTTTAACTACATAGGTGATTGTATTCATTAATGATATCTTGGTCTACTTCAAGACTAAGGAGCAGCACGAGGAGCATTTGCGAGAAGTGTTGGAGACCCTGGGGAGGAAGAATCTTTAGTCCAAATTCTCCAAATGTGAAATCTGGTTACGCAAGGTGTAGTTTTCGGGGCACATCGTCAACCAGAAGGGTATCTTGGTCGACCCACCCAAGATCGAGGTTGTGATGTGATGGGATATTCTGAGGACCGCATCAGAGATTCAGAGTTTCTTGGGTCTTGTAGGGTATTTTCAGACATTTATCCAGGATTTCTCCAAGATTGCAGTGCCTTTGACCCGTCTGACGAAGAAGAATGTGACCTTTCGGTGGGAGCCTAATCAACAATTGTCTTTGAGACTCCGAGACAAAGATTGTATGAGGCCCTTATTCTCGGACTTCCTGAGGAAATTGAAGCCTCATGAAGTAAACTACCCTACACAGGATTTGGAGTTGGGCGCCATGGTTTTTTCCCTCGAGATCTAGAGGCACTATCTATATGGGGATCGGTGTACTATTTATACTGACCATAAGAGTTTGAGGTACTTGATGGACCAGTCGAATCTGCATATACGAAAACGCCGATGGTTGGATGTTGTGAAGGATTATGACTGTGAGATCCTATACCATCCTGGTAAGGCTAATGTGGTGGCCAATGCTTTGATCCGCAAGGCACTGAGTTCTTCTATCGGAGATATTTTCTTGAGGATGGCTGTCACTTCGCCAGTGATGGATTTGATCAAGAAGGCTCATGTGGAGGGGTTGAAAAAGGAAAATTAAAAGGCCGAGGGGATCAGGGGATATGTTCCTTAATTTTTCAGAGACAACCACGGTTGTTGAATCAACGTGTTAGGGTGTGGTTTCAGGCATCAAGTGGGGTAAGACAGACGGTTCTGGGGGAGGCGTATAAGTCAAAATTTTCTATCCATCCGGGGGCTACAAAGATGTACAAGGATCTAAGGTTGAGCTATTTGCGGCCCTGTATCAAGAGGGAGATAGCTTGGTTTGTTCAGTGGTGGCTGACTTGAAAGAAAGTCAATCCTGAGCATCAAAAACCCCCCATAGGATGATGCAACCCTTACGCATTCCTATGTGGAAGTGGGAAGAGATTATATCTAGGTCATTATTGACAGACTGACCAAGAGTATATCCGCTGAGAAGTTAGCCGACATCTATGTTCGAGAGGTGGTAGTTCGGCATGGGGTGCCAGTTTCGGACCAGGATGTTCGTTTCACCACTAGATTTTGGAGGAATTTTCATGAGGAGTTTGGTACTGAGCTGCATTTTAGTATAGCATACCATCCCCAAACTGAAGGCCAAAGCAAGCGGACGACTCAGACACTCAAAGATATGCTCCGTGCTTGTTTGTAGAATTTTGGAGGGAGTTCGAATACATAACTTCCACTGGAAAAGTTCTCCTACAACAACAACTATCATGCAAGTATCAACCGACTGCCATTTGAGATGTTGTATGGAAGAAGGTGCAGGACCCCAGTTTGTTGGGGGGGAGTTCTGGCATCGATTCATGGGGAGTACATAGGTTGTACTTAGGACTATTGAGTTGATTCAGCAGTTGCGCAGTAGGTTGCGAGTTGCGCAAAGCCGACAAAAGAGTTATGCAGATCCGTGACGTTCGGACCTCAACTTTCAGGTAGGGGACTTAGAGCTTCTGAAGTGTCACCTTGGAAAGGTTTTATCCGATTTCGAAATCAATGCAAGCTAGGCCCCAGATTCATTGTTCCTTTCAGGATATCCGCTTGGGTGGACAATGTTGCATTACGGTTGGAAGTGTGTAGTCGATGAGTCCATAATTATTCCTTTGGATGATATTTGTCACACCCCCAAACCAAGGATGGCGGAAACGTCCAGGGGTGGAGGACTTCATGTACAGTATCACAACAACGTGTATAATAGTGCTCAAAGTAAATACAACCATCATAAATATAATTGAAAAAGTTACATCAAAGTATATGTTTACATGTTTCAAAATCAATTACAATATGATGACAAAAATAAATTGTTGACGGTTTAACGTCCCATCCTCAAAGCGCTGAAGTTTTCCTGTTTCACTGATTTCCTGAGAATACAAGTAGTTTTGAAAAAGAGTGTCAACAATTAAGTTGGTGAGTTCATAAGAGTTTTGTTTGGAGTAGAAACCGTTTTCCTTCTTAAAATCGATGAAGTTTGATTTCCAGAAAATCCAATATTTTCTTAGTTAAGTGTAAACAGAATAATCCTAAATGATACGTTGATGTATTCTAGATTTACCCGTAGATTTCCCCTATAATTGTCCAGCCTATATAAGTTATATAAGATTTAGGTTAGATAAAACGTCGAATGTAATGGGTCCGCCCTGGGTCCACAACCAAACAAGGAACAGGAGATAAGGCGGGCACCACCAATTCCAAGCCAATCCAGACTAAATTCTTGTATGACTCAAGCATATACGCTCAACGATTATAGTTGAAGTCTAACCATATGAAAATCTATTGTGATTATAACCTATACATATCATAGTTCACCGGGGAGTAATAGGGATTAGGGAACCTGAACTATGCATATGAATAGCTTATCAAAAGTGATGGTGATGGTGAGTGTAACCTATACAATGTGTTAATGTGAATATAACCTATACATATCATAGTTCACCGGGGAATAATAGAGATTAGTGAACCTGAACTATGCATATGAATAGCTTATCGAAAGTGATGTGAATATAACCTATATGATGTGTTAATGTGAATATAACCTATACATATCATAGTTCACCGGGGAATAATAGAGATTAGTGAACCTGAACTATGCATATGAATAGCTTATCGAAAGTGATGTGAATATAACCTATATGATGTGTTAATGTGAATATAACCTATACATATCATAGTTCACCGGGGAATAATAGAGATTAGTGAACCTGAACTATGCATATGAATAGCTTATCGAAAGTGATGGTGAATTCCTTTCTTGTAATTAAGTTCCTAGAGTAGATGAAACATAAACTATACCTATTATAGTTTATTACATTGTTTGTAATATGTATTTACCATAACTATACCAATTATAACTAATGAGTTCGTTTGTGGGGGTATAATGGCTTAACTATACTTATTATAGATTATCTTAATCGTCCATAGCGGCAATAACTCTTATGTAAGTGTAAGACCTTTAATATTGTGTTTGTTATATGAATGACCCTAAACTATACCTATTATAGTTTATCGATTGATTTCGTGGGAAATGAGCATAGGCCTTACTTGTCATAATTTATCAATATTTATATTTTAATGGATATAGCCTCGTAGTATCGTATATATATATATATATATATATATATATATATATATATATATATATATATATATATATATATATATTTGTCATACTTGTGAAGATGTAAATCCATGTGTTTTCTGATGTATGTCTATGTAGGAATACAAAATTTGACATATATTGCAACTACACCTAATCAACTAACGATGTATACCTTGCTCGACATGTTACAAGGTGAAATGAAATTTATTGTGTTTTTCTGTTAATAACCTTTTCTGTAACTGATATTGGAAAAATTGTATAAAAATCATAAAATGTCCAAATCAGGTTCTGTAACTTCTGGGAGTTTGGAAAATGAGTCTAGTTTGTTCATAATTTTTATTATAATTTTTAATGATCTCTAACTTGGGTGAAAAAGTCCATAATCACAGACTGGTCCGGATTGATGTTTGAAATGATAGGCGGTTTTGTAAAAATCACCATAAATTGTAGAAAAATCGTACGAAGATGTGCAAGTAGTCATTTTAAATCTAAGAAGTGGAACTACATGCACCTAAAACAGTTTTGGAAACAAAAATATTTAAGATGTCCAAAACAGTCCGTGAATGGAGTGAAACTTTTCTGATGAAAGCTGTTAGAAGAATGTAGTTATGTTCTAAGCATTTTAACTTGTATTCCCCCCCTAAAAACTTGAGAAAACGTGAAAATGTAGGGGTATGAACTCACTTTGTGTGTTTTCAGTAGATAAGAGTTGAAGAAGAGAAGTGTTCAACCCAAGAACACTTGGAGAATCCCTTGAAGATTCGAAGCTCTAACACAAATATAATGGAGTTTGTGTAAGATATCCATGATTTGAGTGGAAATAATTAAGATAAACATAAAGGAAATGGATTATGCTTACCAAATGTGGAGGAAAAACTCAAGATCAGCCCTTGAATCTCGAATTTCTAGAGAGAGAAAGTGAGAGAGAAAAGAGTTTGATCTTCTTGTGAAATGAGAGCAAATGAGAGAAAATGAGGAGAGAGGATGAATATCCAGCTCTCAAAAACGTGGGGATGGCTTGTAAAAAGGGGTAAAAGGTACAAGGTATGGGGGGGAGGAGTATGGGTTGTCATGGAGTGGGTATGGGGGTTGCTTGCGTCATAAAGTAAAGCAAAGTCAACACTCCTCCTATTTGTACTTTTACCCACTTGCTTTTATTATTTAAATAGAGATTTTTATGAAAATATGATTAAATTGTGAATATTTAAGGTTTATTATGTTAAATTATGATTTTGGGTGAAAATCCCGCGTTAAAATAATTAAAAACGGGCTTAAAACGCAAATTTGGTTGAAAACCGGGAGAAAAGTGCTTCCCAGCGAGACCTCTCGGTCCTAGGCCGAGGTTCGGTCCCTAGGCCGAGGCTCGGTCCACGCTGAGGTTGGAGTCGGAAGCGAAAGGCGCGAGAAGTGAAGAAGGAGCGAAGGCGAGGGGCGAGGGTCCGGTCCGAAGGCTCGGTCCGAAGGGTCAGCAGGGAAGCTTCGGTCCTTGGTCTGGAAATAAGAGGCTGGAATGTCAAAACCGAACGAACTGTAGTGAACAGTAATGAACAGTACCTTCGGTTCGGTTAGTGAACAGTACCTTCGGTTCGGATCAGCAGCCTTCTTCATCAGGAGGGTTCAGTTCCTAAGAGGGGTTTCGGTTCCTAAGGTCCGTTTTTCGCGTAGACTTCCGTTTTTGGGCTGTTTTCGCCAAATTCGAGGGTCGGGATGCCCCGAGTGATTATGGAAAGTTGGGAGAGATTTCGAGGGAGATTTGGGAGAGATTCCTCGTTCTCAGAGAGATTTGGGAGAGATTTGACGTACTTGGAGAGATTTCGCATACGAAGAGATACGTGAGAGAGATTTCACATACTTAGAGAGATTTGGGAGAGATTCGACGTACTTGGAGAGATTTCGCATACGAAGAGATACGTGAGAGAGATTTCACATACTTAGAGAGATTTGGGAGAGATTTGACATACTTGGAGAGATTTGGGAGAGATTTGGCATACTTGGAGAGATTTCGCATACAAAGAGATATGTGAGAGAGATTTCACATACTTAGAGAGATTTGGGAGAGATTTGACATACTTGGAGAGATTTGGGAGAGATTTGGCATACTTGGAGAGATTTCGCATACAAAGAGATATGTGAGAGAGATTTCACATACTTAGAGAGATTTGGGAGAGATTTGACATACTTGGAGAGATTTGGGAGAGATTTGGCATACTTGGAGAGATTTCGCATACAAAGAGATATGTGAGAGAGATTTCACATACTTAGAGAGATTTGGGAGAGATTTGACATACTTGGAGAGATTTGGGAGAGATTTGGCATACTTGGAGAGATTTCGCATACAAAGAGATATGTGAGAGAGATTTCACATACTTAGAGAGATTTGGGAGAGATTTGACATACTTGGAGAGATTTGGGAGAGATTTGGCATACTTGGAGAGATTTGACATACTTAGAGAGATTTGGGAGAGATTTGACATACTTGGAGAGATTTGGGAGAGATTTGGCATACTTGGAGAGATTTCGCATACAAAGAGATATGTGAGAGAGATTTCACATACTTAGAGAGATTTGGGAGAGATTTGACATACTTGGAGAGATTTGGGAGAGATTTGGCATACTTGGAGAGATTTGACAAACTTAGAGAGATTTGGGAGAGATTTGACATACTTGGAGAGATTTCACATACTTAGAGATATGTGGGAGAGGTTTCACATACTTAGAGGCATGTGGGAGAGGTTTCACATGCTTAGAGATATGTGGGAGAGGTTTCACTGGTGACCTTTTTGAGTGTCCGGCCACGCACTGCAAGGTCCTTAAACCCAGTTAAGCCTTGATTAGGGATCTTGCATACTCCCGGTGAGTATGTAACATTGTTTTATCGGTTTGGCTCTCTACGTACCACTGTTTCAGGTTAAGGAGATTTAGGTGAACGCACTTTTCAATTTATGATCTCTCATTAGAATAGAGAGTTGTTTAGAAGTTACTTAACGTAAACTCTAGTACTCACGGCAAATTGGGTTGACCGGTTTGACTTGTTGACTTTTGTTGACTTTGACTTGACCGAAAATTGACGGTTGTCACATCATCCCCCAGTTAGAGGGAATTTCGTCCCGAAATTCGAATTTAGGCAAGGAGTTTGAAAATGACTAAGGTCGGCTCTACATTATTTTGATTCTGACTAAGAGACGAGTTATCATACATGAAACTTAGCTTATACACATTATGATATAACCAATACTGGGCGGATAGTAAAATGTGTGATTCTATTTCAGTTTCACATCCCAACGAGGAAAAGAAACTAAGTCAGAATTCTCACATTTTATTATCTACCAGGTATTTGTTATATATAACTGGGGAATGTATAAGCGAGGAAATCATAACAAATAACTTAGTAATTCTTCTTAATGAATTAGAGTTCCTAGTCAGGGCTAACATTGAACCTAGATGTATTTTAACCGCTCACCTATAAAGTAGAAGTATGTTCTCGAAAGTTGACCTACATCCCTATGATGCAGTCCCATTGCGGAGTGGAAGCAATTCCTAGAATGGTCTTATGACGGCCTTGGAATTTCCTATTGTTTATGCTCCCAGTTTAATCTTTGGCATTACTACTATGCATGTTTAAATCGATGTTAGACTTAATTAAATAAAGAAATTTGGAATTTAAACGTCGGTGTTAGAAACACGTACTAATATTTGCAGGCAGTTCCGGGGTGGTCTCTCCTTCGGTGATCGCAAGTACCCTTCCACCACCACTGGCATCCCTTGCTCTTGGGCAGTTCCTTTTAAAGTGGCCTGTTTCTCCACATTTGTAACAGGCTGGGCTTACTCCAGAGCCGAGGAACTGGTTGATGGGTCGTACCGGTGCCTTACAGAAACGGGTAGTGTGCCCTTTTCTATTGCAGTTCATGCAATGCAATTCTCTACAAGCCCAAGTGTGATGGAAGCTACACTTGTTACATTTCGGGAGGTTTCCAGCATATTGCTTTATGGGAGTGGGTGTGGTGAGGGTTGTGGCAGCATGAATCGCGACAATTGGCGTGGTTGTCGCAGTGTCACGGCTGGCTCGATGGTCAATCAGTTGTTGTGCCAACTCCTTGGCGCTATCGAAGGTAGTTGGTCTTGAGGCCAATACACTATCATGAATCTGGGATGATAGCCCCCAAAGGTATCGTTCTATCTTCTTCTCCTCTGGGGTGACCATTGCAGGACAGAGGAGTGCTAGGTCATTGAATCGGGCAGTATAAGCTTCGAGATCCATTCCCGACATTTTGAGGTTCCAGAGTTCCTCTTCTAGTTTTTGCACTTCGCCTCTTGGGCAATACTCTTTTAGCATTAAAGCTTTTAGATCCTCCCAACTTATAGAGTTAGCCACTACAGGAGTAAGTGACTTAACTCGGCTATTCCACCAAGTAAGAGCTTTTCTTGTAAAAGTGAATGCCGCATACTTGACTTTGCTCGCTTCGGGACAAGCGCAGATTTCAAAGACTGCTTCGGTCCTTTCAAACCATTGCATCAGCGCGATGACGCCCCCGCTTCCGTCGAAAGAATCGGGTTTGCCATTTGTGAAGTCTTTGTAAGAACACTCCTTAGTGCGTCCTGTGCTGTCCCCCTGATTCGAGTTAGTATTCCCGGATCCGAATCCGCCGGATCCATTTGTACCCATTTGCGACATTGCTGCCGCCACTGCTGCTGTTACGGCAGCTTGAAACATTATGGGATCAAACTGCGGAGGGGGCGGTGCTGTGCTCCCGGAGGGTCTGGACTTTTTCTTTGGCGGCATAGTCCTGTCATAAGTTGGCAGAGACGTACAAACGATAAGTTTTTAATAATAGAGACAAGTCAGAAGTTATCAAGCCAGACTTGTCTGTATCCTGTTCTGTTTTTAAAAGTATTTTGTATGTATTTCGCAACAAAGTCCTCGTGAATGAATTTTAGTGGTGGTGACTCAAATGCAACTAGTGATTTGTTTCGCCTGATCCCTTTCTAAATTTACTTGATATATATTAAGAATTTCTTAGAGTTACCATATGTATATTGTTTGTAGTATAGGGTTCGAGGATAATAGGTTTACATCTCATTAACGTAAGGAAGATTTTGGGCAAAGCTACGGTTCCCTTGAATAGTGTAGTCTCCGGATCCTGAAGGATTCGAATGTCTCCACTTAACAACCTAGGTTGGTCGTGATCTTCTTTCCAGGTTTCCAAGCACTCTACCTAAGGAGGCGTTGCGCCTTGAATAACCGGACGAGGGTTAGGATTTGGAACAAGGGCTATCAGGGTAGGTTCTCCACTTCAGGGTTGGGGTCAGGGCCATCAGCAAAGCCTTCAGCTTGGTGATCATCCAAAGGGATTTGGTACTCACTCTATGGCTCCTCTCCGAGCCGTTCAGTATTGCCGTGGTTAGGGTAGTACGGGTCGTCGTGGAGAAGGAATTCAGCCATAATATCTTTGCGAGAAATGGGGATATAAGAAATAACTAAGTAGACGTACTAATTAGATAATTATAAGATGATCTTTATCAGGTACTTCAATATATTATTTAGGGTATACTAGTCACATGTATTTGGGACAGGATAGACCTTCGAATAAGCGATCCTAACTCTAAATCCCCAATCCCACGAGAACAGGAAGTAAAGCAAAGATTCACAGATTCTAAGCCTATGACGTCCTGGATACATATAGTTTTATTGTATCCTCTAGGCAGTTATTGACCTATTGATAAAAACTTATTTAGTTCTCAAATAAGCAATTATAATAATCCCAAATACCCCTATGGCATTTCATTGTGGTAGTGTTGGTAAGTTTTTAGACTTGCTGCAACTCCTACGACCATTCCTGGGCATATGGTAATCATTTCTGGGTGAGACATAGTTGATCAGGCTATGTCATTCCCAGTCCCGACTATACATCCCCAAGCCTACTCGTATTTGTTCAACAATTACTACTTTTGTCCCATCCCATCGTGATACTGACCCTAGTGTGTGTGTGCACATGCTCCTACTTTTACCGAAGAATTATTTGTTTCTAAAGGTATAGTTGTTTTGAAAACTTTAAATCAGAGACTTTCGGTCCCAATGTATTTATAGTTTGTATATCTTATGTGGTTCGATATACTGAGTTCACTATAAACAATGCTCTGATACCAATCTGTCACACCCCCAAACCAAGGATGGCGGAAACGTCCAGGGGTGGAGGACTTCATGTACAGTATCACAACAACGTGTATAATAGTGCTCAAAGTAAATACAACCATCATAAATATAATTGAAAAGGTTACATCAAAGTATATGTTTACATGTTTCAAAATCAATTACAATATGATGACAAAAATAAATTGTTGACGGTTTAACGTCCCATCCTCAAAGCGCTGAAGTTTTCCTGTTTCACTGATTTCCTGAGAATACAAGTAGTTTTGAAAAAGAGTGTCAACAATTAAGTTGGTGAGTTCATAAGAGTTTTGTTTGGAGTAGAAACCGTTTTCCTTCTTAAAATCGATGAAGTTTGATTTCCAGAAAATCCAATATTTTCTTAGTTAAGTGTAAACAGAATAATCCTAAATGATACGTTGATGTATTCTAGATTTACCCGTAGATTTCCCCTATAATTGTCCAGCCTATATAAGTTATATAAGATTTAGGTTAGATAAAACGTCGAATGTAATGGGTCCGCCCTGGGTCCACAACCAAACAAGGAACAGGAGATAAGGCGGGCACCACCAATTCCAAGCCAATCCAGACTAAATTCTTGTATGACTCAAGCATATACGCTCAACGATTATAGTTGAAGTCTAACCATATGAAAATCTATTGTGATTATAACCTATACATATCATAGTTCACCGGGGAGTAATAGGGATTAGGGAACCTGAACTATGCATATGAATAGCTTATCAAAAGTGATGGTGATGGTGAGTGTAACCTATACAATGTGTTAATGTGAATATAACCTATACATATCATAGTTCACCGGGGAATAATAGAGATTAGTGAACCTGAACTATGCATATGAATAGCTTATCGAAAGTGATGTGAATATAACCTATATGATGTGTTAATGTGAATATAACCTATACATATCATAGTTCACCGGGGAATAATAGAGATTAGTGAACCTGAACTATGCATATGAATAGCTTATCGAAAGTGATGTGAATATAACCTATATGATGTGTTAATGTGAATATAACCTATACATATCATAGTTCACCGGGGAATAATAGAGATTAGTGAACCTGAACTATGCATATGAATAGCTTATCGAAAGTGATGGTGAATTCCTTTCTTGTAATTAAGTTCCTAGAGTAGATGAAACATAAACTATACCTATTATAGTTTATTACATTGTTTGTAATATGTATTTACCATAACTATACCAATTATAACTAATGAGTTCGTTTGTGGGGGTATAATGGCTTAACTATACTTATTATAGATTATCTTAATCGTCCATAGCGGCAATAACTCTTATGTAAGTGTAAGACCTTTAATATTGTGTTTGTTATATGAATGACCCTAAACTATACCTATTATAGTTTATCGATTGATTTCGTGGGAAATGAGCATAGGCCTTACTTGTCATAATTTATCAATATATATATATATATATATATATATATATATATATATATTTGTCATACTTGTGAAGATGTAAATCCATGTGTTTTCTGATGTATGTCTATGTAGGAATACAAAATTTGACATATATTGCAACTACACATAATCAACTAACGATGTATACCTTGCTCGACATGTTACAAGGTGAAATGAAATTTATTGTGTTTTTCTGTTAATAACCTTTTCTGTAACTGATATTGGAAAAATTGTAGAAAAATCATAAAATGTCCAAATCAGGTTCTGTAACTTCTGGGAGTTTGGAAAATGAGTCTAGTTTGTTCATAATTTTTATTATAATTTTTAATGATCTCTAACTTGGGTGAAAAAGTCCATAATCACAGACTGGCCCGGATTGATGTTTGAAATGATAGGCGGTTTTGTAAAAATCACCATAAATTGTAGAAAAATCGTACGAAGATGTGCAAGTAGTCATTTTAAAGCTAAGAAGTGGAACTACATGCACCTAAAACAGTTTTGGAAACAAAAATATTTAAGATGTCCAAAACAGTCCGTGAATGGAGTGAAACTTTTCTGATGAAAGCTGTTAGAAGAATGTAGTTATGTTCTAAGCATTTTAACTTGTATTCCCCCCCTAAAAACTTGAGAAAACGTGAAAATGTAGGGGTATGAACTCACTTTGTGTGTTTTCAGTAGATAAGAGTTGAAGAAGAGAAGTGTTCAACCCAAGAACACTTGGAGAATCCCTTGAAGATTCGAAGCTCTAACACAAATATAATGGAGTTTGTGTAAGATATCCATGATTTGAGTGGAAATAATTGAGATAAACATAAAGGAAATGGATTATGCTTACCAAATGTGGAGGAAAAACTCAAGATCAGCCCTTGAATCTCGAATTTCTAGAGAGAGAAAGTGAGAGAGAAAAGAGTTTGATCTTCTTGTGAAATGAGAGCAAATGAGAGAAAATGAGGAGAGAGGATGAATATCCAGCTCTCAAAAACGTGGGGATGGCTTGTAAAAAGGGGTAAAAGGTACAAGGTATGGTGGGGAGGAGTATGGGTTGTCATGGAGTGGGTATGGGGGTTGCTTGCGTCATAAAGTAAAGCAAAGTCAACACTCCTCCTATTTGTACTTTTACCCACTTGCTTTTATTATTTAAATAGAGATTTTTATGAAAATATGATTAAATTGTGAATATTTAAGGTTTATTATGTTAAATTATGATTTTGGGTGAAAATCCCGCGTTAAAATAATTAAAAACGGGCTTAAAACGCAAATTTGGTTGAAAACCGGGAGAAAAGTGCTTCCCAGCGAGACCTCTCGGTCCTAGGCCGAGGTTCGGTCCCTAGGCCGAGGCTCGGTCCACGCTGAGGTTGGAGTCGGAAGCGAAAGGCGCGAGAAGTGAAGAAGGAGCGAAGGCGAGGGGCGAGGGTCCGGTCCGAAGGCTCGGTCCGAAGGGTCAGCAGGGAAGCTTCGGTCCTTGGTCTGGAAATAAGAGGCTGGAATGTCAAAACCGAACGAACTGTAGTGAACAGTAATGAACAGTACCTTCGGTTCGGTTAGTGAACAGTACCTTCGGTTCGGATCAGCAGCCTTCTTCATCAGGAGGGTTCAGTTCCTAAGAGGGGTTTCGGTTCCTAAGGTCCGTTTTTCGCGTAGACTTCCGTTTTTGGGCTGTTTTCGCCAAATTCGAGGGTCGGGATGCCCCGAGTGATTATGGAAAGTTGGGAGAGATTTCGAGGGAGATTTGGGAGAGATTCCTCGTTCTCAGAGAGATTTGGGAGAGATTTGACGTACTTGGAGAGATTTCGCATACGAAGAGATACGTGAGAGAGATTTCACATACTTAGAGAGATTTGGGAGAGATTCGACGTACTTGGAGAGATTTCGCATACGAAGAGATACGTGAGAGAGATTTCACATACTTAGAGAGATTTGGGAGAGATTTGACATACTTGGAGAGATTTGGGAGAGATTTGGCATACTTGGAGAGATTTCGCATACAAAGAGATATGTGAGAGAGATTTCACATACTTAGAGAGATTTGGGAGAGATTTGACATACTTGGAGAGATTTGGGAGAGATTTGGCATACTTGGAGAGATTTCGCATACAAAGAGATATGTGAGAGAGATTTCACATACTTAGAGAGATTTGGGAGAGATTTGACATACTTGGAGAGATTTGGGAGAGATTTGGCATACTTGGAGAGATTTCGCATACAAAGAGATATGTGAGAGAGATTTCACATACTTAGAGAGATTTGGGAGAGATTTGACATACTTGGAGAGATTTGGGAGAGATTTGGCATACTTGGAGAGATTTCGCATACAAAGAGATATGTGAGAGAGATTTCACATACTTAGAGAGATTTGGGAGAGATTTGACATACTTGGAGAGATTTGGGAGAGATTTGGCATACTTGGAGAGATTTGACATACTTAGAGAGATTTGGGAGAGATTTGACATACTTGGAGAGATTTGGGAGAGATTTGGCATACTTGGAGAGATTTCGCATACAAAGAGATATGTGAGAGAGATTTCACATACTTAGAGAGATTTGGGAGAGATTTGACATACTTGGAGAGATTTGGGAGAGATTTGGCATACTTGGAGAGATTTGACAAACTTAGAGAGATTTGGGAGAGATTTGACATACTTGGAGAGATTTCACATACTTAGAGATATGTGGGAGAGGTTTCACATACTTAGAGGCATGTGGGAGAGGTTTCACATGCTTAGAGATATGTGGGAGAGGTTTCACTGGTGACCTTTTTGAGTGTCCGGCCACGCACTGCAAGGTCCTTAAACCCAGTTAAGCCTTGATTAGGGATCTTGCATACTCCCGGTGAGTATGTAACATTGTTTTATCGGTTTGGCTCTCTACGTACCACTGTTTCAGGTTAAGGAGATTTAGGTGAACGCACTTTTCAATTTATGATCTCTCATTAGAATAGAGAGTTGTTTAGAAGTTACTTAACGTAAACTCTAGTACTCACGGCAAATTGGGTTGACCGGTTTGACTTGTTGACTTTTGTTGACTTTGACTTGACCGAAAATTGACGGTTGTCACAATATTCAGGTTGATGATCGCCTGAATTATATGGAGAGACTGGTGGTGATCTTAGATAGGAAGATGAAGGCTATGCGTAATAAAGAAGTATCATTGGTCAAGGTCCAGTGGTAACATCTGAATGGTTCCGAATTGACATGGTAGAATGAGGTGGAGATGCGAAAGCACTACCCAAATTTATTTGCAGCAGCATACTTCGAGGAAGAACTCTGATCTAAGTGAGGGAGATTTGTAACGTTTGAACCCTTGGAGGTAATTAAAATTTATGAATTTTGGATTTTGGATTTTGGGTGGTAACACATCGTGGTAAAGGCACCCCACTACATGGTGAGGGTTGATGGGTCACACATTTCAAATGGCCGCCACGGATTCATAACTGTTTATTAAGAAACCTTAAATATCTAGGGTTTACACCCTATTTAAGGGAATATGATGGCTAGGGTTGCTCAACCTTAGCATCCATCACACTCTCTCAGTCTCCAAGCAAACCCTGACTCCCTTTGTTGCACTCTAAGCTTTTTGGTGTTGATTTTTGAAGATTAGAAGAAGGAGGAGGTAACTTCTAGACTTGGAATCACCAAGCAACTCTTCTCACGTCCTTATTGTGCATCTATTGAACTCTTGTAAGTCCCCAAGTTCCAAGCTTTCTGATTATAGAGTGTTAGATCTTGTAATTTATCCCATTTCCTCTTGATCTTGTTAGATGGGATGGAAAGACTTCATAAAGGTTGCAACTTTATGAATATTTGGATCATTTGGAGTAGTTCTTAGTTTGGATCTGATGTTTGATGGTTAGTTTGTGCCATGCATAAGTATGTGGTCATAAAACCCCATTTTTTACCTAAGTTCAGTCCAAGACTTGCATTGAACATGCAAGTCTAAAAAGCATCAAACTTTAGGATGGTTTTGGTGTTATAAGCTCTTTTGGAGCAAATAAGCTTCAGACTCAAGGAATTATGTGGTTCTTCATGAGTCCTTTCCACTCTTTAGCCTTTTTGGATCTAAGACTTGATATCTAGACCTCTTGGTGGGTCTGAAATGATAAAAGTGACAAGTTTACCCTTTTATACATTAGAGATGATTAGATTTGGACTTTGGAACCCTTGGAGTTGAAGGTTTCGTCTTACCTCAGTAAGACATTTTGGATCCAGTCCCCATGTTGTGGCTTAGTTCTCCACGGTGTGGCGGCTATGGGATTCCACTTTTGTTTTGTTGTGTGAAGGCTACAACATGGCCTGGGATGGCCACGACGTGGAGGGTCCATCTTGACCGTTGACTTTGACCTGAATTTATACTAGGGTTTCACCTACGGTATTTTAAATAATTTCGCCTATATGTTGAGATTGTTTCATTGAATTTATTAAGGTGATTGGTAGAGTCGATATTAGAGCGGAGTGCTATTCATTTTGCTTATATGTCTGTGAGGTGAGTCTCCTCACTTGATCCATGGGTCAAAGGCACCAATAGTGGCCCATTACTTTGTTGTGTAGAATTCTAGTTGTCTCTGTGAAAAACGTATGAAAGACTAGGATCTGGCCCCTAACACTTTTATGAAAGACCAGGATTTGGCCCTCGACATTGCAAGGAAAGACCATGATTTTCCCCATGGCAAGAAATGATTGTAAGACTATGATTTGGCCCATAGCATTCACTTTCTTATGTATGGTATTGGTATTTTTAGAACTCACTAAGCTTTGTGCTTACTGTTTATGTTTATGGTTTTAGGTACTTCTGATTCGAAAGGGAAGGGCCCGACGTGATGGCATAACATCCTCCCATCATGGTTTCCGCATTTGAAATAATTTGTACTCTAATGTTTTAAATATTATGAGTTGATATGGGTTTTGATTGATTAATGAATGACTTGATAGACATTTAAATGAAAATTTTTATTACCATTTTCGGGGCATTACGCATGGTTCGATGGTCAGAATATGGATCTAGTGTTAAGGAGTTTGGATAATTTAATAGATTGTTGTTACTTTTCATATATGTCTAGAAACAAAGTTTTCTCTTGATGCATTTCAAGGAAAATGACAATTTTCTTTCAATAAAATGAAGTTTTGGTTCATCTGGTTGCCTCAGTTTATATTTCCTTGCAATGGTGTACATGAATATGTTGATCGTGTTTCTGATAATGGCAATGTTAATTGTGGATTTGATTTTTATGATATCGCTTGTGGTATTGTCATAATTGACTAAGTGAGAAGAAATATCATCATCAAGTTTCAATTGGAAGGAAACTTGGAGTCATATAATTCGAATTTCTTGATGCATGAGAATTTTGTTCATTGGAAAATTATGACTAATTCATGGTTCACATGTTTATGTGAGTCAAGTAAAGGACTAATAAATCTAGTACATGTTGATATGGACTCTTCAGATCCACCACAAAGGACGATAAATCTATTCGTCAGGATTTTCTAATGTTTTAGTAAATATGGTTGTGTTTATAAGATTAAGCATAATTTTGGTACTTTGAAACGATTCAAAGAGTAGTAGAACGAATAAGAAGAATTTATTAAGCAGAAAAATAAAATTTTCTCCAATATGAAAGGAATGGAGAGTACTTTAGTATCATGTTTATGATCATCTTAGTGATTGTGGATTTATATCATAATTGATCCGTGAAGAACATCTTAGTGCAATTGTATGACTGAAAAGAGGAATCGGATATTATTCGAAATAGTTTGATCAAGAAATGAGTCATACTTCATTCCACATCAAGTTGTAGAGCCATGATGTAGTAATTATGAATCATATCTTGAAACTCATTTCAAACAAAGTAGGTTAAAACACCTTGAAATATGTGGAGTAAAAGAAAATTCTTACTCTAGCACATATAGAATTAGAGTTATGATGTTTTCCTTAATCGAGAAACAAAATATAAAATGAAACCTATTCTATGAAGTGTTTTCTTGTCGAGAATCCACATGAACTTTTGAATATTTGTTTTTGCTCGTCAAGGAATATTCCTTGAGATTAAACTCACATGTCAATAAGTTAGAGGGAGTCATATTGATCTTGAGAGTTTCAAGAGTCAATCGACAATAAACCTATTAGGTATTACTAGCAGGCGACCTGAGGTTAATAAATTGTCATGTCTAATTGACACATTCTTAATTATGTGCAATTCAAGTTGAGTTGGAGATGCTTTTGAGCTCTATGTTTCTCATTTAATTTCTAAAGAAAAGCATGTTGGTTAGTGAAAGTACATTGATCAATATGGGTGAGTTACTGATAACATGGAAGCATTGGTAGGCTCTTGTGTTGCCAGAGGGAAAGAAATTTAGAATAGCCCAGTTAAGTCCATGAAGGAAAACTAAATTTGAATTTTGTTTTGTCTTAAACATTGTCTTATGATTGTAGGATAGAAATGATAGTGTCACATGGATGGGAACGTATGCACTATAAAATTGGGTGTAACAGCTCAAATTTTCAAATAAATTTTTCGTTAAAAACAAAACATCATTATTCGACAAAAGGGTTTATTCCAAGTTTGTTTCAAAATATAAATAATAAATCTCCAGGATCTTCAACAGTGGCAGTGTGTACGTGTCACGCCGGCGCCTTTCCACGGTCATCACTAGTACCTGAAAAACATAGACACAACTAGTAAGCATAAATGCTTAGTGAGTTCCCCAGTATACGACTTACCCACATACGCCTTCCGGCCCGGACCTTTCGATCCACATAACATTGCCTTCCGGCCCGGACCTTTCGGTCCACATAACATTGCCTTCCGGCCCGGATCTTTCGATCCACATAACATTGCCTTCCGGCCCGGATCTTTCGATCCACATAACATTGCCTTCCGGCCCGGATCTTTCGATCCACATAATATATATCGCATATAAGCACACATCACATATAAAGCATCTACCTCTCTAGACATAGCATGAATATAACACATACGACCTTCCGGTCTAACAGTCAAACCCTTCCGGGTGAAGTATAGTGAGAAGACTCACCTCGTAGTACGCAGGCTATAACCTCTTCGAGCTACTCGCACACAATCCGCTAGTCCGCAGGTTCCCTATAATACCACAGCCCTATTTAATGATCTTATCAAACAAGACAACTGACCCCTCTAAGATATATACAGGTCAACGGTCAATCTTGACCGGACTCGTCGAGTGCAAAGGGTAACTCGACGAGTATAGACATCCTGACACCACTCGCCGAGTCTGAAGAACGACTCGACGAGTTCCAGTAGATCTTCAAGCTACTCGCCGAGTCTGAAGAACAACTCGACGAGTCCTAGTGAACCTTCAAGCTACTCGCCGAGTCTGAAGAACAACTCGGCGAGTTCTAGTGAATCTTCAAGCTACTCGCCGAGTCTGATCATTGGACTCGGCGAGTCCTCGCCATGCAGTCAATCCGCTGCCTCCTGTATTTCGCATGATTTCGAAGTATATAGATATAGGGCTTCCTGAACTTTCACATATACTATTACAGGGGTTTTTAACACTTATAACAACAATATAATCCAACTAACCCTTAATTGGGTTTCCTAAACCCTAAACTCGCATACAACGTAAAAGTTACAGATTTCGATCCGAAGATTACCTGGAAACGTGTTCCCTGTGTCTCCAAACCTCCAGTACTCGATTCCTTTGATCACCACCTTGCTCCTCCTTGTCTAACAATCTCTTCAAGCCTTCTCAAGTCCTCTCTCTTGCTTCAGATGCTCACACACTCCCAGGGGATCTTCAACCGGCCAAAAGACGCGACATGACGGCCATAAGATCGTTATATACGATCAGAAATGAAACGGCTAGGGTTCAGCGGAAACAGCGTCGACTCGCCGAGTCCCTTATTGGACTCGTCGAGTCCAGTCGCGCGTCTGCGACCAAGACCATGGCCCTACTCGGCGAGTCGTGCACCAACTCGCCGAGTCCCCTCCTAAATGTGCCCCAAAAATAATTTAAAGAAATACCTGAAATTCCGGGCTGTTACAACTCTCCCCCACTAGAACTAGACTTCGCCCTCGAAGTCTCTCATTCTGCGAATAACTCCGGATGTTGCTCCCGCATTTCTCTTTCCGGCTCCCAAGTCATCTCCGATCCCTTCCGATGTTGCCACTGAACCAACACCAGAGGTATTTCCTTGTTCCGTAGAACCTTGATCTTCCGATCCCTGATAGCTACTGGTCTCTCGGCGTAATTCAGACTCGCATCTACCTGGATATCTTCTAGCGGAACCACTGCTGCCTCATCGGCTATACACTTCCTCAGTTGTGATACGTGGAAGGTATTGTGAATCTGATTCAGCTCCGCTGGCAACTCCAACCGATACGCTACCCGACCTACCCTTGCAATTACCCGAAATGGACCTATGAACCGGGGCCCCAATTTGCCCCTCTTCCTGAACCGAATCACCCCTTTCCAAGGAGAAACCTTTAGGAGAACGAAGTCGCCGACCTGGAATTCGAGCTCGGACCGGCGTCTGTCCGCATAACTCTTCTGTCGGCTCTGGGCGGTCAATAACCTCTGCCTCACCCGTTGGATCTGTTCAGTCGTTTGAAGTACGATCTTTGTACTGCCCATCACTCTCTGTCCCACTTCTCCCCAGCAAATGGGAGTCCGACACCTCCTACCATACAACAACTCAAAAGGTGGCATACCAATGCTCGAATGATGGCTGTTGTTGTAGGAAAACTCAGCCAGCGGCAGATGCGCATCCCAGCTACCCCCGAAGTCTAACACACACGCTCTAAGCATATCTTCCAATGTCTGGATCGTCCGCTCGCTTTGACCGTCGGTTTGGGGATGGTATGCGGTACTAAAATGCAGTTTAGTACCCAACTCCTCCTGGAATTTCTTCCAGAACCTGGAAGTGAAACGTACATCGCGGTCCGAAACAATCGAGGTCGGCACTCCATGCCGAGATACTATCTCTCTCACGTACAACTCCGCCAACTTCTCTGCTGATGAACTTTCACTAATGGCAAGGAAATGTGCACTCTTTGTTAGTCTATCCACAATCACCCAAATCGCATCGACTCCCCTGGCAGTTTTCGGCAATTTGGTGATGAAATCCATCGTGATCTGATCCCACTTCCACTCAGGGATCTCCAAGGGTTGCAACTTACCGTGCGGTCTCTGGTGCTCGGCCTTAACTTTACAGCAGGTCAAACACCTCTCCACGAACCAAGCAACGTCTCTCTTCATGCAAGGCCACCAGTACTCCTTTTTCAAATCCAGATACATTTTCGTAGCACCGGGATGGATCGAGAATTTCGATCTATGTGCCTCCTCCATCAAAATGACACGCGTACCGCCCACGAATGGCACCCAGATCCGACCCCGAAATGTCAGAAGTCCCCGCCCATCCGTAACGAACTCTGAAATTAACCCGACGACCCGCTCCTGTTTCTGCATCCCCGACTTCACAACCTCGGCCTGTGCCCCACGAATAGTATCTAATACCGGAGTCACCACCGTCAATCCCAAACATACGTCCCGCAATGGAGTACCCTCCGCCCTACGACTCAATGCATCGGCTACCACATTAGCCTTGCCTGGGTGGTATAGGATCTCACAGTCATAATCCTTAACCACGTCTAACCATCTCCTCTGGCGCATGTTTAGGTTGGGTTGATCCATCAAATACTTCAAACTCTTATGGTCCGTGTATATGGTACAACGAACCCCGTACAGGTAGTGACGCCAAATTTTGAGGGCGAACACTACTGCCCCCAACTCTAAGTCATGCGTGGGATATCTCGCTTCGTGAGGCTTCAGCTGCCTCGATGCATAGGCTATCACATGGCCCCTCTGCATCAACACTGCACCCAGTCCTGAAATCGATGCGTCGCAATATACGACGAAGTCCTCCATCCCTTCAGGAAGGGCTAATACTGGTGCTTAGCACAGTCTCTGACGAAGTGTCTCGAAGGAAGTCTGCTGCTCGGGTCCCCATGAGAATGTAACACCCTTTCGGGTCAATTTGGTAAGTGGCACTGCGATCTTGGAGAAGTCCCTAATGAACCTTCGATAGTACCCTGCCAACCCAAGGAAACTCCTGATCTCCGAAGGTGACTTTGGTGCCTCCCATCTCATCACCGCCTCCACCTTAGCCGGATCGACCAATATCCCTGCCTGATTTACAACGTGCCCCAGAAATTGAACCTCCCGTAACCAGAAGTCACATTTGGAGAATTTTGCATATAGCTTCTCCGACCTCAGTACCTCAAGGACCTCCCTCAAATGTCCCTCATGCTGCTCCCTAGACCGCGAATACACCAGAATGTCGTCGATGAATACAATCACAGACCGATCCAGCATCGGCCTGCATACCCTGTTCATGAGATCCATGAACACTGCTGGGGCATTGGTGAGCCCAAAAGGCATCACCACGAACTCGTAATGCCCATACCGCGTCCTAAAGGCTGTCTTCTGGACGTCCTCATCCCGCACCCTTACCTGATGGTACCCTGATCTCAAATCAATCTTGGAAAACCAAGATGCCCCTTGCAACTGATCGAATAGATCATCGATTCTTGGTAACGGATAGCGGTTCTTAACTGTCACCTTGTTCAGTTCCCGGTAATCGATACACATCCGGTGTGAACCATCCTTCTTCTTGACGAACAGAATCGGTGCTCCCCACGGCGAGCTACTCGGCCGAATAAATCCCTTCCCCAACAACTCTTGAAGTTGCGAGGACAATTCTTGCATCTCTGGAGGTGCAAGACGATAAGGCACCTTCGCAATAGGCGCCGCCCCTGGAACTAGGTCGATACCAAACTCCACTTGCCTCGCAGGAGGTATTCCCGGCAAATCCTCGGGGAAAACATCTGGAAACTCGCGCACCACTGGAACCTCCTTCAATGTCTTCGGTCTCTCGGAACTCTCCCGCGTATCCATCACATACGCCACAAAACCGTTACATCCCCGCTGTAGGCATTGCCTCGCCCTAGCAGCCGAACAAAAAGCTAATCTCGAACGGGTACCCTCGCCGTACACCGTAAGAACTCCCCCACTAGGGTCTCGTATAGTCACCAACTGACGCTCGCAGTCGATGACAGCGCTGAATCGGCTCAACCAGTCCATGCCTACAATGACACAGACATCACCCATCGCAATAGGAATTAGGTCAATCGGAAATGCGACCCCGAAGATCTCTAGCACACATCCCCGAAAAACCTCCGTAGCACAAATCACCCTCTCAGCCGCAATGGAAACGCTCAAAGGCCGACTTAACGGCTCACGACTAATGCCGATGTGCTGACTAAAAGCTAACGATACAAACGATCTACTCGCACCCGAATCAAATAATACTAGAGCAGGCATAGAGTTCACAAGGAAAGTACCTACACATATATTAACGTAAGCATAAAATTTCGACCTTTAATTAAATACATGAAAGATAACATACCTGCCACAACATCGGGCGCAGCGCGGACCTCCTCCGCAGTCAGCTGAAAGGCTCTCCCGCGAGCCCTCGGGGCCTCGACCTTCGCCGGTCGGGTCTCAGTAGTCCGGGTAGTAGGTGTAGCTCCCTGACGAAGTTGCGGGCACTCGGCCTTCCGATGGCCTGTCTGGTTGCAGTGAAAGCAAACCATAAACCCCTTGGGGCAATCCCTGGCAATATGTCCGTCCTTGCCACACTTGTAGCAACCACTAGCTCGACACGCCCCCTCGTGACTCTTGCCGCACTTCGCGCAAGTGCGACCCTTCGAACCTCCCATCCTCGAATCAGCGAACTTAGTCCGCTTGGCTGCCGGCTGAGACTGGGCCGGCCGTCGATCCACCTGCCGAGACTCAGCCTCCTCCCTCGCTTGAGTCTCCAACTCAATCTCGCGCTTCCTGGCGTTCGCCTGAAGCTCAGTGAAAGTACGATAGGTGGAGTTTGACACAAACTCCCGAATCTCCCTCTTCAAAACACCCAAATAGCGGCTCATTCGCGACTGCTCCGTAGATACCAGCTCGGGGCAGAACATTGCCCTCTCATGAAACTTCCGTGTGATCACTGCCACGGAATCAGTACCCTGCTTAAGGGTCAAGAACTCCTGAATCAATCGCTCCCTCTCTACCGGGGGAACGTACTCATCCCTGAACATCTCTGTAAACCTCTCCCATGTCACCGCCGAAATCTCTGCCTGAGTGAAGTTCGCTGTCACGAACTTCCACCAATCCTTCGCTCCCAGACGGAGCTGGTTCAAGGCGAACCGTACCCTCAAGTGCTCCGGGCATGAGCAAGTATAGAAACACCCCTCGATGTCGGCGATCCACCTCATAGCTGCAATCGGATCCTGCGTCCCATCAAATTCAGGGGGTTTCGTGTTGCTGAATTCCCTGAATAGTAATGAATCACCCCCTTGCGGCCTGGCAGCAGCCACCGCTGCGGTAGCGGCAGCAACTGCAGCTTCAGTAATTGCGGCGCACCGCTCCTCAAACTCCTCCATCAACGTGGTCTTAATAGACCCAAACATCTCCGGGATCTCAGCCCGGACCGCCGCAGCTACCTCTTCCTGAATAATCTGACGAATCTCCTCGTCACTCGCACCGCTCGAACTCGCCCCATTGCGTGTGATAACCATGATGTCTCTGAAATACAACATAAAATCATCAGAGACTCCACCAAGTACAATTGTACTCGATACGCGCCCTACCCAGTCTCCGATTTCCAGGGATTCTTATTTGAGTCTTCCACTGATCCGGTGCCTTCGATAGTACGGGCCCAATACTACCGACCACACCGTATCAGTATTCGTCCCAAATCTTCCTCCCCAAATCCCGAATAACGAGTACTCTACTTCTAGTATGCACTATTTACTTGCACGCTACCAAATATCTCATATAAGCAATCTCCCTAGACTAAGGCATCACAAAACAGGCAATTCTATTCCTATCATGTATACCTAGTCTTCTAGCATGCATAACAATTCATAATTCAGTGCATAACATAACATCGTAAGGTATTCTGGGGATCTTTACCGTTCGGACGCTGGCTGCTCGTACACACTGTTCCACCCTTGTTTTTACCGCCTTGCCCTTTATAAAATGTTACGTCCTTATCATTTTTAAGAAAAAGTTTTTCCTCAAATCCCCGGTCTGAGTTCAGTTGCACCCAAAAGTACCCCCGAATCCCTCAAACCAAGGCTCTGATACCAATTGTAACAGCTCAAATTTTCAAATAAATTTTTCGTTAAAAACAAAACATCATTATTCGACAAAAGGGTTTATTCCAAGTTTGTTTCAAAATATAAATAATAAATCTCCAGGATCTTCAATAGTGGCAGTGTGTACGTGTCACGCCGGCGCCTTTCCACGGTCATCACTAGTACCTGAAAAACATAAACACAACTAGTAAGCATAAATGCTTAGTGAGTTCCCCAGTATACGACTTACCCACATACGCCTTCCGGCCCGGACCTTTCGATCCACATAACATTGCCTTCCGGCCCGGACCTTTCGGTCCACATAACATTGCCTTCCGGCCCGGATCTTTCGATCCACATAACATTGCCTTCCGGCCCGGATCTTTCGATCCACATAACATTGCCTTCCGGCCCGGATCTTTCGATCCACATAATATATATCGCATATAAGCACACATCACATATAAAGCATCTACCTCTCTAGACATAGCATGAATATAACACACACGACCTTCCGGTCTAACAGTCAAACCCTTCCGGGTGAAGTATAGTGAGAAGACTCACCTCGTAGTACGCAGGCTATAACCTCTTCGAGCTACTCGCACACAATCCGCTAGTCCGCAGGTTCCCTATAATACCACAGCCCTAGTTAATGATCTTATCAAACAAGACAACTGACCCCTCTAAGATATATACAGGTCAACGGTCAATCTTGACCGGACTCGTCGAGTGCAAAGGGTAACTCGACGAGTATAGACATCCTGACACCACTCGCCGAGTCTGAAGAACGACTCGACGAGTTCCAATAGATCTTCAAGCTACTCGCCGAGTCTGAAGAACAACTCGACGAGTCCTAGTGAACCTTCAAGCTACTCGCCGAGTCTGAAGAACAACTCGGCGAGTTCTAGTGAATCTTCAAGCTACTCGCCGAGTCTGATCATTGGACTCGGCGAGTCCTCGCCATGCAGTCAATCCGCTGCCTCCTGTATTTCGCATGATTTCGAAGTATATAGATATAGGGCTTCCTGAACTTTCACATATACTATTACAGGGGTTTTTAACACTTATAACAACAATATAATCCAACTAACCCTTAATTGGGTTTCCTAAACCCTAAACTCGCATACAACGTAAAAGTTACAGATTTCGATCCGAAGATTACCTGGAAACGTGTTCCCTGTGTCTCCAAACCTCCAGTACTCGATTCCTTTGATCACCACCTTGCTCCTCCTTGTCTAACAATCTCTTCAAGCCTTCTCAAGTCCTCTCTCTTGCTTCAGATGCTCACACACTCCCAGGGGATCTTCAACCGGCCAAAAGACGCGACATGACGGCCATAAGATCGTTATATACGATCAGAAATGAAACGGCTAGGGTTCAGCGGAAACAGCGTCGACTCGCCGAGTCCCTTATTGGACTCGTCGAGTCCAGTCGCGCGTCTGCGACCAAGACCATGGCCCTACTCGGCGAGTCGTGCACCAACTCGCCGAGTCCCCTCCTAAATGTGCCCCAAAAATAATTTAAAGAAATACCTGAAATTCCGGGCTGTTACATTGGGTGGGAAAGGTTTCTCTCTAATTCATGAGAATGATTATGAGGAAATACTTTCGCATATAGATTTTAAAGAACTTATAAAGATCAATATTGATATTTGGTTGTGTTAGTTGCATTCACAAATTTACAATATGATTACAACATCCCTCTTCATATTTCAAATTGTGGGGAATGGCATGGGATTTTTTGAACTTTTGAGAGATATATCTATCGGTATTGAAGGGTTCAAACACATACATATGCTATCCAATTAAGGTGTATATGCTTAAGAAGTCTAGTTAGAGACTTTTCAAAGCATCACATAGCAGAAATATGTACTTTTGTATAAAAGTCAAAGAGTATTGATTTTTAGAAGTCCGGTTGATTTATGGTACATGGGAAAGCTAGTGGGAGCATAGTTGATATGCTAGTATTGCATGTTGATGCTACTATTCGTAGGGAACAATATCTCCAATGTGCACTTTGCAAACTTTGGGAATTGTTTCACTATAGTAGACTTAAGGGAGAGGGCACTCGTACTTTGTTTCGAATCTAAAGGTTTAGATCATATAGTTTAATAGGACTTAGTTAAAGACATATATCAATATTATGTTGAAATGTTTCAACATAGGAAATTCGATATATGGAAATATTATAGCAAGAGATTGAACAAATATAAAATCCTTACGTGAGACATAATGAATTGAGTCCCATATGCTTCAGATATAGGATCATATATGGTATAATATTCACTTATTCTAAATTTTTAAAGGCTTTGAACATTATGAGAAAAAGGACTAGAATTATAATTGTTGGGTATATTGTGTTGCGTCATGGGCTCGGTCCATAGCCCAGTTTTGTTTGCCAGTTTGGGCCTGTCCAACTGTGCATGTTTACCTAGGGTTTAGTATATAAGCTGCATGCATGCAGTCTTAGTAGTTAACGCTTTCATTATTATTTCTTATTCAGTATTGTAAAACCTAGCTTGCCTCTACAGTGGAAGCTCTTCATAGAGCTCTGCTGAGGCGTGACTACATTTGAATCATAAGCATATTGTTGATTTTGTCTTGTGTTCTTTATATTATCGTGATTGTGTTGTTTGATCTTAATCTTTACCTGTGAAAGATCTAATCGATCAAAGAGATTTATTCTCATCAATTGGTATCAGAGCAGGAGCCTGTGTAATTCATACACATCTCTTCTATCGAAGAAGTTATTAGGGTTTTTCCGCTTTGATTGATATTAATTGAGCCATAATTCCGTATTGACGTATCTCATTAATTGTTGATCTTACTCTAACAATACATTACAAGTCTGATCTTAAATAGGTTATCGATCAAACTTCATCACGATGTCCATGGATGATTCACAAACCAATCCAATAAACATCTCCAACAGTATCGGATCAACGACAAGGATTCCAATTCTGTATACTCAGGATTATGAAGTTTGGACGCACCACTTTGAAGATTACGTGATTGGCTCAGAAGATAATGGGTACTTGATATGGGAAGCCATCACTGTTGGCCCATTTGCTCATTCGAACACCTCAAAGATTGTCAAAACTCAAAAGGAGTACAATCAGCTTGTGAGTGATGTGAAAGACATTCCTCAGGATGAGAAAGATAAGTTTAAGTGTAACATAAAAGCCTTAAGAATGATTAGGTTTGCACTGCAGTCAGATACGTTTCGTTTGGTGAATTCTTGCACTACGGCTAAAGAGATATGGGATACGCTAAAAGAATTATACTCCACTGACGCAGATCTGGAGCATTTGATTCAAACTCTTTTGCTTTCTGAGTTTGGTGATTTCAAACAGAAGCCCAAAGAGAAACTGATTCAGACCTTTGATCGGTTTAACCATCTTTTAAGCAAGATGATAAAGCACGGCATATAGAGGAAAGTTATTGAGCAGAAGGTTACTTTCATGAACGGTCTTAGACCTGAATGGATGGCAGTTGTGTCAATAGTAAAGGAACATGAACAATTTAAATCGTATTCTCTGGCGAAACTGGTGGGAATTTTGAAATCCCATGAAAATGCACTGACTAAGGAAACGAATGTGGTTTCAAACATGGGTTCGTTAGCCCTAGTTTCTAAAGGAAAAAGTTATGTTGAAGAAGATGAGGAATTGATCTTGCTGACTACGATCTAACCGGTGAAGAGTATGCCCTTATGGTGTCCAATCCCAGAAAGTTCATTAAAATAAAGTTCCCAGCCAACAAGAACCGAAACTGGCAGGGAAGCTACAATGCCGAAAAGGTTTAGGAGGAACCGAAGATGGTATCAAAGTCAGACGAGTCCAAGAAAGAGGTGAAAATAGGTGGAGACTCAGGGTTTGATTGTCATTACTGTGGGGTAAAGAATCACTTTGCCAAGGACTGCATGCTGAAAAAGAGGGCAGAAAAGACGGAAGATGATGATGAGGAAGCGAGTCTCCTGAGACGTCTGGAGGAAATCAAGAAAAGAAAGTCTGCTGCTAACAATAAAACTATGAATGCTTTGATTGTGCAGGATACAAATAACCATGATGAATTTGGTGGCGTGGAAGTATGGTCCACAGACTCAGAGGACAAAGAAGTAAGAAAACCCACTCATGGCAAGGCGATGTTGGTTAAAGAAAAACAAACTACAGGAAGATGCTTGATGGTGACCGAAGGAGTATCTCAGATGAGAGGATATACAACTGACGGGGAAATAGAAGGCAAGAGAGAGCGAGAGGACAGGTGTTTCGCTGCGAAACCTGTTAGTGCACATATCAACGAATGTGATGAGTTGATCAAGAAGGTACAAGATATTCTAGCTTCTCTAAAAATACCTATTACTAACTATGAAAAGGAACTAAACAGCTTAAAAACAAAATTTTCTAGTATAAGTAGTAGTCTGTCCCAAACACATGTCACAAACTCTAACCTGACTGATGAACTTAGCAGGGTATCGTCGAAGAGTGAGGAAAGGAGAATGTGGATAGAGCTGAAGGAGAAAGAGTTGATTAGGTCTAAGGATGAGTTGATTTATTTGCAAAGAGACAATCTTAAACTTTTAAAACAACGAAATGTGTTTTGCTTGATTGCTAAGAGGCTCTATTTTAACATCACTCAATTGTATCTCGATTGTGAAATAGGAAAGAAGATACATCGCATGATTTTGCCCTTCCTTGAATTAAAGGAGGATGAAATCGACGCTAAAGCTTACAACTATGAAAGCGTTTTATCATCTGATGAGATCTCTCCTACATACAAAATTGGTCTTGACAAAATTATATCCTACATAAAGTCCAAGGACCATAAGGACATGCTCAAAAAATTTTTAGATGAGAATGATAGATTGAAGTTAAGAACCGAAACTATACAGAAATTTGACTCGTTGAATGCCAAATTAAGTTCAGGAAATAAAATTGATGTTGAAAATGCATCTGAACTTAATGAGGACGATGATCTGAGTGAAATCTCTGTAGAGGATGTGGTGGATTGTTCTGCGTTTGTCAAGAGCGAACCTAAAGCAAATAAAAGTCTGATTTCAGAAAATTCAGTTGAATTTGCTCGTATATCAAAAGACAAGACCAAAGTCCTTAAAGAAAAGGCGGTTGTGTATCAAAAGGTACAATGTACTCCAAATCAGGTATACAAAGTTAATAGAGTAACTTAGCAACATACAACCGAATTGACGGCGATAGTAGCAGAAGATAATGCTGATGGATGTGATGAGTTTTTCTAGTCAGCACCTATTGATAATGCAGATGAAACAGAAGGTCTGTCACAGATAACCACATGGAGAGTGAAAGGTAAATATATAGCAGAATCACTTAATGATCCTACTCATTTCGAAAAGCCAAGCACTAGTGGGACTAAAAACTCTTCTAATGAGCAAGTGGTTATTTCAAGCGAAACCAATTCACCTAAGTGTGATGTTAATACTCAAAGTTATGAGAAAAATGCTAACATTCACAGAAACCCAAAGCAGGTGAAAGACAGGAAGCATCAAAGAAATGTGAGGTACAAGAAAAACCTTAGAGAAAGGAAGCAGTTCTGGAGATCTCAAAATCCTAATTATGTTCGCTATGAAAAACCTTCTAAGCAAAAGGAGGTGAGGAACAAAAAGGAACGCTTCAGTACCCTAACTCAAACAAACTGAAATGAGAGTTTCGGTCCTCAGCACCATATCAACCGAAAGAATGGTTTCGGTCCCCAACCAAGCAAGATCAATCACACGAATAGAAGATCCTATGTTGCTTCCAAACCTAACTCTTCTCACTCTTCCAAGGATTTAAATGGGAAAGGAAATCTCTTTCGAGAAGATGACAGACGTCCAAAAGAGATTCAAAAGAATGCAAATATCAACGCCTCAAATCCTACGTCTATCGAAACTAAGTCTAACAAAATTAAAGTTTTCATAATAAAAAGAAAGGATGAAACAACTTTAATTAAATGTACTTATTTGGTTGATGTTTCTCTTACTATTCCCTCTCTTGTAAAAGGATCACAAGGACCCAAGAAACTTTGGGTTCCTAAATCTGCTTGATATTTTGCTGGTTATGCGTGACGAGCAGTTGGACGAAGAATGGTATATTGACATTGGCTGCTCGTGTCACATGACAGGAAGGAAGGAAGAGCTGAGGGAGTTTCGGTCTCTCAAGGATGGCGGTATTGTGAAGTATGGCAACAACTCATACGGAACTATTAAAGTCTATGGAATGATTACAAATGGTGATTTCTCCATAAGAAAGGTCGCATATGTTGAAGGGCTTCAACACAACCTTATCAGTGTATCACAGCTGATGGTTGGAACAGGATTGAAGGTATCGTTTGATGATGAAGGTTCAGAAATAGTCGAGAAGAAGTCTAAGAATGTTCTATTGAAATCGAAGCGAAAATGGGAAATGTACCCTTTAAACCTCAACCCAATTCGAGGTAAACCAGCAGTTTGCTTGCTCACGAAGGCTCATTCAGATGAAAGCTGGCTATGGCATCGACGACTCTCTCATCTTAATTTCAAGGATCTCAACAAGATGGTTATAGGTGATCATGTTCGAGGTCTTCCAATACTCAAGTTCGACAAAGAACATCTATGTGCTGCCTGCAAAATGGGAAAGCAGAGTAGACAAAGTCATCCCTCAATTATCAACACAAAGGTGATAGAGCCATTGGAGTTATTACACATTGATCTGTGTGGTCCCTCTTCCATTGAAAGCATTGGTCGAAACAAGTATATTCTAGTCATTGTCGATGACTTCTCTCGCTTCACATGGGTATTCTTCTTGAAGCAAAAATCCGAGGCTACTCCAAAGCTCAAACTCTTCTTAAAGCAAGTAGAAATTCAGCTGAGGAAAGTTGTTCGTAACGTAAGAAGCGACAACGGCTTATAATTCAAAAACAAAGACTTTGAAGATTTTCTTGCTGAAAAGGGGACAACTCATAATTTTTCAGCCCCTTATACTCCACAGTAGAATGGTATCGTTGAAAGGCGGAACCGATCTCTATGTGAAGCGGCTCGATCGATATTATGCTTCGCCTCCTTGCCTTTATATTTATGGGCGGATGCAATTGCTACTGCGTGTTATACTCAGAACCGATCATATCTGAACAAGCGATTCTCTATTACTCCTTACGAAATCCTGAACAATCGCAAACCGAACGTGACATTCTTTCATGTGTTTGGTTCAAGGTGCTTCGTCTTCAACTCTAAAGAGCATCGAAACAAGTTTGATGCTAAGGCTGATGAAGGTATTTTCTTAGGTTACTCCCTGAATTCTAAGGCTTATAGAGTTCTAAACAAATGCTCTAAGAAGATTGAAGAAACATACTATGTCACTTTTGACGATAGTTATGTCAAGAAGATGAAAGCAACTAAAAGTACATCTCAGGAAATCTTTCCAAAGACTGGTCAAGTAACAGCCCCTATTTCAAATCTTTTCGAGCAATATATGCTTCTTTTTTATGAGCCTCAAATAGCAATTAACTCTGAATCATCGGCGAAAGACAACAAAGTTGACAGTCTAAAGCAAATCATCGATGTTGCTGCTCAAAAGATGGCTGCTAATCAACCTAAAGCAACCGAGAAGCCAGTCGAAGGAGAATCTTCAAATGACCGTTATTCTGTCCAGGGGAGAGTCCTAATCCTCATCAAGATCAAGATCCTTCATTCCAGGGGAGGATTCAACGTCACAATCATCAGGCTCAGCCGAAAGTCCAATCGAAGGGGAGCATTTTGATCCTGAATTCGTGTCATCATTCGAGGGGGAGAAAGTTAATGATGATGACACTCAATCGGAACCTGAAGTGGAAGTTGATGCTGAATTGAATCCCACGTACGATCCTAATTATCCTCCACTCATCAAATGGACCAAAGATCATCCTCAAAGTCAAATCATTGGAGAATCTTCAGAAACAGTGCTAACTCGCTCCCAGATCAAAGCGAAACAAAATGCACTCTTTTCTCAAGTGGAGTTTTGTATGTTCAATTCCTTTGTTTCTAAAGTCGAACCGAAGACTATTAATTCAGCACTTGATCATTCTAAATGGGTTCAAACCATGCAAGATGAGTTGAATGAGTTTGAAAGAAACAAGGTATGGCGCCTTATTCCAACCCCAAAGGATGCTTCGGTTGTCGGTCTCAAATGGGTATTCAGAAATAAAATGGATAAAGAAGGAAATGTGATTCGTAACAAGGCTCGTTTGGTGGTGAAAGGCTACTGTCAAGAAGAAGGTATTGATTATGAAGAAACCTTCGCTCCCGTCGCAAGATTAGAGTCTGTTTGGATTTTTCTTGCCTATGATGCTCACAAAAACTTTGAAGTCTATCAGATGGACGTCAAATGTGCTTTTCTCAACGGCGAACTTGAAGAAACCGTATACGTTGAGCAACCGCCAGGCTTTGTAAACGAGAAGCATCCTGATTACTGCTATATTCTTGAAAAAGCGGTATATGGCCTAAAACAGGCTCCCAGGGCATGGTATGAAACTCTCACTCGATTTCTAAAAATGTCTAAATTTAAACAAGGTTCGGTTAACCCAACCTTCTTTCGTAAGCGAGAGGGTAACCACCTTATGATAGTCCAAATTTATGTTGATGATATTATCTTCGGCTCCACGAATCCCAGCTTAACAGCTGAGTTCCGGAAGTTGATGGAAACTAAATTTGAGATGAGCTCAATGGATCCAATTAACTTTTTCCTTGGCTTAAATATTAGACACGGACCCGAAGGCATTTTTTTCAATCAGGAGGCATATACGAAAACACTGCTCGCTAAGTTTGGCATGATGGGAGATTCCAGGGTTAAAGTTCCAATGGCGTTTGCGATAAAGCTTACACCTTCATTAGAGAAGCTAGCTGTTGACATGACGCTCTATCGTCAAATGATTGGGTCCATAACGTATCTCACGGTAAGCAGACTTGACATCATGTTCTCAGTTTGTTACTGTGCCAGATTCCAAGCTAACCCTCGTGAACCACATATGCAAGTTGTGAAAAACATCTTTCGCTATCTGAAGCGAACCTACTCTCTCGGTCTGTGGTATCTAGCCAACTCTGGATTTTTTGTCCAAGCGTACTCAGATGCTGACTTAGGAGGCTGTGGATTAGATCGTAAAAGTACCATTGGAGGATGCCAATTTCTGGATGGTAAATTGGTCAGCTGGCAATCAAAGAAACAAACCTGTGTTTCGCTTTCCACGGCAGAAGCTGAATACATCGTTGCTGCTTCTTGCACATCTCTGGTAGTATGGATACAAAGTCAGCTTAGAGACTATGGGTTGAACATGAAGAAAATCTCTCTATATTGCGACTCTGAAAGTGAAATTAGGATTTGTCACAACCCAGTGCCACACTCCAAGACGAAACATATAGCATTGAGGTATCACTTCATCAAAGATCGCGTCGAAGATGGTAACGTTGAAACTCACTTCGTAAGGAAAACTGATCAAATGGTAGATATATTCACTAAGGCTCTTCCTGATGCAAGTTTCAACAAGATTTTGCAAGGCCTTGGAATGATGTAATCGGAATCAGTACCAAAATCGCCTTCGCATCAATAAAGGTAAGAAGCGAATTAGAGTGAACCGAAATGAACCGAGCGTTCGGTCTATTTCGGGTTCGGATCGACCATAAACCGAAATGAACCGAGCGTTCGGTCTATTTCGGGTTCGGTCCATCTGAACTCCTTCTCTTCGTTTTCATATCAAGGGATTTTAATTGTATACTTGTATATTTTATCTTTTTGTTTTTATTTCTTTTATTTTGGAAAATCTCAAAAAGTCAAAAATATTTTCGTTTGTTTGCTTGTGTGGTGTGTTTCTTTGTTCTTCTTAGGTGACATATGTACCATTACAACCGAATGTGGATCTAAGGAAGGTATATTTAAATTTCAATATGAACTAGTTAAGGGTCCCTAGAAGCATGCTGCTGCTGTTGACTTAAGCCTCTATGACTTTGAGTGGGCCTTAATGATTCGATCTATACCTATCGTTTCTTCCACAACAGGCTAATTAACACTACTCGGTCTAGAGCTACCTTACTCTTCTCATATGAGTTAAGAGTTTCTCTTCTTTGTCATAATTATCTAGTAGAAGGTACTTTCGATTCTGTTGCCACCTCCCTTATATTCTCCATTTACTCTTGGTTCATCATTGTCACCCTTGAGACTCTCGGTTCTTACCACTGAGGTTTATGGTTACACAACATTTGTGTTTATGATCTTAAGTTCGTTCACCACGAATTGAGTGAAACCCAATATCCAACACCAGTAATGAATTGACGGTGAATTTACATTTCATGATCTTACTGGTTACCTAATGGAATCTCTTTTATTTTTATGTGATCTTTAATGAAATTGTCTACTACCAAGGCATTTCTTCCCATAAAGATCCAGTTTTATTTTTTTGAGATTTCCAATTATATTTCCTTAACCACTTAATATGTTTCCCACCTACTTGTTCAACAGATCTCAATGATCTCACAAGTACTTCGTTCATTTTCGGTCTTATATCAAGTATCGAATTCATGAATTGAAGTGAAAACCACCCGTTATAAGCTTTACATTTAAAAGAGGCCTTTCAATACTTCTTAATAAGTATTTGATCGTTATTCAATGGGAAGCCAAACAAGCACTTTAAGGTCTCTCTTGACCTTGAATGAAGAGATTCGTGCCCAGAATCAGTTGCTTTATGTCCTTTTATGACATCAAAATTTTTCTTGCACAATTTGATTTACTTCTTTATCTTTTACACTCTATGCACGAAAATCTTTGATTTTCCAAATTCTGGTTTTACACCCGGTGTTTCAATGCTCGATAAAGTTAAAAAGGTGATGACGATTCATGTGAAATATGGGGTGACGTTAGGGATCATGTTAAAGCTGACTCAGATTTCTCTAACGGCGTTGAAGATTTGAAAAAGTGCTTTTATGGAATGGCGCGTCAAACGGGAACGTCTTTTCTCTCTCCTGCGTCATCAGTGGGTATGCCAACTGTTCATCAATCAAATCAGGCGACGTTTCAAATAAATCCAAGATATTAGCCGGATTTTTCTCTCTCCTCCTTGTAAGTATAAAAGGAATTGGCACGCTAATCTTTACCCTTTTATCACTTTCAAACCGCTCCAAGAACAAAGGCGATTCATCTTACTGTTTATCTTCTTCTCCAAGTTTCTACAATGGAAGAATCTTCTTCAGTTCATGAAACTCCTGCACACCCAACCCTTCTCACTATCAAACCTCAACAAAACCTAATCATCGATCTCACACCCTTTATCTATGAACCATACATGATGTGTGTTGTCGAGTGTCTCAAATACTCGCCTCTGGTCATCGCTAGGGGTGTTGAACGGGTAATTTTTTCGGGTTTCGGGTAATTCGGGTTTTTCATGTTAGAAAAATTACCCGTTACCCTACCCAAACTAAATTCGGGTAATTCGGGTTTGGGTAATTCGGGTATCGGGTCGGGTTTGGGTAATTCGGGTATTACCCGAAATATATGATTTTTTTTAATTTCACCTAAAAATAAATTTAATGAAATAAATAAGTCGTGCTTTATTAGTCTTGTTTATATAAACAAACGAGACATAAACGAAGTTACTCAAGCTTTGAACATTGAGATTTTCTACTCAATAATACATGAGATATCAAGTAATTTTTTAACGACTTAATCTAATCTAATAAGATGTTAAAAAAAACAAATACCTAAAGATCTTAATTTAAAAGTTTAAAATGTTTAAGATAAATGTAGTCATAAGTTTTGCCATGTTCTAAAGTTTCGTCAAGATAATGAGTTTGTTAGTTGTAATAAAAACTATAATCAAGAAAACAGTTAAATTTTAAAGAACGTGATGATATATAAAAATTACTTTTAATATTGTTAGTGTCGTATTGTGATAATAAATATATTTATGTTTTACAATAATGATAGTTAGTTTAAGCGTGATCAAATACCTGTTATATAGTAAAAGCTCTACAAAAAAATTAAAATAATTTGGGTAATTCGGGTATACCCGAAACCCAAAAAATATACCCTTTACCCGACCCGAAAAAATTTCGGGTAACCCGATTACCCGAAAAAATTTACCCGATACCCGATTTACCCGACCCATTTTACCCGATACCCGAAAAAATCGGGCGGGTAATTCGGGTATCGGGTATTTTCGACAGGGCTAGTCATTGCTTTGTCAAAGGTCGGCAGTGTTCCCATGTCCTGCTTATCACATCTCTACTCCACTGCTCACTATGATAAAGATGCCGAAAGAATCCACTTTGAACTCCACAATGAAAAGTCCTCAATCTCCAAGAACCGTTTTTGTGCCCTAATTGGTCTATCTCAAGAACCCACCATGGTAAACCCTGAATCGATCACCACCGATCAATTATTCTCCATGTTTTATCAAATGGGGTACACTGAAATCCTCACCAACATAACCAAGTTCAAAAAGTCCTGCCTTCCTCCTCAATGGAATGGCTTATTTACTCTGTTGTTCAAGGGACTCTCTGAACGCAGTGTCAGCTCTGATGGCGCAAGCAAGTCGTTTATGAGTCTGCTCTACGGTCTATATCACGGGATTGATCTAGATTATGGATCTATCATTGGGCAATAACTGGTGCAAAGCTTGAGTTCTTCCTCAAGACACTCCGAGATTTCGTGTGGCAGGTACTGGTCTATAATCACCAAGTGGGCAATGGATCCACTTCACATTCCAATCATGGTAGATTCTCTTCTCTCCTCTATTGCTACCTTCCAAACCATGAAGATAATCATCACGGATCCCACCAAGTACTCTTTCATTGGATCCATCCCTGACACCATGTTGGTTCTTGTGCCTACAGCCAGCACCGTTCTGCAACAATACAAGGAGCTGCCATCTTCGGGTCCAAGGGAGCTAACCCCCGACATGGTTCGTTCCATTGAAGAGGCTGACAAACCAGCCAAGAGAGGAAAGAAGGCTGAGGTTCAGAAGGAAAATAGGTCATTAAAACAACCAAGGGGCGAACCCCTCAGAAGCGAAAGCCTGTTCAAGCAGCTAAGTCACCGCCACAACAAAAGAAGCAGAAAAAGCCTGCTAGGAGACTCATACTCCAATCCTCAAGTGATTCAGAATCAGAGTATGTTCCTCCTCAACGCCAATCTGCTCCTCCTTCAGAATCTGATAGCGAAAGCTCTGGTGATGAGGCTTCGGGTTGTGGTGAGACCCCGCCTCGTTCTCCTACCCCAGAAGTTCAAGTTCACTCCCCACCTCATTCTCTTCCACCTGTTTCGGTACCTATCACTTTCCCTCCAACTTTTCCTATAAATACATCTCAACCCTTTTCCACTATTCCCATTTCTACTCCTATCTTCACTTACACCACTACCACAACCACTACTGGAGTACGAACCAACGTATCTGATATGGGGGCTCGTTCTACAACAACCGAACCTCCTCTCACAACCGAGATGACAATTGGTGAAGACGATGAAGAAGATGATGATGAAATTGAAGTAAATTTTCAACCGGATCCCACCAATCCTTTCCAGAAAACAAAGGAATCTGATAAAGAGCTTGAGGAGAAGCTTAAGAGATCATTGATAGAGCTTGAAAAAGAGAGAAAGGAAAAGGAGCTCCTGGATAAGAAAAAGTCTATCTTTCCTGAGTGGACTTTTGATTTGCTTTCCTGAGTGGACTTTTGATTTGCTCCAAAGGTGTGCAATTGACGAACCAAGTACATTGTGGCTTGAGCCTGTGATGTCATTTGGGCTTGAAATTACAAAGGATGCACAGTTCGACATGCCTATCACTCGAAAGGCATTCGTTTTCCACTGCTTCAATTCTACTGTGCCAATCCCCTCTCCAGACCCGAAGGTTGATCGGGATCTTCTGGAATTCGCTCAACCACAACATCTGTCATGGAGCTTACATAAGATTACTACTGTCAAGGTGATGAAGCCTTACTCAGCAGGGAAGTTCGTTAATGTCAAATTCAAGGTGACACGAGGCTCTGAAGGCTCTGTTCATACCTTCTCCCTTGTTGATCTACTGAACCTAAATCCCCATGATTGGATACTGCTCAACAACATCTTAATGTCGAATCCACAAGATTATCAACCAATCATTGACCATATCAAGCGAATGCTTGTCTGCTACATACACGAAGTGGCAAAAATGGATCAAGAGATCGCCTCTGCCATTCATAAGCGACCAACGATCAAACCCTCTGGCAGAATTGGCGATGTAAATGTTATGGTCAAGGGAAGGATTGACCCCCAGTCTCACACTGTGATGTTTGTAAGGGGTGAAAAGCAAAAATGTGGCTTTGCTTTGTGTGATAAACACTTATTCTCAACTGCTTGTTTGGAGCATATTTTAGAGATTATCCACAAGTGCAATCAGAACTCTGCAGGTGACAAGAAGCTGTTTACTGACATGCTACGATGATACATTCAGTTTCGGCAAACACTTCTTGCTATTATCCCTCGGCTGTTTAAAGTGGTCAAGACTGTGAAGCCTACTCAGAAGAAGTGATCTCTCGCCTCATTTGACGCAAACGGGGAGATTGTTGGGTATATTGTGTTGCGTCATGGGCTTGGTCCATAGCCCAGTTTTGTTTGCCAGTTTGGGCCTGTTCAACTGTGCATGTTTACCTAGGGTTTAGTATATAAGCTGCATGCATGCAGTCTTAGTAGTTAACGCTTTCATTATTATTTCTTATTCAGTATTGTAAACCCTAGCTTGCCTCTATAGTGGAAGTTCTTCATAGAGCTCTGCTGAGGCGTGACTACATTTGAATCATAAGCATATTGTTGATTCTATCTTGTGTTCTTTATATTATTGTGATTGTGTTGTTTGATCTTCATCTTTACCTGTGAAAGATCTAATCGATCAAAGAGATTTATTCTCATCGATAATTGACTAGAGTTATTAAACAAACTGTCAAGAACCTTCTGAGATTTACCAAAGACTGGTTTCTTGTGGAAAGTTAGAAGTATGATATTATTTAGGACGGATCATAGTGACATGTTTCTGGGTTGAGATGATTCTTGGTCAGAAATGATTGTTATATGGAAATATTAAAATGTTTCCATGATGGGAGATGCTTGTAAAATCTAGATGTGAGTTGGAAAGTTTAACGAAAAAAGGTGTTCAAGGAGTGTACCTTGAATTTGAGACTTCATTGCCATGGAATTATTTCTAGTAACAAAGTTTTAGTAGAATATTCTATAATATCGAAGACTCAGTCTTTGAGACTTTGGAATCTCTATATCATAGGAGATCAATGCATGTAAAGTTGGAATTCCACCACATCTTGGATAGTAATAAGAATTTGGAATTATGAAATGAGCATCATTGGAGTAATGTCCAGTTGATCTGTTCACAAAGGGAAGACCATAGAGAGGCATAGTATGCATGTTCATAACATGGCATGATTGATGTTATTCAAGTGGTTAGTTGATTAATCGAAACATTATACAATGAATAAATTCGTAATTGTTATGGTGATTAAATAATAAGGATTTATTTATATTCAATAAGCATGATACAATAGTCAATTGGTTTATTATTGTGTTTTACTTTGCATATTTTATTTCCTGCATAATTTGATTATTCAAATTCCGCATTCGCTCATGCTTTTGGAAGTATGTAGTGAATTAAGACTGTCATGAATTGAATTGTAGATTGTCTACGGGGATTAGATATTGCAATAAAATTGCTAAAATTTTCAAGAGTACTTAGAAAATTGGGGATTTTGAGTATTGGATAAACCTACGCTCAAAGAATTATTTCATGGATTCTGTCACAAGTACTTTTGAGACGATAATATCTTTTATTCTTCAAATGGAGATATATAAATTATAATTTACAAGTAAGTTATGCATTGGTATTTCGAAAAGGCATTAGTAACATGATGTCTATGATTCAGTGAGTAAAAGATACAAGTATACAAGTCGAAGTTTATTCGTTCCTTTTTCCTTAACAAGAAAAGCAATATCTTTGGACCTTTTGATTATTTGTTGTTGACATCTGAACTGCTTGGTGATGCCCGAACTAAATTGATGTGTTCAATTAGTAGTTTGAATTCAGTTGTCATAAATCGGGAAATAGGGAAACATAATTGTTGACTATGAGATTGATTATGATCCATATCTAATTTCCATACGATATCTTGTAGAACGAAGGAATATTTGATCACTTATATTAGGGCCAATGTCTGATTAGATCAGAGTTCGACAGTGGCTTTGGAAAGCACTCTTTGTTGTTTTGTTATACTTGAAATTGTAGTTATAGACTTATCCAAGTGGGAGACTGTTGGATTAAGGTTTCTAAGATCATAACCCGATTGCTATAAAGCTAATGGAAGCAAAGTTCTTATTAGTTTGTCCTTAGAACTAGTAATTGTGTAGAATGACTTTTGAAGAGAGAGGTTGATTTATTGATTTATTAGGTGATTAATAAATAGCAATAAATGATTTTTTAATATATTACGATATTAATATATTAATTAGAAATAGCATTGTTTAATTAATAATTAATCATAAATTAATTGGAATTAATTAAAAGTGCAAGAGTTGAATTGTAATTGTTCAATAGTTGAACAATAGAAGCAGTTCTAGATTGTTTCTAGAGTTGACGATTTCTTGGAGCCTTTTTAGGGTTTTTGGAATATTCCAGATTGCTAATAAGGATAAGGATTTGAATAGATTAAAATATTATTATTTTATAATTCAAAATAATATTTATCCTTGTGATCCCCTAGCTATAAATATGACTCTTTGGCTCATTATTTTCGTTCACATATACCTACAAGCTTTGGAACGAAAATTATATCCTTATACTCTCTCTCCTCTTCATTCTAAGGTTTCTTGGGTTTTGGATAGAATCCATTAGAGGCACTAAAATTTTGGTGCTTGCTTTCCAAGGTTTTCAAGAAGAATATTGGTGTAATTATTTGCTACAAAAATCAAGAGCTATGTAACCCTAATCCTATGGATATTTCGATTACAATAGGTTACCATTAGGGTTCTTGATGTTCATAGTTTATTGCTATCAATAGAGAAAACATAGATCCAAACTGGTTGCATGTGAACTTAGGAGTTAAGTATTTTTTCTACCTCATTCCAACACACCCCCATCAAATAATCTCTTCTCCTTCACTATGCATACAAATTCCAGCAAACTCTCCAGGCATATGTTTAGATCCGGTAGTACATACTCCTTCGTTTGTTGTTCCTTCGAAACAGACTACGAATTTGTCTATGGGAATTGTGTCAAACACGAGCCTCAGTCAATCACCGTTATAAATCACTAATTATTTAGTTTTCATATTCATTATCGAATACTAAAAATATTATACATATTCTCGCTAAAATTGTTTTAATCAAGTTTGTTTCGATTAAATCTGTTTTCTTCTTTTTTCAGTTTTATTTTTGCTAATGGCCTTATATATGTTTTTTGTAAACAAATTTTGTTTTGTGTAAAGAATTTCGTTTTTGTTTCTAATTATTTGTTTGAATAATAACTTTTTAGAATGACTGGACAAAGTGAAACACAAAATCCTCCACCTGTGAACCAAAATGCTCCCCACCATAGCTAATTATATTGAAAGACAAGAGAAGTTTTTTGGTCTTAACTTCAAGAGGATTTGTTGCCTCAGGAAAAGAAAACAAAGTTTGTAAACTTGTTAAGTCATTGTATGGTTTAAAGCAAGCTCAAAAACAATGGCATCTAAATTTTGATCAACCCATGTTGGATAGTGGGTCTAGAATAAGTGTGTCTATGAGAAAAACACTACTCATGGTTATGTCATATTATGGCTATATGTTGATGATATGGAGGGGTTGTAGGTTGAACAAGATGCACAAACTTGAGTTTAATATTCTTAAATATGAAGAAAATCCTAAAAACTCATGGGCTTGGGCTGCCATGCTCGCTATGACGTGGCCACCATACTGCTACGTCGTGGCGCCTCCCCAAGAAGCACATTTAGCATCTTGCATTCCACGCCGGGACACCCTATGTGCCACATCGTGGCACATGGTTCTCCTCAAAAACAATGTTTTTTTACTCCCTAATGCCATCCACTGATCCATTATGGGAAACAGGTGTTACAGTAGCATCAAATTTTAGAAGATGTATTACAAAGTTACTTAATTGTCAAGACTGTGTATTAGTTACAAATGATATTATTTGAACACTTCTAAAAAGTTTGACGTCCAATTGTGTACAAAAAAAAGTTTCATCAAAGTGAACAAAACAAATAAACAACTACCCTCCTAACTCATTTTCCCGTTCGTAGATGCTATGTACACACCAAGTAAGTTGTAACTTAAGATAGTCGGCTACAATGGTAACATTTAAACATTTTTAACAAGTTCATTGGTCAATCGTAATCGTGTATAAAAAAAAAGTTGACTAAATGTGAACAAAACAAAAAGATACTTACCCTCCTAAGTCAATTTCCTATGAATAAACTTGCTACTATTTTGTTGCAACCAGGTACTTTAACAATCGGTTATTCTATTCAAACTTATCTGAATATAACTCTTAATTGCTAATTTGATATTTTGTAGATAACGTTTTATTTCTATATTGCTTACAATTGGTTCGGTGGAATTCCTCAATAAATTGTTGTTTTATGATTGGTATATCATATATCTTACAAAGTTTATAGGTTTCACTATTGTACCCAACTATTCTTGATTTCATGTCCTATGTGAATTTTAAAGAATATGAGTTAAAGAAGAAAAATACCTTCCTCATGCTAACATAAAAATAATGTTTGTAAAAAAATTAAATTTAGTCAATTATTATATGTTCCCTTATGTTTTCCTTTACCATGACATCAAGAAAGGAACATATAACACCTCTTTCTTCCAATCACTCAACCTCAATAAACATACAAAAGCTCTACAAACTTAAATTTAACCATCACAATACCTTTCAAACACAAACCACGTTACATATCAACAACCACATGTTTATAGAATACAAACAGGTAACCTAGGTGTGGCAACAACTTCAAGCGGGGTCCTCATGTATGTCACTATCCCAGGGTTTTCAGACATATCAATTTCTCCAGGGCTCAAGCCATTAGCTGGAGCCCATGAGAAATGATGTAAAAGGTGGCCTAACATAGAGGTCATCAAATTAAGCCCTAATTGGGCACCCGGACATGCCCTCCTTCCCGCACCAAATGGCAATAATCTATAATCATGTCCTTTCATGTCGACATCCTCTTCAAGAAACCGTTCTGGTCTAAATTCCAACGGGTTTTTCCATGTGGTAGGGTCACGGGCCACGGCCCACACATTTATGTGTACGTTTGACCCTTTTGGGATGTCGTAACCGCCAACTTTGACATTTGTGTTAGCTTTGTGAGGGAGCATGAGTGGGGTTGGGGGGTGCAATCGCAAAGCTTCTTTGGCTACATTTTGGAGGTATGGGAGGTTTGAGAAGTCGGGTTCTGTGAGCACACGTTCGTAGCCGATTATGGAGTCTAATTCTTGTTGAACTTTTTGTTGGACCGTTGGGTTCTTGATTATCTCGGCCATTGCCCATTCAACTGAGCTTGTGGCTGTGTCCATTCCCGCCGTGATCATGTCCTGTTCATGAATCAAAGACGTTGAAAATAGTTATAAAAATAAATATTTCCACGAGTTGAATAATCATAATCATATTTGATTAATTTTATTTAATTATATAGAAAATCATAATCATGTGGCTCTACGAATGCCCTCAAAACTAATTATTATAAATTCATATTTAGGTGCATGTTCGAACAACCTGTAAACTTGTTTCTAAGGTTTTGTGGTTGTAAAATGGGATACTAGGAGTTAATAAGCTTTTTAGAGATATATTCAATTATAGGGATGAGGAGGGCATTTATGTATTTTACTGGGAGGATAGATTGAGAGCAAGTCGCTGCCCCACTTGGTTCCACATTACTTATAGGAAAAAGATTGTAATTTTTTTTCTTTTTTGTGTCAGTTCTAATCCCTATTCTAACACATAACCAATACAATACCCAATTGTATTGTTTTGATTTCTATTGCCTCATGTGTGTATAATAGACATGTCTAACCCTATGTATCATTGGAATAAAGAATCAAACCCGAACGGATGTAGCGAACAAAAATTGTAAATTTTTTCATATACAAAAATGTGAAATAAGGTATGATACAGACTTGATTCCAATCTATTACCTGTTCAAAAGGCATGAATGTCATTCTAATCCTCATCAATAGTCTTAGAAAGCTTATATGGACTAGTCTCTCTATAATTTTTGATCTTATGCTTCATACAAAACAAATGGAAGAGGAGTGAAGAATACCCAAAGTAAGCCGATGATAGTGTCGTCACTCAAGTCATACTGCTTTTGAAGTGTGAGCAAAATATCAACAAAATGTTGCTTGGTTCCTCCGCTTTTCATACGAGCGGCAATGTGCTCTTCCATAATTGCTCGGGTCAACCGATCACGACGTTCTCCATGTTTGGCAAAGGCTTCTTCTTCAAGTGGGAAGAAACACCGGAGCCATGGAATGTGTTCTTGCATGGCTAAAGATCCACCAAGCTTTATCCCATTGTCCACAATAGATTTAAACTCTTTCCCTTGCTCATCTATCATGCCCTCAGAATTCACAAACTGTTTCCCAAAAACGAGTCGAGTGATGTTGTTAAATGCAACTGATCCTAGGTAGGATTTCACTAGCAAACTCTTGCCAATCTTATCTGTACAAACATAAACGGTGACTAACTTGTCAAGTTATACAAATCTAGTGCAAAACTCTATACTTACTAAATATACGTTCGTTTGACAAAATTAACTGGAGGTTGGAATTTACTTGTGTACAAGTGTACGGATAAAAAATATTTGTAATTTATAAATATGTAAAGAAAATAAAAATAAAATATGAAAGCACCTAAAAACTCTAAAAAAAACTAAGTGTATCATTTTTTATTTAAATTAAAAGCTTTTCCGTTCTCCAAATAAAAAAAAATTAGTTCAAAGTTTAGGTTTATAGGGTTCGAGTCCGATAGAAACTAAAAAATTCGTAGGAACCATGATGACTATTCTCCACCAATCATTTCCTCAAGGGCACAAACGTCAATCTCATTTACTTGGTCGCGACACGTTCGCACACGACACACGTGCATGGAACATAATATGGACTCGAGAGATTAATCATGCGCAACGAACGTCCACAGAACGTCATTTAAGCGGATTTTACTTTTCTTTTTCATTTATTTTGTTTTTTTTCGTTTTTTTATTTTTCGTTAAAAACAATCAAAAAAAATTCTTAAATAGATGTGTTTTTATATTTTTTACGTTCTTTTTTTTTATTTTTCTTGTTTTAAAATTTGTTTTCTTTTTTTTTCTATTTATTTTTTGTTTTTTTAACATCTTTACTACATAATCAAAGATAGTAGGGTATTTGTGTTTTTTTTATTATCTTTTTTGAATTCTTAAACTAAATATCGGTTTGATTTTTTGAATGTTTAACAATTATACAATTTTAAATAAGAAAAATATTAAGGATTATAATATTTTTCATTCATAATTTTTTAATCATATTATTTTTGGATAATAACATTTTGAATCGTAGAATTTTGAATCATAACGATATAATGCATCATACATTTTTTGATTATATCAATTTGGATCATTTTAATTTAGATCATAATATATTGGATTAAAAAATGTTTTTGTTCAGTACAACATTTGGATATTTATAATTTTTGAATCTTTCAATTTTGAATAATAAAAAATTATAATAATTAAGGATCATTAAATATTTGAATCAAAATATTTTTAGATCATAACAAGTTAAGGATCATAAAAATATTGAATAATAATATTTTTGAATCATAAATATTTTGAATCATCTCTATTTGGATCATATTATGTTCAACATTTTTTAAAAAACTTTTAATCTTTTAAAATCAAGTTTTGTATCTAAAACACCTTATTTTTTAAAAATTGTTTTTACAAAGTCATTAGAATATTGAGTAGAAGTATTCCTTAAAATTTTGTAATTTTTGGAGAATTTTTTTTCTAGGTTTTTGTATAAATATAAAAAATATAAAAATATTTTTTTTTTCAAATTTTCATGATTGTGCTCATTTTGTAGAGAACTAAATTTTAAGAAATTTGGGTTTTTCAGATTTTTTTTCAAAGAAAAAAAAACAGTGAAGGCCGAAAAACTTAGCGGGTGGAAAAAAACTCATCGGCCAATAAGGGTTGAACACTTGTAATAGCTTAGATCAAAGATGACATTTTTGTAATTATCATCAATTTCAATGGTATCATAGGCTTTTTAAAAGTAATCTTAGGGTATATTAGGTATTAACAATTATTATTCCCTAACTATTAAAAAATAATTTAAGAAACTATCATCTCTCATTATTCCTCACGTCTCGCTCTCTCTCTCTCTCTCTCTCTCTCACACACACACACACACATCTTCATGGCCATCGCAACTTGCTACTTCGTCAACATCCATAGCCGATTATGAATATGTCGCTCTTTTTTACCAGAAGAAACGATGATATATGCCAATCACCAGAACTTGATTTTTGTAAATTGAAGAATGATTTGCTAGATCTGGTTAATCTGATCTTGAACTTTCACTCCGCTCCTTTGACTCTAATCGATCCATGCTTCATTTTTTCACTCGTAAATATGATGTATCTGTGATCTATCCTTCATTGTCGTCGTTGATTCACTGGCTACTGGATATCCTGCCTCACTTGTCGCCATGAAATGTTGAAGTCAGAACTCCGATTCACCTTTCTGAAATCGAGTGAAGATAGAAAATTATCGTTATCGTTGACGCGACATAATTGCTCTCTCTATTCTCAGGTTTGGGCCTTGTGTATTTGTTGGATACTGAGACCGAAGAGGAAGGAGGTGGGAAAATAATTTTGATTTTGAAGCTTTCGTATCTAATAAAGTGTATCTAGTGACTATCCGGTGGACAAACATCACATGCTCTCTGTCAGATAAAGCGTCAAAATCAGTTAGTTAATATTTTTAGTCATTAAATTTTGAAATCACTTCTCCACCACATGACGGGAAGTTTTCTTTGATTGAAGTCAAAGAAAAATTGGGAACGATTTGAGCCTCGGTCTCCATCTCCGTCTCTAATCCAGTTAAATCATCCATCCATCTTCATTCACATCACTCTCCAATTTTAGGTTATCACAACAGAATGAAATAGTTTGATTTGGTTAGCTCTTAGTTTCTTATTCGATTTTGGATTCATTTCACATGAAATAAATTGCTTTCAATAGATATAAACTATAAACTATTTTTTCTTCTAATTTATGTTTATTTCGAAGAACAAATATTTGCACACTAGTTGTTTGATCAAATGCCTAAGAAAGATTTATACATGTGGTTCACATGTAAATCACATGTGATTTACATGTAAATCACATATGATTCACATATGAATCACATGTGATTATTAATCACATTTGACTCACATGTAAATCACATGTTATTCACATGTGAATCAAATATGATTCACATATGAATCACATGTGATTCACATATTAATCATATTTGATTCACATGTAAATCACATGAGATTCACGTGTAAATCACATGTGATTCACATACGAATCACATATGATTGTGATTCATATGAAAATCACATGTAATTCACATATGATGTCATATGTAAATGTGATTCATATATGAATCGCATGTGATTCATATGTGAATTGTATGTGATTCATATGTTAATCACATATAAATCACATATGTATTATTGTGAGTGTTTCGGTATCAATCAACTTTTTTTATTCTTGTAGATTTGAAAGAAATTGTGGTGATTATTAAAGAGGTGAAAAATGAAAAATTTGAAGAAAATATGAAATTATTGACACGAAGACATGAAAACGCTTTGAAATTTTGTAGCATTTTTTTGTTATAAATATTTTATTTTGTATCGAATAAAATATTTATTCTATTATGTTTATAGATTAGTAAATAAAATGAGTTTTCTTATAATTTCCTTACAAATATTATAGCATATGAAATATGCATGTATGCGTTTGTAAAAATATTCATATATGTACCTAAAATGTTGATTTGTTGGGTAAAAAATTATAGTATTTTTTTTAAATGTATACAGTATTTTTGTAATTGTTTGTTGACTTTTAAATGCTTTAAAAAAATTGCAGTTTTTTTTAAAGGTATTTTTTCAATTTTTTTTTCAAAAATTCATGTTTTCTATAAAAAATTAAAAAAAAAACTACAGTTTTAATAAAAAACCAAAAAATACAATTGTAAAAAAAAATCAAAAAATACTATTTTTAAAAAAATCCGAAAATTTGATTTATTATGTAAATATTTAAACATTTCTATTAATATTTCTAATAACACAAAAAAAAAAAAAAAAAAAAAAAAAACATTAAATGAGATTGGTAAAATGATGATCATGCCCTTAATGAACACTTTTAGTTCTCAGGTTCTCGGGTAAATATGAGCTGTCAACCGATCTCACCCATATATATATATATATATATATATATATATATATATATATATATATATATATATATATATATATATATATATATATATATATATATATATATATATATATATATATATATCAGTGTTGCAGAAATCGGCCATATCGACCGATTAATCGGCGATTAATCATTTAACAGCCTCGAACCGATTAAGATTAGGGTTCTTGGTGGAAATTTGTTAAAATCGGTCAAACTTGGGTTTGGCGGTCATTGGCGACCTTTGCGGTCTTCGGCGGTCATAGACGGCAAGTATTAAAAAAATTCAAAAAAAATAATAATTTTCAAATATTACACTAAAATTTTAAATTTTTAAATTTTTAAACTTTCAAATTTTAAAATATTATACTAAATATTTTAAAATTTAAAATTTCCATATACTTAATTTTTTAGGAAATATTAATTTTTTAAATTACTTTATTAATAATTTAGGGTCCCCGATTAATCGCCGACTAATCCCCGCCGAGTTACCGCCGAGCGATTTTTACAACCTTTATATATATATATATATATATATATATATATATATATATATATATATATATATATATATATATATATATATATATATATATATATATATATATATATATATATATATATATATATATATATATATATATATATATATATATATATATATATATAAACTTAGAAATGTCTACATTAACGCTTTTGTTTAATTAAGTTTTTTCCTTATATATATACAATATTTTTTTCAATCATATTTGATTGATATTCTATCATATTAAATTTACGTTAAAGATACTACTCTAATGAAACGTTTACGGGATGAAACAGAACTGGATTTATTAGACAGATTATGACAACAATTTATTTATATAACGATTGGTAGGACTGGAGCAAAACAGAAAAAGTTGTTAGATACTGGAACATAACAAATAAAACATTAAAACGACAATATTACCCTTTTGTCAAAATAAAAATAAAAATTACATTTAACAAAATTAACTCAACGTTAACAAGAAAAATTAAGAATTTATTTAAAATTCATATATGAGATTCAAAGGGATTTTCCAATTTCCATAAATTATCAATTATATAGTTAAATAAAAATTCAGGAAATCAAAAGAATGAACCTATAGAAACATTAAGTAGATGAATCATCGACTATTTGAGAAAAAAAAAATAGATAAGTATTTGAGAAGCATTGACCAAGCTTTTGAAAACCGGAACGGACATCGAACCGGCCGTCTTAGTGGGTGGATCGTTTAACTGGTTCGACCGGTTGGAACGGTCCTAAAAACCGGAAAAACCATATATATATATATATATATATATATATATATATATATATATATATATATATATATATATATATATATATATATATATATATATATATATATATATATATATATATATATATATATAAGAATATGAGTGATTTATATATGTATGTTAAATACATGTAATGTGTGTGTGATTTAAATATATATGATATATATTAAGAGGTATATTAAGTAAAAATATAAAGGAGTTGGAAGCATATCTGAAGAATATGGAAGCATTTTGAGGCATTTAACATCGACAGGGAGAAAGAGTTAAAAGGAATATGGAGTCTTATCATTGTTTGGAAGAATAAGGAAAAATCTCATTCCAATCGGTTGGCTCTTATAAGTTGGCTTGCTCCATTGAGCTATATATTAGAAAACCAAAATTTTGATCAATAAACCGGTTTTATTTCAAGTTCAACCAGTCTGGTTTAATCCGGGTTTCAACAAAACTAGTTGCTTTTTGGGTTTAAAAAACTGGTAACTTGGCCGGTTTCCGGTTCAACTGGCCGGTCTGGTCCGGTTTTCAACACAGTGGCATTAACTAATAGAAGCAATAACGATTCTACTAATAATTAATTGAAGAATTAACTAATTGAGAAACATTAACTAATTGAAGCATTAACTCATTAGGGTAGAATTATATTTTTATGGAATATTCAATCAACGTTTCTACTACTAACCACACATACGGTTAAGGGGAGAAGAAACCTTAACTATTTGACAAGCAACAAAAATAAGATGTACGACGAAGATTAAAGATATAGGGATAGATGCAATTGTGCGCTACTCAAGAAAGGCATAATCAAGAAGCGTAGGATAAATGGAAGTATCTAGGTTACTTATATAAAGAAAACAATAATGATGAAAGCTTTAAGATAAGTACTAAATAACGGTAACATCACGGGGTCAGAAAATGCACATGTTTAGAAGACTATTTCTTAGATAAATTGTAAACCTGGTGTACAGCCGTATATTTTGGGTTTCTAGTTGTAAACTTTGTATAAATTCCAGTCTTTGTATAAGTTGTATTTACATATAACACAATAGAGAAACATTACATTGTTGTCATTATTTACATGGTATCAAGAGCCACTTACATTTTTCTTTAATTATTTTTTCTCTTGTCGTTCAACCATGGCCGTCAATCATATTCTTCTCAGCCTTGCTAACAATTCCAATCTCAACTTTCAATTCCCCTCCATCTGCATCAAACTCACACGTGACAACTACCCTCTTTGGCAATCAACTATCATCTCAACTCTTGAAACGTTTGAGCTAGATGATTTTTCCCAAGCCCCAAATCCACCATCACAGACAATTATGGTCTCACCCACTGAAGGCCACCACAACACCAGATCTCGACTACACTATTCGGAAGAAGAAGGATCGATTTGTTCTTTTGTGGCGTCGTTCGACTCTGTCTGAAACATCCCTTACCACTGTTGCTCATTACTCTTCTTCTCATGAGGCCTAGACATCAATTGAAAAGACGTTTCAAGGCCAGACACGAGCTCATTGAATGTTTATGAAGACTGACCTTCAGACTATCACCAAAGGATCACTCTCCTTTATCGATTATGTGGAGAAGAAGCGTTTCATCGCCGATGCCTTAGCAGAAAGCTTGCATCCTGTCTCTTTTGAAGACCTAATAGGTTATATCCTTGGTGAGATGGACTCTTCCTATGGAACCTTTATTATTGCCTATATGGTTAAAGATGACCAAACTACCGTTGATGATCTCCTGTGTATTTTTTTTCAAGAAGAAGCCCGTTTAGAGCATGACCACCTACGTTAATCTCAGATTAATCCATCACCAGCACCTACTTCTTCCGTTTCATTGGCTCTCAACACAAATCACACATCTTCTCGCTCTAACTCTCAACATAATGGGTCCACAAATTCCTCATCTGGGTCTCACTCGAATAATTCTCGCAAGAGACGTCCTCAATGTCAATTATGCTCCAAACCAGGGCATGAAGCAGTGGACTGCTGGCAATGCTCCAATCAGGTGAATTATCCCTCTTGCCGACCAAATCCACGGGACCAACCTCGCCAAGCACATCTTACTCATCAATAAAGTCCCTCCACTGTGTCTATTGATCCATCTTGGTACTTTGACACAGGGGCGACTGATCATGTCACTCCTAACTTTCAGAAGATGAACCTTGCAGAAGATTATCAAGGCGCAGACCAACTACAAGTTTGAAATGGTAAAACTCTTGCTATTTCACATACTGCTTCATCTAAGTTGCATTCTCTTAAGCTACCTTTTATGCTTATTGTTCCACAAATCACTAAACGCCTTTTGAGTGTTTCTAAACTCACCTCTGATAATAATGTTTATTTGGAATTTTGGCATACTCACTACAATGTCAAGTCCTTGAAGGGAAAAAAACAATCCTCTGAGGGGACGTTGATCTTGGTATCTATCATATTCCTGTGTCTACAAATAAAACAAATAAAATAGGAGCAACCATGGCTCTCACAGGCATCTGAACCACCCTCCATGCATGGAATAAGCACCATGCTCACCCTCACGCTCCTCTTCTACGACGTCTAGTCTCTTTGTTCTAGCTTCCTACATCCTCAACTCAATTTCCCTCATTTTGTGATTCTTGTCAATTAGGAAAGAGCCACCGCTTACCTTTAAATAATTCTCATGTTGCCGCTAGAAAACCTTTTGAACTTTTGTACTCAGATGTTTGGGGTCCTTCTCCCCTTTTCTCTATCAATGGAAATCGGTATTTTGTTTTGTTTGTGGAAGATTGCACGAAATTCATTTGGATTTATTTTCTATCTTATAAATCACAAGTCTTTAATACATTTGTTCAATTTAGAAAAATGATACAAACTCAGTTCAATATTGATATCAAAAGTCTTCAAACAGATTGGGGTGGTGAGTATCGCAATGTTTCCAAATATCTTAACTCTCATGGTATTGCTCACCGTATATCTTGTCCTTATACACAAGAATAGAATGGTGTGGTTGAACGTAGAAATCATGTCATAATTGAAAATGGGCGGACTTTATTAGCTTAGCCATCTCTCCCACACATCTTTTGGGAGCATGCTTTCAAGACAGCTACTTATCTTCATAATAGGACCATAACTCCTGTCCTTGATTTCTTATTCACATATCAGAAAATGTATTCCAAAGTTCCTGATTATGCTTTTCTCAAAACTTTCGGGTATTTGTGTTATCCCATTCTATGACCATACAACAGCCACAAAATTGATTTTAAATCATTTCCTTGTGTCTTCATAGGCTACAGTTCCTCTCACAAAAGATACATGTTCCTTGATGTTCCAACTTCACACCTTTACATTGCCCGACAAGTCATCTTCAATGAAGATGTTTTCCCATATGCAACAATGCCCACCCAATCTCTCTCTCTCTCATCCTCATCCCCTACCATTTTGTCACTTCTGATCTTCTTCAACAAGCAACCATGGTTCCTTTAACCCATTCCAACTCTTCTTCCTCCAGTCTCATAATACAAAACTCTGTCCCATCTTAAATTGTTCAACATGACACACCACCTGTTAGTCCTTCTACTCCTTCCTCTACAATCCCTTCATAAAATCCAAACTATCAAGCATCCACATCCAGTTCTCGTGCCAAACGCAATCAGGCCCTAGCTGCCCATTACAGACCTGCTACCCAAAGTGATCATCTAATGACCACTCGGGCTCGTACAAACTCTCTAAAACCCAAGGCCTTCTCGACATCAGTTATATCTAATTCCTCCATTGAGCCACATACCTTTAAACAAGCAAATAAGCATGGTTGTTGGCAAAAAGCAATGCAACTTAAATATGATGCACTGATGCGAAATAATACATGGTCTCTTATTATTTGTCCACCTAATGTTAATGTTGTAGGTTGCAAATGGATCTTTCGTATCAAACGACATTCAGATAGTAAAATTGTTCACTACAAGGCACGCATAGTAGCATAAGGATACAACTAAGAATAAGGAGTGGATTATTTTGAAACATTCAATACGGTCATTAAACCCAGCACCATTCGTCTCGTTTTGTCCATTGTTGTGTGTGTGTGTGTGTGTGTATATATATATATATATATATATATATATATATATATATATATATATATATATATATATATATATATATATATATAGGGTGAGGTTCAATAGAGAACCATAATTAACCAAGGAACCAATCTTTTTTTCAACTTTTAGAACTTATTTTTTATCAAAAAAAACTAAAAATGGAGAAATTTATAACTTTTTATCCTTTTTCCAATGATATAAAATTCGAACTTTTTTACGTCAAGTTCACAATGTGAATTTTTGAAAATTCACAACGTCAATCCAGATTCACAAGGTGAATCTGAAAAGTATTTTTCACATTCACAATGTTTATATATTAATTTAGATATTTTTAGATTTTTTTTCAATAAAGAATAAGCTCTAGAAATTGAAAAAAAGATTTGGTTCCTTGAAGAACCAATAATTATGGTTCTGTATTGAGCTGCTCCCTATATATATATATATATATATATATATATATATATATATATATATATATATATATATATATATATATATATATATATATATATATATATATGGGGTTAGGGAATATACATTACAGCTCTAGCTAAGCTTAGGTACTAAACCTTTAAACATTTCGTTTTAACTTAGTAATTAATTAAACTCGATTTGGTTTTCATTTGGTAAATATATCATCCCCAATAACATTTCTTCCCTCCATTATCATTTTACCATCCTTGTTTTCATTCTTCCATTATCGTTTATTACTTCACCCCTAGTGAGCATTATTGTTTTCCATGGTCACGATGGTCGAAGATAATCAATGGTCTTGCTTCCTTATCAAAACTATTGTGTACATCATGAATCTACATCTTCAAGTGTTAATCATGAATCCCCTAATCGCAATCTTTATATAGTAAAACAACTTATTTTCATGAGGTTTAGTACCTAAGCTTAGTTGGGGCTGTAATTCACCACCCATTCGTCAATGACACAAACACCAACCTCAATACTTGGGCATGGTGTGTTCGCATGCGACTTACGTCCATGGTAATTAATACAAACTCGAGGATTTAATCACGTATGACGAACGTTTTGGGAAACTCTGATATTAAACCATTTTGGAAATGTAATTGTAATACTTATTGGTTTTGAAATGTTTTAAAAAGTTTTAATTTTTGGCTTGAATTTTATGGACGTTACATGTGCCCTTCCTCGTTACATCCATAACACACCCTCTTGTTGGATGTATACTCGTTAACGTAATGCTTAGTCTTTCCACACGTGTAGCAAGTCACCTCCTTGATACATTTCTCGAAGTGTTTCTTTTTACACTTCTTGCACCACTTAGCTTCAACTCCTCTAAATTTCTTCGAACCAGACTTCGAGAATTTTCTCTTCTTGTTGGACCTTGAAGATCCTTCAAACTTCCTATTTTCGCAAACTTTAAGCTTGCTGGTGGCTCTTCCCTTGATCATCTCCTTAACAGACTTGGCAACCAAGATAGTTGCCTCAAGAGTGGGTGTTTGGCGTACTGGCACAGCGCACTCCCATGGAAGTCCCTTTGCATACTTATCGATTTTCGTCAGCTCTTCAAGGACGATGCGCAAAGAAAACTCCATCTTGTCTGTGAAGGCATTGGTGTATTCATAAATGGACTTGATGCCCTTCTTGAATTTCAGGAATTGGTTCTCTAGCTCTAACAGGTTTTGAGCTGAGCAGAACTTGCGTTTAAAGTGTACCAAGAACTTTGCCCAAGACAGTTGTAGTGAATCATTGGGGCTTATGGTTTTTCCCAGAGTGTTCCACCAACGAACAATGCCACCTCTGAACTGACGCATTGCATATGTGGTTTGTAGCTTATCCTTGTAACCACATGTTATGAAGGCTAACTCCATTTCTGAGATCCAATCCATTACTCCGATTGGATCCTCCTTCCCAGTGAATGTCGATGACTTACAAGTTGTGAAGTCCTTATACTTGCATTCGTTCCTCTCGATTCCTTCCTCTTGGTCATTCCTCCTAACCACTGGTGGTTCAGCTTAACCAACGACTCTACTGTAATTTCCTTCTTCTGACTGTCTATTATTTAGTTTTGGCTGTTCAACATGCATCGTAGGTTCATCCCTATTATTTAACAACATTTGCCTCATTTTTCCCTCTATTCGGCAATCATAGCCCGAATCATTGTTTGTACTCTTGCCATCGTGATTGGCTCAGGTGTAGCTACTACTTCTAGTGCACGCTCAGTTCCTTGGGGTTGAGGCTGCTGATTCCTATTTCCGTTTGCGTTTCCGAATCCACTTCGGATTCTTGCCATGTCGATCTATACACCAAAGTAGAAGGATTTAGATCTTTATTTACAATAGATGTTTAAGTCTTCTTTGTCACTCTGAAACGTTGTATGCTAGTTCTAATATCGTAGTTGAACATTTAGAAATATGAACACATAAAGTTTCCAGATCTAGTCGGCAACAGACCATAGATCCGATCAAATAATAGCATATAAGACATATTTATAGCTATAATATAAATCATTTAGCACATAAAAATATTTTAGGCATCTTTCCCTGAAATAAGCTAGTGCTCATGTCTAAAATATAGTAGACACTCATCTCACAATCATCGCTTAGAATTATAAGTTTAAGTCTAGAAATCCTACAAATTCCTAGTTCACTTAAAATAATGCTATGATACCAACTGTGACATCCCCAATTTCACGGCCAGAAAAGACCAATTTTTTATGCTTTATTTGAAAATCAGAGTATACTTTTCAAGAAATGAGTTGCAGAATTTGTTCCCAAAAAATATGATAAAGAATTTATCAAAGCATTTTCGAAGAAATGTATTTTCATTATATTAAAAACCTCGGGATGTCATTGTAAATACAGATCAAAAGCATAAACAGAAACAACATATGCCTTACAACATCTATTTATTCTAGTGGCCTATAATCCATTAATCTCTCATCAGACCATCACTCGTGTCCTCTCATGCCACTACCTATATACAAGAAACTGAGTAGGTCAAGCTTGGGAGCATGGTGAGCACATAGGGTTTTCAACCCACAATAATTAAGTTTGTTAATTTCATCAATTCATTCAACCCGATTACCCGTTCCCGTTATCCTCATTTTACGTCCCTAAAGCATCTAATTCAAGGGACCCAGCCTAAGGATTTTTATCGGGATGGACAACACTGCTCAGGGGATTCCTCAACAATTTATGTCAAATAAGGCAACCATGAGGGGGATGGAGTACACCTGGTGAACACGTAGTTCAAAAACACCTACAGGTTGTGAGCCTGCCAACCTTCCACTGGACTGTCTAGAATAGTCTGTGGTTGTCATCTATACTCCTCTATATGACTGGATCATCGTAAACATCGAGGCCTCTCATCATTTTATTTGATCACACATCGAGTATTTCATCTACCCATGTTCTACCCAGCATATACGTAGATATAAAATACATATATTGTAACACCCATTTATTTATTAGTTAAATAAATATATTAACGAACGAATGGTAGCCTAAAATAAATAATTATATATGCAGGGTGTTGGGTTCGAGGAGTTAATTGTCAATTTTAGAAGTCGGGGGTCAAAAGTGTAAGTTTCGGACTCAGATTATAAATATTTATGAAGTCAGGGGCTCCGTGGTAATTATTGGCACTTAAGTCGAAAAGAATGAGAAGGGGAGGGACTAAAAATGTTAGCATGGCTGAAGTTTGATCATTTGGACCTAATTTATAAAGGGGTTTAGATGGTGGGGTTCAAATGGTAACTTATGGACTGATTGTGAAAGGATTTTGGGTGTTCGGGGGGGGGGGGGGGGGGGGGCTGCTTTGTAAATTATGGCCTAATATTGAAAGGAAAGGGGGAAGAGGGACCGGAGTTGTAATTATGGGGAAGATGCATCACCGGGTGTGAACCCGTCACCCCTTCGTATATATAGAATATGAAACCCTAACCCTAAACACTCTCACAACCGCCACCCTTATCCCTCCCTCTTCCAGCCGCCACACCACCCATCTACTTCCATGCTCCGGCCAACAAAGACCACAACTACCCCTCCTGTCATCAAAGTCTCAACCACCGCCGATAGTTCTGCCGCTTCTCCCCACTACTGTCGTTACAACTCATGTCGCTGAAATGACGCAATACCGTCGAGCATCGCCGCTACCACTTCAACGACGGTCCCACTGCCACCTTCTACCGCTAATGGCCACTACTGCTTCCTCTCCTCATGTGCTATGCTCTAGCCTCGACCCGCACTGCCTGTGCAACTCTCATGTTGCTCCGGTTATCGCTTATCGCTTCAAACACTGCCATGTCCGTGCCTCACGTGGGTGCGAGTGCGCTGTTGCTTCAAGTCCGAGTGGTTTGTGTTATTTCGGGGGTGTGGCTATTTGACTGGGAACCAAATAAATCACCGCCACCACCGTGATGTGGTGGCTGCCATCCCAAATTCGTTGTTGTCTCCACCGTGAGCCACCAGATGGGTGGCTGGAGTGTATAGTGAAGTCTAAAGTGCGTGTGTGTGTGTGTCGTGACTGGTTTTGTTGGCCGGAAAATTAAGAACAACCACCACCACCATCGTGAGGTAGTGGCTGCTGCCATGCGCCACCGTCGGCCACCATTAGGTAGATGTGTGTGTGTGTGTTTAATTAGATTAGTGTGTTTGAGTGTGTTAATCAGATTGGCATTGTAAATTGTAACCAAAAATGGAATAAAAGAAATTGAAAACCACCACCTTAGGGTGGTGGCTGCCGCCACCAGTCGCCGTGTCGGGTGGCGGTGTGCTTTGCCTCGTTGTGATTGATTCGTTTGGGGTGCTAGAAACCCTAATGGGCCCAATGAAGCCTAATGGGCTTAGTGAAAACCCTAATGGGTCTAATGGACTCAAATTGACTCAATGCAAACCCTAATGGACTTAATGATATTCTAGTGGGCCTAATAGGCCCAATAAAGCCCCAATTGACCTGCAAGCCCAACAAAGTGATAAAGGGCCTAGTATTTGGATTAGAAAACCCTTATGCCAATAAAAGCCTAATTTGGGGAATTAATCGGGACGTATGGGAATTACTTAATAACTAAAGATATTAAATAATAATCATTGGAAGAAATTAAGCTATGCATCTTGGACTTAATGGATTAAGTCCTTAGTGGATTAAGTCCTTAATGACTTAAGTAGGAAACTTAACCCTAATCGGCATTTTCTGTGAAACCCTAACTTCACTTGGGTTTATTGTTGGACCTTTCTATTGGGCCTTGATGATTGGATTATTAATGGGCCATCCAAGAATAATTATGTGGACTAAAATAATTTAATGGGCCTAGGGTAAGTCCCACGTAAGGGGTTGGGCCCAATTTGGAAAATTGGGCCATAGATGGGCCATAGTTAGGCCTTAATGATTGTATAATGTTGGGCCTTAGAATAAGACCATGTATAGGCCTGGGCTCAATTTGGAAAATTGGGCCATGTGCTAGGCTTTGATTTCCTAGTTGGCTTTAGGCCTATGGATTGGGCCTTGGGCTTATATAAGCCAAGCCTGGGGTAATGAAGTAATTATCCAAGTATGTATTATGGTTATGTGTTGGGACCCAATTATTAATCGGGTGTTGTTTTGGTGTTGACAGTTCGGGAATCTGTCATCCAATAGTTGCGGTTGAGTCTACGGGATTTCAACAAGTGTGGGATTGTGTCTACAGGACTTCAGCAATGTGAGGTGAGTTACCTTCCAGTAGGGGTGGGTCTACGGCCACAATTCCGGCCCACCAGTAGGAGTTGTTGTTAGATGATTGTCTTTGTGATAATTGTCTATGTTTGCTACTACCTGTTATGTTTATGTGCTAGACAGATTATGATACATGTGATATGATATTATGTGGTAGTACTAGGGGTTGAAATAGTCCCCGGATACCGGTTGAAAGATACCGAAGGGGTAGGTCGGGCACCCAGATATGCCTGACGCTATATTCATGTATGTTATGCTATGTTATTATGTTGTAGTGGTAGGGGTGAAATAGTCCCCGGTTACCGGTTGAAAGATACCGAAGGGGATGCCAGCACCCAGATATGCTAGGCAGTTATCCGGTTGAAAGAGACCGAAGGGGAGGCCAGCACCCAGATATGCTAGGCAGTTATCCGGTTGAAAGATACCAAAGGGGAGACCAGCACCCAGATATGCTAGGCATTATGTGTTTATGCGGTATGTGGTATGATGGGGGAACTCACTAAGCTTCGTGCTTACGGTTTTCAATTTTGGTTTCAGGTACTTCATTTTCAAAGGAAAGGAGTCGGCTTGATCGCAGCGCATCACACTATGGTTTTCCGCACATGAGATCTTTGGGATTACACTCTGATATTGTTTTATGATATTATGTTTTGACTACTTCTACTTTGGTTTTGACATGACATGATATTATGGATGTTATCTTATACCGTTGGTTTTCTAATAACTTATTAAAAAATGAAATTTTTAGCCTTGAATTTTGGGATGTTACATATATACAATTTAAATCATTTAAAACATGTATAAATCGTTCATCCATCATAGATATCAAGAACACAGATAATATGCACACATAACACGTAATTCATATTAAATACTTCATATCTATGTGTAAGATGAAAGGGACTATGCACTCACTTGTTAAAGTGGTGATTCCAACTTGGACAACGCTTCGCTTCTTAACAATATACTTTCCTTTGACGAAACCTACTATTATTACCACTAGATTTTAGTCTAATGTTTATCGCGACTATTTACGAGCATTATTATTTTATAAATGTTAAATAACAATTTTCAACCACTATGTACAGACAGGAGCCGAACATGAAACACCGGAGGTAAGGACCATTTTGGCATTATAGCACTTCTAAAATCCAACAACCCTATGCGGCCCTTCAAACCAGATTCCCCGTACCGCGTGTAGTTAAAAGATATTATATTAACACCTATTTATATTATATTTTATAATATACATTGTTTACAAGTTCATAATAACGATACTAAATTTAAACATAAGTTATATTTAAAGTAAGGTAAGCATAACTCACTTACCTGGAGGTTTGCTAGGAACCGGGCTCTGCGGGGGCAGAACTTTCCAATCCAAAAAACTCCTTTTCTCGGAGCCTTCGGGCGCTCCGGGGGCTTTCCTCTAGCACTTAGAAGGTAATAGAGGTTGGGACGGCTTAGAGAGAAGTTCGAGAGAGAGAGAGAGAGAGAGATAGAGAGAGAGAGAAATTGATTTGGTGTGGAAAAGAATGGAGACCCTCACATGGTATTTATAGGAACTGGAACTTCGGTTACGCTGGGCGTACTCCTCGGAGTATGTTGCGTGTACTCACTACGCTACACATACGAGGCGATGCTCCGCATAAGAATGGATAGGTGGCGAGCTTCGGGTGAGGTGACGTGGAAGCTCCGGTGTGACAACCCGAAATTTCTAGCTTACATCCTTCATTTTTATCAAAGTTAACCTCGTTTTGCTATTTTATAATGAAGTCTTGGGTCATTATGAGTGCTTAAGTCTTAGTATAATCAAGATATGAGTCGTAGGATGGGTTAGAATGTGTGTAGCATCGCAAAAACGGGCCAAACATACCAAACTAGGTGTGTGCGGCCGCACACACAAGTATGCGGCCAGCCAGCCACACACAGCCAACCGCACACCCATCCATCCGCACACTCCCTCCTATATATACTTCACTTGGTCACTTTGAACACTTCTTACACTTCTTCAAAGCTAGGACCCGGAATCCTCAAGTATCATCCAAATCTCCTTGTTGATCTTCATAAAAGGTAACATCTTTAGCCAAGAACACCAAGAACACTATGTGTACGACCGCACACACCAAGTACGGCCGCACACCCTGGCCGCACACACACATATAGTGTGTATTTTGACCATACACTCCCTTGTATAGCCATATACCCCTTCATACAACCATATATGGTTGTAACACTTCAATATAAGTGTTTACTAGTCCCTAAGGTGGTCCCAATTCAATAATTAGTTGTTTTAAACACTAATTATATTCATATATGTATCAATATATGTTAAATAGGATTCGCGTGTGTGCTCAAGTCTCCACTTGGCACTTAGCATCTTATCCGGCACTTTCATCCAAACCACTCACTACAGGTGAGTTCATACCCCTTTAATTAACCTTTGAATTATTATTAAATACTTTTATGGGGGGGGGGGATACAAGTTGAATCATGCTAGTTATCATATCAATCACATGTGATTAATATCTAGCATACAAATGGATTTACTAGACGTTTAGTTGTTTTACCAAACAGATTACTTCAAATGGATTTCCAAACCATTTTTACTCATTTAAAACTCTTTATTAAATTGTCTTACATACTGAATGTTTCTTTTCAAACCCGGTTACAATTGTGTTTCAAACAAAGGTTTTTCTTATACTTAAAACTGTTCTAATCCAACAAGCTACTTTCAAACCGTTTTACAAACTGACATCAAGTCACTTTTGCTTAGTTGTTAAGCTTTCGTAAGGTTTTACAAAACTTCTTTTATACTTTTATATTGTCAATTGCATGCCTATATATGTATAGTTATATAAGTAATGTTTAAAGGACTTAGGAAGGCTAGCTCGCTTTATCTCTATTTCCTCGTTGGGATGTGGCTTTAGGGCATCGGTTATTCGTCCGAAGGTCGTCTAAATATTAGTTATATATTATGTATACATGTATAGACATAAAAGTTCTATCGGTCAGTTCAATACCCTTGGGTAGCAAGGGTATACTTTCATGTTAATAAGTACAAGTTATATTACTAGTAAACTACGATAGGCGTAGTTTAGGAAGTTACTAATACTATTACTAGAACAATGAATCATAAAATGAGTCAGTTCATTCATGAGTCAATACATGCTAGATAGAGAGAGAACACACAATACAGCTAGTACACACAATACATTTCAATACATGCTAGATAGAGAGAGAGCACACAATACAGCTAGTACACACAGTACATTCCAATACATGCTAGATAGAGAGAACACACAATACAGCTAGTACATACCATACATTATAATACTATACAGAGAGAACATACAGGCTAGACAGAAGGAGAACATGCAATACAGCTAGCATACATATACATTACATACAATTATGTGAGCCACTAAACGGGGCATGGCACTACCTGCCATGACCGTTTTTGTATCCATAATCTCCTTAATTAGGGAGCGTATGAGTTTGCATATAGATCTATACTAGATTGACTATCCTACTCCTTGTTGCTCGCTACAGTGGGACTTGCAAGTCTACGGGTGCCAAATGTCATTCTTACGGCGTCTTACATCGTCGTTTTACTATTGAGTCGGTAGCAGGATACAGGCCGATCACATGGTACTTTAAATTACATTTGGTTTAAGGTAGTTAGTACAGCAGTAGTCACTTATTATAACACTACAGTACTATTTCATTTTTCCATTACATTCACTTCGTGAATATCCACACGAAGCACGGAAATGTAGGAACTATATTTTTAGTTAATGATAGTCAGATTTGGGAAAATACACACTCTTACAAGAGACACAGTCAGATACTAGATGCCTTGGTAGAATGATACTTTTAGTAGGAAACATAGGGTTTTCTAGGACGTTCAGAACTTTTTCATACTTATACTTCACATTCTTACAAATACATTCTTACCAATACATTCTTACAATTTCAGACACTAAAATACTTATGATCTCACCAGCTTTAAAGCTGATACTCTCTTCCAAAATAACTTGTATCTTCAGGTCACCAGTAGACAGGTACAAATGCATGGTGTAGAGAAGGTGGAGCTCATTCAAGACTCATCTTTTATTTTGATTTATATTTTGGTGTCTAGATAATTTGACAGAACACACTTGTATTAAAATTATACTATTAATGCAATGGATGATGTTGTTGCTTGTTTACTACTATTCATTGTTGTGATACTGTACATGACGTCCTCCGCCCCAGAATGTTTTCGCCGTTCATAGGTTTTGGGGTGTGACATCCGGAGCCATGCATTGCGAGACCACGGGGCGTACAAGCTATGTACGCATGGGGGAGGGACCCCAACAACCACTTTCGTCTTCTAAAATTCGTAACTTTCGCATAAAAACTCTGTTTTCGACGTCATTTATATCCACGCATAGGTGGAGACATAATCTACAACTTTCGTTTAGACTCCGTCGGCTAATTTTGAATTTATTTTTAAATTACATTTTTAACACGCCGAGACATGTAAAGTCTGTTAAAAATTTATAACTTTGTCATCCGATGTCCGTTTTCGTCTGTCTTTTTTATCGTTGAGCTCCTATTAACGAAATCTTCGATTCGTGTTTAGGTTGTGTCGGCTAAAAATTGGTCGATCTAATATTCGAATTCCGAGCTGCATATTGTTATGAAAAATCTTAGAAAAATCATAACTTCCTTATACGAAGTCAAATTTGGGCGTTCTTTTTATGCACGCTCTCCGTTTAACGTATACTACGAATTTTGTTTAGATTGCTAAGGCTAAAATGTACTTCATCGTAAACTCACTTTTTACATTACACATCGTTGTGCCGGTTTTGTCGCGAAACTTCAACAAAGCATAATTTCTCCGTTATAACTCGGATTTGAGCGTTCTTTATATATCCAGAATCCATGTCTCGACCACTACAACTTTCTTCATAGATATTGGGTTTATCTATTTTTTTATTTTTGACTCTTATTTTAATTCTTGATTTATTATATCTAATAAATAAGTATAATGCACATGAAATCACATAATATTCAAGTAATTCCTCTTTATTACTTCAAGGTAGGTTACAATAGTTGACCCTAACTATTACGTCATTATGCTTATGCTTAGTCTAGAAATATGGGCATTACACATAGCTGCTGCTTGATAGCGCTACATGGAGGCCTCGCCTATCCCTTGGCTAGATGTGCATTAACTGAGTTGTCCCAAGGCCAAAACTAATTAACCTTGACTTATACCAATAAATAGAGCAACACCTCCTCCACGAGGAGGATCTGACCCTGAGGCATCAACCTCCATGATTCTTATACACTTCCCCTCCTCGCCAATATGGTTTTCTCCAGCTAGGAGAGAAACCATGTCATCTCGTACAACAACCTAATTCGATCGTACGAGCCTGCTCCCACAGTATAATCCATGTGGCAATTCTAACAACTTTGTCCTATGACGATTGCTCGGGATCTCACTAGGGACTAGGTAACGGCACAATTCCTTATCTACGATCTAGATACGACTTCGAGATCCACACACACATACATACATACATACATACACACACACACAAACACACACACACACACACACACACACACATATATATATATATATATATATATATATATATATATATATATATATATATATATATATATATATATATATATATAAGGGATGGTTCACTTGAGATTAAAAAAATAGAGATCTTGATATTCAACCTCCGCCACATATTTCTCATTTACCGCAGTAACGCTCCAACATACCGTCAATAACGGGTTATGCCTAATTATAAATGAATATATGGCAGAGAGGTATAATCATATATGATTATAATGTTTATACGTATATGCCTAATCATAAATTTATATATATATATATATATATATATATATATATATATATATATATATATATATATATATATATATTCACATATTGAGTAATCATATATGATTATAATGGTTGGTGGCAGAAGAGGTGGTCATGGCAGATGTGGCGGTGTTATAAGTGATGGTAGTGGTGGTGCCGGTGTCGACTGTGGTTATAGGGAAGGTGGCGGATGTGAAAGGAACGAGCGGCGCTACATAATCATTTATAATTATGAGTGACTCTTCGTGCGGTACGTCGAAGGGTTAGAGCGACAGATGTGAATTATGTGGCTGTGGTTGAATCTCAAGATCTTTATTTTATTTTGAATCTCATAATCAACGCATCGTTTTTCAACACCAAAAACACCAATCTTCTCCAAATGGTGCGTCTAAGCCATACAGAAGCTTAAAAAAAAGATTTGACGATTTTATTTTATTAAGTTATTTTGGTTTTTTGTATGACTGCTGATGAGCACAATCAGCAGTTGTACGGACTACTTATAAGCACAATCAGCAGTCATATGGACTATTGATGAGCACAATCAGCAGTCCATATGACTGTTGATTGCTCATCAGCAGTCCATATGGCTCCAAATTGTGCACATCTGCAGTCCATATGACTGCTGATTGTGCTCATTAATAGTCTGTACACTTATTGATTATGCATACATGAAAATTTCAAAAATAAATAAAAAATTTGCCAAATCTTTTTTTTTTGAGCTTAGATTTGGTTTAGACGCACCATTTGGACAAGATTGACATTTTTGGTGTTTAAAAATGATAAATTGATTATGAGTTCGCAAGTTCTCACAAATCATTTGGTACGTTAGAGTGTTAGAGTGTTAGAGCGGCAGACGTGAATTATATGGTTGGAGTTGAATCTCGATTTTTTTATTTTATTTTTAATATCAACGAAACTTATATATATATATATATATATATATATATATATATATATATATATATATATATATATATATATATATATATATAGTTGGGTTCAATAAGGAACTATTTTAAACCTTAGAACCATGGAACCAATCTTTTTTCTCAGCTTTTAGAATAAATTTTTCATAAAAAGAAAAACTAAAAATATAGACATTCATAACTTTTTATCTTCTATCCATTGATATCAAATTTGATAAAAAAAATTGATTTGTTCAGATTCACACTGTGAATTTGTTAAGATTCACATTGTGAATCTGTACAGATTCACCTTGTGAAATCTATGCAGATTCATACTGTGAATCTGTGTAGATTCACACTGTGAGTTTGTGCAGGTTCATACAGTGAATTTATAAAAAAGTTAATGATTTATAGTGCATATTCACAATATAAATTTGAACAGATAAAAAAAGTATATATATATATATATATATATATATATATATATATATATATATATATATATATATATATATATATATGTGTGTGTGTGTGTGTGTGTGTATGTGTGTGTGTCATGCGCTTCAAATTTTGCAACACTAAAAACCGCACCGCATTAAAACTTTTGGTTTTTGGAAAACTAAAAACCTACCGTCTGTTTTTATTTCAATTTTTATTTATACAATTATTTGGTTTTTTTTTTTTCTTTCTTTCTTTTTTTTTTTTTTTTTTTTTTTTTTTTTTTTGCGGTTTTTTTTTGCTGACCCTACCATGGCCCTATCAACAACCATTACATCCTTATTCAACATTCCATCAATTTCAATGAAAACAAAATTTGACTCTTTTTAAGTTGGATCAAATATCCTCCTTAATAAATGGATGTTTTTTTTTGTTACATGTCAATCTCTTATGAGTTTTGACACTTGTCATTTTGTAGTATTTTTGAAATAAGTATTATCCACTTTAAATTTAAGATGTGTTTCAATTTTTAAAATTAAAGTGAGATACTTATATATGTAAAATATTAAATATCATATATATGATATTAAATTGCAATAATTACATTTATTCCTTTCTTATTTTAAAGTTGTACCTTAAAATTTTTTTCTGTTTACATTTTAATATTTAATATTTTTTTAAATCAACCCGTATAATATACGAGTCTCGCACCTAGTACAATATAAAGTGTAGTAATTAGCAACACATACAACTTAGGGGGTGTTTGGATAGAAAAAAAAATGTGTTTATTGCTTATTGCTTATTTCCACCACAATAAGCTAACATTGAGTGTTTGGATAAAATTTTTAAAAATGAGCTTATTAAGCTAAATAAGCTAATTTTAATAAACATCTCTGTCCATGCTTATTGTTTATTGTTTATTTCCACCATAAATAAGCTAATAAGCAATAAGCTAATAAATTAATCCAAACACCCCTTAGTTATTTAAACATATGATAATTAACTATTTACATGTAATAAACCTACTTTTAATCAGTCTACGTAAGACTATGTAAGATTTTTACCAATTTACGAAAATTTACATAAAACTACGAAAAATGATTTTAAAAAAGAATAAACTTACCAGGATGGGTACAGTCCTTGAAAATAGATTCCACCATAGCCGTAACTTCGTCTTCCCTAATTGGTCTTAGAGCTTCAAGCCTCTTCCGTGAAAACAATTCAAGTGTACATACTTTCCGAACCTTCACATAGTGTGGTCCATAATCCGCCCAAATCAAATCCTGCCCTTCTCTGCTAAACTTTGCCGCCGATCTGCTCCTGTGCCGATCCGCCATTTGTTGGTCCTTTTCCTTAAGTACTTCTTTTGCTAACTCACTGTTGGAGACGACGACGTTTAGAGTTGATCCAAACCAAACGGAGATGATCGGACCATATTGCTGTGCCCACTCTGCGTAGCAGCGGAACCTGACTGGTTTGACGTCGTAGAGGTTTCCGACGATTGGCCATGGGCGTGGGCCCGGTGGGAGCTTGAACCGGCGTTTTTGGTAGAATATGTAACTAATGTAAGCTAGGAAGAATAAAGGGAAGAAAGGGGGGAGTAGTAGGAGGGTCATGGTGTGGTGGCACACGGTGGTGGAGGGAGGGCAATCGAAATGTTAACGGAGGAGTTGCTGAACGGTATTTTGGTTTTAAGATGGTGAAGATTGGATAATATTTTCAATATATGAATTTTAACTTGTACAAACGTTACATAGATTTTGGATCTGGTTTCATGCTTGAATCAAACGTTATACACATTTGGGATTTGGCTTCATGTTCGAATCAAACGTTACATAGATTTAGGATCTGCTTTCATGTTTTAATAATGTTTTTCTTTCAAAAACACTATAGTTTGATGATACGGTGGGATATAATCACATTAATGACAACCTAGCTGGGTCTTAGAAATATCCACCTTTGAATACTCGATCCAAAATTATCAGAAAATTACGATATCAGGATTTTTAGGATTTGGATGTTGATTCTGATTTGAGAAATATATATATATATATATATATATATATATATATATATATATATATATATATATATATATATATATATATATATATATATATATATATATATATATATATATATATATATATATATATATATAAGAGTCTGGTGAAAAAGGCAAAGTCGTGTTTTAGCCCTGCTTTTATAACCACAGTGTTGTTTTAGGGCGTTTTACTCATTGACTCGCCTAGCCCGCCTGACTCTTTTGTAAATATTTTATAAATTTTATTAGGAGTAGTCCGTTTATTAAGAAGGTCTAAATTTTTTGGTATTTCATATTTTTCTATTAATTGGTTTTTAATCAATTGTTTATTACTGTTTTTAAATCTATTGAATATACTCATAAACAACAAATCGAGGTAATATCACATAGTGTTCCATGGCTGCAAGACCATAACAGGATATGAGTAAATTATTTAAAAATTTTAAAATACCAAAGAAAGAATAAAATTTTTAAAATATTTACAAAAGAGTCAATACCAAAGAAAGAATAAAATTTATAAAATATTTACAAAAGAGTCAGGCGGGCTAGGCGAGTCAATGAGTAAAACGCCCTAAAACAACACTGTGGTTATAAAAGCAGGGCTAAAACATGACTTTGCCTTTTTCTCCAGACTTTTTTTTTTTTTTTTACAACCAAGTAGGACCATAACGAAGATATGAGTAAATTATTTAAAAATTTTAAAATACCAAAGAAAGAATAAAATTTTTAAAATATTTACAAAAGAGTCAATACCAAAGAAAGAATAAAATTTATAAAATATTTACAAAAGAGTCAGGCGGGCTAGGCGAGTCAATGAGTAAAACGCCCTAAAACAACAATGTGGTTATAAAAGCAGGGCTAAAACACGACTTTGCCCTTTTCTCCAGACTTTTTTTTTGCTCATATCTAATTATGATTTGCTGATCATAATACTGCTTCCATGAGAATACTATGTGATATTAACGAATTAGCCTTGCATTAGGCTTACAAATAAAATGAAGTATAAGGAAGTAGACTAACCAGAAAGGTGAATCCAAGATTGTCGTGTAGTAAAACTTTGATACTCCAAATTTATTTCAAACTATTTGTTGCAGAAGGATTTCTTACAAGAAGAGATTATAAGAGAGAAATATAGAAATGGCTCCAGGCCTGTCTCAAACATAAGAGAGAGGCTACATAAATAGATCTGACGAATATTATTCTTTGTCTTCAATAATTCTTGAAGAATATCATTCTCTTTTATTTTGGTCCATCCACTTGTCACCTTGAGTCTATTGTGGTGCTGTCCTTTTTGTTTTGGAAAGATTCTTTCTTTGAGTGATTGATTCCTCAATCATGTCAATCATGCAATCAATGGGGAGGTCTTCATCTGGAATTTCTTCATCATCTGGTTGGGATTCCCCCGCTAAACACTGTGATTGGCTGTGGTTATCAACTGACATATTATCTGAAATATCTTCACTTGAACCTTCATCTTTTGCATTTTCATGTTTTGTAAACCGTTTAAGGTTTTCTTTTAATTCAGAACAGTATAACCTGAATGAATTGATTATTTCTTCTTTAGTTAGATTGACCTTTTGAGAAGTTGAGGGAGCTGCTTCTGTTGAGGAGGCTATTTCCGAGAAATTTTTCTGGTCTTGGTATTTCTTAATTTGATGATTGATATGATCAATTGTTTCCTGTGCATTAAGGATTTTTGTTTCTGGATTTTTATGAAACATTTTAGGCCAGAATTTGGTAAAGTATGACCTTTGTAGAGAAGGAAATTTGGAGGGAGTATAATCCACATGTGGGGACCATTTCCAAATCCAAGGAATAGAAACTTCCATGAAAAAATGCATGGAAGATATTGCTTCCAGCCCTTCTGATTTCAAAGGAATGGCTTGGTTTCGGTATCTAGGAGAGATGAGTAACCATTCCCCATATAATCTCCTAAATGGTTCCTCAGGGAGAATATCTATACTTGGGCCATATGAGATCCACCAATTTGGTATATCTTTACTTTGGTTATAAGCCTTTTCACATACTTTAAAGAACCAAGTATGTTTTCTTTGAGGGTTCTCATAAAGGAAGGCTTTATGAAAGCTTTCAATATAATCCCAATATGTAAATTTCATTGGTATCTTCGAAGGAGGGAGTATAAACTCTTTTTCCTTGAGGGTACTTAATCCCCATTCCTCAGGTGATATGATCTTTTTGATAATGGCTTTGCTAAAATTGTAAACACTGGTATTACCTCCGGATGTAAAATGAGAAAATTCAACTGATCCAGTTATTTTCAAAATATTCTCATAATATAATCTTTGTTTATAAGAATATCCAGCGTATGTCGCTGTATCCAAGTATCTTGTCATTAAAAACCATGGATCATCATTGTTTTCAAAATAAAGCATTATATCTTTATGTTCTAAGATAATAATATTATCTTTATGAGATGATTCTTTATATTCAAAATTATCGTTGATGGTTTCACCATCTGTGATCATTTGGGCGAAACTAGGAATATTTTCCTTTTTTGATTCTAAAAATGCTTTAAACTCCTCATATAATGGGCTTCCAGGAATTGGAAGAGACTGATCATTTGCTTGTGACGAATTTCCAGTTCTATAAGAACTGCTTGAAGCCGTAGGATTTCCTCGACCTCTACTATAACTACCCCTGTATGAAGGATGGCCTCTTCCACGATTGGAATTCATCCTGCAAATTAGCATGTGGTTTCTGAGATTTTCTTATGAAGATATTTGAACATAATGTTATATCGTTTCATGTCAGTTCTTGTTATCGATCTATCTTTTTTACTTCGTTTGATAAACGATTCTAAGACCTTGATATGTTTACAATGAAGATTATTCTTTACTTGTAATCTTGAGTCACCCATAAGAAATTTACCTGAAAATGTCAATTTAAGAGTAATATAAGTTTGTTCTCAAGATTGTTGAGCTGAATTCTTAAACCAATTAATCTTAAATTAATTATTGTTCTCCTGAAATATGGTTCATTTGTTAAGTTGGTTAATTCAACTTCCGCTTCATTAATTAATTTTTTTGTATTAATGATATCATGAGATAACTGTCTTAGTTGGCTATAACTCATTCAGAAATTCTCTAGTTAAAAAATCGGGAAGACTATTATCACTTCCTTTTTTATATTGAATTTCAAAATCAAAACATGCTAATGTAGCTTGCCATCCAGTAAACATTGGCTTAGAAACATCATGTTTAAAGTCTTTATTAAACATGAATTTAGCTGCCTGACAATCTGTTTTTATAATGAAATGTTGATTATATAAATCGTCTTGAAATTTAAGAATACATTTTACTAATGCTAAAATTTCTTTATTTATGGTATTAATATGTAGTTTTTTCATTTGTTCTTGTATAATATCTAGCATATAATCGTAGTTTTTTAATTTATAACCAGTAATATTTGGTGGTGGTTGAATAGTATCATTTATTTGTTTTTCTTTCTCTTTTTTTGTATTATTATCTCTTTTTGACTATTTATTTTTTCTATTTTTTTGTGTAAATCCATTAATTGTTCTCCTATTATTATAGAATATAAATTATGGAAATTTAATTGTTGGATCATCCTATTAATATGATTTATATCTACAGTAAGAGTCTTTTCTTCAAAAAGCTTTTGATAAGCTGAAAATTTTATGGTAACATTGTTATTTGTAATTGTAAAAGGGATTTGAGGTGGAAATATGCTTGTTATTATCTGTTCTCCTGATAGAGTATAATCTCTTTCTATGTTGTGAATATCATGTAGAAAGGTATAAGTAAACCAAGAAATAAAATGTATAATCTGATTTATAGAGGATAAATGTTCATAAAATTTATTTTGTATCTCTTGTAACTCCTCTTTAGAATAATTTTTAAATAACCAATCTTTAAAAAAATGTCCATTTAGTTGAATAAAATTCTTCTGAAATAATTTTTCTTGCCTGAGAACCAGGGCTAAAATCTATTTTTTCGTCTAAATCCATTAAACTGTAAAATTCATTTCAGAAGGAGTAGATGCCTCCGCCTCATACACAATATCATCATATATATTTAGATTATTTATTTTTCTGATATCAACAGAAGCACGAGTAGAGGGGACTTCTACCTTATAATCTAGTGGTGATATGTATGAATGTGAAGATCTTGTCGATCTTGTTCGTTTTATTAGGTCGTGTTCATATTCTATTTCATTGTTAAATTCAATAGTAACGGCCCCATCAGAAGTTTGTATAATACTTTCTATATTATTATTTATTAAAGACATGGGTGGTATATTATCTTCTAAAATCCAGTGTTGGGGAAATTTTATTTCATCCCATTTTATGGCTTTTCTAGTTGTAATTTTTGACATATCAAAATTACTTTCTATTAAAATTGTTTCATTTATAGGTTTATTAACTTTCTTACATTTAGGATTCATCGTTTTTAATGGTTTAAAATATATACGATAACATATACATATTACTTCCGATCCTGGTAAATAATTATAACCATGAGTTTTGACATTTAATGTTAAAGCTTGAAAAATATTCCTATCAGACAAAGAAAGTTGTAAATTTGGATAAACATTAAAATATACCGGTCCATGAGACAAACTAGATTCTATTATACCCATTAAAGATTGTTTCCAATTTTTATTTCTAGCGTCCCTAAGAACTGCTAAAAAACTTTCAGGTAATCCTTGTAATGTTAATGGTTTAAAAGCAATTTGCACTAAACCAATATGCAAGTAATTATAAATATGTTTATATCTATTAATATCTTGTGGAGTTATTAACTGAACTGTCATGTCATCTTCATTCATAGTTAAATTCTCTTCTATAGTTTTAACAGTTTGGATAAAACCCAATTCTTCAAAAGTTCCTAATTCATATATGAATTTAGGGTGGATACTAGGAATAGTCCATTTATTAAGAAGGTCTAAATTTTTTGGTATTTCATATTCTTCTATTAACTGGTTTTTAATCAATTGTTTATTACTGTTTTTAAATCTATTGAATATACTCATAAACAACAAATCGAGGTAATATCACATAGTGTTCCATGGTTCTGATACCATATATATATATATATATATATATATATATATATATATATATATATATATATATATATATATATATATATATATATATATATATAGGGTTAGGTTATTTTGTTTTCACTATCTATTGTGTGCATGTATGACTGATTTTGGACCAATCATTTTAGTTATTTTAAGAAAGTAATTAATGCATATTACATGTTGAGGATATAATAGGTATTAATTACATCTTCAGCATTTAATAAGCATTAATTACTTTCTTAAAATAACAAAAATGATTGGTCCAAAATCAATCATACAGGCACACAATAGATAGTGAAAACATTTGAATCTAACTCTTTCTCTCTCTCTCTCTCTCTCTCTCTCTCTCTCTCTATATATATATATATATATATATATATATATATATATATATATATATATATATATATATATATATATATATATATATATATATATATACTAACCATTACCCGCGTCACGCGACGGGTGACAATGGTGGTTGAATGATGAAAGATGAATTAAACCTTAGAAATGGAAACGTCAACGATATATATATCTAAGATTTGAGAACAGAAATTGCGAGATTTGGGAAAATACAAAGATAAGGAATGAACCGGGTCAAAATAGCCTAAGAATAGGGGATAAGAGATTTGACATTTTCAACTGTTGACCATATGTACTCTACTCTTTTTGTAATGCATAAATTGATTGTAGAAATGCATTGTATGTTTGTACGACTTAAAATTCAGGATTTGACCAAAAATGCTTTATAAGGTAATTAAGATATATATATATATATATATATATATATATATATATATATATATATATATATATATATATATATATATATATATATATGTAGGGTTAGGTTCATGTGAGACGACCTAATTTTGTGAGACCATGAGACGCATTTATTTATTTATTTTTTTTAGTTAATTCAAGTTCCAAAAATAATATTTAGAAAAAGAATTTTTGGATTTTTCCATTCATTTTGCATTTTAAAATTATTTTTTAAATATGTATAGTGTAATATTCTATTAAAATATTTTACGTATTTTTCAAAAAAAATGGATTTTTTTTAGTTAATTCAAGTTCCGAAAATAATATTTAAAAAAAGAATTTTTAGATTTTTCCATTTATTTTGCATTTTAAAATTATTTTTTAGAATATGTCAGTGTAATATTCTATTAGAATATTTCACGTATTTTTAAGAAAAAAACGAGATTTTTTTATTTATTTTTATTTCTTTTAGTTAATTCAAATCCCGAAAATAATATTTAAAAAAACAATTTTTGGATTTTTCCATTTATTTTGCATTTTAAAATTATTTTTAGATTTGGTCTCACGGTCTCACAATATTAGAATGGTCTCAAATGATCTTGAACATATATATATATATATATATATATATATATATATATATATATATATATATATATATATATATATATATGTAGAGAGAGAGAGAGAGAGAGAGAGTTAGGTTCAAATGTTTTCACTATCTATTGTGCATGTATGATTGATTTTAGACCAATCATTTTAGTTATTTTAAGAAAAAATAATTAATGCATATTAAATGCTGAAGATGTAATTAATACCCATTATATCTTCAACATATAATATGCATTAATTACTTTCTTAAAATAACTAAAATGATTGGTCCAAAATCAATCATATATGCACTCAATAGATAGTCAAAACAAAATAACCTAACCATATATATATATATATATATATATATATATATATATATATATATATATATATATATTTATAGGCTTAGGTTATTTTATTAAAAGTAATTATTATGTTATTATATAAATAAATGTGGCCAATCAATTTAACTTATTTTAAGTAAGTGATTATTACATATTATTGAATTAAATATAAATAAAAAATACCATATATTCTAACTAAAAGGGTATTTTAGTTAGTTAGTATAAATTTAATAACGGAAATTTGCATATTTTAAGGAAAATTGCATATTTTAAAGGAAATAGATTGTATTAGTTTTAAATATCTGATTGTATGGATGATAATTCTCATAATTCGTAACATGACGAAATATATCTATCAATATAATGAAAAATAACAAATATGATTGAACCATACAAGAATACACATTTTGACGTAATATATATTTTGATTTAATAAACTTCTTGAAGAATAATAAAATTTTGGATACAAGTTAAAATAAAATTCATTAAATTCTTAGAAAAGAAAAAAAATTATATACTATTGTATGAGAATGTTACATTTATTAATAACAAAGAAATACAATATATAAATCATTCTACCAGATTATACTATTACATATATTTTTTTTTCATTATTTCGTACATTATTCTGCTGGAATACACTATTCTTTTTGGAAGATTGGTGGTTATTGTTCATCCTCATCCCAAACAATGTTCATTTTCAAGATTTAATTCTGTCAGAATCGGAATTCAAGATTCCATTCTAGTAGAATTTTGTAAGATCTTCATGTCTATTAAACCCAAAAGAACCTCTATCTGCCACCTCATTCACATGACTCAGCCTTTGAGTAACTTCAGCCTATAAAAAAATTAATGAGTAGAAAATCAATATTTGTCTATACATTATAATTTTTTTATTTTTTATTTTTTAAATTATGCATTGCATACCATGCATTGGTCACAAACTCGAACTTGTTGAGCATTTTCCTCTGTTGTGAGAACAATTCTACCTTGAGTACACTTATCACAAAAAATATCACCACAATTTCTACAGTGATGCTACAAAGCAAAAGAGAAAACAAAACAATAAATAAATAAATAATCCTCATTAAGAATTAAGAATTGAAATTAAACAAACAGACTAACCCTTCGCACAAAAGCTCCAAAATATGTTTTACAAGTTGTGCATTTAGTAGATGCTTCATCTGGAACCTACATACAAAAGAAGATTCAATTCCAAATATTTTTATTTGACAATTGACACCATTAATAGAATTCTAATACAATTTAGATTTAAGAAGATTAAACTAACCCAGTGATCTTTTTCTTCATTTCCATGCTTAATCAAGTTTTTCCAATCAGGGAAGACTTTCTTCTTTTCAGTTGGTTATTCAGAGATTGTTACTTCTTCCATCTCCTTGAGCTAAATCGTTAAAAGAAGAACCATGAATATGCAAGAAAAAAGTTTATGAACAATAGAGAATATGGAAGCATAGTAGTACTGTAACACTCTAAAAATCTAAGCCAATTTAAACTTTTAAAAAACAACCCGGTTTCATAAAGTTATTACAAAAAGGTTTTCAATACAATTATTATCAGAATCTTCCCAGAACCACAACATAAAACATAATCATGAGGAGCGGTACGATCACGCCTTTGCCTTGCCACGGTCTCCTGAAGAACCTGAAAAACATTAAACCACAACTGTAAGCCCGAAAGCTTAGTGAGATATCCCCAAAATACCAACCACATATACCATACACGCATAAAAAGCCATATCATAACAGAACACAGAACAGCCATGCACTTCGGGTCTACTGTGTGACTGGTCCGCCGCACCGGCCTTCAGTCCACCTGGTCCACCCTCTGAGTCTAGCCACATACATCGAGTCTACAGTGTGATTGGTCCGCCCACATCGGGCCTTCAATCCACCTGGTCCACTCTCTGAGTCTACAGTATGACTGGTCAGCCCGCACCGGGCCTTTAGTCGGCATGGTCCACTCTCCGAGCCTCGGCACGTCTGGTCCGCCCTCTTGGGGCCTACAGCCTATCTGGAGCGCTCGCTGGGCCTTCGGGATAACCGTTCCGCCCTGTGTATGTTAGCATACAACACAAAGCAGGACCCGCCTCAACCCAACCCTAGTCCCACAACCATGTGCACATAAACATTCAAACATATAACAATTCACATTCAATCAAACCGATCTAGCAGATCACATAGCATAACATCATCCTAACCAGGATACCGACCTTAACCAGGTCTCTAACATATACCATCCTATATACCAGGATACCGACCTTAACCAGGTCTCCAACATATACCATCCTAACTACCAGGATGCAAACATAACAATTCAATAACATAACAACGATACCCAGATCACAATCCGATAAAGGGCCGGCCTTGGTGCCTTAGACCCTATTGATATAGTGAGGATAACTCACCTCAATACGCCAATCTGAACCGACGAAGCAGATGCCTGAACCACCGTCTCACCGATAATCCCGAGCTATCTAGAAAAGCAAATAGCCATTAGCTCAAGCACAACATCCCTCTAAGGGTAAATTGACCAATTTACCCTTAACTCAATCTGGTCCATGACAAAGGCCCAAAACCAAAATATGAAAGGCCCAATCACCCGATAAGATCTTAAGCCCACCAATGGCCTATTAATGGCCCAATTTGTTACATTGGGCCCATTCTCTTAATTGGGCCTTAGTCTAGACCTAACATACATACTTGGCTCTTATCCCTTACTCTTGATGGCCCACGAAGGCCCAATGATCCAGAATTCAAAGCAAAGCTCAATATTAGCCCAATTTACCAAATTGGGCCCACCTTTCTAAACGGGCCTAGATCCCAGGTCCATACAATTATAGAGTCCAGAACACTACATCCATAATGTCCATCCATGGCCCAAACTCTAATGGCCCAATAACAGCCCAAACTCTAAAGGCCTAAAACGAAGAACTCAACAGAGGGAGTACGCTGGGCGTACCCCTCTTGGTATGTTGGGCGTAACTCAAAGTTCACGGGTTGGAATCGGGACTCATAATCACTACGCAGGGTGTACATAAGATTACGCGGGGCGTAATCTCGCTGACTTCAAATCCTCATAGGTTCTTAATGGCTTAACCTCTTAAGTCCAAACTTCAGATCCATAAGCCAAATATACCTAGGATTCATAAAGTCTTAAACTTTATTGCTTGGGACGTATATAAAGGTCTTAATCCATTAAGACCTACTTATCTCACACATGGGACAACCACAACCCTTGGGACCTTATTTTTCTTACTCAAGACCCCTCCCAAGGTCTGAAAGGATAGATAATCTCGACCAACTCGAAACATGCATCAAGATGAGGACTTTTGGGACAAGAATGGTGTCAATACTTCACAACACATAGATCTATACAATATGAATGTCAAGCAAGAAGCTTTATACCTCACATAGGCTCCAAAAGATGATGTCTTTCCAGATCTATAAGTTCCAGCCACTCCACTCCTTCTTTGACAACTTCTCCTTTCTTCCTTTATGCTTTCCTTTGCTAATCCAAGCTTTCCAAGGTCAACCACACCCAACAATGTAGGTAAGAAGGATGTCTAGGGTTTCTGAGGGTAAGAGAGTGTTTATGGAGGATGAGGATGGAACCATTATGTTCCTTATATAGTGGTTGCCCTTAAAATTAGGGTTTTAAGACTCTGAGAGTACGCTGGGCGTACCTCTAGTACGCTGGGCGTACTCGACCTTGCACCCGCGTCTATTTACTCATTACGCTGGGCGTAACCCAGCCTACGTTGGGCGTACCCACGCGTGTCTCATGCATGCATGGCTTACATTGTCAACTTTTCCATTAAGGGCCATAAATGCCAATATCTTCAAAGTGTCATAACTCCCTCATTCTAGCTCCGTTTTCGATGAACTTTATATCCACGAAGAGGTGGCGAGAAGCCCTACGCTTCTATATACATACCCTGGTCCGAAATCGGATGAAACCCATTTCCCATAAAAGGACCAAAATACCCTTCCTCTTAAATCTTGGGGACTCATAAATAAGTACTTTAAGAATGGGGCGTTACAAGTACGCCAGAACCCGAATGCTTGCAGCAGCTACCATGTCAAGGATATTGGTTGTGGTATAACTGTTTGACTTTAGTCTAACACGTCTTTCATCAACATCAATGGAAGTTTTGGTCCAGAAAACAAATACATTTGAATCCATTACCTATAAGGAAAGAAAGAATTTAGAGTCGTATTTAAGAGATTTTAAACTTTAACAAGAAATTAATTTGATGCAACATACTTACCTCCCATCTTGTTACAGATTCAAGGAAATAGAGTTTCAGTGTTCGGTTTGTTGCAGGATCAAGCATCCGAATACCATCTAAACCAATCTTCAGAGATAAGATCGAGTTGAGTTTCTTTAAATACTATGTAATAATATGATCAAGAATTTGTGAAATGTATAAAACAAACCTGACATAGCACATCCATGTCTCCCTGAACTCCACCCCCTTCAGAGAGAAGAATTACACGGAATTTCTGCACTCCGCTTTTCACATCTTCATTCACATGGACTTTTGGTGTAGCTTTTACAATCTTCGCATCATCTAATGATGAAATTGAACTCCTCTGCGTATTCTCGCCACCAGAACCAAAAGTTATAGGTCTTCCGTAATCATCAAATAGAAATTGGATGAGATCTGAGTATGAAATTGGTCCACCTTTAGAGTAAGACTCGATCTATTTTTTTGCTTGTTCCACCATTGATAAAGCAGCAGAAACCCCTAAGGTCGACGACAGTTTTAGCTGCCTCTTCCCTGTTCTTCGGACCATTCAAACAACGGAGGTGCTCACCTCCTTACGACTTCAGCCACCGAGAATCGACAGCAGCTTGCTGGTTCGTTCTTCTTCATCCTTCGGTCTAGCCAAACCCCCTAGGTCCTCAAATTTTCCTTTCCTTCGTTCTCTTCGACCCGGAGAATCCTTCTTCTTCGCAAATCGAAAGACGAAGCGCACCTGCAAAAGCGGGGAAGATTGATCAGATCAGTAGGCCCTTTATAAAAGGGGGGAATTAGGTTACATTCAACGTAACTAGCAAAATTATAGGGAGTATTTGTGGAAGTTATTTCTCAAATTACCTATTTACCCTTATTCATTTATTTAATTATTGTTTTTTCTATTATTTTTTGATTGGTCCACAATCATGCATACAATAACACAATACTTACAAATGAACCTAGCTCTCTCTCTCTCTCTCTCTCTCTCTCTCTATATATATATATATATATATATATATATATATATATATATATATATATATATATTCTATTAGAATATTTCACGTATTTTAAAAAAAACGGCAATTTTTTTTTATTTTTTAGGTAATTAGAGTTCCGAAAATAATAATTAAAAAAAGAATTTTTGGATTTTTCCTTTTATTTTGCATTTTGAAATTATTTTTTAGATTTGGTCTCACGGTTTCACAAAATTAGCATTGTCTCAAATGAATATGAATATATATATATATATATATATATATATATATATATATATATATATATATATATATAGAGAGAGAGAGAGAGAGAGAGAGAGAGAGGGTTCAATTGAGAAAAAAAAGGTTGAGAATGGGGGAACCATTCTCAGCCAATCTTTTAATGAGCTTAAAAAACGCACGGTGACAAACTTGTAAATAATCTAAATACATTAATGAGCGGTGACAAATTTGTAAATAATCCAAAAACATTAAACCGTCAGGGCACTTGAGTAATTTGGTATCACGTCAAATCTCGACAGAAAAACACCATTTCCCTCTTCGATACACCATAACACGAAAACCATTTGCAGAAGAATCGATAAGAAGAAAACAATTTGCAGAAGCATCAAATAACATAAACGAAGAAAAATGTCTTCCGATGAAAACATGAACGAGACAATTTCCTCACTCTTGACAATGGAAGGTAACCATCGGCGTTTTTTCTCGAGTTTTTAACGATTTCGAATCATTTATAAAATTATCACTTGATTACTTGAAATTTCTCGTAATCTTCGAAAATTATTAGTTGATTTATAACTAAAAACATTGTTTTTCACACTGTTCATTCTTCAAAAAAGGTTGTTTACTTCAATTTTACTTGAAATTTATGATACTCGTTCATTCTTGTAACCGTCCTTCGTTATTACTTTATTTACTTGAAATTTTTGTAAGAATAATCCATTATTATTTGATATATAAATGATTTTACATCATCTCTTCATTTTTCATCTTTATTCAAAACTATTCTATCAAAATACAAAGGTTACTTAACATTTCGCTTATGTTTTCCTAATATTAACTACTTACCCTTACAGAAACAACACCAACAGTGAAGAATACATATAAACGAAAACCAAGAACAAATCAAAAAGGTAAATAAAATATGTTTTGTTTACTTCTGAACACAAGCAAAACTAATATTCATTCGTAAATATGTATGTTATATTCACATATGAATAGAAGATAGCTTGCTGCCATACATACATTATTCAAATGTGAATACAACAAGAATGACTTACATATGTTCTATTCACATATGAATATAACAAAACATATTCATATGTGAATAAAAAAATATGAATACATATGTTTTATTCAAATAGTCATTTCTGAATATGTATGTTATATTCACATATGAATAGAAGATAGCTTGCTGTCATACATAGATTATTCAAATGTGAATACAACAAGAATGAATTAGATATGTTCTATTCACATATGAATATAACAAAACATATTCGTATGTGAATAAAAAAATATGAATACATATGTTTTATTCAAATATTCATTCGTGAATATGTATGTAATATTCACATATGAATAGAAGATAGCTTGCTGCCATACATATATTATTCAAATGTGAATACAACAAAAATGACTTATATATGTTCTATTCACATATGAATATAACAAAACATATTCATATGTGAATAAAAAAAATATGAATACATATGTTTTATTCAAATATTCATTCCTGAATATATGTATGTTATATTCACATATGAATAGAACATAACTTGCTGCCATACATACATTATTCAAATGTGAATACAACAAGAATGACTTATATATATATATATATATATATATATATATATATATATATATATATTCTATTCACATATGAATATAACAAAACATATTCATATGTGAATAAAAACAATATGTATACATATTTTTTATTCAAATATTTATTCCTGAATATGTATGTTATATTCACATATGAATAGAAGATAGCTTGCTGCCATACATACATTATTCAAATATGAATACAATAAGAATGACTTACATATGTTCTGTTCACATATGAATATAACAAAAATTATTCATATGTGAATAAAAAAATATGAATACATATGTTTTATTCAAATATTCATTCCTGAATATTTATGTTATATTCACATATGAATAGAAGATAGCTTGCTGCCATACATATATTATTCAAATGTAAATACAACAAGAATGACTTGTATATGTTCTATTTACATATGAATATAAAAAAACATATTCATATGTGAATAAAAAAATCTGAATGCATATGTTTTATTCAAATATTCATTCCTGAATATGTATGTTATATTCACATATGAATAGAAGACAGCTTGCTGCCATACATACATTATTCAAATGTGAACACAACAATAATGACTTATATATGTTCTATTCACATATGAATATAACAAAACATATTCATATGTGAATAAAAATATATGAATACATATGTTTTATTCAAATATTCATTCCTGAATATCAAACTCATTTACCTTCTACTTACTATTGAATGAAGGTAAGAACACTAACATTTACGATAAAGATTCACCAACAATCAGAGAAACAAGATCCATGCAAAAGAGGAAAAATGCGAAAGGTACAAAATTCCTATCATATCTAATATATTCATATATGAATAAAATTGTATATATTATTTATATTTTTGTAACAAATAAATATTAATAAATCAACGAGCATATATCATATTCATATATTAGTAACTTATTCAAATATTATATGTTTTCATTTCCCAGATTAAAAAATTAACAAAAGTACCAAAGAAAGTAAAGAATCAAAGTAGAAAAAGTCCATCAAAAAGGAAAACTCCTGAAAAACAACAACTACAAGATTCAGATTCTGATTTTGAAAGTAGTCATCCATCGAAAAAAGCAAAAAGAAAGGAGTCACCAATCAAAAAAGCCAGAAAAACCAATGGTAAAAGAATTTTACTCAATGAAAAACAGATATTCACCAGAGGCATTACTATTTATAATCCTTGGGATGAGCAAAGAACAAAAAGAATCAGTAAAATCTATGGGTTTTGGATAGGGATGAGCATATGGACCGGGGAACCGGTACCGGAATCGGAACCCGCACCGGAACCGGAACCAGATGGAAGCGGTCTGGCCGGGACCGGGACGTTATTTTTGTGGATTTTTGGAACCAGTAACTGGAACCGATATAACTAAAACCACTAGAATCGGCAAAAACCGGAACCATATGATGCTATTTTCAAGGATCGGTTCCAACATTGGAAGACACGACAAGAACCGGTAGGAACCGGGAACCGGTAGAACCGCCGGGCCGGTTCGGTTCTTGATTTTGGCCGAAGCCGGTTCCCGGTTCTGGTCCGGTTTGGGCCGGTTCCGTCCGGTTCGGTCCTTTTGCTCATCCCTAGTTTTGGAGCTTTGTTAAAAATGAAAATCACAGATATACCACTGAAGTTGAGATTTTATGTTTGATATTGCCATATTTTTACTTATTTTTAGGCAATATTTAAGTACATTTTTCTTAATAAAGTGGTAATATGTTTTGAATAATGATACTTACGACTTTAAATTGTTATTTTCAGTCAATATAAAGGATTTTCGAAGAGAGGGCCAAAAATGCCAAAATGTGGAACATGGGAGGCTTGAAAGACAAGAAAATAATAAATTAATGATAGACACTCAATCCACGACGTGGCGATGAAGCCCACGATGTGGCACGGGTGTTCCTGAAGATAAATATCGCGACGCGGAGGATTTCCTTGAAGGATACGGATTGCTTGAAGCCCACGACGTGGCACATCTGGCCACGACGTGGCGCGGGTTTTTGAGGATTATATAAGTCCTCCTGATTATTACGAAAAAAAAGAAGCTTTTGGCAGAAGAAAGGAATTCCAGAAGACGATTTGGAACGAAAGAAAGGTTCTGGAAGAGGGTTTTCAACACCAAAAGAAGTAAAGGTTTATATTTTAGTTAAATAAGAACATGTCTTTCATTAGTTTTAGTTGTTTTGGTTTAGTTGCTATGATGAGCAGTTGAATCTAGCTACTCTTGTTTAGCTAGATGAATCTTTGAACTTATGAATAGTTATATGCTTATGGATTAAGTTTAGTTGGTAAAAGTTGCTTGTGTTTGATTTGTATAACCTAGCATGCTATTATTTGTTTATCTAATTGCTTGATTGCATGTTCTGTATAGCTTAGTGACCATTAAACTGCATGAACCTGTTTACCTAATGATTTAGTGAACATTGAATTGTTAGAGCTGGGATTGACCAATCTTAGTTAGTAACTAGAATAAATAAAGCCTAGCTGTGCTAGAGAACGTGTATTGTGACCATAATTGCGTTTATACAACAAATCTTACATAGCATATTTACATTCATATCTAGTTCTGTGTTTAATTATGTGTGAACATACATGGTTTGACATGAATTAGTTAATTATTGGTAAGATAGAACTAAATTACTAATACAAGTAAAAACCAACTTAATAATCCGTAATCATTAGCTAGCCATAAGGGAGAAGTGGATTCAAACTAAACAAGAGTGTGTTTTTATTGAATTTGATTTAAGTTCATCTGATCTTGTAAAACCAGATAAAACCCCTTTTAAACTTGTTAACAAATTAGGTTATTTTAATAGTAAGTAAATTAATTAGAACACTGTTCCCTGTGATCGACACCCGACTTACCCAAACTATATTGTAATCTGACTAGGTACACTGCCTATAAGTGCATAGTTAGTTAAGTTTGTTAGGTTATAAATATTAAATTTAGTGAGTACTTTTGTGTACATTAACTTTTGGCGCCGTTGCCGGGGAACGACTTAGTTTTTAGCTTATTTATTTGCATTAAATTGATCGATCCTTCTCGTGGAGTAAAAACCCACAAAAAAGTTAATTTTTCAGCAAAATAATTTTTTCTGTTATTCCTAGAGTCCACGACGTGGCACTACTCTGGCCACGACGTGGACAGTAAGAGCTAGATTTTTTTTTGAAGATTAGTTTTTCTTATTTTAGTTCAGTTTTACGCTTTTAGTTTAGCAAATTGCAGGAGTTCATGACCAGAAGCTCAAACACACACTTGGTGCCACCACTTGAAGACCCCGAGTCTGCACTTCACAAGAAAAAGACGCCCTTGCAAGAACTGAAGTCAGCTTTTTCTAGGAAGTCGGGAAAGAAGACAGGAGAGTCAAGTTCATCAGCGAAGCACAAGAGCAATCTTGAGCATTTAGATCATACACCCGTCCAGACCGAGTCCGAAAGCGATACCGAGCCAGAATTTGAAGAACACACAAGCGAACCCGAGAACGAGCCAAGGAACGAGATGGTAGCGATTGAAGAAATGTCCATGGGAGCTTACAAGAAGCGGATTCGAGAAGATGTGAGTCCCGGTTTAGTCCAACCCGCAATACCTGCCACTGCCACATTCGAGCTGAAGGGACACATATTGACCGCACTAAAGGATATCCCATTTTTCGGGAAAGATCATGAGGATGCTTTTAAGCATCTAGATGAAGTCAACGACATTGCAGATTACTTCAATGTCCCAAATGTCAACAGAAACACAGTCTTGCTTAGGATGCTTTCCATCACTTTCAAAGGAGCTGCTAAGGAGTGGTTGAAAGCACTCCCACCGGGTACAATCACCACTTAGGCTCAAATGCATGAGCAATTCCTGGACTAGTTTTGCCCGCCATCCAAGATAGCCAAACTCAAGAAGGCAATAGCCAACTTTGAGCAACAGCCGGGGGAATCACTATACGAAGCATGGGAGCGGTACAAGGGCTTGCTCAGAACTTGCCCTCAACATGACCTAAATGTGCAGCAAGAGATGTCAATCTTTTATGATGGGGTCAATGTGATGACAAGACAACTCCTTGATTCTCAAGGACCGTTGACAAAGAAAAATCAAAGGGAGGTCAAGGAGCTAATTGAATAATTCGCGAAACACTCTCGCGAATACCACAACCCAAGGCAAGATGGAATCAAAGGCGGTGGAGGGGCCCAAACTAAAGAAATTGCAGCTGTCATGGCCATGCTGAATAACATGGATCGCAGGATAACACAAATGGACCAGTCGATACATGCCATAAGAGTGGGGTGTGAGAGATGCAGTGGTTCACACTTGACCAAGGACTGCAATATAGATGAGTTTGGGAATAGAAGAGCTCAAGTGTGCTACTCTAGTGGGGATAAGTTTGATAAGGACTGGAGGAAACCGAAGAAGGAGTGGCTGCCATATGAAGAGTATAAGAAGCAAAAAGAAGAGAAATATAGGCAGACAGGTCGAGGCCTTTATCAAAAGGAGCAGCCACCGGCCGAGAAGAAACTCGACCTAGAGACCATTTTAATAAAATTTATGGAGGCTTCGGAAAAGAGACACGATGCCACTGATTCCGCCATCATGGAACAACAAACTTTGATAAAGAACCAGCAAGCCTCCATCCATAACCTTGAAGTACAATTTGGTCAACTAGCCACTCTAGTTCATGAAAACTTGTCCCCAAAGAATCCCGAAGTAAAGACCCAATCTCACGTAATGGACATCGATACTGAAGAAGATGCAATATCTGAGTTCCTAAAGGCATTGGAAGAAGAACCGCAGCAGCCCAAGAAATCAAAGATCGAAAATGAAGAAAGTGCTGAACCAGGCTCGCCACGACGTGGCACTCCTCTAGCCACGATGTGGCGCATGTCTGATCAAAAACCTTTTGAGCCCGTTCCAGCTTATCAGCCACCTTTTCCATTTCCCACCCGAGGTGCACTTAGTCTACTGGAGAAGGAGCATTTAGAGTATGTAAAGCATGTGAAGGGGATCCCAATTAATACCCCCTTTGTCGAGTCCTTACCCAAAGCTCCCGAGAACCAGAAATTACTGCAAGACTTGATAGATACTCGAAGGCAATTAAAGAAGCAGTCTACAGTGATTCTAAGTGAACAAACTTCAAAAGCTGTGTTGGGAGAAACACCAGAAAAGATGGGGGATCCTAGATGCCTCACTCTTCCATGTGAGTTTGGGAATAAAATGAAGGTCAATGCTTTAGCCGATTCTGGGGCTAGCATTAATCTAATGCCTTTTTCATTTTATCAAAAATTGGAGATTAAGAAGGTGAAGGCTACAAAAATGAAGATTCACATGGCAAATCGTTCGGTGACACAACCCCGCGGCATTGTGGAGGATATTTTGGTAAAAATTGGAAAATTTGTTTTTCCAATAGACTTTGTAGTCTTAGACATGAAAGAAGATCCGGATGTTCCAATAATCCTTGGCCGGCCATTGCTTAACACCGCTGGAGCCCTTGTTGATATCCGCGAGTCTAAGCTCACTTTGAGGGTTGGAGATGAACAAGAAGTCTTTGGGATAAAAGATGACTTTCAAGAAGATAAAGAACAGGTGTTCACAATTAATGAAGAGAATGAACTAGAAGAACTGGAAAAACTTATGGAAGAAGAGATAAAGGTAGTTCATCAAATCAAGAGGACAAAACCGAGGGCATCTGTCCCGTATTTGATTGAAGTTATAGCTTACAAGAGCCCGCCTTCTTGGGTAAGCGAAGAGGACGAGGAAATGACAAGTGATGAAGAGGAGGTCACTTCAAGAGTAATAAAGACAGTGGTAAAAGAGGAGGATAATGCTATGGAATGCAAGGAACAAACGAAGGGCACAAAATGCAAGCTTGAAGAAGATGGAAAAGCTAAAAAGGAAAATTCAAAGAAGGCGTATAAAAGGAGAGTTCAAGCTTACAAACGGCGATTCAAGGAACAAAAGATCCTAGTGGTAGACTCTTCCGAAGATTCAACGTAGAAGGCACGGAGTCCAGCTCAAGACTCCAAGAAAAAGAAGCGCTTCTCGGGAGGCAACCCGAGCTTGGTTTGCATTTTCTTTTCTTTTAAATTTTTTTAGCTTTTATTTAGGAAAGACATTAATTCGTCATCTAAAAACTGATAATTGGTAAAGAATTAGCTGTGGGGAACTTTAAACAATGAATGATATGCAAAGTAATTAGTTAATATGTTAGAGTTTATTAAAATTTTGCATTTGGCAGTTCCACGACGTGGGCATAGCCAGCCACGTCGTGGGTCGAAATGGAAATACGGGACTATAAAACAGATTTAAGTTCCACGACGTGGGCATCGCCAGCCACGTCGTGGCCTTTAAAAAAATAAGGGGGGACCATTTCTTTAAAACCCTTTGACCGATAATTCCCAATCATATTGGAAGCTGCCGCAAGAACGGGAACAACAAAACCCCATAGCCAATTTCTTAATCTACTTCCAATTTCCTTGCAAGATCTTGCCAATTAATCTACTTGGTATGTGTTTTACTCATTATTTTGTAGTTAGTTCTTCCAATTTCAAGTTTTCATGGTTAGGGTTTGTATGATTCAAGAAATTGGTTGAATCTAGTGGTTGATTTTAGATTGCATGTCATTTAGATGTCCATAGGAACAAACCCCAAGCACTAATTTTGGTAGAAATCGCTTATAAAATGACCGATCCAGAAGCTGTTTGCGATGCGGCCAACGACGTGGCATAGCCTGGCCATGTCGTGACTTCTGGCAGACCCATTTAATATGTTTTAATGCTTTGGATGTTTGCTGTTTTGGTTTGCTTTTGTATGCAGAAATGGGACCACGACGAGCTGTTCCACAGGAGGAAAACCCGATAGATGTAGCAAGCATACATCCCTTATACCAGTTTCCCCAAAACATTCCCCGACCGTTGCTAACTATGTACGAGAATCGGCTTGGATGGCTGTATAATAGGGAGTTTACAATAGCCCCAATTATCGATTGGGGATGGCTTGGTGGAGTGGGAATGGTAGCTGAGTTGGCACGTTATTGGTCGAAGACTTATGTTGGAGATCAATTTTCGTTCACTTGTCACGGGTGGAGGAATTTATTTGTCATTCAAGAAACCATGTATCGGGAATTATCGGTGGAGTTTTTCTCTACCGTATGCTTCGAGGAACGCACCCTTGATTTCACCTACAACCGGGCACTCGTGCTTCGTTTGGGTGGTGTATATTGAGAGTATAGTCTTCGGGAATTTTCTTGGCGTATGGGGCTCTATACAGAAGTGGAGACGCAATCTCCATTTTTCATTCCGTTCTTGCTTGAATGTGTTCGAGATTTTGCTCCCGGTACTTTGGATGTGCAGTTCTGGCGGGGCATTTCTAACCATGAGTACAACACTCGTGACTCGAGTGAGTCACAAATTCGGAATCCTGTTTTCCGATTTTTGCACCGCCTTATCACTTTTTCAATAAATCACAAGCATCATGGTGATAAAGTCCCCATTCAGAATCTATTTTACTTATGGACTCTTATTACCCTGGGAGTTTGTTGTGATTTACCTTATATGTTGGTGAGGTTCATGGGGAAGAAAGCGGCCAATTCTACGCCTGGGAGCTCGATTACTGGGGGCATTTGGTTACTCGCCTGGGTAGGTCATATCATATTTTGACCCATGACTTTGTGAGGAATCATACTTGATTCCCGGACATAGACTTAACCATTCAAGTCTTGGGTGTTATGCGAGCGGTGGTAAATATCAGGGGTCGTTTTGTTATACCGCCGATAGATGATGAGCAGGAGGAGGTGCAGCCAGGACAGCAACCACCAGCCAGACCGCGACGTCGGAATGTGCGGGCTAGATGTGAAGTCGAGAGAGAACGTGCTGCTTTGCAGTATGTGCAGGGAGTGCCCACCGACCCTTTTCAGAGTCGGGTGGGAACGTATTTGGATAATCTACGGGGGCATGCTATTTACCATACCCAGCTTACTGAGGGTATTTATTTGCATTTGGGTGTGACCCGACCACCTTCTATGCCACCATAGTATCCCTATTTTCCGACATGGGAGGAGCTATGGTGTCCGCAGAATGACGGGGCAGGGCCAAGTGGAGCACAAGATCAAGATGATGATTGATTTTATTTTCTCTTTTGTTTTTGAGTAGTTTTTTTATGTTGAAATTGGTGTGTGATGTAAAACATTCTTAAACTATGATGTTATTTTTTTTCTTTTGGGTTGATCCATTTTCAGATTAGCATTGGAATTCGAAGGAGCATAAAAGGTTAACTTTTGAGTCATGTTTGTCAAAGGAGCTTAGAGTCGTGAGTCGGAAACCACAATTCAAGATAAGTGTGGGGTATATTAGGAGAGAGGTTATAGTTGGGAAATATATTTGCATAGAAGCATCTGAAACCAGTTAGCCATTGGTCAAAGTAGCTAGAGTAAATAAAACAAATAAGCCATTTTCTGCTGATGCCCAGTTTCCACGACGTGGAATCCTTAACGCCACGTCGTGGCGTTATTGCAGTTAAAGAAATTCAGCATTTTGGTGTTCGTGGTTTCAACCCATATCACGACGTGGCCAGTCACCTGCCACGACGTGACCCAGTTTATCATTAGCCATATTTTTTTTCTTACAAATACCCACTTTGAAGAATTGAAGTTTCGAGTCATGTTTGTGGTTTATTTATGTATTCAACCAGTTCTACACCAAGTTTCTATTTTTGGAAGTCCAATTGCACGTTTTCCACACTTTTGGAGATGCTCACGCCACTATCCCAGGGGAGTCTGTTCCTTTTTCTCCTTTTTCTTTAATTTTGATTTATTTTTATGAATACAATGGGGACATTGTATGAAATAAGTGTGGGTAGGGGTAGAAAAAGTAAGTTGCTAGAAAATCATAGAATTTGATAGTAAAAATTGAAAATTTTGAAAATTTTGAATAATTGAATCTAGTAATAATAAGTTGAGCTATAATTGCTAGTATTATGTAGGATGATCCGATGAAAGTTCAAATGTTTAGTTGAGCCAATATACGTTATAGTGCATTTGTGGCCTCCCTTATTTTAGTGAAATCATGGAACAAAAACATAACCCCACTTGGTTTGAGGGATGCAATATGTTTAGCAGCCTAAACCTGAAATGTATCTAGGAAAATTATTATCATTAACCGATAAAGGTTGAGGTTGAGCGCCTCTGCTTAAGCATGTAGGTTTTGAGTGAAAAGAAAAAAGAAGAGAATTACAAGAAAAGTTTGAAGAATTTTGGAGCAAACAAAGTGAAGATCAAAAGATCAAAATTCCAAGAAATTCAAAAGGCTGAAGATACCAAGAAATCAAATCAAATAAGGTGGTGAATTCAAAAGAAATCAAAGATCAAATTATCAAGGAAGTGAAGAATTCCAAAAGAGCTCCATAGTGGTATCGAAAAATTGTAATTCTAGATTATGTATGCTTAGGTTGCTCAACTAAAAATACCTTGAGGATAAGGAGGTTTTCAGAGGATGGATTCGGAGGGTTGCATAAAATGAGCATTGTTCGGAAAAAGTGGGCGAGTGTTTATGAAGATTGTGAGTATTTAAAAGTATGGGGGGGGGGGGGGTACTTTAGGAATATTTTAGACACAAAAGCATGTGTTGAGGTCTTGGCATAATGCCTAAACTAGAGTCGGATTGTTCTATGTGGTGTTAGTAATTAAGAATTAAGTTTAAATTTGCTTGAGGGCAAGCAAAGCCTAAGTGTGGGGTATTTTGATATTGCCATACTTATACTTATTTTTAGGCAATATTTAAGTACATTTTTATTAATAAAGGGTTAATATGTTTAGAATAATGATACTTATGACTTTAAATTGTTATTTTCAGTCAATATAAAGGATTTTCGAAGAGAAAGACCAAAAATGCCAAAATGTGGAACATGGGAGGCTTGAAAGAAAAGAAAATAATAAATTCATGATAGACACTCAATCCACGACGTGGCGATGAAGCCTACGACGTGGCACGGGTGTTACAGAAGATAAACATCGCGACGCGGAGGATTTCCTTGAAGGATACGGATTGCTTGAAGCCCACGACGTGGCACATCTGGCCACGATGTGGCGCGGGTTTTTGAGGATTATATAAGTCCTCCTGATTATTACGAAAAAAGAAGCTTTTGGCAGAAGAAAAGAATTCCAGAAGACGATTTGGAACGAAAGAAAGGTTCTGGAAGAGGGTTTTCAACACCAAAAGAAGTAAAGGTTTATATTTTAGTTAAATAAGAACATGTCTTTCATTAGTTTTAGCTGTTTTGGTTTAGTTGCTATGATGAGCAGCTGAATCTAGCTACTCTTGTTTAGCTAGATGAAGCTTTGAACTTATGAATAGTTATATGATTATGGATTAATTTTAGTTGGTAAAAATTGCTTGTGTTTGATTTGTATAACCTAGCATGCTATTATTTGTTTATCTAATTGCTTGATTGCATGTTCTGTGTAGCTTAGTGACCATTAAACTTCATGAACATGTTTACCTAATGATTTAGTGAACATTGAATTGTTAGAGCTGGGATTGACCAATCTTAGTTAATAATTAGAATAAATAAAGCCTAGCTGTGCTAGAGAACGTGTATTGTGACCATAATTGCGTTTATACAACAAATCTTACATAACATATTTACATTCATAATTAGTTCTGTGTTTAATTATGTGTGAACATACATGGTTTGACATGAATTAGTTAATTATTGGTAAGATAGAACTAAATTACTAATACAACTAAAAACTACCTTAATAATCCGTAATCATTAGCTAGCCATAAGGGAGAAGTGGATTCAAACTAAACAAGAGTGTGTTTTTATTGAATTTTATTTAAGTTCATCTGATCTTGTAAAACCAGATAAAACCCCTTTTAAACTTGTTAATAAATTAGGTTATTTTAATAGTAAGTAAATTAATTAGAACACCGTTCCCTGTGATCGACACCCGACTTACCCAAGCTATATTGTAATCTGACTAGGTACACTGCCTATAAGTGCATAGCTAGTTAAGTTTGTTAGGTTATAAATATTAAAATTAGTGAGTACTTTTGTGCACATTAATGTTCTTCAAAAATTTGATTCTGAGAGAATGGTGATATATATTGAAGGAAAGGAACTGAAAGTAACAGCTGAGTCTGCTCATGACATGTTGGGCATACCAAGTGGTGGAACCAAACTTACACAACTGGATCAATGGCCTAAGGATGATACAAGTTATGATGAATGGAAGCAACAATTTAAAAAAGATTCAATCATCCGACTGAGTGCAATAAAAAATGTTATTGTTTCTACCAAACAAGCTGATTTCAATTTCAAATTGAACTTCTTAGTTCTTTTTGTCAACATGTTTTGCGAGTCAACATCAATGGGAAGATGCAACACGGTTCCCTTAAGCTATATTTCAAGAAGAACGGATATCAGCAACACAGACTGGTGCAACTATGTTTTGGACTATCTTGTTAGAACAAAAAACTGATACATACCAAACTCAGATACCAGCTTCTTTGTTGGACCTTCAGCTTTCTTGGTGGCAAGTTATTTTAATGTTCATACTCAATTTTTAATAATATTGATTATTCATAAACTAATAGCAAATATTCATATATGAATAAGAAAAATATATTTGTTCACAAGTAATGATTTACATTACTTATTCATATATGAATAAGTCATTACCTATTCATATATGAATAAGTAAAAAATAATATTACTTCTTCATATATGAATATCAATTAGTTATCATTCATGTGTAGTTTTTCTATGCTGATAACATCCAATCAGAAGCTTTGACAGTAACACATAAACGTCCAACAATTTGTTATTGGAGTGTAGAGAAGATTAGATATCGAGAGGCATTTGAACAAGAAAAAGGTAGATTTGGACTTGGAGAAATAAATGAAGAATTTGTTGACGAACACGATGAAGGAGATACAGATCTCGAAGACAATGATTATGATAAAGATGAAGATCATTCTGTTGAGGTAATTAGTTTGAACATGTTAATAATATATGATTACATTAAATTATTATATTAAATTCTAATCATATACTTCTTTTTGTTACATAGGCATATGAATCAAAAATATCAAAAATGATTAATAGTTTTGAGAGGTTGAAGGAAAAACTAAATTCAAAGCTTAATGATGCGATGACAAAGTTCCATGAAAAGGAAAGCTTTAGAATTTTCAAGGAAAAGATGAAAAATATGATTGTTGAAGAAAAAACTGAAAGCACAATGCTTTTTAATTTTCAAGTAATGAAACTGAAGTTGAAGGAATCAATTTGACACCAATAATGGGTCAAAAAACAAATGATCAAAAAGAAAATGAAGATAAAGAGGGAAATGGAGAAGAAGACAGTGATAATGATGCAAGTCAACCAGAAGTAGATTATTTACTTGATTCAAATGAAGCAGAGAATGAAGCAATAAAGAATGATGCAAATAAGAATAAAAAAGAAGGTGAAATTGGAGTAAAAGAGAAAGATGGGAAGAGGAATGAAAATGAGAATGATGAAGAGGGAAAAGATGATCATGCTGAGGAAACAAATAATCATGAAGAGACTATTCAACAAACTAAAAATGAAAATTTGTTGGATAAAGTTGTTGACAACATTGTGGACAATGTCCTTGGAATTGGAATTTCAAGTTTAAATAGTCAAGAAGATGAAATCTGGAATCACCCTGAAATGAAAACTAATTTCGATAATATTGATATAGGTAAACTTTGTCTTACTTTTATTTTAAAAATATATATAAAAATATTAATACACAATAACAATTTTGTTTGTTAAATTTTGACCAGGGTCACCAATGAGTATAGGTAAAACTAATACTCTTGCAGAAAAGGAAAAATCAGAAGGTGTACATGAACAGGGAACAAAAGTTGAAAAAACAAAGGGAGATGATACAGGTAAATGAATGACTTAAAATATATTACAATATTTATATTGATTTTTTAAATAACATTGTTTATTCATAAGTGAATAATACACTATATAAATGAATAAAAAATAAAAAATATTCATATATGATGTATATGTTTCAGGAAAGGAAAACTCTGAAGATAGAAATGAAGGAGGAAAAGAAGCTAAGAACAAGAAAGATGGAGGTGAAGAAAAACATACATAAACTGAGAAAGGAAATGCAGAAGATAAAGGTAAATAGTTGAATCACTAATAAATTAATATAATAAGTTTTATTATTCACAAATAAATAATGCAATATAAAAAAAATTAATATTTCTTATTCATAAATAATGATATGCATTATTTATTCACATATGAATTACTTAATCACAATTCTTTATCTTTTAGGAAAGAAAAAGCCAGAAAATTAAAACAAGAAAGGAGAAAAAGGTGACAAGACAAAAGGAAATAAAGGAGGTAAAAATTTGGATAAACATTTCAAAATATAAACTCAAATATTATAATTACCTTACAACTATTTATATGATAAATCTCCTGGCATGCAGATACTCATCCAAGCTTTAGTCTAGGTCTCAGTCAAGATTCAGATCAAACTTCAAGTAAAAAATCTAATGAATCTTCACCAAAAAAAACCACTTACAAAGAAACAAATCAAAGACGACCATCAGAAGGTTGTTATCATATTAGCAAAGAAAAATGTTCTTAATCCAAATCCAATCTCTGTATCAATTCCTACTGAAGTAGGACCATCAAAGCATGATCTGGATCAACCAAGAGAGAAGAAGATTGCTGATGCTTTCAAATCACCTTTCAAATGCAGAATAAACAGACACAAAACCCAAACTGACACATCAGGAGAGTATTGTCTGTGAATGGTTGTTCAACTTATAAGGCAATACATCGCAAGTAACTTTATTTTATATACAATAATCTATGACATTTTGATTATATATTTGTAGAGATGTGGTTGTCCAGACAAAATATGGTCAGATAACAGAAAGAGCAATTATGGAAAGTCTATATGCAAACACAGAGATTTTTGTAGAATTTTTAGACACTTGGTCTGATTTACTTAACCACCAAGAGCTAGAAAGGGATTTTGGAAATTCACCATACAGACTCTTCTTGAAAGTTGGAATTTGTGTAAGTTTATGTTCTAAACTTAATTCCTTCCTTATTCATAAATAAATACACCAATATGATGTATTCATTTATGAATATTATATTTTTTTAACAACTGAAATTCACATATGATTATACAAATATGATGTATTCTTTAACATAATTATATATATTCAACTAAATTCACATATGATTATATTGATTATATTGTCTGATGAAAGAAAGTATGAAAAATTCAAGGAGAACTTTCATGAGAGTACCAATGGGTACAAAAAAATCTTGAACATACAAGATATTGACATGGTATGTTAATTAAAGTTGTTTTTTTATGTATATTTTATCAACAAAATACTTACCATTATATACATAGAAACAGGTATTCTTTCCAGTTGTTAAAAGTGCTCACATTTTTGTGATTGTCTTCAACTTAAAGAAAGCGTCAATTGAAATTCTAGACAATAGTGCAGTTGAGGGGGATTATGAAGGAAAATACGGAGTAATATTGAAACCTTTGGTATGTACCTAATGCACAACAACATAAAATAACCAATTTATTACATATCTAACTTTTATTTTATTTAATGATCAGAAAAATTTCTTTGTGATATACTTTAAAGAAATAAACCATCCAAGACCAAATGCAATCTCAAAAGAAAGTATCAAACCCCAATGACTTGAAATGTCATGGAGAACAGTTAAAAACAAAGTTGATTGTGGGGTCTTTGCAATGAGACATATGGAGACCTATATGGGACAACCACTCTCAAAGTGGAAACCAAGTCTTCATAAAGAAAGTGTAGTTCAGCAAACTACTTTAGAGAAGCTCAGGCAAAAATATGCACACATATTGCTAACTTCTGAAATTAACATGTTGAAGGCTAAGGTGTTGGATCTTGCTGAAAAATATCAAAAAGTTGAATTCAAAGTGCATACTGATCATGCATACAAGGCTATGCAAACAATTCAAAATACATTAGATCAGGTATTTCTTTGCAATCATTTGATAAACGGAAGGTATAAATGATCTAAATGAGATGTTCTTTTGTCCTAATAATTCTCGGGATGCTACAATCAGCTATTCAAGGGATAATCTGATAATATGGTTATCCAGAGAATGTAGACTGCTGAGTTAGATGTGGATATAGCTGTGCATCACCATTAAAAGAAGGCAGAGGTGTGGTCACTGGAGAATACAATATTATAACTAAATACAAAGATACTCTTCTACTCATACAAACAAACAAACCCAATATTTCTCACTTGTAAATTTTGTCAAATAATACAATAACAACTCATCAATATTCTCTCACCCATTCTATTACCATCACAGTAACATCTTCATTACTAGATTGAAAACTATATACTTTCACAGAAACCTCACCAAGAATTGCCAAAAATCACAAGATCCTCAAATTCAAAATTAATGTTGGTAAAGATGAATACATACCTTGTGCTCTGTACAACCTGACCAAGAGTTGCAACAGAAACCTCACGTTTAGTAGCAACAACTCCATCCAACAAAGCTTCAACAATTCTTGGCATAAGTTCAGGTTATCTCATAACAAAAGCACCCTACACATATACAAGTAAGACTCAGCACATCAAACATTTTACGCTTATGAGAACAAAAAAATGTAACAATCTCCTACCACTCTAGCAAGATCTCCCATAGTTACAAGAACACCACTGATGGTGCCATTGTTTACATTCACTTCTGCTGTTCCTTCACATAGTTTAGCCAAAAGCGCCTGAAATATGCCACGTCAGCTTATAGAATAACTAAATATGCATATATATATATATATATATATATATATATATATATATATGTGAAAGTTTAAATAGAACTTAGGGTAGGATAGCTTCCAGTTGTGAAAAAGCTTATGGATTTTAGTGTTTCAGATCTTAGTATACAAACCTCACCTCACTATATAAACCAAATCATCAGCATCCATACACCAAGGGTATAATCGTCATTTAACTCATACATGCTTAAGCCAAAGCCTAAGACTGAATGTATCAAGTCATTAACTCTTTACCTTATGTAACTTATATCATGTTCAAATTGATGATATTATGAAATTTGTTAACTGGAATGTAAAGGGTATAATGGTCATTTTCTCTCCACACCAGAACTGAAGAGATGAAAATTATTTACCTTAATAGAGACCTTGGTCTTAACCTGATTGTCCAGAGCTTCAGCCATTGATTACAACCAATGAAACATGAAGTGATAATGATATCTCACAGATTAAATAATCATCAAAACACATAATACTTTCACACTGAATTAACACATAGTTAAAAAAGAAGAAGAATAAGAAGAAGCTCTAAAGAGTTAAGAGACCTTATCAAACTGAACAAGCACTTGAATAGCAAGCTCAGGACCAATAATCCCACTGAACAAGAACTTGAATAACTAGTCCGGTACGTATAGACTCTGTATAAACTTTTTAGAAATCGAGAATTAAACAGTAGTATAGACTACACAAACAATCATTCTAAAAGATGATTTCAAATTGAGTATTATATACAAAATTATAGTACTCAGAATAAGAAATTGAACATTAGTGTGTAAGATGGTTCAGTGAATTAGAAGAATTAAGAGTCTAAGAATCGATGTGGAAAGAGTCGGTAGTTTCCCGCCATTCCATAAAATCGCGTACCAATATCAGAAATTGAAATACCAATTTCAGAAATTGAACCTGAAATAGTGTTTTGTAACTATTAGATTACTAAATCAAACTTGTTCCAGATTCCAATTGGGAACTATCTCGACACCGTACCAGTTTGCGATCCAGGTCACGTTCGGAACACTTTCGTACCCGATTGGGTACGAAACGATTTGGTACGCAGTTACTGGCCTTCTGTGCGAATTAGGTAACTATGATACCATCTCATCCAAAGTTTCAGTCAAACACCTTATTCATGATTCTAAGATAGTGGCATGTGACTCAGTTACATAGATATTAAAGAGAAGAATTTGGAGAAGAGTGAATCGAACACCTTATTCTTTTTGTCTAATTTACACCTTACCTAATCATTTGAAACTCATATCCATTGGTGTATGCATGACTATCTCGCATCATTGATTTATCACTAAGACTAATAATTAGGCGTTACAATGTGATTCTAGGTTGCCGCCTCCAGCTCCTCTGCATATATAATCTAGAAACTGAAAGTATTAGGTTTAAAATTGATATGTAAAAGATGAGAAGATAGATGAGAAGATGAGAAGATATATGTACCATGGCATTAAAATTGATACATACCTTTGTTGGTCAAGTATGAATGTTTGATATGGGTGTTCTGGTCATCAATCTCGTTTTCTTGATTTGTCAGACCATCCGCTGATAGACTCATGCTTGCTGCTAGGTCGGAATGTTCAGATAGAGCAGAGTTAACCCTGCCTCCGGTGGCAAGAATGTGAGGATTAGTTAACCTAGCCACGATTTGAGGTTCGGGAGTGGTGCTTCTAGACAAAGAACCACCGAGTGCAGATGCGTAAGAGAAGCAGATGACATCTCTTGGGGATGGTTTGGGCTCGAAACGTAAAGCTTACATGGAAACGAGATATTGGTGAAGACCAAAATATGCAAAGAAATAGTGTGTTCGTCGCCCCTTATGTGTTTTGAACCAGGCGAGAGGTATGAGATGGAAATACGAGAGTGAGATAGAAAAAATTAGGGTCGGATTTAGGACCCTAAATCGTCGGCTCAAATTGATAACTGGGAGGTAAAAACCCTAAATCCTCATCTCATTAGGGTCGAATTAAGAGTGTAAGAACTTGTTGGAACCGAGAATTAGGTTTTTGGTGGAGGTGATGGATAGAGGAATTGAGGAAGTTGTGGATGAAGACGAAGGACCTAATTCGAAGAGGCGGGAATTTTTGGGATGAATAGGCAGGGGTTAATTTTTTGGATTTCATTTTCCCCCTAAAAACGTGTGTTTCCTAAAAAAATATAAAGCGACACAGTTACACGACACACATTTTTTGATAGGTGCCCTCCGTATTTCTTTTTTTTTTTTCTTTTCTGACACTAATTTTAGGGTACGCAAAAATGCGTGTCCTCTATCCTTCAAATTTTGGAAAACTAACATTAATTTTTAGGGCATGCTCAAATCCGCGTCCTCTATCAGTGTGTATCATTAAATGCACGTCGTAAAAGGCTATTTTTCTAGTAGTGAATCTCACATATAAAATTTTCATGTTAAAGATTGTCTTTATGTAATTTAAGTCACATTGTGAATCTCAACTATTAATTTTTTTGATGATCTTTATATACCATAATTCACATTGTGAACCTCACATATAAAATATCCATGTTATAATATGTATTGTAATTCACATATAAAATTTTCACAAGGTTAATGTTACTGTATATAAACAATGTAAATTTTCTAAATCTATTGTATAGTTGATTGATTACATTAACATTTAATCATTTAGACCAAAAAAATGGAGTAAATGCATGAAATCACAATGTACTTTCATTATTCAAAGTAGAAAGATACCTACTCCCCCCACCCACACACTAATAACATATCTTTAATAAAACATGTAATTGTATAACATACATGTAGACATTCACATGAAAATATAAACATATTTTAATTGTGTGCGATGCCACGTGTCAGCACCTGGCTAAGACTTGGAGCCCAAGCTCACTTACGACGTGAACATCAAGAAATTCACGACGTAGATCTTCCTCCAGCCCCCTATAAATAAGAGGTGAATCCCTCTTCATTCCTCACACCTCCCATCACTTCCCTCTCTCTCTCTAGAACCTCTTTCTAGCCCCGAAACCCCCTGAAAAGCCTAGGGAACCTCCCTAGCATAAGGTGGAAGCCTCGAAGCGCCTGACGACTCTGAGAAAAGAGCCTTTCGGCTCGGGAACGCTGCTCCAGCGGAGCCCGGTTTTGAGAAAAACCCGTTGTAAATGAGTTATGCCTAACCTATCTTTAGTATAGCTTATGTTTCAATATAGTAATATTATTAGGGCCTTATAATAAATATTTGGGCTATTATTATGAGTCATATAATTGTCGTTATAATATCTTTTTAACCACTCGCAGTACGGGGAGTCTGGTTTGGAGGGCCGCTTGGGTTGTTGGATTTCAGAAGTGCTATATGCCAAAATGATCCTGCTCACCGGTGTTCCATGTTTGGCCCCTGTCTGTACATAGTGGATGAAGAGTATTGTTTTAACACTTATATAATAGTAATAATAGCAAGACTATTAATTAGTCTCGGTTAACATTATACAAAACACTAGTGGTAATGATACTAGGTTTTGTCCAAGGAAGTTGTTTTAAGTAAACGAAGTGATGTCCGAGTACCGAGTCACCACCTTTACAGGTGAGTGCATAGTTACTTTCATCTTACACATAGATATGAAGTATTTTATATAAACTACGTGCTATATGTGCATATTATCTATATACTTGCTATCTATGCTGGATGAACGATTTTGTATAAGTTTTATATGATTTAAAGTGATACGTATTTATATCTACATAATATGTTGGGTAAAACATGGGTAGATGAAATATGAGTTGGACGATAAGTTGAGAGGTGGACGATGTGAGAAGCCTTTTTCCCAAATGCTGGCTTCGTCATCTAGCAGAGTATGGATGACAACCATAGACTATTCTAGACAATCCAGTGAAGCACTAGCAGGATCACAACCTGTAGGTGTTATGAACCATGTATTCACCGGTGTACTCTAAAAACCCATTGACCTGTATTGCGAGTGGACTCTCGAAAATGTTACTATCAATAAACGAGATAACCCTGCTAGATGCGCGTAAAGGACTCTGCGGCAGAAGCGCCTAATAGAGAACATCATAACCTCAGTAGATGCGCCTAAAGGACAATACCAACAGATGCACCTCATAAGGAATGTCACAATTCTGGCAGCTACGTCTAAGTGATAAAATTAGCAGCTGTGCTTGACAACCGTGTCATTTGCAACGATGGACTTCGTGTAGTTTTCTTTGGATGATCCTTAGGAATAAATGAACGATAAATAGCTGATTCTTAAGGTTGATCATTCAGAGTAAAGAAGATAATGGGGATGGGTAATTGGGTTGATTGTTTGATGTTTAAACATAATAATTATATTATTATGGGTCGAAAACCCTATGTACTCACCAGGTTTCCCAACCTGACCCACTCAAGCTTATTTGTATCACAGGTGTCGATATGAAGCTACTTTACAGTGAGATATTTAAAAGAGATGTAGATCACTAGTGTAAAAGAATGTAACTTCTATTTATGCTTATGTTTCTGTATTGCCGATGACATCCCAAATGTTTTAAGATGAATAAAAACACATTTCTTTGGAAATGATTTGACAATGTATTTATCATGTTTACCTGGGAACAAATTCCGAAACCTTTTTATTAAAAGAAGTACTCTGATTTTTATAAAGCATAAACAAAATCGGTCTTTTCTGGCCGTGAAAATGGGGATGTCACAATAATAACGATAATGAACTTAAACATAAGTTATACTTAAAGCCGGTAAGCATAACTCTACTTACAGGTGGTTTAGTGAGAAACCGGACTTTGCGCAGGCAAAACTTCGTCGCTGAATCTTTCTAAAAAGATTCTTCTAGCGCTTCAGCGCTCACCTTATTATACTAAAACTACAGAAAGAAAAGTCAAATCATTAGGGACCAAAATGCTCGGGGGATAAGAAGAGAAAAACTCCTTAATTAAGAGAATGATCCAAGAAATATGAGAGCCTAGAGGCTCTTATTTATAGTAATTGAATTTTCAAAAACTACACTCTATAGTTACTTAATAACCTTATAATTATTTAAACAACTAAACACCCCTTTATAATATTATTTTAAATTGATTTAACAATATTTGTACTACACTATTGTCGAAAGTACTCAACACTAGTCTTATAACCACCGCATCGTCGATACAATTCTAATGATATATACACATGTATGTATTATATATATATATATATATATATATATATATATATATATATATATATATATATATATATATATATATATATATATATACTATATATGATTTATACTTTATTTTAATACAAAAATATGCAATTAGAAATTATAACTCGTTTTTGACGTTCTTTATATCCACGCGTAGCTATCGACGAGATCTATAACTTTCATTTAGACTCCGTCTGCTAATTTTAAATTTATTTTTTTGTCCATATTTTTATAAAATTAAATGATTTTTCTAAAATCATAACTTTGTCGTACGGACTCCGTTTTTGGTATACTTTTTCTCAAAATTCTTATTTTTAAAGAGTACTACGATTTTCTTTTTGGAGGCTTTAGCTAAAAGTCAAGTATTCTCTTCGTAATTTTTTATGTCATACATTCATTGTGCGCGGCTGACTTTTATATCTTACAAAAATCATATCTAATTCATACGGAGTTAGATTTCTACAAAAATTATATATTCGAGATCGAGAAGATGTGTACTTTCTATATAATATATATATATATATATATATATGTTTTGGCGCACTTATTTTTACGATTTACGGACTATTCGACTGATTTTTCACGTTATATTATATTATAATAAGCATGAAACACATAATATTCATATAATTCTTCTTTATTACGTCAAATAGGTTACAATTGTTGACCCTAACTATTATTTTGGTTAAGATTATTTGTCTTTGATAATCTTCTATCAAAATAATCATTTTTAACGCTTGTTATTTCTTAATTGACTAGCCCGAATCTGCGGGTGTTACAATTATCTCCCCCTTAGGATGATTAGATCTCAGAATCATCAACAAAAAAGGGCTTGTAAAATGACTTTGTTTGTTCCCTTTCCATCCTAGATGGTAATTGTAACTGTTATGTCCTTTTAAATGAGAATCTAACTCTAGGAGTCCTTGACTGCTGACGGTGCGCAATCTTGTACCCGCTCTTTATCCTATGTTGGACTTTCAATTGTAACCTTTGAGTTACAAACTCGGTCCTTATTGGAGACTCCTGCTTCTTCTTAAACATACTTAACTTTAGATAAGGTTTTTACTTCGATTACTATAACAGACCAATGGGCCATGTTCTAATGACCTCTCATCTTATGATGCAACGCTTAGACTTAGCTCTTTTTATGTTAGATTCCGGAATGGAAGATACTTCCTTCTTGTTATAATGTGATATAATCACATTCTATCATGTAGCACTTCTAGCTACAAGCTTCTTACTTTAACAGCGATCGCGATACTTCTATTGATAGTTTCAACTATCGTTTACTTCAATCCTCTGGCTTAAGTCGGATGCTACATCGAACATGGTTCTTTGAACCACGTACAATACTTATCATAGCCGAACTCGATTTGATGTAACCACTAGGGTCAGAATAATAATCATCCTCTTTGTGTTTACCGAAACGATGGTAACGACAGACATGAACAAAACAGAATCAATTACTAATGCCTTGGTAACCTTGTGACTCTCCCTGATCCAAGTGAGAGTCTTATGCTTTCGGTAGTATAGGCCTCTACTAGCTTTCACACCTACTCATACTTGTCCTAAGTATTGTCTCGCAGTCCGCAAGTTCTTATTTCCTAAAATCACAAATTGATTTAACACATATGAATGTGTTCAAATAATCATAAAAAATTCCCTAAATTCTACTAGGACTTCTTCTATGCGTATCTTCAATAATCAATTCTACTTCGACTCGGTTGGTAGTGGAAATTCTAGACCATGGGATAACTTTATGGATTATACCAAAAACTCTTTCTTTCTGCCAATCGAAAGTTTACTTCTCCTGTACGAGATGTATTACATATTTAGACGTATTCTAAAGGCAAGATACATCTCTTACGATATCTTCTTATAGGTATCATTCACTATCGTAAGCTTTCTTCTTTCCTCCATTTACTCAATTGGCTACGAGTCTTCACCATGACATTATATTCACAGAAGCATGTGTTTAGTGTATCAGGGCGAGAATATATAAAGAGAAGATTTAGAAATGCAATCCTCCTTATTACTCCAAAAGTTACATGCCAGTTCAAATACTGTAATTAAACGTTTAGAAATCTGAACACAAAAAATTTCCAGATCCGGTCGGCAACAGACCATAGATCCGATAAAATAATGACATCATAAATCATTTAGGACATAAAAGCAATTTAGGCATCTTTCTTAAAATAAGCTAGCGCTTGTGTCTATTTTGGCATAGTTCCTAAATATAAAAGACACTCATCTCACAATCATCACTTAGCATTTCTAAGTTTAAGTCTAGAAATTTCCTACAAATTCTTAGTTTTTTTAAACTAATGTTCTGATACCAATTATGACATCCTCCATTTCACGGCCAGAAAAGACCGATTTGTTTATGCTTTATTTTAAAACCAGAGTATTCTTTTGAAGAATAATATTGCAGACTTTGTTCCCAGAAAAACATGATAAATATATTATCAAAGCATTTCCGAAGAAATGTATTTTATTTGTATTATAAGATTGAGATGTCATCGTTAATACCGAAACATAAACAAAAAACCTTACATTCATTTACACTAATGATTTACATCTCCTTTAATTTTCTCAGTGTAATGTATCTTCGCATCGATACATATGATAAAAATAAGCTGAGTGGGTTAGGTTGGAAACCTGGTGAGTACATAGGGATTTCAATCTCACAGTATATATATATATATATATATATATATATATATATATATATATATATATATATATATATATATATATATATAAGAACTCGTAATATACAATTTCACCTCATATAAACAATTTTACCCCACCCCATTGATCCTCACAACGACACGATCCATACTCTCGGATCTAAAACTAACAGCTTTACCTAATCCATACTCCTGGATTAGGTATGACGTAATCCATGCTCTCGGATCAATGACAAATGACTATGTCTATTTCATACTCTCAGAGTAAGGACAAATGACTATGTATAATCCATGCTCTCGGATTCAGGACAACCAACTATGTCCTTCCATACTCTCGTACAACGGATGAATGACTATTTCTAATCCATGCTCTTAGATCAATGATAAATTTTAAAGTTCGACCCTCCGTGTATATCTCACCTGTACTCATAAGGAGAAACTACCCGAAATTCATCCCAATTAGTTTATGTTTATTATGTATCCTAAATCATTATGTATTATCAGATATACCCTTAACACGTATTTCAGGCAATAACAAATATTTCACACACGAACGTATATTTAAGATTTTAATCAATACTTGTATTAAAATCATGTTCATGAAAGGGACTATGCGCTCACATGTTAAATTTATGTGTCACACCCCCAAACCGGAACGGCGGAAACGTTCGAGGGCGGAGGACGTCATGTTTAGTATCACAACACATGCATCATAGTAATCAAAGTAACACACAACCATTGCATTAATATTAAAGTGTTTACAAAGTATGTGATTCACAAAAGATTGAATCCAAAAGTAAATAACAAAGCAAGACATGAAGCTACTATACTCCATCCTCTGAATCCCAGTGCGCGTACCTGTCTACTAGTTTCCTGAGAATACAAGTTATTTTGAAATAGTAGATCAGCATTTAAGCTGGTGAGTTCATAAGTATTTAAGTGATGAAAAGTAAATTGTTAGTTCTTTAGAAAAGTTCGCCTGTTCCTCTAGAAAATCCTATATTTTCTGATGTGATGAATGATAAGTAAACAATGACTATACAATCCGTCTATAAGTACTAAATGTATACAAGTTATATATACAATCCAGAGTAAACTGACAATCAATTGTGTGAATCTGCCCTAAGCCTACAACCAAACAAGGAACAGGAAATGAGACGGAAGTCACACATCCCATTAGATGGTCATTGTATATAACCCTGACATATTCATTTGGTACTTACGAAGTTAAATGTAATAGTTCTTTATATTTGATGAAAACATTCTTTAAGAAAATCATATATTTACTTTAGTAAACATGGTAACCACAATAGTTCCTTCTATAATCACTTAGTTTATACTAGCTATATATAATCCAATATCGAACAAACAGTTAAATGGATGAATCTGCCCTAAGCCCAAAACCAAACAAGGAACAGGAAGTAAGGCGGAAAACACACATCCAACCGCCTATCGGATATTAATTATATATAACCATGATGTATAAAATAAGCTATTATAGAATTAACCACTAAAGGTCCTTTAAGCTATATTGGTTTAATAAGAAGTATTAAACCCTTTTTATAAATAAGTTTCTCGTTTCACTGACTCAATTGTGAAACGTTGTTTTTGGTAAAAGTGCTATTGTTTCTAGAAAGTTCAATCGAAAACTGTTTACCTTAAAAGATTGATGTTTGCCATAGAAAACCCTATATTTTCTATAAAAACCAATTGGATGTCCATGTTGTTCTATGTTTGAAAAGTACAAGTATACTCCCTACTCTTACTACAATGATGTGTAGTTTTGTTGATATGTTAAACTGAATAAAGACTTGGTTGTTCTGGATACCTGATACGACGATACTACCCTCCTATGATTACCTAATACATACGAGTTGCATATAAACGAGATCGAATAGATAGTTGAATGGGTGAATCTGCCCTAAGCCCACAACCAAACAAGGAACAGGAAATGAGGCGGAAAGCACACATTCCACTGTCTATCGGACTTCAGTTTTATCTAACCCTAAATTATACATTGGGTAATCATATAGTTAGATCCTTTTAGATTTGTTCATGAAACGTTTATTACTACATATATAAATCGTTGTTATCTATTGTGAGTTTTACGACCATAGTAATTGGACCGGTTAACCACGACGTATTGTAGATGTCAAAAAGAATATGACATTTGTCACCTGCAGCCTTGCCGGTCCGGCTGTAGCTAACAGCGAGGTGTATCTATACACAAACTTACACACACACACACACACACATACACACTCTCTCTCTCTCTCTCTCTCTCTAGGAGACTCTGGTCGTAAGGGTAGACTTTCGTTGGTACTTATGTGAGTACTCAAACACGTGTCTCACAAGCTGGATTAACGACTTTACAAGTAATAATGTGGAAAAATCCTTTTTATATTTGACATATAAGTTTATAAAAAGATCATTTTGTTCCTTAAGTTAAACTTATTAAGGTTTATAAGCTTATTTCTATGTCCTATTCAAAGTTTCATGTTCTAAATACAGTTTATTGGTACAAAGACATAATACGCAATTTATATTTTAAAGCACAACATTTCGTGTGTTATACTTGTATTCCCCCCTCCATTTAAAAGCATTTTTTAACCATTTAAAAGATAGATTATAAGGGTATAAACTCACCTTATGTGGGTGATTCAATTGAAGGTTCGAGAAAGGATGAGAAGTTCCACAAATGAAGTCCCGAGGCACAAACGAATCCTAAATGACACACACACACACATATATATATATATATATATATATATATATATATATATATATATATATATATATATATAATGTATATAGCAACTAACATGTAAGGGAAACAACCTTAGGAACTAGGAAACACTCTCAATGGAGTGTTAGAATCACGTGTGATTGATCACAAGGAGTTCACGACCAAACTCTAAGGGTTCACGGCCTTGGGAGGGTTTGCGGCCCAAGATCCTATGAAGGGTTTACGACCCTTATGAAGGGTTTACGGCCCTTATGAAGGGTTTACGGCCATAAACCCTTGAAGATCTTGAATATGGTGATGATAGGTGATGAATCAAGGCTAGAACAAAGGGGTTCCTAAGCATGAACAAGAATAGGGATAAGATACTTACGTTTTAGAGTAAAAAGTGAGCCTTCACTTGATGATACTTGAGAGAGAATGGGTAGTTCATGGCTGGATCTTGGAGAAATAAAGAAAAATGAAGTAATATCATATATATGGAGGGTGGTTCACGGCCAGAAGAGTGTTCACGGCTGTGAATAGGGTTTGTGGTCGTGAACCTCTGATGTTGGGTTTTCTGGTTCGGGTGTAGCCTTCTGATCTCGAGCTAATACTTCATAACACTCAATCCTTAAGTGTAATAGGCTTAGAACTCAAAAAAATGACCCTTAAAAAGGCTAAAAGGCAATATAAATAAGTCTTCCTTTTGGTTGATTGGATTGAATTTACAAGCTAGAAATTTATGGGTTGTCACATTATGACTCCAAACTCGGGCAACGCTTCGCTTCTAACAATTTTATTTTCTTTCGACGAAACCTAGTATCATTACCACTAGATTTTAGTATAATATTTATTATGACTAATTATTAGTCTAGATTTACGAGCGGTATATTTTTATAAGTGTTAAGCAATACTTTTCAACTACGATGTACAGATAGGAGCCATACATGAAACACTGGAGGACAAGACCAAGTTGGCATAAAAGCTGTTCTGAAATCCAACAACCATATGTGGCCCTTCCAACCAAATTCCTCGTACCGCGGGTAGTTAAAACATATTATAATAAAACTTTATATTATATAATACTTAGTGCATATATGCTTTAAAAGTTTATAATAACGATAATGAACTTAAACATAAGCTATACTTATAGCCCGAGAAACATAACTCTACTTACAGGTGGTTTTGCGAGAAACCGGACTTTGCACAGACAGAACTTCGTCGCTGAATCTTTCTAGAAAGATTCTTGTAGTGCTTTAGTGCTCACCTTACTGTACTAAAACTACAGAAAGAGAAGCCGAATCATGAGGGACCGAAATGCTCAGGGGATAAGGAGAGAAAAACTCTTGAATTAAGAGAATGATGCAAGAAATATGAGAGACTAGAGACTCTTATTTAAAGTAATTGAATTTTCAAAAACTACACTCTATAGTTACTTAATGACCTTATAGTTATTTAAACAAGTAAACACCCCTTTATAATACTATTTTAAATTGATTTAACGATATTTGTACTAAACTAATGTCGAAAGTACTCAACACTAGTCTTATAATGATTGCATCGTCGATACCTTTCTAATGATATATACATATGTATATGTATGTATACGTATATATGATTTATACTTTATTTTAATACTTATAAATGCTATTATAAATTATAACTCGTTCATACGAACTCCGTTTTTGACGTTATTCATATCCACACGTAGCTATCGACGAGATCCACAACTTTCGTTTAGACTCCATTGGCTAATTTTGACTTTATTTGTTTCCATATTTTTATAAAATTAAATGATTTTTCTAAAATCGTAACTTTCTCGTACAGACTCCGTTTTTGACATTCGTTTTCTCAAAATTCGTATTTTAAAGAGTACTACGATTTTCTTTTTGGTGGCTTTAGCTAAAAGTCAACCATTCTCTTCGTAACTTTTTACGTCATACATTCGTTGTGCATGACTGACTTCTATATCTTATAAAAATCATATCTCATTCGTACGAAGTCCGATTTCTACAAAATTTATATTTTGGGATCGGGAAGACGTTTACTATATATATATATATATATATATATATATATATATATATATATATATATATATATATATATATATATATATATATATATATATATATATATATTATGGCGCACTTATTTCTACGACTTACGGATGACTCGGCTGACTTTTCATATTTTATTATATTATAATAATCATGAAACACATAATATTCATACAATTCTTCTTTATTACGTCAAATAAGTTACTATTGTTGACCCTAACTATTACTTTAGTTAAAATTATTTATCCTAGATAATCTTCTTTAAAAAAATAATTTTAACGTTTGTTATATCTTAATTGACTAGCCCGAATTTATGGGTGTTACAGTGAGTATTTAATTATTTTGTTAGATTTTTATAGTTGTTAGGTTTAATTAAATATTGGGTTTACTATTTTTCTTGAATGTCAATTTTTTTGAAGGAAAATTGATGTTTTCATAGTAATGAAGGTTTTGTTATTTGAGTGCGTTTTCTCTCTTAATCTAGGTTTTTTATTTCTTTTTTTGTGAAGAAATTTAGCACTTGAAGAAAATCATAAGCAGCAAGCATCAGGTACGCTCTGGTCACGTTCAATTCCGTGTATAACTGTCTACTTTTGTAATGGCATTATGTATGTTAGTTTGAATGAGATAGTGATGATAATTTCTTTCCCTCCTTTGATAGAATCGAGGTTCTTATGTACATACAAGATATGATTAGGTGTTCTTTGCTTAAAGAGCTTCAAATAGGTGAGTATATCAGATAACCATTCACCACCTACCGTATTATCTACCACTTTCTCTTTGTTTCTCTCTCTCTCTCTTACACACACATATATTGGTGTAGCGAATGTGAGAACGTGTATAAAGATTTAGTTTTGAGATACAGGTAGGTGGCAGGTTTGATGAAGGTTTCTGACTCTCACACCCTGATTTTTAAGATTATTTGGGATAACTTATTAATTAGCTTATATATTTTATATATATATATATATATATATATATATATATATATATATATATATATATATATATATATATATATATATAGTGTATTTTGAAGAATATAATCTAAACTGGCCAAAAGAGCAACAATTGTAGTTGAATCCTAACATTGATCCTACAGTTGCTTCATAGTAAATCCATAGAAGTTATAAAAATAAGATTTCCTTGTTTTTATGCTAAATATAAGTCGTGTTTCTATTTTTATTAACATAACTTAATTTGTTTTCTATGGTTAGGTTCGTTTAGGGTTTCTCAAGGCGTGGACTACGAGCCTTTATGCAAGATACATGTAGTTCCACGGGGTTATAGTTGGCTTGCTAAGATTGTAATAGGGATCTTGAACAAACAACAAAGCAACATGCTTGAAAGAAGGTTGTAGGAACATTGATGATTATTCTCTGACAAATTGATGAAATTTTTAATTTCCATCTTATTAGAATGTGTGTTGTTCACTGTGTAGTTTGTATCTTGATTGTAAATTTCTCTTTGTAGATCGTCATATATGATGATATCAAGGGCTAAATGCAAGAAACTTTGAACCATTTCATTTTTGGTAAGTATATATTCTATTTCTTCTATTTTGGGGGTTTTGTTAAAGTTATCTTCCATTTAACTACACTGTATTTAACGTATTTAACTGTGTAGGAGCAAACCATGTGCTAGTGAGGGTAAGATAAAGGTAAGCTTCCATATTTATAAAATTTGAAACACCTCAAATTTTAAACTATTTTTTTCATTTTTAATTTACCAAAGATCACTACTAGAAAAACAGTCTTTTACGACGCACAAAACACGACGCTCTTTGATTTATGTTACACATTAGAGAGCGACATTAAAAAAGAGTCATCTCTTCAAAAAATTTAAGAATTTAGGTTGCACATTACTGAGTGCCCTTAAATTAGTGTCTCACGAAAAGAAATTAAAAACACGGAGGGCGCTTTATTTTAAAGGCGCGTCCTCTATATTTGTCGCTTTATAATTTTAATGAAAACACGCGTTTAGTAGAGGTGGGAAACGAAATCCCCAAAATTTTGAAAAGTCGTCTTCTACCTTCTTTCTATCTTTCATCTTCTCCCCTCTCCCTCCTTCTCTCTCCTCTCTGATCCGCTTCCCCGCCTCTCTTGACCTCCTTATCGATCTCATCAAACATCGTGTCCCATCCTTAATACCTCGCGGGAATCTAAAATTTAGAAAACCACGTACTCAAAAAGTCTAATTTTTCATCCCTCAAAGAACGACCCACATCCTCCATAGATCGATCTCTATTGCTTCATTTCTCACAAGAAATCAAACACTTTACGTTCATAGGGCCATAATTGCAAGGATGCTCACTCACCTTTCTAGAGAATACCTTCGCATATATAACACGATCATCTTCACAAAAATGGCTGCCACCATTGCTTGAGCGGGCTCAAGCTACGATCGACAATCGGAGCTTGAAGCTTTCGACCAAACAAAAACCGGCGTTAAAGGCCTCGTCGATGCCGGAATCCAATCGGAGCTAGGGCTTTTTATGAAGAACTTGCCCCGCCTTTCTCTACTGCGTGTTCTCTCTTCTGCATCTCCACCCTCCAATGAAATCCAATCACCAGGGATCCTATAACAGTTCTTTCTCATGCTCGAACCCTAGATCTCACCTCGTACCTTGCTATATCTCTATAGCGACAACGGCTAAACAGAAACTCCACCACCTCTAACGGCGGCTCGAACCCATTGATTATCTCAATTTCCTCCTCTGTTTGGGGGATGAAAACTAATGACGAATAAACAACTTCATTTTTTGATTCAATTGCTTGATTTTTTCGATTCGTATACGATTGCATCAACAGCTGATCCAGTCTCGCACCAAAATCTATTTGAAGAAGATTAGAGACTGTTCAGCTACAATCACGAATGACACAACCTTCACTCTCCTCCGCCTTCTGTATACATGCTTCTTTGGTATCTACATGTGCGCTAAGGGACTGCATCACAAGTAACTCTGGTGACATGTATGTGAAATTCCCAATTCAATAAATGCTACCATACCTAGATCTCGAGTATTCTGTTGACTTTTTCTTTAATTTGCAGAAGTTCTCCTGGATTGGCATTTTAACGTGTGGATAATACTCTTCTTGAAGATGATGAGCCTTTTAAAGCTCCTGTTCATTTTCAACTTCTCGGGTAAATAAAGAAACATAAAGGCGTTGAAAGTATATCTTTGTGGCTGCCTCAGGCTCCCCCTGGATATTATAAATGGTTTAGTGTTATCCTCCACATTGATAACTAGGATCTGAATTGTTTTATATGTTTGGAATTGCAGATGAAACCATTATCTAACATATCATTGAGCAATATTGGATTTAGTCTCCATAGCAGGCTTGATTACCTCAATGCCACTGTTTGCTTCTCATTGGCCGCCAAATTATATAATGATAAACTTGAAGCTTGGGAGCCTCTTGTTGAACCTATTCATGGTGTCTTAAGGTGGGTTATCTCTTTCTCTATAATTTTTCAAATAGGTTTTAGTGATAAATTTCTAAAGGGATCCCTTTTCTCTTTCTTTCTCCTTGTTTAATGTCTTCTTGTTTGGTTTCGATGTGCAGGTACTAAAATGATGTCAATGCTCCAAGTGCTGCATCTCAATTACTTTTGCTGTCATAATGACTTTTGCTGTCACTACCTTGGTCTCAGGTGCAGCCCAAAATATCCTTGTCTGTACACGAAGAACTGCATCTTGGGGAGCACATATCTGCTCATCTGGGACCTACAATCCATTTCTTCAATGTATGTTGATACTTGTTATAATAAACTTAAAGTTTTTCAATTGAAATTCAAGCGCTTTCCTAACTACACTCACTTCCCCATAAATCTGTTTGTTATTCAAGACAAAAGAAAAAATTGTGAGTTTGATGGCAGGCAACATGGGTTTTTAGATAAATCCTGATTCAAAAATAAGCTTACCTGAACCAATTCATCAGAAGAAGATGCACATGCAGGAAGTTTATCCCTTGGAGGAATCCTTATTTGTTCCCTGCTTTCAGAAGCCATTTGCTTGATTACACCACTAGATTTTCCCAAAAGGCAACCTACTTGAGTAGAAACTACAAGTAGCCTCACAACAAATGTTTCTTCATTCATCTTCACTTCTTCCACCATTCTTTCAAACACACAAAATAGACCCTTCTACACACAAGAACCCAAATATTTCCAAAACTCTTCCACTTTTAACCTTATTTTCTTGAGATACATTAACACCAATACCCTTCTTTTCTGGTTCTCACCTTTATGTCACCTTTGTAAATGGTGTTGTGATTTGAATGATGTTTATTTTTCTATTTTCTCCATTATGTCGTCTATTAATATATGATTTTGAAGATATCCTTTACTAAAAGGATACACAGTAAAAACATCAAAACTTTCAAACTGTTTTAAAAATCATCATTGTCTAGGCTGTCAACATGTGTGTTACTCGAAAAACTAATTTTCAGATTTCTAGAAGTGAACAAGACTGAGCCCTCAACCATTTAAACATATGGTTCACTTTTAAAAAATCTGACATTTATCAATACATTTGTTTCTGGTGTTTTAGTCCCTAAATCATAAATATGGCCTGTGGACAATGACTTCTATTTACAACCATCTACCTCATTGATCTTGGATTCCGACAAAGAGGGTTTACAAGTATTTGGTTAAGATTTCATGAATGATGTGCAAGTTGCATATAATTACAGTTATGTCCCTGTAGAAGCGTATCTGTATTTTGTGGATAATGGCAGATTCTCTGTGGATGGTGTGCTTTCCGATAATCTAGTGACTCCATCAGCAACTTTTAGTAAGTTTTGAACCCTTTAAATCTCATGACATGATTCTGCATATATTGAAAAAGGTTGAATGCAAGAAATAACATTCTATTTCCATAAGTTAATATTTCTACAACCATGCAGGTTGTTTTTCTCATATTGGGAAAAAACATTCTCAGTCAGGTGTGTCATTTTATACACAATCATTTAACATTTATATATATTCATCATAAATCATAAATTAGATCCCTTGTTGCTTTAGGAAAAGGAAAGCCTTTAATTATCTCATTTGAAGGAGCAATTGGGGAGTTTCCAAGGTGTAGCGATTCAACATACAGAGGCTTGTGCAAGCAGCAGTAAGCCTTTAATTATCTCATTTGATGTTTGAAAATTATATTGAGAAAATAATGGAAAGCATGGGAAATGGAAGGGTTGTCGATAGGGTATCTGCATTTGATCCATAACTTCACCCCTTGTACAAACACACCAAAGAAAATCATATCTAACATGCTTATATTTGAATAAATTTAAAGTAAAACTTTACAGAAACCTGAGTCTCACAGTCTTTATGTTTTAGTAACATTTCATTTTTCATTCAAGATGGTATAGATACAACATATCTGAGGTTTCTTGCATCAAATGCTGAAGCTGGTTCAATTATCGGAAAGGGTGGAATCATAGGAAAGGGTGGATTGTACCCAATAGCCCATGTGGTGGAATCATAGGAAAGGGTGGATCCATGATTAGGTAAGACCAAATTTGTCACACCCCAAAACCGAGAACGGCGGAAACGTTCTGGGGTGGAGGACGTCATGTATAATATCAACAACAAGGTAAAGTAGTAAACAAGCAACAACATCATCCATTGCATTAATAAAATAATTATTATACAAATGTATTCTGTCAAATTTTGATAAACACTAAAGCATAAATCAAAATGAAAGATAAGTCTTGAACAAGCTCCATCTTCCTTTCTCCTTGCATCGGTACCTGTCTATGATGACCTGAGGATACAAGTAATTTTGAAAGCGAGTATCAACTTTGAAGCTGGTGAGATCATAAGTATTTAGTGTCTTAATTTGTATGTAAGAATTTGTAAGTCTATGTATTGTAAGTATTGAAAGTGTATATGAACTGTAAGTGTTTGAAAAACCCTAGAAATCCCTATGATTCCTACTAGTACTTGAAGGTGTCTTCTACCAAGACCTAACTGTTCTGAATGTAGCCTTCTACCAAGGCATCTAGTTTATGGATGTGTGTCTCGTGTAAGAGTATGTATTTTCCCAAGTATAACTATCATTAACAAAAATATAGTCTCTACATTACCGTGCGTCGTGTGAATGTTCACGAAGTGAATGAAATGGGAAAATGAACTAGTACTATGGTGTAGTGCTATTAGAACTACTGCCGTACTAACTACCTTAAATCGTATTTATATTAAGGCATTATGTGATAAATTGCACCATACTATCGACTAGTAACAACGACATAATGAATGGTCATAATAACGAAATGACGTTTGGCACCCTCAGACCTGCAGGTCCCACTGTAGCTAGCAGCGAGGTGTAGGATTGTCAATCCAGTATAGATCTATACGCAAACTCACGCTCTCCCTCCAAGAGACTCTGGCCACAACTCGAGTCATGAGGTTTAAGTCATGCTCCGATTTAAATCACAGTAATTATCGTATTCTAGTATATGTAATGTAATGAACTGTTCTAGCTGTAATGTACGTGCTCTCTACCTAGCAAGTATAGTAATGTAATCGTTCTAGTATAGTTGTATATGTTTTCGTCCTAGTATAGTTGTATATGTAATGTACATTAATGTTCTAGAAAGTATTGAATCATGAATGAACTGACTCATTGTATGATATCGCGTTCTAGTAATGGTTCTAGTATCTTCCTAAACTACCCATATGGTAGTTTACTAGTAATCTATCTGGTACGTATGGTCATGGATGTATACCCTTGCTACCCAAGGGCATGGGATGAACTGGAAGGACCTTTTATGACTATATATGTACACATGCTATATAACTAATATTTAAACGACCTTCGGACGAGTACCCGATATCCCACCAGACCACATCTCAAGCGCGAAAAGGAAATAGGGTGGTTAGCCTTCCTAAGTCTTTTAAACATTTCTTATATAACTTTACATATAGATGCATGCAATTTATAATACAATAAAAACATAAATAAGTTTTGTAAGACATTTGAAACAGAAATATTATTTTAAGAAAAGCTCAACTTGATGTCAATCTATAAAACAATTTGAAGGCATAAGTTTGATAAAACAGTTTAAGTATAAGGAACATTTGTTTGAATCACAGTTGTAAATAAGTTTGAAAGGTAATGTACAGAGTAAGATGTACAGTGTAATAAGTAGTTTAAAACATATAAAATGTTTATAAAAATCATTTGTAGGAAACCGTTTGGTAAAACGGCTCATGAGTAGCCAAATCTTTTGAATGCTGTATATTAATCACATGTGATTGATATAATAACTAGCGTAATTCTACTTATTAATCGCATGTGATTGATATAATAACTAGCGTAATTCTACTTATTAATCGCATGTAATTGATATAATAACTAGCATGATTCTACTTGTATCCCCCCATAAAACATTTAAAAGTAGTTTAAAACATTAGTTAAGGGGTATGAACTCACCTGCAGTAAGTGACTGGAATTGAACGGACTGTTATCGTAGGGAAGGATTGGACAAGTGCTTGGTGTCAAGTGAAGACTTAGACACACACAATGATCCTAATTACATATAAAGACATATGTATATAAATAATTAGAGATTAAATCACTAATTATACAAGTATAAACATTTAAACGCGAGGAAAACACTTTTGGTCAAGTGCTAGGAGGCTAATGGGTTGCAACAAAGGAGTACAATGCCCCTAATGTGAGTTTAAGGTCTAATGTCCATAATCATTGGAGTTTACGGCCCAGGGGAGTAAACTCCTGGCCGTAAACTCTCAACCAAGGCCTAAATGGAGCTTAGAATTATCACAACTCTAGTGGGGAATTATTTCAAGGCTTAAACAAGTTATTGGGTACCATATTGACTCCTTTGGGGAGTTTACGGCCCATAGACCATATTCCCTTGGAGTTTACGGCCGTAAACTCCCTTGGGAGGGTTCTTATGGTGTTTTCAAGTCTCAAACATTTCTAGGAACTATTCTAGGCTATTGTTCTTGGCTTTAGAAGAGTTTATGGCACCATTTGGCACCATTTTATGGAGTTTACGGCTTTAGAACCTTTTGGGCCGTAAACTCCCTCACTCTTGGTGTTCTAAGTGTTTTAACTAGTCCAAAACTCATTTAGGTACATGCCCAAATTGTCTCTTGGCTTAAGGAAGGATTTAGGGTGTCCTTTGACCCCTTTAAAGGTGTTTACGGCCCAAGAGTTTGTCTTGGCCGTAAACTCCTTTTTCCTTGTGATTTCTTGTGTTTCCTAGGCTATAAACACTTTAGGGTACTTGTCCTAATTTAATCTAAGCTTTAGGAAGTGTTCATAGCATTTTGGCACTTAAAACTTGGAGTTTACGGCCTAAGAAGCTCCTTGACCGTAAACTCCCTTCTAGTCATGGATCCTAATTGTTTTGTGGTATAAGGCATGAATTGGAGGCTCCTAGTTCGAGTTCTAAAGCCTTGAGGGTCATTGGAACCCTTTAGGTCCTTAAAATGGAGTTTACTCCCCAAGAACGTTCTTGGGCGGTAAACTCCCGGATCTCACCTATCTGGCATGTAATCTAAGTTATTAAGCTTATAACAAGTATTATAAAACAACTAGAGAAGTATACTCACGATTTGGGATAAAAACCCGAAGATCCGTGAGAGAGAATTTGGCCTTTCTCTAATTGGAATTCAACTAGTGAACCAATTTGGTTCAAAATTCTATTTATAGTCCTGAGATTTTTGGCAGAAAATATTTCTATTCTCGGAATGAATTCTAATGTCCTAGAGTATTGGAATTACAGTGTTGCACAAAACCCTAGTGCATCCACTCTCCTAATATCTCCTTAGATGTACAATCCTGAAAACTATCAAACTTATACTCGAAATTTGAGTTTACATTGTAACTGTTCTAACTTCTATTGGATTGAAATGGTTTGTTCAGAATGGAAATGTCGGGTTGTCACAAAATTTGATCTATTACTTAGTAATTTTAAATTCGTGACAACTTCCATTTTTGATATGTTATTACATTTACAGGTCCTTCATTGAAGACTATGGACCTAACATTAAGATCTCCCCTCAGGGTCACAAATATATTGGATTAAATAATAGGCTTGTAACAGTGAATGGCACCCTACAACAACTGGTGCAAGCTATTAATCTGATTTTATTCAAATTATCCGAAGATCTCTACTATCTTCAGTCCGTTGGCCCCCTATTTCCATATGTTGCTGGTATGCTTTTTTTTGTTACCGATTTCCCTCATACATAGAAGAGTCCAGCAGGACTCATCACATGCATGACACAAGGAACTACTAATCTTCTTAGTAGTTAATACAGTTTATGCCATAAGTGATGCTGCCACCCACGTCAGTTGAGCAGCACATAAGGTACATTTAATTCCTATTTTTATTTTTAAGTCCATGGTGTTAAATTAAACTAAGATGTTGCCCAGGGTATTATTGCTTTTACAATGGATGACCCATCTGCATCAGCTTTTTATCTATTTATTTTTTCTATTATCATATCTTGTCACTTCTCAATGACATTATGTGTTTGTTATTGGATCAAGTTCCAGAGAATGATGTCAAAGGAATTTCTAAGGATAAACCACTGTATGATCTATTTGTTTCTTTACTTTAATGAGTAAAATTAAAGTTCTAAGGATATTCATATTCCCCTTCATTCTTGATTTATATATCTACATGGTATAATTATTTTTAATTCTTCCTTTTGCAAAAAGCTATGCTTTTGATCAGTAGGAGGCTTTGCTCTCCTTGAAGAAGAGTGGCAAAATTGATGAATTATTATTACAAGTAAAGCCAGCTGTCCATTTTTTTATTTTTTTATATTAACATTTTAAATTTATAAGACTTAACAAGATTACCTCAATCATGCTTTTTAGGGTAAAGAGTACATCTTGTTGCTAAACTCAGATAATTTGGTTGAAGTTGTGGACCCAAGTATCCTTTTTAAGTTTATAATTGTTAGTTTCTTTTTGACTTAATGAACTTAATATATATATATATATATATATATATATATATATATATATATATATATATATATATTTGAGTATGGCTTCTCAAATATTTTTATAAACATCATTTATCCTGGGAAAAATGTTATAAATTAAACAATTAAACAATAACCAACTAAATGATTTTGGGATCCTTATGATATGTACCAGAGATTCTAAATCATCTTATCTAGAAGAACATTGAGTATTGCATGGAGGTAATTACTATAATGCCCTTTTCTTATATTTACTTTGAAAATGTTAATTCTTACCTTTTGTCTATGTAGGATCCACCAGGAGCAGGAAAAACACAAACAATTCTTGGGCTTCTTAGTGCCGTATTACAAACCAACTGAGTATATAAGTCTCTTAGTAACTTATGCAGGTAACAATATTGTTCATAGCTGGGCTGTTAATGTTCCTGTTCGTTTTCATTTATGCAGGTAACAATCTTGTTGAAAGGACTTATGAATCAGATATTAATGGTAACAAGTTTAACACTCGAGTCCATACGATTAGATGTTAATGGTAACAAGTTTAACACATGTGTCTTTGTTATACATACAAATTAAATGCAATGGATTGTATTTTTTGGATATGGTATTTTATTTTATATTATGCAATGGATTGTATTTTTTGTATATGGTATTTTATTTCTATTATGAGAGATTAAATGCAAATTTAATTTATAAATTAATAAATATATAAATATATTTTTTTTAAAAAAAAAAAAATCAAAATTACGATACGCAAAAATGTGTGTCGTCTTCATTTATGACATGGCCTTTCTTGACTGGTGCTTCCTTGATACGCATTGCGTGTCATAAACACGCGCGTCGTAAGGTTACAACACGCAAATGCGTGTCGTCTTCCTTTATGCAAGGGCCTTCCTTGATACGCATTGCGTGTCATAACCGCGCGTCGTAAATGCGCATCATAAATGCGCGTCGTAAATGCGCGTCGTCTATAGACGACGCGCAAAAGCGCGTCATCTCTCTTTATGACAGGGCCTTCCTTGACGCGCATTTGCGCGTCGTCTGAGCATTTTACGACGCGCAATGAGCGTCGTAAAAGGCCTTTTTTCTAGTAGTGGATTAGGGTTTCACAAATCAAGTTCTCAAGTACATAATTATCCAAACAACATTGTCACAAAATATTAGAGTTCATAAACTGTCCCAACAACAAATCCCCCAACGAGTGTGTACAATCAGACTTTCGACTTCCTGTGGTCATCAAAAGTACCTGAAACACATAGATAACAACTATAAGAGAGAAGCTTATTAAGTTTGCAAAAAGACCACACAAAGCACAACACAAATAAACAGCTATGGGATATCAATAACCTTGGGGACTATCAGCAGTCCCAATGGGCTAACAGCACACCTGGTTGGTTATCAACAACTCTAGAGACTATCTGAAGTCTCAATCACATACAAACAACATAACATAATAATAAAAACTAGACCCAACTGTTCATCACAGATACAACTATCCTACCACATAGGTAAAAATAAGTTAGACTCCCTTAACACTGTTGACAAGTAAATCTCACACCCGAACTGCTGGAACTAGACTCCGCCTAATCAACGAAATAACTAACCCTAATTAATAATTAAGGTCTAAAACTCAATTCGCGAGTCCGTATCCCACAACTTAGTCCTCCAAGGAAAAAAAGACCATTTTTCCCTTCACATAGTCCAAAACCCTAAGTCTTGACCGATAGTCAATGTAACAACCAAAAACTTCATGAAATTTAAACTTTTCAAAACAACCATTTTTCTATATAAGTGTTTACAAAAAAAAACCATTATTCCCAAAACATTATTTAAAACCAAAATCTCTTTCAACATAGTTTCGAAACATTTACATTATCAGAGCTTCCCAGAATTAATAAGTCCAAAATGCAAGCATGTGTACGGTCACGCCTTAACTTTGCCACGATCCACTGAAGTACCTGAAACTATAAACCAAAACTATAAGCACGAAGCTTAGTGAGTTCCCCCAAAGTACCAACACCCAACCAGATAACATATACAAATAACAGCATGCATACAGAGCCTTCACTCTAACTGGAATGCCCTGTCGGCCTATATTCCATCCGGTATGGTCACAAAACCTACATCATGACTTGTATGCCACCTCGGGCCTTCAGCCTATCTAGACGTTCTCCAGGTCTTCAGCCTGACTCATACGCCCCACTGGCCTTCAGTCTATCCGGGACGCCCTAGGTCTATTGACCTTCAGCAAAAAGCAGGTCCGCCTCAACCCAACCGCACATAACATGTCAATATATATAACAATTAAACATATAACCATCCAATAGAAAAACAGGCAGATCTTACAGATCACTAAGCATAACATCATCCTATTACCAGGATACGGATCTAACATATCACAAAAACACCATAGCAACATCCTACCTACCAGGATACGATCTAATAGATCATAACAAGACAATAGAAACATCCTATCTGCTAGGATACCGATCTAACAAATCATAACAATACAATAACAACATCCTATCTACCAGGATACTGATTTAATAGATCATAACAATACAATAGCAACATCCTATCTACCAAGATACTAATCTAACAGATCATAACAATACAATAGCATGCATAACAGGATATCAATCCAATGGTCCGATATTGGTGCCTTCGACCCGCAAGTTCAATGAGGACAACTCACCTCGACTGTAGAAGCTCTCCGAAAAAAATCCCTAGTTGCTGCCCTGTCGGCCTCCTGAGCTATCAAAACCAACAACACACCCAATTAGCAATTGGGTTCCAAGCTATAATCCATAGTCCATACTTGGGGTAAAATGACAATTTTACCCCTGACCCAACATGCACCAAAACTAAGGACCAAAACTAAAAGATCCACAAAGGCCCACTAATGGCCCAATTTTCTAAATTGGGCCCAAACCCATATGGGTCTTATCCTAAGCCCATATTTTCCTTAAATCCAAATCAGGTTATCACAAACACCCCTCAGGAAAAACTTGTTCAAAGACGTAAATCAAAAGTCAAAGTAAACGGTCTAAGTTGACCCAACTCATTGAGTTGTCCTTCAACTCATCGAGTTTTTCCATCAATCTACACAGATCGGGAAAACCAAGTTAACTCGTCGAGTTCCTCTATCAATCTGAAAATGTCGGGGAAAAATCAAGCCAACTTGCCGAGTTGACCCACCAACTCATCGAGTTTTGCAGAAACCCACCTCTTAACACATTAAGCATTTAATCAATGAGGACATGACTCCAAAACATAGATCTGACATCCTTAAGCTAGAAAACCACGTAAAGTTACCAACTTTACGTTCATGCGTGTCTAAATGAAGCTCTTAAGCTTGGAATGGACTTAATAATTGACTTAATGCATGCATGACACTAGAATCCTCATCAAGTTTGCACCTTTAATGTGACAATTAGCAAATCTAGGTCAAGAAAAGTTTAAATTGTAACTATGTACAAATGAATTCACAGTGTAATCTTGTTGCAATTGATTCTATAAATCAAAAATGACATTTTTATAAGAGTACATATATATGCTTACTCTAAGAATCATGTTCGTAGTAAACATTTAGAAGTCCAAATTAGAAAAATGAAATTGTCAAACATAAATCAAAAGTGGGGTATTACTTTAGGATTTCGGCCAAGAACTCCACGACCAAAATCACCCTTTAAATGGGTGAGACCCAAAACAGCAAACACAATGAAGTAATGGGTAGCACCGAAAACCCTCCCATGAAAGGCATAGAAGCCGAAAATCCCTCTCCCATGCAAAGCAAAAACCGACCCCCCCCCCCTTGGCAAGTGATTCCGTTTGGGTGCAATACCCGAAGTGTTGACTTGTGAATGACACCTCCAAGCTTTACATCCCTTTACCCATCAAACAACCATGCATGGCAAGTAACTAACCACCAAGTTTCCATGCGAGACCCACTAGTAACCAACATATAACAAGAAAAGCCTCACCTCTCCTCCTCTTTTTAACTCTCGGCCGCGAGTGGGTATATCTTACTCTTTCTATTTCCTTTCTACTCCAACTTCATTTTCTCTCTAGAAACAATACCATTTTCCTTCAAGAATCATCATCTTAAGGCCGATCCTAGGGAATTTGGTAAGCATTTTCATGTATCTCTAGTGTTTCTAAGCATTTTTGAGTTAATTTCACCATCTTTACACACATTATATTGTGTTAACCCTTAGGATAATCACACCTCTAAGAAACTCATCAACCTCATACAAGAAGCTAGACTCGAAACCTCATCTCCTTCCTCCAAACCATCCATAATAATCAGCTCATTGTGAGCTTCATACCCCCATTTTTCGAGTTTTTCATATTTTTAGGGGGGGGGGGGATACAAGTCAAAATATGTTTCTCTTCTGGATATTTGTATGTTTCACTCTTACTATTTGAATATGGTATAATAGTTGTATAAAATATAGATATCACCTCTCTTTTTACACAAAATCCATATCATGTGAAGTTTGGTATGCAAAGATAACAAAAAACATAACTCATTTCTTGATAACAAACATTAAAAGGAAAAATATGAGTTGTACAAAATACAAGTTTTTGGTAATTTTTACTAAAAATAGCTTTCTAGTAAAAATTGTTATATTTTAGTCATTACTGTTTTGGTGGGTTAAAACCCAAGGATATTAAGTTTTAATAACATATATTCATACCAGACAAGAATTCAACTTTATATTTATATAAAAGTTTATATAAATAGTCCACACAAAAACATACAAGGCAAACTATAATTGGTATAGTTTGGGAGTCACAAAACCACACTTTCATAATTTTTCAATGGTATAATTATTTCATTATACAAGAAAAAGGGAGTCGTAGTTCATGTAAATATGTTAATGCTCTAGTGAGACATTCTCTTCACCGTACCTACCTAGCGTACACTTTAAGTCCTGCATTATAACAAGTGTCTCCTAGAGGGAGAGAGAGATAGTTGTGTATAGACCTATACGGGATTGACAACCCCATACCTAAGTTGTTTGCTATAGTTAGACCGGCAAGTCTAGGGTGACAAACATCTACCAATTCCGATGCCTAAAGAACGTCGTTCAGACATAACAATCATATTAAGCATGGTTATAATAACTCACATAAGGATTAACAATACTACTTGGTTTACGGGAAGCTTACACTTCATCAGTTTTATAAAAATATAAAACTACATACTACCTTTTAGTACACTATTGATTACATTTCTGGTCTTAGGGTTTAAGACTACAATTCACATATAAGAAAATATTGGATTTTCTGGAAACATACATTGTCATATTTACAAGGAAAAGATACAAAAGAGTTACATACATTTTTAGTCTTGGATATGAGACTTACAACCTACTTTTATTGAAAATATCGGATTTTTTGGAAGTATACAAAACCATTTAATGCAAAACAGTTACAAACCCCTTTTCGTTCAAATTTTTTTTATGAACTCACCAACTTAATTGTTGACGCTTTTCAAAATCAATTTTATTCTCAGGGAACCAGTAACCAGGTATTCAAATCAATTTGAGAACAGAAGTTGTTGCATCATGGATTTCTACTTTTTAGTCCTTTGATATGTAATTTTTGAACAAACACAGTGTGTAAACCATGTAAACTTGTATTCTAAATGTATGATGTTTGGGTTGCTATGTTTCATTTATATTCAAATGTTGTGATACTATACAATGACGTCATCCGCCCCCGTACATTTCTGCCATCCTGGTTCGGGGGTGTGACATTTAAGCTCAAGGGTACCAAAACCAACTCAGATCTGAAAGAACAACCTCAAAAAATGACTCTACTCCATCATCATCCCTGAAAAGAGGCCAAAACACAACAAAATCCAAAATAAGGAGATCTAATCAAATATTAACCAAGGTTATGACTTTGTACCTGAAATGTGTTCAAAATAGAGCAAAGAACCCATATCTGAAAGCTCCTACTCGAACCACCACTTTGCATCAAGCTTTTCTTCCTTCAATCATCTTTAAGCACACGAAAACACACCCACAATGGACTCACAACACTCAAGGAGGATCTAAGTTTTTGAGATTAGGGTTAGGGATTATGGAGGCTGTAAATGAGGCCAACACCTAGGACTGAAGGTGTTTAAATAGGGTGCAACTCCCTAAAATTAGGGTTTCATTTTGAGTGGCCAACTTGTCTTGTTGAGGCTCCTCAACTCGGAAAGTTGGTTCATTAAACTTCACAGTCAAGCCAGCTTCTACTCGCCGAGTTAAAGCTCCTCAAACTCGTCAAGTAGACCCATTGAATCCCCACGATTCTTCATCTTCAACGTGTCGAGTTGGCTCCTTCAACTTGCCACGTTCAACTTGAAATTGGCATAATTCCACAATTAACCTTCTAGATTTTGGGTGTTACAACTCATCCCCACTTAAATTAGATTTCGTCCTCAAAATCGCTCATTATTAATACTCATATCCAAACGACCAACCTGATGATTGCAAATGGAAATTCTGCACCTAAGACAGTCTTCCCATGGAAACCGAAACTTCCATCCCGAAGACATCAATTAAAACTTCAGCCAATGCAAACCACTTCTACCCTTCTAAGACCTGAAATCTATAATGGTCTGACTCCCCAACAGACCACCCTCGCTGAAGTAACTCCATGCCAAGCTCTCAACGAATAACAAACCAACCATAACACTTCTAACTCTAATCATACAACGGCTTATCCCGATCTACCGAAACCATCCTTAGAATAGTTCTTCAATCCCGATGAAGAACGGATCCTCAATATTTTGAATAAAAACCAATCTTACCTCACCAAAAATCCAAAACCTAAAGTCTCAATGGTCTGACTCCCCGTCAGACCTCTCCCACCAAACTGTCACCAAGCCAACCTCATAGAGTCTTGTACCAAAATATGCTTCCAACCCCTGATCACATTACTGCTTCAAAGGAAAACAAAGTCACTAGCTATATACAGTGAAAAAACACGTATACTCGACAGAAGGTTCAGATAATCATTCGAGTAGAAGATTCATCCCTACAACGGTTAGACTCTAACGAGTGTTATGCAACAGGTTCAAACCATTACTCTGAGATTATTTAATCCCGCTGCGCGTGACTTATCATTTCCCAATCAGCCAGATACTTCACACACACGTGAAATCCCACGCCGCCAATACTGCCCACAACACTAACACTGCCTGAAACTCTGATACGAGGAGCCTGAAACCCCCTCACTTGCCCAACCTTCACAATGGTAGAACCATCCTGGAATACAAACACATAATATAAATCTTGAACCCTCCAGCTGATGTCTTAGACATACATATATCTTAACTCACATTAATCTAAATACGGACCTTGCACGGATCCACTCTCGATTCCATCCACGAGTTTCCACCAAAAGTCTGCTCGACAATGGCTACTAATGATACCTCCTCACAAAATCTTCCCTAAAACTGATGAATATCCATTTGAATCTACTCCTAGTCCCTAACTGGGAATTACCAGAACCATAAAGAATGATCCTCGAAACACACTAACCGCGAACTTATCCCAAAACCAAACCATATGAAGAACCCAAAATCTTAACACCCTTGACTCTATGCTATGCCATTACCGACCACTGCTTTGACGAGTAACTTGTTGGATTAATGTCTAAGTCCATAACTATATTTGGTAAGACTTGACCCGACCCGGCATGGTCCATTTGGGTTGCATACCATCATGCACTTGAATGAGAGAAATAAGACACTTATGGTTATTAATATATTATAAGTTCTAGTATATTAATAATAAGAATAATAAGATTATTTAATTAGTATTGATCAAGAATTAATCTAGGATTAATTAAGTGATCAAAAGAAGACTAATTAAATATATGGGTTGATTGTGTAAATCATCCATACTTGTATAGTGGGCTAATGCTCCATGGATAATCAAGTTGGGCTAAAACCCATAGGATGGTCCATGGATGCTCCATGGTGTATTTGTACCCATGGATCCAAGGAAATGGAAAGCCATGACAATTAAGAGTTTACCCTAATTGTGTAACTATATAAGCATCTTATTATTGAGGAAAAATCGGCCACTAGTAGTATTCAAGAAAGGGCTAGCCGATTTTGGTGAGTATAGAATTCTCTCAAGTCATTCTAAGTGTTTTGATGATTGTGATTCCATTTGAGGTGTCACACTTGGGGCACTAAGCACTCAAGCTTCATGAAGACTTTCTACATCAAGAGGTATGTATTCTATCTTGTTACATTATTGTTTTGTATGCTAGATTAGGATAATACCTTGGAAGTTCTTATTTGCATGTATAATAGAGAAAACATAGATCCAAGGTATTTAGGGTTGCATGTACACTTAGGAGTGTTAGAATGCACAAAACCCTACAGTGGTATCAGAGCCACGGGTTGTTTTCTGTTATATTGATGCAAATATTTTATTTTCAAAGTTGAAAAAAAAAACATGAAGTTTGTCAAATTTTAAGATAATTACTTGTTCTTGTGAAAAACTAATTATTTGTAAAATTTGAATAATTTGCTTTATGAGTTGAATTAGGTCAAATTTAATAAAAGATAAAATAATATGATTATTTTATTAGTTTTAAAAGTTTGATCTAAAGAGTTTTATTTTTTTTGAAACCTCCATAAGTTATGGATATGAAAAGGTTTTTAAAAAAATTGATTCAAAGTTTTATGGAGTTACAAAAAATTTGGTGTTAATGTTTTAAAGGATTCCATAACTTAAGTATAAGTTATGGATCACCAAAAGTTTTTTTGTGTTACCTTATTTTATGAGTGAATTTAGATTAATGAATAAAATTATGTGATAGTTGGTTTTAATCCAAATTAATCTAAAAAGAAGTTCATAAAATGTGTTTATGTAACTTATAAGTCACATTTATGAATCTTAAAACTCATAAAAGTTGGCAAAGGTTACAAAAATGAAGAGTCTAGTTCTAATTAAATGGTTTTATGACTCCATAACTTGTCCTCAAGTTATGGAGGACCAAGAGTCTCTTCATTTAATAAAATAAAATAAAATAAAAAAAAGTGTAACCTTAATTAATTCCATAAGTTATAAAATAAAGAAAAGTTAATTCTTTTATTAGTTTAAAGTCTTCCATAACTTGTCCTCAAGTTATGGAACTTGAAGAGTTTTTGGATTAAAACTACTTTAAACACATAAGTTATGGAATTAATTAGTTTTGAATAGTTTCAAAACTTGCCCTCAAGTTTTGGAATTTGTAAAGTTTTCACTTATGAATACTTTAATTCCAAGTTAGCCCTTAGAATTTTAAAAGTTAAAATTCAACCCTTATACTTTATAATATTATAAGTTAATAATATATATATATGTATAAGAGTAAAGTCAGTCTTACCGCTAGTACGCCTCATTCACGAAGCCGGTCTATAAGGTGGGTATAAGGTTGTTGCCTATAAAATGGCAACTTAATGGGTGTCCACTCTCACCCACCGCTTGCTTGACTGGTGGAGGGTCGTTAGCCGAACGGGTTTGACAGGACTAGAATTCTCCCTTCATTAAAAGTATTAATGATAATACTAAGTAACTAAACTCTTAATAATACCCAATCTTAGTTACTTAGGAAAAATGTGAATAAGGTGCTAACCCATGAAATTACACTTTACACTTTGTCTAAGTCGTTAGTGGAGCGTGTGTGGTTAACCGGCACACTAACTTGGACTTAACAAGGTAGGTAAAGGGTGACTTAATATTTATCATAGTATCGATGGAGCGTGTGTGGTTAACCGGCACATCGATTGAGGGGTAATTTATTAAGGGTACCAAGTGATTTGCATGGTTACTTCACACCTTGTTTTGTGATCCTCGGCATCCCAGTCACAAAACCTGAAGGGCACACTCGAGATTGAAACATGCCTTTGAACAGTTCAATGAATCTCAAAGATCTAGGAGTTTCAAAACCAATTAAAACCTAATAATACATTTCGTTTATCTTGGTGGAAATTGGTGAATCGTCATTCACCTACCTTCAAATATTTTATAGCTTGGATTACGGCATACCTCTTCTAAGTTATAAAATAGTTTGTTGGGTCCTAGCCTTAATATTTCATATTGGGTGTCATATTAAGGATTTTAAATCAACTATCTTGAATATCTCCCAAAAGATGTCTGTAATAGACACCTATGATCTTCCCAAATCTAGTGAAACAAGGTTTCCTAAATGAAGATGATGTCCTTTGGAAATCATACTTCTTTCACCTCCTCCAATTATTCTCCCCAACCCACAAGTTCTTGAAAAGTTTAAGGTCACTCAAGCCCTATTGGCAAGGCAAGGTCTAGGTGTGAGCACATCTTGGAGATGTAGTCACATATTGACAAGCCGGGAGAGTTGGGTGTCAAAGTCTTGAGAAAGTTGGTGGTTCAATCACTTTCTAAGTCACATAGTGAGTTCCTTTAGGACACCTATGAAACAGACTATGACAAGACCCTTAACGATCTTATCTATTTGCTAAGATCAACTTCCTAAAACTTTATGGACATTGACAATGATGACATTGGATATCCAGTAAAGCATTCTCTTCCCAATGGAAAGGGATCGGCCATAGTCAACTCGGTTGACCAAATGGTAAAGAGAAAAGCTAAGTCTGTGATAGTCTCGTGTACCATTATCAAAGGGTCCATATGTTTATATTGCCAAGGGAAGGGGCATTGGTTGCGAAGCTGCCAAATTTACCTAAGGATGTTAAAGTCAATAAGTTTGACTCTACTTCAGGTAAAGACCACTATCTAACTCTGTTAAGTTTCTATTCTGAGATTCCTGATACATGATGTGACTGGGTCACATGGTGATGTTTTAAGAATCAAAGAAAAGTGAAGAAACTTAAAGAAAGAATATGCTGAATCTGATGGCTTAGATGGATTTCTATCGCATAGTTTGAAGATCGGATTCTTGAGCAACTTCTTAGGAGTTATGAGATATTGCTTAGGAATAGATAACAACAAGTTTTCATATGGATTGTAAGGATAAGTTTTTCCGCAAAGTTTTAAAATAAAAGAAAATTTTTTTGATTTTATTTATTTTAAAATATCCTTACAATGGCTTTTGAGGAAAAATTGTTGCTTATATAATTCCGTTAAGAGCAAGAGTGGAAATATGAAATTGATTCTTTCATTTGTGGTAATGTCTAAATTTACCAAATAAGGAAAGATTCTCATCATCCAAGGTTCAGTTGGACCGGAACTTGGAATCATGCAAGTTGTATAGCATGATGAATGAGAACTTTCAAGTTTTGGAAAATTAAGACTAATTACTTGTTCACATGGATGTGTGAATCAAGTAAAGGACTAAGGGATCGAGTACACATTCTTGTGCACTGGTCAAGTCCACCACAAAAAGTTTGATAAGAGTATTCGTCATGATTTACTTAAGTTCAGTAAATATGATTATACTTACAAGCTTAAGTGTAACTCTGAGACATTGGAAAAGGTTCCAATGTAAGGCAGAGCGAATAAGAAGAATCAATTTAGGCAGTAAGATAAAAGTTTCTCAAATCTGAAAAGATGGGAGAGTACTTTAGTATCAGTTTTTGTGATCATCTTAATGATTAAGAAACCATAGCACAATTAGTTCTCTAAGGAAATCTTAGTGCATTCTTATGACTAAGAAGAGGGCTCTTGAATTGTTGAAGTGGTTAAATCAAGAAGATGAGTCATACTTCGTTCCAATACAAGTCTTAGAGTCATACTCCAAGATTGTAATTTGAGTGACATGTCTCAAAAGAAGGTTAAAACACTTGTCAAATGTAAGAGTAAAAGTTTTTCTACTCTTGTACATTTGAAATTGGTAAGTTGTGATGTTTTGGATAAAACAAAGACCAACTTAGGCCAATTGTGTGAAGTGTTTGTCTTGATTAGAATCCTCACTATCTCTTGGATATTTGACAAGGGAGTCTTATATGTCAAGAGGACAGTGGGAGTCTTAAAGGTCTTGAAAGTCTCAAGAAATAATCAAGAATAAAACCTGAAGTTCTTCGCTAGCACACGACTTGAGGTTTATAACCTATCGTGTTGACATATCTGTGCCCATTCCAGTTAAAGTTGGCTTTGCATATGAGTTCTTAGAGTTCTCAATTTGTTGCACAACAACTTGGAAGCAATGGCAGGCCCTTGAGCTGCCAGGTGGCAAGAAGTTAAGATTGAGTTCAATCCATATGAGTTTGGATTTGTCATTATCCTTGTCTTGTGACTATGGTTTTGACAATTCACATGGATAAGAACACATACGCCATTAAATCTAAGTGTCATAAGGTTTCTCTCTGATTCATGAAAATGATGGTGAGGAAACACTTTCACTAAGTAGATTTTAGCTAGATAGCAATTGTGATATTTGCATTCTCAAAGTCGTTAGTGGAGCGCGTGTGGTTAACCGGCACACTAATTTGGACTTGTGAGAAGTGGCAAAAAGGTCTAAACATTATGATTACGGCATCCCTCTTCATAATTGTTTAGATACACAAGTGTGCTATCTAAGGGAAGGTGTATGATTTTGATAAAGACTTATCAAAACAATCTAGTATCAGAAATCTGAACTTTGGTAAGAAAGTCAGCTGATTTCTGAGTACATGTCAAAGCTAGTGGGAGCATAAGTGTTATGCTAATAATCATCATGTTAGTGGGAGCATGATAATTATGATAAGTATTGCAAGTTAGCAATGTTAATTATAGAAAACAAAAAATTTCAATTGGGAAAAAGTTGTTTTGCTATAATTAAGGGAGAGGAAATTATACTTCATATCAAATCTATAAGGTTTAGATCTGAGGTTTTAATCATTTAGTCAAGGATATATATGAATTTCATGTTGGAATGGCTCAACATAAGGAAATTCTGTATATGGGTCCATTATTTGCGTTCTAAAATTCGATTATGATTACGGCATCCCTTTTCATAATCTGAATTATGAGAACTTGGCAAATTGAAATGGAAATATTATAGCAAAAGACTGGTTTAGTCTTTATGTGAGACATCATGAATCGTGTCCCATATGCTTCGGATATAGGATCGATTACATGTGCTATAATCATCCGTTCTAAAATTTTCCAAATGCCCAAGGCATTAAGAAGGGAAAAAGGTTTAGAACTGGATATGACTAAAAGGATTAAACAATTGTCGAGGACAATCTAAGGTTTACCAAAGATTGGTTACTCAAGGACAATTGGAAGTATAGTGATAATTCTGGAAGGACCATATTGACATAGTCTGTAAGGAGGCAACTCTTGTTCAGAAGTGATAGTCAAAATGGAATCTGGAAATGTTTCAAAGTTAGAAATTTCAATCTGTGTAAGATTAAGGAAACTTAATGCAAGAAGGATATTTCCAAGGAGTTGATCTCCTTTGGAATACTCTGTAATGATTGTTGCCAAGTCTTTGTGAGTTTGTGCATAATTGTTACAAGAGTATCAATGCATATAAGTTTAGAATCTAACAGATTTCAGTAAATGGCATGAATTTGGAATTCTTGCATTTGCAGTAAGGATTTGGGAGTGTGAAAAAGAGAATCATTGAAGTTATGTTCAATTGATCTAGTTCACAAAGTAAAGATCATAGACAAACATAGTATGCATACTTAGTGTGTGGCATGACTAGTGTTTAGAAAACATAGTGTACATGCTTGGAGCATGGGACAACTATTGTTTTAAATTCAAGATTAAAGTTGATAGCTGAAACAGTATACAATGAATAATGTGTAATCATATGGTGATAAATAAAAGGTGTTTATTTATGTTCAAAGAGTTGATACCATATTGGATTCAATTATTATTGTGTTTCACTTTGCATGTTTTGACTTCCCGAATAAACTGGGTTATTCTTTCGGAATGACTAAGTTATTCAAACTATCCACAGTCGGTCATATGTTGGAAGTAGATATGAATTAAGACTGTCATGATGGGTTGTAGAGGTCTAAGGTGTTGGACAAGGCTACAACAATCATGAGTGCTCATAAGTTCTGAGTATTGGATTCAACCCGCGCTCATTGGAATCACTTCATGGATTTTATCACGAGTGATGATGAGACGATAATATCTTATATTCTTCAAACCTAGAGATATGAGTTGTTACTATGAGTTGATAGTACATTGATAGCACGAAAACGCATTTGGTAACTCGGTGCTATAAAACGTGCCTTTGTGTATGATTCAACAAGTAGTAGAACAAGCCATATGAGTCGAAGTTTATCCGTTCCTTTTACCTTCGGGATAAAAGCGATATCTGTGGGCCCCTCGATGATTTGATGATGACAAATGGAAGTGCTCGGCCGGGCCAGGACTGATTTGATTTGTTCAATTAGTCAGTTGTCATAAATCGGAAATCGGGAAACAACAAATGGACAGAGAGAATGATTATAATCCATGTCTCAGTCCATATGATATCTAGAATGGAGGAATATATGATCCCTTATCTAATGGACAAGTCACTGACAAAGGTCAGAGTTCATCTACAAGGTCAGAGTTCGACAGAAGCTTTTGAGAGCTACGATTGCCGGTTGGTTCCTGAAGTCATACGCAATAATAGTTTTAGACTTATCCAAGTGGGAGACTGTTGGATTAATGTCTAAGTCCATAACTATATTTGGTAAGACTTGACCCGACCCGGCATGGTCCATTTGGGTTGCATACCATCATGCACTTGAATGAGAGAAATAAGACACTTATGGTTATTAATATATTATAAGTTCTAGTATATTAATAATAAGAATAATAAGATTATTTAATTAGTATTGATCAAGAATTAATCTAGGATTAATTAAGTGATCAAAAGAAGACTAATTAAATATATGGGTTGATTGTGTAAATCATCCATACTTGTATAGTGGGCTAATGCTCCATGGATAATCAAGTTGGGCTAAAACCCATAGGATGGTCCATGGATGCTCCATGGTGTATTTGTACCCATGGATCCAAGGAAATGGAAAGCCATGACAATTAAGAGTTTACCCTAATTGTGTAACTATATAAGCATCTTATTATTGAGGAAAAATCGGCCACTAGTAGTATTCAAGAAAGGGCTAGCCGATTTTGGTGAGTATAGAATTCTCTCAAGTCATTCTAAGTGTTTTGATGATTGTGATTCCATTTGAGGTGTCACACTTGGGGCACTAAGCACTCAAGCTTCATGAAGACTTTCTACATCAAGAGGTATGTATTCTATCTTGTTACATTATTGTTTTGTATGCTAGATTAGGATAATACCTTGGAAGTTCTTATTTGCATGTATAATAGAGAAAACATAGATCCAAGGTATTTAGGGTTGCATGTACACTTAGGAGTGTTAGAATGCACAAAACCCTACATAACTATGATCCAACCATGAACTTTTGCGATAAATCCAACCCATACCGACTCCTGTGTACTCCCACCTGGGCACCCACTCGATACAATCACCATGAATTTTATGACTTACGACTGCATAAGGAATTTCCAACCTGAGAATCGCAACTCTAACAACCGCTTGCAAACAATTGGAATTATTGCATACAACTTGCCGAGACTTTCTGATACGTACCTGATACTCCACCTTGTTAGATTAGGTGTCTAAACCCATAATTATAATTGGTATGTACTTGACCCGAGAGTAGCATGGTCCATTTGGGTTTCATATCACCATGACAAATTTATAGGATGGACTTCTATGAAGAGGTTAATTATGATTTATTAATATATTATAAGTTCTATTATATTAATATGAAATCATATGATTTAATTAGGATTGATCAAAAATTAATTTGGAATTAATTTAGTGATCAAAAGAGACTAATTAAATTAATAGGGACTAATTATGTAAATTAGTTATATATATATATATATATATATATATATATATATATATGGTTTTGGCTTATGATACATGATGGACTAAGTTTATGGATGAATCCATAAAGAGGTAGCCCACTTGAATCATGGATCATGGATAATATGCTCAAGTGTATGGATTAGGGTTTACATGACTCTTGGATTCCTACACTATATATATGACACCTTATAGCCTAAAATTGGTGGCACAAGTTTTGCTAGAGTGTTCTTGGAGATCCATAACCGACTTTAGTATGCATAAACTCTCTCAAAAGTCATCATTTGTCTAAGGTGTGTTGTGAACCATTTGAGGTGTCACACTTGGGGAACTAAGTTCTTAAAGGCCAAATACAATAAGTTCTACAAGCTACATAAAGAGGTAAACTCCTAACTAGTATTTTATGTTGTTCATGTCAATTGTATGCTAGTTGTAGGCTTAATGCTTTGGAAACAATATTGCATGTATAATTAGAGAAAACATAGATCCAAAGCATTTAGGGTTGTATGTGCACCATAGGATGTTGTAGTATACTAAAACCTAACAGTGGTATCAGAGCCATGGGATGTTTTCTGTTATATTGATGCAAATGTTTTATTTTCAAAGTTGAAAAAAAAAAGAAAAAAAACATGAAGTTTGTCAAATTTTAAGATAATTACTTGATTTTATAAAAAACTAATTATTTGTAAAATTTGAGTCATTTTACTACAAGAGTTGAATTAGCTCAATTTATTAAAAGATAGAATGATATGATTATTTTATTTGTTTTAAAAGTTTGGTCTAAATGTTTTAAGGTGTTACAAATTTTGTCATAAAATTTTGGAACTCAAAAGTCTTTTTTAAAAGGTTATGGTCTTAAGAGTTTTGAAATTTCCATAAGTTATGGGTGTGAAAGTCTCATTCATTAACTCTTTAAGTTATGAATTCCAAGAGTCTTCATAGGTTACAAAATTTGTTATAAATGGCTTTGAAGAGTTTCATAACTTGCCCTCAAGTTATGGAACTTGGAAAGTCTCTTTTATGGAATTCTAAAAGTTTTCAAGAGTTACAAAACTAGCCCTCAAATTTTGGAATTTGAAAAGTTTTTATGAGACACTGAATTCTAAAAATAAAGTTATTTGAAAAGTTTTCAAAATTGTAACTCATGGGTTCATAACTTAATAATAAATTAAATAGTTTTAATTTTGTTTTGGCATCTTGATGTTTTGAATAATTCATATTACATCTTTATGGACTTTATTAATAGTTAATTAAAGTGTTTAATCAAAAGAGAATTAATAATTCCATAATGACATGGTTTAAGTTTAATTAAATTAATAGTATAATTTAATTAACAGATTAAATGACTTAGTATTTTAAAAGCAGAAAATACACCCTTATACTATTATAATATTAAAAGTTTAATATATTATATGCATAAGTAAAAAGTCGGTCTTACCGTTAGTAGGCCTCATTCACAAAGCTGGTCTATAAGGGGGGTATAAGGTCACTGCCTATAAAATGGTAGTTTAATGGGTGTCCACTCTCGCCCACCGCTTCCTTGACTAGTGGACTGTCGTTAGCCGAATGGGTAGGATATGACATTAATTTTCATTAAAAGTATAATGATAATTATAAAGTAACTAAAACTTTATAAATTGTCAATCTTAGTTACTTAGGAAGAATGTGAATTTGGTGCTAACCCATGAAATTACACTTTGCACCTTGCCATGTCGTTAGTGGAGCATGTGTGGTTAACTGGCACACTAACTTGGACTAACAAGTATGGTAAATGGTAGCTTGATGTTAATCATAGATCAATGGAGCGTGTGTGGTTAACCGGTACATTGATTAGGTGATTTGTAACATTGGGTGTACCAATCTAATTTGCATGGTTATTAACACCTTGTTTGTGATCCTCGGCATCCCAATCACAAACTTGAAGGGCACAATCGAGATTTAAACATGCCATTGAAAATTTCAATGAATCTCAAAGGAACTAGGAATTTCAAACCAATTAAAACTTAATAATCAATTTCGTTTTTCATGGTGGAAATTGGTAAATCATCATTTACCTACCTTCAAATATTTTACAATTAGATTACGACATCCCTCTTCCGAATTGTAAAATATTGTGTTGGGTCTTAGCCTTAATATTTCATTTGGGTGTAATATTAAGGACTTAAATCAACTAACTTGGATTTCTCCCTTGTAGATGTCTAGTACAGACAACTATGGTCTTCCCAAATCTTTTGGAAAAAGCTTTCCACATGAAGATGATATTCCACAATATCATACTTTACTTCCTCCACCTCCTCCAATTATTTCCCTAACCCACAAGTTTAAAGACTTGAAATATTCAAGGTAATTCAAGCCCTACTTGCAATGAAACATCAAGATGGAAGGTTTGTGTGTACTCATGTCTTGGAGATAAAGTCACAAATTGACAGGCTGAGAGTATTGGGTGTTGTTGTCTCGAAGAAGTTGGCTATTGACCGGGTTCTTCAATCACTTCCCGAGTCGTAATGTGAGTTAATTAAGGACTACTATGTGACAGACCACGACATGACCCTTGTTGATCTTACCTATCTGCTTGTTGCTACTGAATCGGCAATGATTTGGCACACTGGAAAAGCAAATTTGATTGGAAGATCTACTTCTCAAACTTCCATGGATATTGACAATGGTAAGATTGGAAGTCCAGAAAAGATTTCTCTTCCCAATGGAAAGGGATTAGCCATAGTCAACCTAGTTGACCAAATGGTAAAGAGAAAGGCTAAGTCTGTGATTGTCTCATGTGCCAATGCAAAAGAAGCCATTTGTTTCTACTTCCATTTGAAGGGACATTGGAAGCAAAGCTCCCCTGACTACCTGAAAGATCTGAAAGAAGGTAGAATCAAAAAGTTTGACTTTGCTTCAGGTAAGTCTACTTTCTTACTCTATCAAGTTCCTAATTGTTGATTCTTAATACATGATGTGACAGAGTTGCATTTTGATGTTTTTTAGGATCATGCAAAAGGAAGGAAGCTTAAAGGAAGAGTATGCTGAATCTGGTCGCGAAGATGGATTTTAATCGCATGGTTCGATGATCGGATTTTTGAGCTGCTGCTTAAGAGTTATGATAGACTGCTTAGAAATTTGTATAACATTGTTTTCATTTATAATTTCATTGTAAGGAAAAGTTTTTCTGTATTTTATAAATAAATAAAATTTTGTTTTATTTTGTTATATCTCCTTGCAATGACATTTGTGAAAATTGATGTTTGTATGTTTCTATGTTAGCAATATGAATTTGATTCTTTTGTTTGTGATAATGTAGAGAGTTTTCCAAATAAGGAAAAATTCTCATCACCCAAGTTTCAGTTGTATAGAAACTTGGAATCATGCAACTTGTATTGTGTGATGAATGAGAACCTCCATCTTTGTGAAATTAAGACTAATTCCTTGTTCATATGTATACGTGAGTCAAGTGAAGGACTAGGGGATTGGGTACACTGGGTGTGTGTTGGTCAGGTTCACCACAAAGAACGATAAGACTATTCGTCCTGATTTACTAAAGTTTAGTAAATATGGTTATGCTTACAAATTTAAGTATAAATCTGAATCGTTAGAGAAGTTCAATGTATGGCAGAACGAATGAGAAGAATCAAATTAGGCAGAAAGATAGAAGTTTCTCCAATATGAAAAGATCAGAGAGTACTTAAGTGTCGTGTTATAAGATCATCTTAGTGATAATGAAACCATATCACAATTGATTCTCTAAGGCCATCTTAGTGCATTTGTATGGCTAAGAAGAGGAATCGTTAATTGTTGAAATGGTTAAATCTAGAAGATGGGTCATACTTCATTCCAAAAACAAGTCTTAGTGTCATACTTCAAGCTTGTGCCTTGAGTGACACTAAATTAAGAAGGTTTAGAACACTCATCAGATGTAGAGTAAAATTTTTCTTACTCTTGTACATTTGGAATTAGTAAGTTGTGATGTTTTGGATAAGACAAAGACCAACTAAGACCAATTGTGTGAAGTGTTTATCTTGATAAGAATCCGCACTAACTCTTGAATATTTTTTTATTAAGGAATGGTTCATGACAAGAGAATCTTATATGTCAAGAGGTCAGTGGGAGTCTTAAACATCTTGACAAGTTTCAAGAACTAATCAAGAATAAACCTATTGTTAATCACTAGCACACGACTTGAGGTTGTAACCTATCGTGTTGACATATTCTTGTTGTTGTGCCCATTCTAGTTAAAGTTGACTATGTATATGAGTTCTATGAGTTCTAAATTGTTTGCATCTAGTATCAAAAATCTGAACTTTGGTAAGAAAGTCAATAAGTATTGATTTCTAGAAGTCTAGCTGATTTCTGAGTACATGTCAAAGCTAGTGGGAGCGTAAGTGTTATGCTAATAAAGATAATAATTATTATGCTAGTGGGAGCATAATTATTATGGTAAGTGTTGCAATAGAAAACAAAATTATCAATTAAGGGAGAGAAATGCAAGGTTTGAAAAGTTGTTTTGATATAGTTAAGGGAGAAGAATTATACTTCATTTCAAAATCTAAATGCTTAGATTGAGTTTTTAATCAAATTTAGTCAAAGATATAAGGAAATTCTATATATGGAAATGTTACTTGCGTTCTCAAATTCGATTATGATTACGACATCCATCTTCATAGTTTGAATTGTGAGAACATGGCAAATAAAAATATTATAGCAAAAGACTGATCAAGTATCGTGTCTTTATGTTAGACAATATGAATCACATCCCATATGCTTCGGGTATAGGATCGATTGCATATGCTATAATATTCTTGTGTTCTAAATTTTCCAAATGCCTAAGGCATTAAGAGGGAAAAAAGACTAGAATCAGATATGCCTAAAGTGGTTAAACAACTGTTAAGGACAATCTAAGGTTCGCCAATGATTGGCCGCTTAAGGATAGTTGGAAATATAATAATGGATGGAACATATTGACACTATTATGAATAGATAGGATTCTATTAATAATGAGTTGTCGTATGGAAAGATATGGAATGTTTCTATATTGGGAGTTGGAGATTAAGGATATATGAAAAAAGTTAGAAACTTTTATGCAAGAAGGATGTTCAAAGGAATGCACTTTGAATTTGAGACTTCACTTCCTTGGAATTGTTTTGTTATCAATCACCAGTGGAAAATTTTGTAATATCGTTGGTCAAGTCTCTATGACTTTTGGTACCATGACATTACAAAGGCTGCATTGCATGATAGTTTAGCAGTGATAAGAATTTGGAATTCTTACACTTGCAATAAACATTTGGAATTATGAAATAAGCATCATTGAAATGTTTTTCAATTGATCTATTTCACAAAGTCTGGACCATAGACAAACATAGTGTGCATGCTTGGAGCATGGCATAGCTATTGTTTTAATTCAAGTATTAAGTTGATAAATCGAAAGATTATACAATGAATAATGAGTAATCAAATTGGCACTCAAAAGTATTGGGGCCATATAGGATTAATATTATTCTTGTGTTTCACTTTGCACGTTTTGACTTCCCGAATAACTAGGTTATTCAAACCATCCACAGTCGATCATACTTCTGAAGTAGGTATTGAGGCAAGATTATCATGAATGGGTCTATAGTTTGCCTAGGTGTTTTAGACATAGCTGAAGTTTTCATGAGTACTCTTAGAATAAGATTTGAGCATTGGATTCAACCCACGCTCATCTGAATCACTTCATGGATTTTATCATGAGTGATTTTAAGATGATAATATCTTACATTTTTTAAACAAAGACATGTGAGTTGTAGTTGTGAGTCGGTTGCACATTGACATATGGAAACACACCAGTAACTTGATGTTATAAAACATATTGTTGTGTGTAATTTGATGAGTAAGTACAAGCAAGCATTTGGGTCGAAGTTTATCCGTTCCTTTTACCCCATGTGGATAAAAGCGATATATGTGGGCACCTCGATGATTTAGTGAAGACAACACTAAGTGTTTGGCCAAGCCTGGACTGATTTGATTTGTTCAATTAGTCAGTCGTCATAAATCGGAGAATCGAGAAGCAAAAGATGGACGGAGAGAATGATTATAATCCATTTCTCATGTCCATATGATATCTAGAATGGAGGAATATATGATCCCTTATCTAATGGACGCGCCATTTGACTAGGTCAGAGTTCGACAACAGCTTTTGAGAGCTATAGTTGCTAGTCAGGATTTTGGAGTCGTACTTGCAATAATAGTTATTAGACTTATCCAAGTGGGAGAATGTGGATTAGGTGTCTAAGCTCAAAACTATAATAGGTATGTACTTGACCCAAAAGTAGCATGATCCATTTGGGTTGCATATCACCACGACAATTTGATAGGATTGCCTTTTAAGAAGAGGTTAATTATAATTTATTAATATATTATAAGTTCTATTATATTAATATGACATCATATGATTTAATTAGTATTGATCAAAAATTAATTTGGAATTAATTTAGTGATCAAAAGAGACTAATTAAATTAATAAGGATTAATTATGTAAATTAGTTATATATTTATATATATATATATATATATATATATATATATATATATATATATATATATATATATATATATATATATGGTTTGGGCTTATGATACATGATGGACTAAGTTTATGGATGAATCCAAAAAGAGTTAGTCCACTTGAATCATGGATCATGGATAATTAGCCCAAGTGTATGGATTAGGGTTTACCCATGACTCTTGGATTCCTACACTATATATATGACACCCTATAGACTAAAATTGAGTGTTCTTAGAGAGCCATAACCGATTTTAGTGTGCATAAACTCTCTCAAAATTCATCCTTTGTCTAAGGTGTGTTGTGAACCATTTGAGGTGTCACACTTGGGGCACTATGTTCTTAAAGGCCAAATACAACAAGTTCTACAAGTTCTACAACTACATAAAGTGGTAAACTCCTAACTAGTATTTTATGTTGTTTATGTCAATTGTATGCTAGTTGTAGGCTTAATGCTTTGGAAACAATATTGCATGTATAATTAGAGAAAACATAGATCCAAAGCATTTAGGGTTGTATCTGCACCATATGATGTTGTAGTATACTAAAACCTTACACACCAAACCCTTACTTTCCCCTTTACTTAACCAACATATATGTGGCTCGTCCAATTCTCATCAGCGTGTCAACTCCAAAAAAACTACAAGTAGAAGAAATGAACCATTATGATCACTAAGCCCACAGCCTATGAGTGGAATGCTTCCGATAACAAAAAGACCTTGATGACACTCTCCCATCGCTAGTGAGCACTACATAGTTGCTACCCAAGTAATCCTTATGAAAACAATGTCACATCGCTAGTGAGCACCACATGGTTGCACTCTTGATCCAAATCGGAAGCTGAAACTCGAGAGAATCATGCACATAACTCGAACCAAGATCCCCAAAGCTATTTTGCTCAGCTCAAATGGAACACCCCATACACATACTTAAGAGACCAAAAATCTCATCCGAAGAGAAAAGGAACACCAAAGATAATCTACATGCCACCTTAACTAATGTAGAAAAAATCTTCATGATCAGTCAAAATAAGACCCCATACTGGACTGAACGGATTCCATCACTATCCCACTAGATCGAGAAAACTTTCAAGATGATCCTGAAGGCTACCAAAAGTTGAGTCTGCTAAGAACCAAAATCCCACTCTTCCATGGAGGGTAAGCACACCTGAAGTTCGGGGGACTTAGAATATACCGAACAGGAGGGTAGCTGACGCATTCCTTGACCTTTAACTGTCACCACTTAAATCCTTTAGAGAATTCTCGCTGAATAATGAACTTAACGACCAATGGTCTAGGACACCTTGACACCTAAAAAAGAGGAACCACAACCCACCTGGAGGTGAACACACCCGCTTCTGAAAAGGGGTCCCGACCAACATCTTCCCGACAAATCTGAAAGCAGCTGACCAAACAACGATCTGACAGAACCCTCAATAACTGACGCTCAACATGAAAATCCCAATTCTCCCCCACTTAGAACTTGAACCACCGCCCAATGGTGGTAAAACCAAAACATAACCTAAGCAGCCCATCCAGGTACAACCATACTTGACCATGGATTTATTAACATACGCAAAATAGACCTTAGAAGAATGGATCCAACGAACCCCAAGAGAACCTGAATTCCAGCTGAAAGCCTATGAATTTCTAATAATAACCACTTACAAAGCATAGGTAACTACAGATTCATGATCCAAACATACACCCCTGCATCCAACCCACACAACAATCCGACACCTGGCCTTCCCATCTCCCAATGATATGACCCTTGCTCACATCGCTAAGATACTCATGCCACATCAAACCACATGTGCACACCAGTGTTACATGTTGTTTCCAACCAACATGACCAATAGACCTCAAGCTGAGAATCCAACCTAACTTGAGAGGTCACAAGCCTGCCCACTCCTTCAAACTCGGAAATCTGAAGGGCAAGATCATGGCTACTAATAGTGACAGTCTAATTTAACAATCCACCACTTAAATTCCCGATGCAATTTCCAAGCCAATCATATCAACCGCTTCCTCCCTATGTTTCGAGGCTCGAGGCACAACCTCTAACAAAACCCTTGAGACTTCCAATCAACATACTCATGTAACGCCCGTAGATTCGGGCTCGTCAATTTAGAGGCAATAGGGGTCGAAAACGACTATTTTGACAAAAGATTATTTAGAATCAATAATCTTAACCAAGTTGTAGAATATGACACAAGGTTTCTGTACATATAAAGAACGCTGAAATCCGAGTTATAACAAAGAAGTTATGACCCGTCGAAGTTTCGCGACGGAACCGGCACGACACCGGGAAGCGTAAATAGTGAATTTACGATAGAATGAGATTTAGCCTTAGTGCTCTAAAACAAAGTCGTAGAATATGTTAAACTAAGAACATCATTAAAAAGAACGCCCAAATCTAACTTCTTTTGAAGAAGTTATGATTTTTCGAAGTTTCGGATTATCGGTGTACAACCCGAAATTCGAATATTAGATCGAGTGATTTTTAGCCGACACGACCTAAACGAGAATCGAAGATCTCGTTAAGAGTAGCATAACGATAAAAATATGGGCAAAAACGGATGTCAGATGAAGAAGTTATGAGGATTTGACGGACCAATCCTGTCCCGGCCTATTAATAATATAAAATTTAAAATCGAATCAAAATTAGCTGACGGAGTCTAAACGAAAGTTGTAGAGTACGTTCCCACCTTCGTGTGGATATAAAGAACGTCGAAAACGGAGTTCGTATGTAAAAGTTGCAAATTTTTAAAGTTGAAAAATGAAATTGCGAGACCTGATGAAGGATCGATGACGTGGCGCGTTCTGAACCGTCCATCGCTGAAGGAAGCCTCGCTTCGGATCTTGACACGTCGCCCTTCGCTTTACGCCCCGCGTACCTCCGTTTCTTATCCACTCTGAGGTCGGTCCACATGTGAGCCAACTAGAAGCCTTATCTGAGGAGTACGCCCAACGTACCCTCGGTACGCGCAACATAATTCCGAGATCAGGCGCCTATAAAGGGCATGCGAAGGGTTTGAACTTCTCCCTCATTTTTCACACCAAATTCCATTCTCTCTCTAGTTTCTTTCTCTCTCTAAGACCCCAAACTACCCCTAAGCGCTAGGAAAAATACCCAGCACCTAAAGGAAGCCCCGAGGCTCCCGGAATCCTGAGAAAAAGGAGTCTTTCGGTTTCGAAACGCTGCTCCAAATAAGTTCCGGTTTTTGATAAAATTCATTGTAAGTGTGCTACGCTTACGCAATATTTAATATAGCTTTAAAATAATTATAGGAATGTTATTAGGTCCTTAAAATAATTATTTGGGCTATTATTATGAATTATATTGAGTGTTATTTAACACTTATATGATAATAATAATAGGCAGACTATTAATTTGTCGCGGTTATCGTTCGACTAAACTCTAGTGGTGTTGATATTAGGTTTTATCGAAGGAAATTGTTTTGAGAGTATCGAAGCGCTGTCCGAGTGCTGAGTCACCACCTTTCAGGTGAGTGCATAGTCCCTTTTATCTTACACATAGATATGAAGTATTTTATATAAACTATGTGCTATATGTGCATATTATCTAAATACTTGCTGTCTATGCTGGATGAACGTTTTATACATGTTTTAAATGATTTAAACTATATACGTATTTTATATATACGAATATGTTGGGTATGACATGGGTAGATGAATGATGAGAGATAAAAGATGATGTGAGTAAACATAGGCAGCTATAGACTTGGTGCCTAATAAATAACCTCGGCAGCTATGGACTTAGTGCGTATTAGACAAACACTGGTAGCTATGGATTTAGTACTTGTTAGGAATTGGTAGCTATGGACTTAGTACCTATTAGATAAACACTGGTAGGTATGGATTTAGTACCCGATGAATAAACTATAACAACTATGGAATTACTGCTTTACGAACGAGCATTGGCAGCTATGGATTTAGTGCCAGTCTTATAACCCTGGAAGTAAGGGACTTCGGAATAAACGAATGCAGGATAGATGACTCTTAGGACAAATCATTAAGAGTAAAGAAGATAATGAGGATGGGTAATTGGGTTGGTTGTTTGATTGTTTAAACAAATAATAATTATATTATTGTGGGTTGAAAACCCTATGTACTCACCAGGTTTCCTAACCTGACCCACTCCAGTTTATTTATATCTCAGGTGTTGATATGAAGTCACATTACACTGAGAGATTTAAAGAGATGTAGATCACTAGTGTAAATGAATGTAACTTCTGTTTATGCTTGTGTTCCTGTATTAACGATGACATCCCAAATGTTTTAAAACGAATACAATACGTTTCTTCGAAAATGTTTTAATAATGTATTTATCGTGTTTTTCTGGGAACAAATTCCGCAACATTTTTTGTTAAAAGTAGTACTCTGATTTTTACAAAGCATAAACAAAATCGGTCTTTTTCTAGCCATGAAAATGGGGATGTCACAGTTGGTATCAGAGCATTAGTTTAAGCGAACTAGGAATATGGACTTATTTCTAGACTTAAACTTAGAATGCTAAGCGATGATTGTGAGGTGTGAGCACTAGCTTATTTTAGGAATTATGCCTAAAATGCTTTTATGTGCTAAATGCTTTATGCCTTATATGCTGTTATTTATTCGGATCTATGGTCTATTGCCGACCGAATCTGGAAACCTTATGTGTTTAGGATTCTAAACGTACGACTACGATATTAGAACTAGCATGTAAACGTTTCAGAGTGATAAGGATGATTTAAACGTCAATCCTAAGTAAAGGTCTAGATTCACCTTATTCGGTGTATAGTTCAAGATGGCAAGGACCCGTAGCGGAAACGTGAATGCAAATGAAAATAGGAACCAACCCCTAGTGGTTCAGCAAATACCTGTTGTAGAAGAAGTTTCACCTGAGCCAATCACCATGGCTGGAGTTCAAGCCATGATTCGGGCTATGCTAGCTTAACAAAGGGAAGAAATGAGGAGGATGTCGAATAGGGACGAACCTACTATGCCCACTGAGCAATCGAAGGAAGGGAACTACAGCCGCCAAGTGAGTCAAGTGGGGACTCAAGATGGCCCGGAGAGGAGAAACTACAAGGACAGGCGAATGTACAAGAATTTCTTGGGTGCGAAACCACCAAGTCTCTCCGGAAGCCCAAAGCCTGTGAAGATTATGGATTGGATCTCAGAGATGGAAATGGTGTTTCAGAGCTGTGACTGTAGCGAGAAACAGAAGGCCGTCTTCGCCGCAAGACAACTGAAAACTGGAGTCTTGAGCTGGTGGAAGCTATTGGCAGATACGATACCACGAGGAGAAGCCTTAAGGATGTCATGGGAAGAGTTCTTGGAACAGTTGAAAATTCAGTACTGTTCGGAGATAGATCTGATAGACCTAAACAATGAGTTCCAGAACCTGAAGAAAGGGAAGATGAGTGTTGATGAGTACGCCACCGCATTCACCGAAATCTCGGCCAGAAAAGACCGATTTTCATTTATGCTTTTAAAATATTTTCAGAGTAAATCCTTTTGATTTGAAAGAGTTGCGGAATTTGTTCCCAAAAACAAAACATGATAAAACAATGTTTACCAAAGCATTTCATAAAAGAAATGTACTTTCATTATAAAATCAAAACTCGGGGTGTCATGTTCCGATACAGACCAATAAGCATAAACGATAACATTACAAGTCATTCAAAAAATATATACATATACAGACTTGTAAACAAAACAACTTGATGGTTCATCCATCTTATGCTCCCAAGCCTGACCCACTCAGTTTTATTTGTATTACAGGAAGTGGCGCGAGGGCATAAGATGGATGAACCATCAAGTTGTTTTGTTTACAAGTCTGTATATGTATATATTTGTTGAACGACTTGTAATGTTATCGTTTATGCTTATTGGTCTGTATCGAAACATGACACCCCGAGTTTTGATTTTATAATGAAAGTACATTTCTTTTATGAAATGCTTTGGTAACATTGTTTTATCACGTTTTGTTTTTGGGAACAAATTCTGCAACTCTTTCAAATCAAAAGGATTTACTCTGAAAATATTTTAAAAGCATAAATGAAAATCGGTCTTTTCTGGCCGAGATTTTGGGGATGTCACAGTTGGTATCAGAGCATTAGTTTAAGCGAACTAGGAATTTGTAGGATTTCTAGACTTAAACTTAGAATGCTAAGTGGAATTTTGAGATGTGTGTCTGTGATATTTTAGACACGAGCACTGGTTTATTTTAGGAAAGTTGCCTAAAATTCTTTATGTGCTAAATGTTATATGTTGCCATATATGATATTATTTGTTCGGATCTATGGTCTGTTGCCGACCGGATCTAGAAACCTTATGTGTGTAGGATTCTAAGGGTACGTCTACGATATTAGAACTAGCATGTAAACGTTTCGGAGTGATAAGGAAGATTTGAATATCTATCGTGTTTGAGGATCTAATTTCACCTTTTTCGGTGTGTAGATCAAAATGGTGAGAACAAGAAGTGGAGTTGGAAATGCTGACGAAAACAGGAATCAACCACCAGTGATTGAACAAGTACCTGTCGTAGCAGCAGCACCTGAGCCAATAACCATGGCTGGTGTGCAAATGATGATTCAGACAATGTTGGATCGTCAGATGGATGAAACTAGACGGTTGCTTCAACAGAATCGTGAAGAACTGTCAATTCGTGTGGAGGAGCCTGAATTAAATGAAGGGCATTCGGAAGGTGGAAACTTCAGTGGGTCTATTGGTCAAGCCAACCCACCGATAGTTAGGCAAAACAACCATGATGGAAGGATTGATGGAATGGGATGCAAGTACAAGGAATTTCTAACTTGCAAACCATCGACCTTCAATGGAAAGGAGGATCCGATTGGAGTTATTGATTGGATCTCCGAAATGGAGTTAGCCTTCATGACTTTTGGCTACAGAGGCAAGTTGCAGACTATCTATGCAGTGCGTCAATTTCGAAGTGGAGCCGTTCGTTGGTGGAACACTCTAGGGAAGACGTTGAGCCCTAATGAGCCACTGCAATTGTCATGGGCAGAGTTCTTGGTACAGTTCAAGCGCAAGTTCTGCTCGGCTCAAAATTTGTTGGAGTTGGAGAACCAGTTCTTGACATTGACGAAAGGCAGCATGTCAGTTGATGAATACACCAATAGCTTCACTGATAAGATGGAGTTTGCCTTGCGTATCGTTCCAGATGAGCTGACAAAGGTGGACCGGTATGCGAAGGGACTCCCATGGGAGTATGAGGTGCCAGTACGTCAGGCACATACTCTAGAGGCAACTATCTGGGCTACCAAGTCTGTTGAGAACATGATTAAGGGGAGAACCACCGACAAGGTTGAGGTTGGTGAGAAAAGAAAGTTTGAGGGAACATCTGGTTCCGGTAAGAAAGGCAAATTTTCGAAATCTGATTCGAAAATGTTTGGAGGAAAGGGAGGCGAAGCAAAGTGGTGTGATAAGTGTAAGAAGAAGCACTTTGGGAAATGTAGCGAGGATGTAACCTGCTACAAGTGTGGAAAGGTTGGACATTTTGCCAATGAGTGTTCAAACAACAAAAGGATGTGTTTTGGTTGCAATGAAGAGGGGCATATTTTGAAAGACTGTCTGAAGAAGAAGGAGGCAGCTAGGCCCAACATTCCACCAAAGCCGAAGGCGAGAGCCTTCCAGATGACACTTGAGGCCGTGAAAGATGAAGCTGATGTCGCTTCAAGTACCTTTCTTGTTAACGAACTACCTGCTCAAATTTTGTTTGATTCTGGAGCCAACTACTCCTTTATTTCGCATGAGTTTGGTAGAAAGCTAGCTTTGCCTGTTGATAGACTAGATAATGCTTTATTAGTCGAAGTTGCTAGTGGCAAGTTTGTACCTGTTGGCCATCGTATGAAAGACATCTTAATCGACCTTAAGGGGAATAAGTTTCACGAGGAATTATTGCCTATCGAACTTAATGGTTTCGACATCGTGCTGGGAATGGATTGGCTTAGCGCCAATGATGCCGAAATTTTATGCAAGAAGAAGATAGTTAAAGTAAACCCGCCTGGGAAGGATTCATTTATCGTGTACGGGGACAAACGGCGAGTGAATTCTGGAATCATTTCCCTAATGAAAGCCAGAAAGTGTTTGACCAAGGGATGTACATCATATTTAGTATTCGTGATCGATGCTAAGAAGGAAAAGAAGGTGATGCAGAGTATTCCAGTGGTGTGTGAGTATCCGAAAGTATTTCCCGAAGATCTTCCTGGGTTACCGCCTGATAGACAAGTGGAGTTCAGAATAGACTTGTTACCAGGGACCACGCCAATAGCAAAAGCACATTACCGATTAGCACCGACGGTGATGAAGGAGCTAATGATGCAACTTTAGGAGTTGTTGGACAAAGGTTTCATTAGACCTAGTTCATCGCCCTGGGGAGCTCCGGTGTTGTTTGTGAAGAAGAAAGATGGAAGTATGAGAATGTGCATGGATTACAGAGAGCTGAACAACGCAACGATAAAGAATAGATATCCGTTGCCAAGGATTGATGACCTATTTGATCAATTGCAAGGTTCAAGCTATATCTCGAAGATCGATCTTAGGTCAGGATATCATCAGCTAAAAGTAAGAGAGCAAGATACAGAGAAGACTGCATTCAGAACTAGATATGGACACTACGAGTTCTTGGTTATGTCGTTTGGACTAACCAATGCTCCAGCAGCGTTCATGGATTTGATGAATAGGGTTTGTAATCCGTTCCTTGATAAATCTGTGATAGTGTTCATCGACGACATTCTGATTTATTCGAAAATCCAAGAGGAGCATGGCAGACACTTGCGAGAAGTGTTGGAAGTTTTAAAGAAGGAGAAGCTGTATGCGAAGTTCTCCAAATGTGATTTTTGGATTCGTGAAGTCCAATTATTGGGTCACGTGGTCAACCAAGAAGGGATAATGGTTGATCCAGCAAAGATTGAAGTTGTAATGAAGTGGGAACAACCGAAAAGTCCCACGGAGATTCGAAGCTTTTTAGGATTAGCCAGATACTACTGATGGTTTATCCAAGGTTTTTCTTCGATTGCTACTCCATTAACAGCTTTGACCCACAAAGGAGCTACTTATGCTTGGAGTGATAAGCATAAAGAAGCATTCGAGAAGCTAAAGAAGAAGCTATGCAAGGCACCGATACTTTCTCTACCCGATGGAGTTGAAGACTTCGCTGTCTATAGCGATGCGTCTGGGGTTGGATTGGGTTGTGTTCTGACCCAAAGAGAAAAGGTGATAGCATATGTGTCTCGATAGCTGAAGGAGCATGAAAATAATTACCCGACTCATGATTTGGAGTTGGCGGCGGTAGTTTTCGCTCTGAAAATATAGAGGCATTACCTCTATGGCACGAAGTGCAAACTTTTCACTGATCATAACAGTCTCTAGTATCTCTTTAATCAGAAAAATTGAATATGAGGCAACGGCGTTGGCTAGAATTACTTAAAGACTACGACTGCGAGATACTTTACCATCCCGGTAAAGCTAATGTTGTTGCTGATGCTCTCAGTCAGAAAGTCAACCTTGAAAGGAAAAGGCCAAGAGCGTTGAGAATTGAAGTTGTCTCAACTATTGTGGAGAGTATAAAGAAAGCTCAAAAGGAAGCTTCTGAGAAAAATAACCGAAAGGAGGAACGTTTGGGTAAAACGTTGGTGTTTGGTACAAACGGTCATGGACTGAAGGTATTCCAAGATTGTATTTGGGTACCTAAGTCTGGAGGAATTAGAGATCTTCTGATGGAAGAAGCTCACAAGACCATGTACTCGATTCATCCCGGTAGCACTAAAATGTATAGGGACCTGAAACCCTACTACTGGTGGCCGACGATGAAGCTTGATGTTGCAAAGTATGTGGCCGAGTGTGTGACTTGTGCGAGAGTCAAGACACAACATCAGAAACCGTATGGGAGTTTAGAACCATTGCCTGTGCCGATGGGTAAGTGGGAAGACATTGCTATGGATTTTGTCACTAAACTACCCAGAACAAAAAGTGGTCACGACATGATTTGGGTGGTCGTTGATCGATTCACTAAGAGTGCGCATTTCATAGCAGCTAAGGAGAAATGGTCTATGGAAAAGATTGCGAATTCTTACGTGAGGGAAATTGTGAGGCTTCACGGTGTTCCGTTAACGATTGTATCGGATCGTGATAGCCGTTTCACCTCGAGGTTTTGGAAAAGTCTACAAGAGGAATTGGGTACCAAGTTATGTTTAAGTACAGCTTACCATCCGCAGACGGATGGTCAGAGTGAAAGAACAATACAAAAACTTGAAGATATGCTGAGAGCATGTACCTTGGAATTCCTAGGTAATTGGGATGAACATTTACCATTGGTAGAATTTTCCTATAATAATAGTTTTCACTCGAGCATTAAGATGACACCTTATCAAGCTTTGTATGGACAGAAGTGTCGTACACCGACTTATTGGCTTGAGGTTGGGAAAAAGTAGTTTATGGGACCGGAGATGGTCCATCAAACTGCTGAAAAGTTGAAAATAATTAGAGAAAGAATGTTAGCAGCTCAAGATCGTCAAAAGATCTATGCTGACAAGAAGCGAAGACCGATGACTTTTGAAATTGGAGATTCGGTTTTGCTTAAAGTCTCGTCGTGGAAGGGACTTATAAGATTTGGTAAAAGGGGAAAGTTGAGTCCAAGGTTTATTGGACCGTTTAAAGTTCTTCAGAGAATTGGGAACCAAGCTTACAAGCTCGAATTACCCGAAGAACTGAATGGAATTCACAACACTTTTCATGTGTGTTATTTGAGGAAGTTCACGGGAGAAGTTCCCGACATAATTCCAATTTCTGAATTGAGAATTGATGAGAACAAAAGGTTGATTGAAGAACCAGAGTCAATTGTTGACCGAAAGACTAAGAAGTTGCGACGCAAAATGGTTAGGTTAGTGCTTGTCCGATGGAAGCACAAGAATTGGCCGAATCTCACCTGGGAGACGAAGAGTGACATGTTGAGTCGCTATCCGCATTTGTTTGTTGATGTGTGATTCCGGGGATGGAATCATTCTAAGGTGGAGAGAATTGTAACGCATGTGTTTCCGGGCTTGCCATTTTTAGCAATGTAATAGTCTAGGTTAACCCTTGTAACCCGTTTTGAAATAATAGAAGTGTATTATTTGAGTATTATGTGTTTTGTGCTTAATTGCTTAATTATGTGGTTTGATTAATTAAGAATAAAAATAAGCGACAAAATTTAAGTGTAAAATAAACTTGATATCTTTGATTAATGTTGTAGTAGTTGAAACGAGGTTTCTGAATATATATAGAACGCCCAAATCTGACTTCGTATGAGGAAGTTATGATTTATCGAAGTTTCCGCTTAGCAGTGTGCAACCCGAAATACTCGATTTGAGATCGAGCGGTTTTTAGTCGAAGCAATCTAAACGAGGATCGAAGGTCTCGTTGTTGGTATTGAAGCGATAAAAAGTTAGGCGAGAACGGATGTCAAACGAAGAAGTTATGAATTTATAACGAAGGTTTTCTGTCGCGGTCTATTAAAAATAAATAATAAAAATAAAGTTAAAATTTGCCGACGGAGTCTAAACGAAAGTTGTAGAGCGTAGTCTCACCTTCGCGTGGATATAAAGAACGTCAAAAACGGAGTTCGTATGAAGAAGATATGAATTTCCGAAGTTTATTAAATATTTTGTATTTAAATTAAATCTTTAATTCAGAGGCATTATCCGAAGGGGAGTCAGCAATCCGATCCGAAGTACGCCCTGCGTACACTGAAGATGTCGAAACTCGCAGCAAGTGGCTTCGGATGACGAACGCAGTGACGAATTCGGACCAGTACGCCCCGCATACTCTGAGGCTCCAGCCTCCTATAAATAGGATGCGAGGGCAGCCGGTTCTTTTGTTGATTTTCTCGCTTCTCTCTCCCGTTTTGCATCGTTTTGCGTGCCAGAAATACCCCGAAGCCCTGGTATTATTCTCGAGCCCCGAGGCAAGTCCCGAGATCCCGAAGATCCTGAGAAGTGCGGTTCCCGAGTCGAAGCTCTACCCGCGAGAAGTTCGATTTTTGTGAAGATCTTCCAGATCTGCTAAGGATTACTACTTCCACAAGTCGTAGTGCTGTCTGATCATCTTCTGATCAAGTGAGTGTGTGGTTACTTTCTTCTAATGCATAATTATGAAGTATTTTATACGAAATACGTGTTATGTGTATAATATTGTTGTTTATATGTGTGAATGTGTATTCAGTTTCTTCTATCTCATAGATTTGATTTATTCTCCATGAAATACGTGTTATGTGTGTGTGTGCCTCATCTGTTGTGTGGAATATGTATTGATTAAAGCATGCTATACAGGTTTTTAAACTATGTATAAAAATGTATATTTTTATCTACAAATATGTTGGGTAGAACATGGGTAGATAGTTGGTGTGTAATAAACAGATGAGAGGCCTCGTTGTTGTTTGATTTAGTCATCTAGCGGAGTTTAGATGACGACTACGGACTTTTCTAGATAGTCTTGTGGAAACATTAGCAGGTTCGCCACCTGTAGGTGTTAATGAACTTGGGTGTTCATTCGCTGTACTCCATCCCCCTCATGGTTGTCTTATTTGACTTATATTGCTGAGGAACCCCCGAAGCATGTGTTGTCGCCCCGATGAAATATTCTTAGACTAGGTCCCTTGTGTTAGTTGTTTTAGGGACATAAAGTGAGAATAACGGGAATGGGTAACTGGGTTATTGTTGGTTGGTGAAAATTAAATATGATTATTTATTGTGGGTTGAAAACCCTATATGCTCACCAAGCTCCCAAGACTGACCCACTCAGTTTTATTTGTATTACAGGAAGTGGCGCGAGGGCATAAGATGGATGAACCATCAAGTTGTTTTGTTTACAAGTTTGTATATGTATATATTTGTTGAACGACTTGTAATGTTATCGTTTATGCTTATTGGTCTGTATCGGAACATGACACCCCGAGTTTTGATCTTATAATGAAAATACATTTCTTTTATGAAATGCTTTGGTAAACATTGTTTTATCATGTTTTGCTTTTGGGAACAAATTCCGCAACTCTTTCAAATCAAAAGGATTTACTCTGAAAATATTTTAAAAGCATAAATGAAAATCGGTCTTTTCTGACCGAGATTTTGGGGATGTCACATTGGTGCCTACTGAACTCTCCAAGATTGATAGGTTTGCTAACGGACTGCCCACTGACTTTGGCCCAATGGTCAAAATGGCAACTACCTTGAAAACAGCTGTTAGGGCAGCTAACAACGTAGAGGCCCAGATAAGAGAAAAGGGTCTAGAAAAAGATAAGTTAGGAGAGAAGCAGAAGTTTGAAGGATCTTCAATGTCCAACAAGGAAAGCAAATTCTCAAAGCTTGGAGGAGGAGATGGAGGTAAAGCGAGATGGTGTGATAAATGCAAGAAGAAGCATGGTGGGAAGTGCAATGAAGAAGTGACTTGTTACAAGTGTGGGAGGACTGGTCACTATTCCAAGGACTGCACATATAACGATAAAGTATGCTACGGATGTGGAGGCAAGGGGCACATGTCCAGAGACTGCCCAAGGAAAAATAAAGCAGCAAGACCAAAAACGCCACCAAGGCCAAGCGCATTTCACATGATCCTTGACGAAGCAGAGAACCATGCGAGGAATCAAGGATGAGGATTTTATACCCGAAGATCAAGTTATGCAGTAGCCATAGTATCGTATGATGTAGCCCATTAGAGGCATAGTCCAAGGTGAACTTGAACACCTATGTAATAGTTTCTAGAAATAATAAAATCTTCGTTTTGTTATTTGGTGTGTTAAATTGTTATGTGATTTTCTTGTATGGTGACTTGGAAAACTGCGAGATGATACTTGGGATGAGTATGAGTAGGTGTGAATGGTAGTAGAGGCCTATACTACCGGAAGCACATGACTCACACTTGGATCAGGGAAGGTCACGAGGTTACCAAGAAGCTAGTACTTGATTTCGTTTTATTCAAGTATGTCGTTACCATTGTTTCGGTAATGACTAAGAAAAATTGTTGTTATCCCGACCCTATTGGTCATATCACTTTGAGTCCGACTATGATGAGTAGGTTACGTGGTTCAGAGAACCAAGTTTGATGTAGCGTCCGACTTAAACCAAACAATTGAAATCAAAGCAATCAATAGAGGTATCGTGCTCGTTGTTAAAGAAGTTGGTAGCTAGAAATGCTACATGTTAAAATGTGATTATCTCACATTAGACCATGAAGGAAGGCATATTCCATTCCGAAATATGACTCTAAGAGACCTAAGTCTAAGCGTTGAAACATACGATGATAAGTCATTAGAATATGACACATCGATCCATAGTAGTAATAAAATAACTCATATCAAGTTTGTATCCAGTAAGGATCGAGATTGTGACTTGAAGGTCATAATTTTGAGTCTAGCCTGAGGTAGGGAGCAGGTGCATGATCGAGTACTGCTTACAGTCAATGAGTCTAAGAGATAGACTTGAAGGAATGTTGAAGTTATAATTATTACGTAGCATGAAGAGATGATGTATGGAGTCATTATACGACCCTGATTCGTTGATGACTCCGGGACGTAATCATCCTAAGGGGGAGATAATTGTAACGTCCGTAGATCCGGGCTCGTCAATTTAGAGGCAATAGGGGTCGAAAACGACTATTTCGACAAAAGATTATTTAGAATAAATAATCTTAACCAAATTGTAGAATGTGTCACAAGGTTTTCGTACATATAAAGAACGCCGAAATCCGAGTTATTACGAAGAAGTTATGACCCGTCGAAGTTTCGTGACGGAACCGACACGGCACCGGGAAGCGTAAATAGTGAATTTACGATAGAATGAGATTTAGCCTTAGTGCTCTAAACGAAAGTCGTAGAATATGTTAAATTAAGAACATCGATAAAAAGAATGCCCAAATCTGACTTCGTATGAAGAAGTTATGATTTTTCGAAGTTTCGGATTAGCGGTGTATAACCCGAAATTCGAATATTAGATCGAGTGATTTTTAGCCAAAACAACCTAAACGAGAATCAAAGATCTCGTTAAAAGTAGCATAACGATAAAAAGATGGGTAAAAACGGATGTCGGATGAAGAAGTTATGAGGATTTAACGGAACAATCCTGTCCCGGCCAGTTAATAATATAAAATTTAAAATCGAGTCAAAATTAGCCAACAGAGTCTAAACGAAAGTTGTAGAGTACGTTCCCACCTTCGCATGGATATAAAGAACGTCAAAAACGGAGGTCGTACGCAAAAGTTACGAATTTTTAAAGTTGAAACATGAAATTACGAGACCTGATGAAGGATCAATGACGTGGCGCGTTCTGAACCGTCCATCACTGAAGGAAGCCTCGCTTAGGATCTTGACACGTCGCCCTTCGCTTTACGCCCCGCGTCCGAAGTTTGTACGCCCCGTGTACCTACGGTTCTTATCCACCCCGAGGTCGGTCCACGTGCGAGCCAGCTGGAAGCCTTATCCGAGGAGTACGCCCAACATAATTCCGAGATCAGGCGCCTATAAAAGGCATGCGAAGGGTCCGAACGTCTCACTCATTTTTCACTCCAAATTCCATTCTCTCTCTAGTTTCTTTCTCTCTGTAAGACCCCAAACTACCCCTAAGCCCTAGGACAAATACCTAGCACATAAAGGAAGCCCCGAGGCTCCCGGAATACCGAGAAAAAGGAGTCTTTTGGTTTCGAAATGCTGCTCCAAATAAGTTTTAGTTTTCAATAAAATTCGCTGTAAGTGTGCTACGCTTACGCAATTTTTAGTACAGTGTCACACCCTAAAACCATAACGGCGGAAACGTTCTGGGGTGGATGACGTCATGTCGAGTATCACAACACATGCATTATAGTAATCAAAGTACAACAAAACATTGCATTAATAGTAATAATTTTACATGGTTTACGTAGAATACATCAAAGTAATACAAGTTATTAAAGCGAGTATCAACATAATATAGGTACAGCTTGGTACTAAACTGTCTTCGTCAGAAGCTCCGTGGATGTACATGTCTAATGTTGACCAGAGAATACAAGTTATTTGAAATGCGAGTATCAACATTTTTACAAATGCTGGTGAGTTCATAAGTATTTAGTATCATATTATTCAAATAAATTTTATAAAAGTGGTAGTTCTAGAGTATTCATTAAGTTAGAGTCCTTTCCAGAAAATGCTATATTTTCTTTAATAAAAGCAGTCTTCTACCAAGACTAGACGGAGTTATGTGGTAAAAAGTAGTTTTCCCTTAATCGCTATCACTATCAAAAGACAGAGTTTGATTATTTAAAGAAAGCAAGAGAAATCAGGGAAATAACATATGCCTCAGCAGTGAAGACTGCTGACTAAGGCGAGAGGAATCATAGACTCCAGGAGAGTATCGAACGAACGACAAGCCTGGCTTAGTCTAACAAAAGAGACACAGACCCCAGACGGTACCAAATGAATGGTACAGCTAGCAAGGTCAAAAAAAAAACAGAGGATATAGACCCCAGGCAGTATCAAATGAAAGATACAGCTAGTAAGGTCTAAAATAGAGGATATAGACCCCAAACAATATCAAATGAAAGATACAACTAGAAAGGTCTAAAACAGAGGATACAGACCCCAGACAGTATCTAATGAAAGATACAGCTAGCAAGGTCTAAAAACAGTGTGACTCTGAGAGTGGGTTTCCAGCATACAGTGTAAAATACAGTGTAAAATACCATTACCTTAAGGCCATGAATTATAACGTAACCTGGGATACTCGTAACCATACTAACCGACACTAGAGCACCTAACGCCCTGCAAGCGTCTATAAAATATGAAATTTGTCACCCCTTGGCTTGGTAGGCCGTGGACTGTAGCTAGCAGTCAGGGTGCGGGGGTGTCAATCTCGTATAGATCTATACACAAAATGTCCGCTCTCCCTACAGGAGTCTGGTTACCAACTAGACGACGGAGAAGGCCGTGTCCCGAAGATGCATCCCAAATAGTGGGTAGTGGGTTTCCAATATAAGTGCTGAACTAGAGGTAAAGACTCATAATTGAACTAACTGGTGCAAATCTATATGTCTATGCTTGTACACATAATATATAACTAATGAATCAAACGACCTTCGGACGGGCATCCAATCCCACCAGACCACATCTCAATGAAGAAAAGGAAATAGGGCGAACAAGCCTTCCTAAGTCCTTCAACAATTATTTATATGCATCTATACAAGCATAGGCATACATCCAACTACGTTTGAGTGTGTAACAAGTGGAAAACATATCGTGAAGTATAATCAAATTGTGATGTATAACCGAATCGTGTGGAATAATCAAATCGTGCGGTGTAAACAAACAGTGTGGAATAACCGAATTGTGAAGTATAAGCATACAATGTGGATTATCCGAGTCGTGAAGTATAAGCGTGCAGTGTGGAATAATCGAATCGTGAAGTATAAGGGAACAGATTGGAATAACCGAGTCGTAAAGTATAAGCTTTACCAAATATAAGTGTATCATGAAGTGGAAGCGTTATCGAGTAGGAGTTTAAACTAAGTAAAAGCAAAGCAATGGTAACTAACAAGTAAGAGTAAAAGTATACGACATGAAAGAGAACTTTGATCAAAACCTTGGAAAAACCTTTATACTTAGGAAAGTCACAACTTGGTATTTGTTGGTAAAATAAGTTGTAAACCTTTAGAAACTCTTTGGAAACCATTCATAAACCAGTTTAAAAATGAACTTTGGTAAAACAATATAAGTAAAAGATTTGAATAAGTGAAAACATTTTAGAAAATCATTTATAGTTTCATACTCGGTAAAACAGTTTATAGTGTGGTAAATCCTTGTGCATGCGGGTTATCAATCACATGTGATTGATATGATAACTAGCATGTTTAACTTGTATTCCCCCCTATAAAACATGTAAAAACATTTAAAAGGTTCATTCAGGGGTATGAACTCACCTGGTGTAAGTGGATCCGACGAAGGTGCCGGTTGGGTGCTCGGTGTGAAGTAAAGACTTGGACACACTTAGTGACCTATTAACATATGGTAACATATGTTTTTATAAAATCAGTATATATAATACCAATTTAACAAGTATACGCACTCTAAGGAGCGGAAAACACTTTGGTTAAGCGTTTGGGGTGTCCCGGGTAACATCTAAGAGTGTGAATGACTTAGGAATGGAGTTTACTCTTCAAGAGTAAGCTCTATACACTTAGTTTACGGCCCTGGGACAACTCCCCATGAGTTTACGGCGGTAAACTCATGGTGAGTGGTTCTAGGATGTTTAAAGGTCTTATATTGATCGTGGAATTTTGCTAGGTCCAAATCTAAAATGTATGAATGGGTTTAAGTCATCTAAAGGGGCCAAATGGGAGTTTACGGCCCATGAACCACCCCAGTGGGAGTTCACGGCCATGAACTCCTATACCTTGATTTTATTGAAGTTTAAGCCCTTGTTTCCAACCGTAGCATTTTCTAGTGAAGGTATAAGGCCATTTGGGGGGATTAAAACTGCCATTTGACATGGTTTGGAGGTGTTTACGGCCTAAGCATGTGCTTGGGTCGTAAACTCCATTTCACCCCTCAGATCTATGTGTTTAAATGTTCTAAACCCGAAATAGCAAGTCCCTAATTTATATCTTAAGCCTATTGGTGGTTTGGGAGTATTTTAGGCTTGATTTAACAAGTTTAGAGGGTGTTTACGGCCTAAGCATGTGCTTGGGCCGTTAATCCTCTTTTGTGTCCCAAAAATTGTTGTTTTATGGTTCAAACACTCCTAGGCTAAATCCTTAATTGGTTCTTAGGCTCAAAGGGACAAATTTGGGTCTTTTTGGCCTCCTTTAAGGGGTTTACGGCCCTAGAGTGTTCTTGGGCCGTAAACTCCACTTTGACAGCTTATATGGTCGAATTTTGAGCTATAATCACAAGCCATGATGTTTAGAATAAGATAGGGTAAGGAGACTTATGGTTTGGAGGCATTTGGTTTCGGATTTTAGACGAAATCGGACTTTTATGAGAGAGAGAGTATAGAGAGAGAGTGAAAAGGGGTGGAATGAAGTCCATTCCCCCTTATATATAGGTTGGAGTTGGAGCTCAGTGGGAATCTACCTGATACTGCCGTTACATGGGGCTTTTGGTCGCACCCGATTTAGTGGTCGTAATAAAATTAACTTTTTCCAAATTAATATGGAAATGTAATTTAGGGGTATGAACTCACCTGGTGTAAGCGGATCCGGCGAAGGTGCCGGTTGGGTGCTCGGTGTCAAGTAAAGACTTGGACACACTTAGTGACCTATTAACATATGGTAACATATGTTTTTATACAATTAGTATATATAATACTAATTTAACAAGTATACGCACTCTAAGGAGCGGAAAACACTTTGGTTAAGCGTTTGGGGTGTCCCGGGTAACATCTAAGGGTGTGAATGACTTAGGAATGGAGTTTACTCTTCAAGAGTAAGCTCTATACACTTAGTTTACGGCCTTGGGACCACTCCCCATGAGTTTACGGCCGTAAACTCATGGTGAGGGGTTCTAGGATGTTTAAAGGTCTTATATTGATCGTGGAATTTTGCTAGGTCCAAATCTAAAATGTATGAATGGGTTTAAGTCATATAAAGGGGCCAAATGGGAGTTTACAGCCCATGAACCACCCCTATGGGAGTTCACGGTCGTGAACTCCTATACCTTGATTTTATTGAAGTTTAAGCCCTTGTTTTCAACCGTAGCATTTTCTAGTGAAGGTATAAAGCCATTTGGGGGGATTAAAACTACCATTTGACATGGTTTGGAGGTGTTTACGGCCTAAGCATGTGCTTGGGCCATAAAATCCATTTCACCTCTCAATTCTATGTGTTTAAATGTTCTAAACCCGAAATAGCAAGTCCCTAATTTATGTCTTAAGCCTATGGGTGGTTTGGGAGTGTTTTAGGCTTGATTTAACAAGTTTAGAGGGTGTTTACGGCCTAAGCATATGCTTGGGCTATAAACCCTCTTTTGTGTCCCAAAAATTGTTGTTTTATGGTTGAAACACTCCTAAGCTAAATCCTTAATTGGTTCCTAGGCTCAAAGGGACAAATTTGGGTCATTTTGGCCTCCTTTAAGGGGTTTACGGCCCTAGAGTGTTCTTGGGCCGTAAACTCCTCTTTAACAGCTTATATGGTCGAATTTTGAGCTATAATCACAAGCCATGATGTTTAGAATAACCTAGGGTAAGGAGACTTACGATTTGGAGGTGTTTGGTTGTGGATTTTAGACGAAATCGGACTTTTATGAGAGAGTGTATAGAGAGAGAGAGAGTGAAAAGGGGTGGAATGAAGTCCATTCCCCCTTATATATGGGTTGGAGTTGGAGCTCAGTGGGAATCTACCCGATACTGCCGTTACACGGGGCTTTTGGTCGCACCTGATTTAGTGGTCGTAATAAAATTAACTTTTTCCAAATTAATATGGAAATGTAATTTACATGCTTTTACTTATCTTATTACGACGAATAACGACATAAGAATATAAATAAATAAATAAAACATTTATTTATTTGACGACCTCTTATTAACGGAACTTTTATACAGTGGAATATTCCGTTAACGGTAACGGGGTAATGTAACAGAATAAACTTTGGGTTGTCACATCATCCCCCCGTTACAGGGAATTTCGTCCCGAAATTCAGGTCTAGGCAGGGTAATATGTGTGAATGACCGAGTAGAGGCAGGAGGGTACTTCCTATTTTGTTTGTCCTCGCATTCCCAAGTGAACTCTGGTCTGTGTTTGTCATTCCAACAAACCTTCACCTACGGGATGCGAATTCCGTCTCATGTAGTTAGCGAGTTCCGACCGGTGTATCTACGAGGTTAGGGTTCCCAATGGTCTCTATCAGGATGAGTGGGATACGAAGAGTGACGTAGGGTAAACACTTATCAAGTCTAAGAAGTGGATCGGTCTAGGATGAAGTTTGTGGAATATCCTAAAGTAGTAGTGGTCTGACGAGGGTTGGACCAAATCTCAATGAGGATTATCAGATGGTCCTAAGCTCTCGGAAGGGTAGAGCTTTTCAGTACTTAGAACATAGTGTACTTCTATGGCAAGATCATCACTGGCGTGATCGCCATTCCAAAGTTCCTAACGTTCTCTCTCATACTGGTAGTGTAGTCCTTCGGGTTGGTTCTTAGGAAGCTCGAGTTGTCCTTGGTTTCGCGTTTCCTGTCAATTGGTTAGAGCCTTTCTAGATCATCGGATGGGTTGCATGTCTATGGTATCTGTTTGCTGTAGAATGTCTATCTCAAGCTCATGCAAAATGACCCTGCACTAACGAATCTTGAGGTACAAAAACCCTCAAGGTCGGGGAGATAGGGTTTCACCAGACAAGTGTTGGACTATCTCGAGAGGTGGTTCTACTATTTCCGCATGAGATAGTATTCGTGGAACAACTAATAGTCCAATGAATCTCTAAGACTTTGGTTTATTCTAGTGCGGAAAGCGCATGCTCCTGCATAACCCCTCGACTAACACCAAGGCTGGTGTCAAGTCTATGATCTCTTCAGGATCTGGGTCATGAGGCTTAATGCAACTACTTTCGCACTTTGATCAAGTATTCTTGGCTGCGGAGGTTATCCTGTGGTTCTCGGTATTCTAGTGTTTACTTCGGAGAATGAATTCTATCGTCTACAGGGCGACGATGACTTCTTCCATGCGAGAGGGCGGAGGATCTTAGGCATTACTAGTCCGTAACAGGGTGGAAGAAGTGCCTGAGTAGTGCAAGCATCTACTGCAACTACTCTTCCGAAGGTTCTGAGTGTTTCCCGGTCTAGGTCAAATCTAGTGAGTATAGGGTTCAATTACTCGGAACTTTAATCTCTTTACTAACTGAGGGTGTTAGTTATGATGTGAGCTTAACCGGTATGACAACAAATTTCGGATTTGTGGTCATTATAGTAGCTCAACCTGCAGTGGTTCTCTTGACTCCAGTTCCTATTTTATGGAATAGGATGAAGAGCTTTACTATAAGGTTTGTGGTAGAGCTCATACTTAGCTTAACCACTAATACTTGGTGTATGCAGGCCGTATATAATTGAGATCGGTAGGATGTTCAATTGTGCGACTCCACCCCAGACCCACAACCCAAAGAGGAATAGGGAGTAGGGAGGAAGCACACATCTTAAATCTTTTTGATCTCAACTATATACCATGTTTATGCATATACCTGGTTATAGTGGTCAGTCCCATGAGTTCTATCATCTGGGTTCACGAAACTGATGTGCGAGGTGCGAAGGGTCTTTCTGGGGAATCTACGAAGTATGCTTCGGATGGTCATTGTCTTCTGGAGTATCTTGCAGTGTCTTTCGCTTCGGTTTCCATATGACTAAGAGGGGTCGGTCAACAGTGCGCGGTACCCTTCCCTTGGGTACTTCGGAAGGTTTGAGATAAGAGGGACGACTGACGGATCGCATTAGGTTTAATTATTTGTATTATGTTTAGGTTCGGAAGAACCTTTATTTGTCGTCATGGCTACGGAGAAAGTTCTTTTTACACAGCACTAGGGATGTACACATGGTTGCACGAAGTCAAACCATGATCAATAGGGTCGTCGAAGTTGGCATACTTCAACATGACATAAAGTGAGGGTCGATAGAGTCATGCGCCGAACAGGCACACAAGTTCTAGGCATCTCGGGTTTCGTCCTGTGTATCACTGCCGCGGATACTTGGACCGATAGAGTCGACGCGGAACTATAGAGAGTCCTAAGTTTTTCCGAGTAGAGTACCTTTTCATGAATGGATTCTCATGAGGCATTTCTATAATCGCCTAACATATACTAGTCATGTATAATTAAGGTGGGGAGGACTGTTGACTGAGAGACTCCTCCCTAAATCCACAACCAAACAAGGAACAGGAAATGAGGCGGCATTCACTCACTCTAGGTCTATCCATCTTAACTATACATGGCTGTAACGTATATGTTTAGCCCTTATAGTTTTACCTGATGAATTTTAAATTTTATAATAGTGCTGCAGCTTTCGCCTTAATGGGGAAGTATTTACATTTGAATTAGCCTTTTGATGTTTTGTGTTAGTTATCTGAGATCGAGAGACGTACCAAAAATCTACTAGGTTCCTTGATGCTTCTCCCTAAGCAGTAGAGTTAGGCTCCTCCTGTGTCCTTGTCTTTTCCTTCGGTTGGGAAGTCCCTTTTGAAGTGTCCAATCTCACCACATAGCCGACAAACTGGAGTGGTTGTCACGTTGGTGATTGATGCAATACGCTCCACCAGAGTTCTGCATACGCGAGCAGTATGCCCCTTCATATTGCACCTAGCACATAAGAGTTCCCGACATATACCATGATGGTGGCAGCTACACTTGCCGCAGTGGGGAAGGTTTCCTAGGTATGGTCTTCTTGAAGTCAGGAGGGAAGGATTGACAGGGGTATTGACCGCCTCAGCTCGTTGCCCTTCGGAAGGTCCTTGAGCCGAGGTACCTCCCTCCTCGATCTTGAGTTTTCTCTTCAGTGGATTCGATTGAGATTCTTGGGTGGCTGGGTATGCAGGGGTTGGTTGCTACTGTCCATTGCTAGGGCCCTTGCTAACATTGGCGTTGTTAGCATTCAGGTGAGCCATGACAGCTGCTACGGCTGTCGAGACTGCAGCTTGGAACGTAGCTTCATCGAATAAGAGGGTAGGTTTCTTGCTTGTGGACTGGTTACGTTTCTTCGGTGGCATGATTTTTCCTACACGGAAAGGAATACAAGATAATGAGAGACGATGGCTAACCCTGGACATTTCTGTCCTGACTGTATTAGGCATAAACATTCCCATGTCTCGGATGTTGGTTGTCTGAGTGTCGACCTACATCCTTATGATGTAGTCCTGGTGTACAAGGTAGGAATATGAGTATCGGAAAAGGCCATAAGATGCGAGTCGTTCCTACTACGTTACCTTTATACTGGGAAGGTTTCACTCTCCGGGCTGGAAAGATTTGAGAACAGTTCGGAACGAACACTACGAAAAGAGAGACAAGGCTTATGGCTAAATACTCACAATGGAGGTGCGGGGATCCGCTCTAATCGTGTTACTGGCAACGGGAAACAACGATTTACCTAACACATAGCGTGAGTAGTGAAGCCACTAACTCACTAAATTGTATTATTTTATGGGTGTATTAGCGTGACGAACATGAGGAAAAGACACTTCTCGGGTTCCATGCACTGGCTCTCTCTGTCTGTCTCATATCTTTGACTGGCATCGGTGTTGGTTTCCTTTGGGTAGTTACCTAGGTTTCTTCGCTTGTGAAGACATATTGAATTTCAACTCCGCCTCACTTCCGAATCCGACTCCGGGTATCATCACTTCATGATGGATGACTGGAAATTTCATAAGTTTAGGCGAATTTCTCACCGATGTCCCTAAAAAGATATAGGAACTTGGTGAATTCAATAGTCTCAACCCAGTTCATTTATTTCCGAATAGGAAATCTTCTCAATGAACCTCTTTTGGGTCTGCATCAACTCTTCAGTCAAGCACTGGAGTGGATAGGGTTGTCTACAGGGTTCGTGCGAGAATGGAAATGTCTAAAGAATCATAAGAGATTATTAACATTTCACTGGATGATCCATATCGAGTCCTGCTATGATTACACAGGGTACACAAATCATATATAGCTTAGATCTGATAGGCCTTCGAATATGTGATACTACTCTATATCCACATCCCAACGAGGAAAAGGAAGTAGAGCAAAACCACACATTCTTAGCCTATGGGATCCTTATAATTCATGGCCTTAAGGTAATGGTATTTTACACTGTATCATTCATTAGATACTGTCTGGGATCTGTATCCTCTATTTTAGACCTTTCTAGCTGTATCTTTCATTTGATACTGTCTGGGTTTCCAGCATACAGTGTGACTCTGAGAGTGGGTTTCCAGCATACAGTGTAAAATACCATTACCTTAAGGCCATGAATTATAAGGTAACCTGTGATACTCGTAACCATACTAACCGACACTAGAGTACCTGACGCCCTGCAAGCGTCTATAAAATATGACATTTGCCACCCCTTGGCTTGGTAGGCCATGGACTGTAGCTAGCAGTCAGGGTGTGGGGGTGTCAATCCCGTATAGATCTATACACACAATGTCCGCTCTCCCTACAGGAGACTCTGGTTACCAACTAGACGATGGAGAAGGCCGTGTCCCGAAGATGCATCCCAAATAGTGGGTAGTGGGTTTCCAATATAAGTGCTGAACTAGAGGTAGAGACTCATAACTGAACTGACTGGTGCAAACCTATATGTCTATGCTTGTAAACATAATATATAACTAATGAATCAAACGACCTTTGGACGGACATCCGATCCCACTAGACCACATCTCAACGAAGAAAAGGAAATAGGGCGAACAAGCCTTCCTAAGTCCTTCAACCATTATTTATATGCATCTATACAAGCATAGGCATACATCCAACTACGTTTGAGTGTGTAACAAGTGGAAAACATCTCGTGAAGTATAATCAAATTGTGATGTATAACCGAATCGTGTGGAATAATCAAATCGTGGGGTGTAAACAAACAGTGTGGAATAACCAAATCGTGAAGTATAAGCGTACAGTGTGGATTATCCGAGTCGTGAAGTATAAGCGTATAGTGTGGAATAATCGAATCGAGAAGTATAAGCGAACAGAGTGGAATAACCGAGTCGTGAAGTATAAGCGTTACCAAATATAAGTGTATCATGAAGTGGAAGCGTTATCGAGTAGGAGTTTAAACTAAGTAAAAGCGAAGCAGCGGTAACTAACAAGTAAGAGTAAAAGTATACGACATGAAAGAGAACTTTGATCAAAACCTTGGAAAAACCTTTATACTTAGGAAAATCACAACTTGGTATTTTTTGGTAAAATAAGTTGAAAACCTTTAGAAACTCTTTGGAAACCTTTCATAAACGAGTTTAAAAATGAACTTTGGTAAAACAATTTAAGTAAAAGATTTGAATAAGTGAAAACATTTTAGAAAATCATTTATAGTTTCATACTCGGTAAAACAGTTTATAGTGTGGTAAATCCTTGTGCATGCGGGTTATCAATCACATGTGATTGATATGATAACTGACATGTTTAACTTGTATTCCCCCCTATAAAACATGTAAAAACATTTAAAAGGTTCATTTAGGGGTATGAACTCACCTGGTGTAAGTGGATCCGGCGATGGTGCCGGTTGGGTGCTCGGTGTCAAGTAAAGACTTGGACACACTTAGTGACCTATTAACATATGGTAACATATGTTTTTATACAATTAGTATATACAATACTAATTTAACAAGTATACGCACTCTAAGGAGCGGAAAACACTTTGGTTAAGTGTTTGGGGTGTCCCGGGTAACATCTAAGGGTGTGAATGAATTAGGAATGGAGTTTACTCTTCAAGAGTAAGCTCTATACACTTAGTTTACGGCCTTGGGACCACTCCCCATGAGTTTACGGCCGTAAACTCATGGTGAGGGGTTCTAGGATGTTTAAAGGTCTTATATTGATCGTGGAATTTTGCTAGGTCCAAATCTAAAATGTATGAATGGGTTTAAGTCATCTAAAGGGGCCAAATGGGAGTTTACGGCCCATGAACCACCCCTATGGGAGTTCACGGCCGTGAACTCCTATACCTTGATTTTATTGAAGTTTAAGCCCTTGTTTTCAACCGTAGCATTTTCTAGTGAAGGTATAAGGCCATTTGGGGGGATTAAAACTACCATTTGACATGGTTTGGAGGTGTTTACGGCCTAAGCATGTGCTTGGGCCGTAAAATCCATTTCACCCCTCAATTCTATGTGTTTAAATGTTCTAAACCCGAAATAGCAAGTCCCTAATTTATGTCTTAAGCCTATGGGTAGTTTGGGAGTGTTTTAGGCTTGATTTAACAAGTTTAGAGGGTGTTTACGGCCTAAGCATATGCTTGGTCTATAAACCCTCTTTTGTGTCCCAAAAATTGTTGTTTTATGGTTCAAACACTCCTAGGCTAAATCCTTAATTGGTTCCTAGGCTCAAAGGGACAAATTTGGGTCATTTTGGCCTCCTTTAAGGGGTTTACGGCCCTAGAGTGTTCTTGGGCCGTAAACTCCTCTTTAACAGCTTATATGGTCGAATTTTGAGCTATAATCACAAGCCATGATGTTTAGAATAACCTAGGGTAAGGAGACTTACGATTTGGAGGTGTTTGGTTGTGGATTTTAGACGAAATCGGACTTTTATGAGAGAGAGTATAGAGAGAGAGAGAGAGTGAAAAGGGGTGGAATGAAGTCCATTCCCCCTTATATATGGGTTGGAGTTGGAGGTCAGTGGGAATCTACCCGATACTGCCGTTACACGGGGCTTTTGGTCGCACCTGATTTAGTGGTCGTAATAAAATTAACTTTTTCCTAATTAATATGGAAATGTAATTTACATGCTTTTACTTATCTTATTACGACGAATAACGACATAAGAATATAAATAAATAAATAAAACATTTATTTATTTGACGACCTCTTATTAACGGAACTTTTATACAGTGGAATATTCCGTTAACGGTAACGGGGTAATGTAACAGAATAAACTATGGGTTGTCACATATAGCTTTCAAATAATTATAGGAATATTATTAGGTCCTTAAAATAATAGTCAGACTATTATTTTGTCACGGTGATCGTTAGACTAAACCCTAGTGGTGTTGATATTAGGTTTTATCGAAGGAAATTGTTTTGAGAGTATCGAAGCGTTGTCCGAGTGCTGAGTCACCACCTTTCTGAATACTTGTTGTCTATGCTGGATGAACGTTTTATACATTTTTTAAATGATTTAAACTGTATACGTATTTTATATATACGAATATGTTGGGTATGACATGGGTAGATGAATGATGAGAGATAAAAGATGATGTGAGTAAACATAGGCAGCTATAGACTTGGTGCCTAATAAATAACCTCGGCAGCTATCTACATAGTGCCTATTGGACAAACACTGGTAGCTATGGATTTAGTACCTGTTAGGAATTGGTAGCTATGGACTTAGTACCTATTAGATAAACACTGGTAGCTATGGATTTACTACCCTATGAATAAACTATAGCAACTATGGAATTAGTGCTTTACGAATGAGCATTGGCAGCTATGGATTTAGTGCCAGTCCTGTAACCCTGGAAGTAAGGGACTTCGGAATAAATGAATGCATGATAGATGACTCTTAGTATAAATCCTTAAGAGTAAAGAAGATAATGAGGATGGGTAATTGGGTTGATTGTTTGATTGTTTAAACAAATAATAATTATATTATTGTGGGTTGAAAATCCTATGTACTCACCAGGTTTCCCAACCTGACCCACTCCAGTTTATTTATATCTCGGGTGTTGATATGAAGTCACATTACACTGAGAGATTTAAAGAGATGTAGATTACTAGTGTAAATAAATGTAAGTTCTATTTATGCTTATGTTCCTGTATTAACGATGACATCCCGAATGTTTTAAAATGAATAAAATACGTTTCTTCGAAAATGTTTTAATAACGTATGTATCGTATTTTTCTGGGAACAAATTCCGCAACATTTTTTGTTAAAAGAAGTACTCTGATTTGTACAAAGCATAAACAAAATCGGTCTTTTCTGGCCGTGAAAATGGGGATGTCACAACTCATCTGGGTCTGAAGTACTTAACCCCGATCAATTTCGCCACAATGCCTGAGCAAACACCAAAACCCATCCTCGCCTGAGCAGCCCAAGCCAAAAGATCAACGGATACAGAACCACTGCCTCGATCCATGGTATCCAACCATGCTATCTTCCCTTACCAGCCCCTTAGATTCCCCAAAATCTTCCTTTAATCGAGCATGGATCATGTGCTTTCGGTAGAACAGGCCTAATACTCCCCTCCACACCTATCCATAGCTTCCTCAAGAATTATCTCAGGTCCTGTACGACCTAGTCGCAAAACATTCTCGAAACCCACTTAATAGTGAAACAACCACCCTAAAGGACTACCTAGGCTATCCTAGGGTTCCACAAAGCACAAAGCGAGCAGCATTCGTGCAGAGGAACCGAATGAAACTAAAATGCAATAAGACCTGACAGATCCTCCTATAAAATCCTCGATCTTAGGCTCCCAGTGTATCGCGCACATCTTTGCTCTGCGCTCGCTCTCTCAAGAGTGGTTGATCCATACTCATGCCAACCTGTTCTAACATATCACAATATCAAATAACAGTACGGTATTTTGGGGTCTACTTATTGGATCCGGCTGATTATACACATCACATCCTCCTTAAGTATTTTGAAAACCATTTTAAGAAAATCATTTTGAAAATATTTTTCCTTAGTTTTAGACTAGATTCGCACGAGTGTTCCTCCAATTCACTCAAACCAAGGCTCTGATCCAACTTGTAACATCCAAAAATTTCATGAAATTTAAACTTTTCAAAAAAAATCCTTTTTCTATAGAAGTGTTTACAAAAACACATTATTCCCAAAACATTATTTAAAACCAGAATCTCTTTTAACATAGTTTTCAAAAACTTCACATTATTAGAGTTTCCCATAATTCTGAAGTCCAAACTACGAGGATATGTACAGTCACACCTTTACCTTGCCACGATCCACTGAAGTACATGAAGCCATCAACCCAAACTATAAGCATGAAGCTTAATGAGTTCCCCCAAAGTACCAACACCCAACCAGATAACATATACAAATAACAACATGCATACAAAGCCTTCAGTCTGACTGGAACGCCCTACAGTTAATCTGGTACGCTCATAGAAGCTACAACATGACTGGTATGCCACCTCGGGCCTTCAACCTATCTTGAACGTTCTCTAGGCCTCCAGCTTGACTGGTACGCCCCACTGGCCTTCAGTCTATCCAGGATGCCCTGGGTCTGTTGGCCTTCAGCATAAAGATGGGTCGCCTAACCCAACCACACATAACATGTCAATATATTCATAACAATTAAACATATAACCATTCAACAGACAAACAAGTAGATCTTACAGATCACTAAGCATAGCATCATCCTATTACCAGGATACGGATCTAATAGATCACAACAACACCATAGAAATATTCTACCTACAAGGATACCAATCTAACAGATCATAATAGTACAATAACAACATCTTATCTACTAGGATACCAATCAAACAAATCATAACAATACAATAACAACATCCTATTTACCAAGATACTGATCTAACAGATCATAATAATACCATAGCAACATCCTATCTACCAAGATACTAATCTAATAGATCATAACAATACAATAGCAACATCCTATCTACCAGGATACCAACCTAACAAATCATAAAAATACAATGTTACACCCCCGAACTATCAGAACGGACGGCGGAAACATCTGGGGATGGGTGACGTCATGCATAGTATCACAACAATCGTATCATAGCAATCAAAGTAAACACAACCATTACATTATAATATGAATATTTACATCTATTTGAAAACATAGTTCGTACATATTAGTATATAATAAAACTAAAAGACGCCACTCTAATGTGCTCTGTCTTCTCCAAAAGCTGGCAAGGGTACCTGTCTATCGTTGCCTTGAGAATACAAGCGGTTTTCAAAATGTATCAGCATAAAGTTGGTGAGTTCATAAGCATGTTTTTGTATTGAAAACTAATCACTAAATTTGTACAAAAGATTTCTTTTCATTATAAGTAAATATCGTTTGTATCAAAACCCTGGTTTCCACCAGTAAGTGAAGTATGTTACGTTTGAAAAACCCTGGCTATCACCTGTATGTAAGTATGTTACGTATGAAAACCCTGGCTACCGCCAGTAAGTAAAGTATGTTTTATCGAAAACCCTGGCTACCGCTAGTAAGTAAGGTATGTTCCGTATGAAAACCCTGGCCACCGCCAGTAAGTGAGGTAGTTTTATTACTTAAAATAAAACCAAAGGTTGTGTCCCTGGAATACCCTCCAGTAAGTCGATATGTAGTTTTATTAATTAAAATACAACTATTGAAGAAGGAAAATCTCGTAAACAAAAGTTGGTTTATACTTATTGTGAGTCGTATAACCATTCTAAATGATTGATGACCTCCTTGAAGTTTCTTCAGGTGTCGTACGATTACAAAATTTGTCACCCCAGGCATGCCTGCCTAACTGTAGCTAACACTTTAGGTGTGGGATTGTCGGTCCCGAATAGATCTATCCACAAATTTCATGCTCTCCCTCCAGGAGACTCTGGTTATACTAAAGGTGAGGATTTACCAGTACCCCGAGGGGTACCATGAAAATAGCTCTCACAATCATGTATTAACTAGTTTACGTGTAGTTCGGTTGTTCAAGAGTTCAAAATCGTTTGTATATGGTGTAGAGTATAAATAATTATACACAAATTAATTATTTAGTAAGATACTTTTCTTATTTGTAGATAATATTGGATAAAATAAATCTATCATAGTTTATGTACTTGAATTTATACGTAGTCTGAATCTATAAAACCGTTAACGAATTCCCCAAACTATACCTATTATAGTTTGACTGGTAAGTTGTGTTCATGCACTGTTCTGAAAACTTATCCAATTATGTTTAGAAATTGTCCCTCATGCTCCGCATAATACAAAAGGGATAAAGTATCTAATTGTTTAATGTAAAACCGTTGAAATTGCATTAGCTTAAAAACCTTTATGTTTGGCTTGTATCCCCCCTGAAAACGTTTTAAAAACTATAAAAGCGTAGGGGTATGAACTCACAGTTGGTTGGATGTAATGGATTGGCTGGACGATCCTTGAGTTGATGTACATTTCACTTAATGGAATCCTAATATCAAATAAATACATATATGTATCTAAATTAGCGATTTCGTTAGTTAAAGTGTTAGAAAAACACTTGGTTTCGGTTAAGGAATGTTACTGGGATTTGGTTAAATCGTGGAAACAAGCTTTTCCCCACAAAAGAGCTGTTTATGGTCATATATGTGGTTTACAGCCGTGAACTGGGTTTCCGGCCGAGAACTGGGTTTATGGATTTTGAAGATCCGAAGGATTACGGTCGTAAAATCAAGAACAAAGGTGCTTGTTTTCGACGAAAATTGTTCCAGAGGCTCCCAAATGGACCCAGATGGCGATTTCCAGCATTTTTCGAGTAAAAAGAGGGCTTTTTGGTGTTTACGGTCAAGAAGTTTAGAGAGAGAAAGTGGACGTTTCCAGCTAAAAAGGTGCAAATGAGGTTGGGGTTCTTGTATTTATAGGCCAAGGGTATGGTCGGTGGTGGGGTCCACCTGGTACTTACCGTAAACGAGTTTACGACCGTACACGAGCTTACGGCCATAAACTCTTCCTGGCCGTGAACATGTTGGTTTTTGAGAAAATAAAGGTTTTTCGCATGATTTTTGGTTTTCTGACTCATATAGAATTTTAACTATATCCCTAGTTGATTTACTTAACCCAAGATGACGGAAAATTTATTAAGATTAAATTTTATTAACAGAGATGGGTAAAAATTAACGGGATAAATTTCGGGTTGTCACATCATCCCCCCATTAGAGGGAATTTCGTTCCAAAATTCGAACATAGAATACAAATCATGGATTCAGAAAGAGATGCAGATATTTTTTTCATCTGATCTTCGTGCTCCCAAGTGAATTCAGGTCCCCTCTTGGCATTCCAGCAAACCTTCACTATCGGGATGCGATTTTGTTTCGTTCGTTTGATCTCTCTATCCATGATCTCGACCGGTTCTTCCACGAAGTTCAGGTTTTTGTTGATTTCAATCTCATCGAGATGGATTAAAAGGGTCTCATCGGATAAACACTTTTTAAGGTTCGAGACGTGGAAGACGGGATGAATGTTGCTAAGTTCTTGAGGTAAACGAAGTTTGTAGGCTACGGGACCAATCCTAGTGAGGATCTCGAAGGGTCCTATGTATCTCGGGTTCAGCTTTCCACACTTTCTAAAGCGTACCAAGCCTTTCCAGGGTGAGACCTTCAACATAACACGGTCTCCAACCTGGAACTCCAAGGGTTTTCGTCGTTTATCGGCGTAGCTCTTTTGTCTGTCCCGCGAGGCTTTCAGTCGTTCCCGGATTTGTATGATCTTTTTGGTGGTTTCACGGATGATTTTTCAGGCCAGTGAGAGTGCTATCAGGGACTTTCCCCTTGGCTAGCTACGTGTCGCCCACCTCATCCCAACACAGAGGGGATCTGCACTTACGACCATAGAGGGCTTCGAAAGGCACAACCTTGATGCTGGTATGGTAACTATTGTTGTAGGAGAACCTGACCAAGGGAAAATGGGTGTCCCACGGCTTACTGAAGTCGATGAAACATGCTCTCAAGATGTCATCCAAGGTCTGGATGGTTCTTTCACTCTGCCCATATGTCTGAGGATGGTAAGTTGTACTCATATCCAACTTAGTTCCAAGAGCCTTCTGTAGTGACTACCAAAACCTCGAAGTGAACCTGCTATCTTGATCGGAGATAATGGACACAAGCACACCATGCAGTCGAACTATCTCTTGATTGTAGATTCGCGTGAGTCTCTCCATTTTGAAAGTCTCCTTGATTGGTAGGAAGTGGGTGGATTTAGTCAATCGGTCGACTATTACCCAGATGGTGTCATACCTACTCGGATATTTGGGTAATTTGGTGATAAAATCCATAGTAATCCTCTCCCACTTCCACTCAGGTATCTCCGGCGCAAGTCAGACACTTGCCCACGAAGGTAGTGATCTCTTCTTTCATGTTCGTCCACCAATACAGTTTCTTGAGATCGAGGTACATCTTATTTGAACCTGGATTAATGGAGTATCTGGTCTAGTGAGCTTCGTTCATGACAACCTCCCTGTAACTACCGAAGTTTGGGGTCCAGATCCGGTCCATGAAATAATAGATTTCGTCTCCCTTGATCTCTAGGTTCTTTTCCATTCCTCTCAAGGCTTCACCCGGCATGTTCTCTGGTTTAAAGGCTTCCAGATGAGCCTCCTTGATTTGCGCGATAAATGGGAATGGATAGTCATTATCAGTGCCTTCACTCTACGTCTTGAGCATTCTTTTCGACTAAGGGCATCCGCCACCACATTGGCCTTGCTGGGATAGTAGCGTATTTCGCACTCGTAATCGCTGTGTAGCTCAACCCATCGCCGTTGTCTCATGTTCAACTCCTTCTGGTCGAAGATGTGTTGCAGGCTTTTATGGTCAGTGAAGATAGTGCACTTGGTTCCGTAGAGATAATGTCTCCATATATTCAACGCGAAGACCACTGATCCAATTCTAGGTCGTGCATTGTGTAGTTGACTTCGTGTGCTTTCAGCTGTCTTGAGGCATAAGCAATGACTTTTCCTCGCTGCATGAGCACACAGCGTAAGGCGTGATTGGATGCATCACAATAGACAACGAAGTCCTCCGTCCCTTCAGGCAGAGACAAGATAGGTGCGTTGCATAGGGCCCGCTTCAACGTTTGGAACGCAGTGTCTTGCTTTTCACTCCATCAAAAGGGTACACCTTTCTGAGTCAGAGTGGTTAATGGTTTGGCAATTCTGGAGAAATTTTGGATAAACCTGCGATAATAGCCAGCGAGACCAAAGAATTGACGGATTTCTATGGGCATTTTCGGTGCTGACCAGTTCTTTATCGCTATGAGTTTGGAGGGGTCCACGTGTATGCCTTCCTTGCTTACCACGTGACCTAGGAGGGTTACTTTTCGAATCCAGAATTCGCACTTGGATAATTTCGTGTATAATTTCGCGTACAACTTCTTTGTCCTTAGAGTTTCCATCACCAATCTCAAGTCTTGTCGTTGATCCTCCTCGCTTCTAGAATAGACAAGTATATCATCGATGAACACGATTACGAACTTGTCCAGGAAGGAACGGCACACCCGATTCATCAGGTCCATGAATAGCACCGGTGCGTTGGTTAGACCGAAGGGCATTACTACAAACTCATATTGACCATATCCAGTCCGAAAAACTGTTTTAGGAATATCACCCTCGTGGACTCGCAACTGATGGTACCCTGATCTTAGGTCTATTTTGGAGAAGTAGCTAGCTCCTTGAAATTGGTCGAAAAGGTCGTTGATCCAAGGAAGAGGATAAAGATTTTTGATGGTGAGCTTGCTCAGTTCACGGTAGTCTATGCATGTCCGGAAAGATCCATCCTTCTTTTTCACAAATAAAACCAGGGCTCCCCAGGGTGAGGAACTCGGTCTGATGAATCCTTTGCTGAGCAGCTTATTGAGCTGACAGGATAACTCCTGCATTTCTGCTGGCGCTAAGCAGTATGGGGATTTAGCTACGGGGGTAGCTCCAGGGATTAGGTCGATGCGAAACTTGACTTGGAGCTCAGGAGGAATTTTCGGAAGCTCTTTGGGAAAAACATCAGGAAAGTTGCAGACTTCAGGGATGCTCTCAAGGTCTTTAACTTCCTACTTCTCATTAATGACATGGGCTAGGAATCATGACATTCCTTTCGCAGAAGTTTCTAGGCTTTTATGCACGAAATGATGCGGAGGTTTGAACTGAGTTTATCACCATAATCATGAGGTTTTCACCAGAAGGAAAATTGAGACGGATAGCTTTTTTGTAACAAAGGATATCAGCACGATTGGGGCTCAACCAATCCATGCCGATGATGACATCGAAGCTTTTTATGGAAACTGGCATAAGGTCGATGAGAAGAGAATGATCGTTTAGGGTAAGGGTACCGCCTACGAATATATCATTAGTGCTCTCTTCCTCACCGTTAGCCATCTCGACGGTAAATGTTTCGGTTAGAGGTTGAGGTTTATGATTGAGAAAATGTTTGAATGCATGACTAACAAAACTTCTCTCTGCACCAAAATCGAAAAGAATGCATGCATAAGAGTTGTCGAGGAGGAACGTACCTGTAAAAATGGTGGGGTCAAAAACTGCCTCCTCTTGCCCCATAGATAATAATCTCCCTGTGTTGCCAGTAGTTGTTGCCTTGGGGCAGTTTCTCTTATAGTGCCCAACTTCGCCATAGCTATAACAGGCTTGACCAATACCTGCTCCAGAGGTCTGATTGGTTGGTTAGACTGGTGTTCGGCAACCTCGAGCCATGTGACCCTTCTTTCCATAGTTGTTGCAAAGCATTTCACGGCATGGTCTGGGAATGCGATGATGATAACTGCACTTGCTGCACCTAGGGAGGGTACCAGTATATCCACTGGTAAGTGCTTGATTTGCAGGAGCAGCGGCAGGAGTAGTAGCAGCGTGAACTGCCACCGTAAGTTGTTTCTTGGAGGGCTCCTGCGAAGACTGGCCCTTTCATTGCTTCCAGAACTTTCTTTTCTCACCACTCCCCTTTGCTGGTTCGGGAGCGGCTGTTACTTTATCAAGATCAACTCTGTGATCTATGAGAGTCTGCGCCAGGCACTTGACGCTGTCAAAGGTGGTTGGCCTGGCAGCCAAGACATTTCCTTGAGTTGGGGGCGTCAATCCCCAAATGTATCTTTCTATCTTCATGCTTTCTAGGGTGACCATTCCCGGGCAAAGAAGTGATAGGTCTTCAAACCTAGAAGTGTAGGCAGCAATGTCGGAACCCTTCATCTTCAAGTTCCATATCTCGTGCTCAAGTTTCTGCATTTCGTCTGGTGGGCAGTACTCAGCAAGCATGAGCTCTTTCAAGCACTCCCAACCCATAGCATTCGCTACCGGCAGCGTTATGTATTTGACCCGACTATTCCACCACGGCAATGCTCTATTGGTGAAGGTGCAAGCGGCGAATTTCACCTTGTTGACTTCAGAACAGGAAAAAATTTCAAAGATGGACTCGATTTTCTCGAACCATCAAAACAGGGCAATCACACCACCATTTTCGTCGAAAGATGTGGGTTTTGCATTCATGAAGTCCTTATAGGAGCACTCATTCTGGTGTCCCTGACTCCCTTCCTGATTTTGGGGATGAATACCACTCCTTGATCCACCAGAACCACCAGGATTAATTTGTGACAAAGCGCAAGTCACAGCGGTAGTAACAGCTGCCTGGAACATAGCAGGATCGAACTGGGGAGGTGGTGGCATTGGGTCCGTCGAGGAGTTGATGTTCTTTTTGCTGGTTCTTTTCTTTGGAGGCATCTTGTTCTAAAAATAATCAGGAAGGAGAGGATGGTAAGTCCTCTGGAATCGATTCAAGAGATATGAAGCAAGGTATATCTCAATATGATAGCTAGAGTGTTCTACTAAGCGATAAACAAGGAAAAGCTAACAATGCTAATAATTTATCGCTAAAAGGAATGAGTAGCAACATAACTAGGAATTCTGATGCTTTGTAAAACCCTTAACAAAGATAACAATGTAGCTAAAACTTGAAAACATGTATTATGCTTATTCAATGCTAACAAAAATTCCATCAAATACTCTATACAAACATTCAAATAGTCGACAAAAGGTTGGAAACCCTAAAAATCCTGGTTCAAGTCCATATTGGACTAGGATTTTCTAATTGGGCCTAATGGACCAATAAGCTTCCAAATTGACTATTTTGGGCTTAGAACTCTTATATGGGCTTAGAACTCGTATATGGGCTCTAATAGGAAACTCATTATGGTGTCCCTGACTCCCTTCCTGATTTTGTGAATGAATACCACTCCTTGATCCACCAGAACCACCAGGATTAATTTGTGACAAAGTTCCAGTCACAGCGACAGTTACAGCTGCCTGGAACTTAGCAGGATCGAACTGGGGAGGTGGTGGCGTTGGGACTGTCGAGGAGTTTATGTTCTTTTTGTTGGTTCTTTTCTTTGGAGGCATCTTGTTCTAAAAATAATCAGGAAGGAGAGGATGGTAAGTCCTCTGGAATCGATTCAAGAGATATGAAGCAAGGTATATCTCAATATGAGCTAGAGTGTTCTACTAAGCGATAAACATGGAAAAGCTAACAATGCTAATAATTTATCACTAAAAGGAATGAGTAGCAACATAACTAGGAATTCTGATGCTTTGTAAAACCCTTAACAAAGATAACAATGTAGCTAAAACTTGAAAACATGTATGATGCTTATTTAATGACAACAAAAATTCCATCAAATACTCTATACAAACATTCAAATAGTCAACAAAAGGTTGGAAACCCTAAAAATCCTGGTTCAAGTCCATTTTGGACTAGGATTTTCTAATTGGGCCCAATGGACCAATAAGCTTCCGAATTGACTATTTTGGGCTTAGAACTCTTATATTGGCTCTAATTGGACCCACTCTCATGAGACTTAACCTTTTTGGGCCTTATAAGCCTAAAATGGACTAGTTTATCTTTAATGAGCCTTAATGGGCCATAACAAATCTAATTAGCCCTAATAGGCCATAAATCCATTCTTTTATACCAAAATGGGCCATGACTTTCCCAAAAGGCCCAATGGGCCAGAAAATAATTATTGGGCATCATAAATTCGAACCAAGGAATGGATTTAGAGAGTTGACTTGTGTGGTGCCACCTTATTTTTATTTGGTGGATAAATAGGCTCATTACACTCCAAACATCCAAGCCCTCTCATGATCCCATGCAACCTCATCTCTCTTCTTCTTCCCTCTCACTCTCGGCCGAATGTAGACACACACACACACACAATTCATCTCCAACTCTTTCCAAATTCTCTCAAGAACACTTTCCTTTCCTCCATCAAAATTTCGAGATCTAAGGCATTTCAAGGAGATTCTTCCATAAGAAATCATCATCCTTGGTAAATTGTGCATAGATCTATGGGTTAGTTTCTTGAATCTTTTATAAATCTCCTTCTAACTCATAAAAGTTCATGATCATGCTTGTTAGAACCTATCTAAGCCAAAGTCTTCTCAAGAAGCTTTCTAGGGACGAAAACAACATCAAACTCTTCCATTTCTTTCTTAAAACCGAAACAACAAGCAAAGGTGAGTTCATACCCCTCTATTTTCGGTTTTCACAAGTTTTATGGCGGAGAATACAAGTAAAATGTGTAGATTTATGTTTATGTGTATGTTATGTGTGATTTCATGTGTTTATGTGGTAAATATGTGCCAAAAAGGAAAGAAATCTTGAGATCTATACCTCAAGGAGGAAAATAAACGTGATATAAGATATATTACATTAAACAAGTCAAGAAAAATTGCCCTCTAAGGTTATATTAAACATACTACAACATAAACTCATTCTTGGTCTATATTTGTCAAAGAAAAACAAAGTTGGGTTAAAGGTTGTCATTCACGGTTTTCATAAGGACGAAAAGGATCAAAACACTTAAAATAGTTTTTTTTATTAATATTATGTTCTTCAAAGGACTAGAAATGTAAATTGTAGCCTAATGGGCCAAATTTTTGGGCTTTTCGGCCCATAGGCCCGAAATTGCAAAAAAAAATGTGTTTTAAGAGATTGAAATGGTAAATTTCTCAAAACAATGGGAAAAAGGGTAAATAAATCTTTTTCAGGGGTTAAAATGACCCTTTTTCCCAAAAAGGATAAAAAATGCAAACTTTTTGAATTTTGGGTCAAAATTGTAAAAGTTGCGAAAAGTTTGGACTTTAAATGAAATTCTTTTACTAAAGGGGCTGAAACTACCAAAAAGTAAATTTTGGGTTAAAAACATTATTTAAATAAGTCTATGGGCCAAAATGTCAAGAAAAATAGTTTAAGGGCCTAAAATGTCATTTTTCTTATAAAAACGGACTAAGATTGTCATTTATTAAAGAAAGGCTGAATAGGTCAAACCAATATTTTTTAGTCAATTATTTTATTCTTAGGATATTTGGGTCAAGAATACCGAATTATAACTTATGAAAATAAAATGAAAAATATACATATATTTTCAAATATCGTTATAAACAATCGACAAACTACATGCCTTTGCAATTTAACAAGTGAACAATAGACCTTCCGACAATTATGCTATATCTAAAACAAGTAAATATTTAAGTTGTTGGGCTTGAAAGATCCTAATCATGTCTATTGGGCCTTTGTGACCCATTAACATGACTTTTGGGCCTAACAATAATAATACATGTCTATTGGGCCTCCTGCGACCTAATTACATGCTTAAGGGACCCTCAATAGGTTTTACGTGCTATTGGGCCTTAGTGGCTCATTAGCATTGCTACTAAGGTCCAAATAAATCATATGCGAAATGGGCCAACGCGTCCTTCGTATACCCAACAGCCTTAAATAACATACGTAATTAGTAGGACCTCGTAGTCCCCTTCTCCTCGTTTGTTAGGCTTACCTTGAATTCAAGTAAACAAATTCAGGTCGTTAATCAATGGTAATCAAATTCGTTTGGATTAAGTGAGTAATAACGGGCGACACCTTTAAGTGTCGGTCGTAGTCTGTGGTTATAATCAAAGTCTCCTGGAGGGAGAGCGAGAGTTTGTGTATAGATCTATACGAGGGTGACTCCCCCACACCTTTGTTGTTCGCTACACTTGGCCAGTCTAGGGTGACAAAATCTTAAGATCAATTCTGGCGTTCACTAGAATGCCAAGACAAACGAACTAGCCATTCTCATGCATGGTTATCACGACTCACATAATAAATCCAATACTATCCGAGTAATCAAGGAAATTCATAATCATTCGTTGGAACGGTATAATAATTCGAAACAATCATAATATCTTATCGGAAAACATCGGGTTTTTTGGGGAAATCAACACCATTCACTTCTATTTTCAATAATTATAATACAAAACTTCTCATTTATACACGCTTTGAAATCATTCATGCATAAACCTATGGATCTTCACACTCTAGTATAAACAATTGTCTTTTCAGAAAATATCGGATTTTCTGGGTTTTATAAACTGCACAAAACATTTTCATATCAAACCTGCTTACGAACTCACCAACATTCCATATGTTGACGTTTTTCAAAATGACTTGTATTCTCAGGTAACAGATAAGCTGAATAATAATACCAAGTGTGTTAGGATGTTATATTTTGAAAACTCTTAAACAATTTATGCTTTGGATATGTAATATTTAGACAATGTACTTGATGTGAACAAAGTCAGTTGTAATGTATTAATGCATGGTGATGTTCATGTTATGTTTCATGTATATTCATTGTGATGATATTCAATATAAGTCACACGAGCCCTCAGGCGTTTCCGCCGTCTAGTTCGGGGGTGTGATAGGTTGGTATCAGAGCTCTGTTTATAGTGAACTGGCATATCTAACCACAAATTGATATGCAACTATAAACCAAACAGGGACTAAACAAATCTGAACAAAACAAATAAAATATACGATAAATCACCTTTACTTATGCGATATAGGAAAAAGAACATAATGCCAAATCAAATAAGATGATACTGGCATCTCGGTTAATTCGGGACTGTTCATAGTTGTATTAAGGGATGAATGTAGCCTGATCAACTACATTTCCTCCGGAGTACAGCTATCACAGACCATGGGGAAATCGTGATGGTCGGTAAACTTAAAAACATACCCGTTTGTTACCCAGAAGAACACATCAGCTTAACCTTTTAAAAATATATGAATAATAAACATTAGGAGTAATAATAGTTTATTCGTATACCTCCTCTCAGTCACCATGGAAGGGGAGCACCAGGGCATTCAGTTTCATTAGGTCTTAGTGGCCCACAGAATGATCTTGGACGAACCCGAGGGAGATCAGGGGGAGCACACGATGTTGGGCCCGACGAGTACACGAACACAGACTACGAGTTGGATGGGACCGATGATGACATGGATGAAGAACGAGACATAGACGAGGCCTCCGTCACACCACCTACCAGCGAAACGCAGCAGAACCACCCTGCCCCACCAGGGAATCCCGGAAGAGAGAATCGTTCTTCGGAGGCTGAGATTGCCGCTTTGCGGAAACAACTATTCACCATGGAAGAACGAGCGGTGTAGGCTGAACAGGAAAGATATGAAGTCATTGGAGAAATGACTGAGATGTCCCAGTTGTTGGCGCAACACTTCGGTATATGACCTCGCTACCGCCGTCGGGCGGCTCCTTAGAGAGTGTTACGACCCATTTTACACTACTAGTACTATGTTCTATTATGTACCATTGACTCTATCTTTAAGTGATTACACTACTCATAGAGTGGTTACGCTGCCGAACTTGCACCCTTTATGTATGCTCTTTCGAGAAAATTTTCATGTACCAAAGTACGGATATTATTAGTGGAAAATATATGTGTTCTATTGTGATGTTGTTATCTGTTATGTGCTATGTTTTCATGATTATATGTTAATATGTGAAACTACTTAAGTACATGCAATACACCTAGTTCATAGGATCACAAACTCACAAAAATTTTAGGCACTCAACTTCTTTCCGTTTCATGACAGAAAGATGCCTCAACGACCACCCCGTGGAAACCCTGAGCCAATCCCACCAGAAATCAACTCAGCTTCATTTTAAGAAGCTATATTTGCTATGGTCACATCATCCATGGCGCAAATCCACCAAAGGAACAATGGTGTAGGCAATGGGCAAAGGGCTGGAAGTTCGAACAACGGAATAAATCAAGGGCCTATCACGACATGCTCTTACAAACATTTCACCAATGCCAATCCATGAAACTTTAATGGCACATGGGGAATTATAACCCTAAAGAGATGGATTGAAAAGGTGGAATCGGTATTTTAGATATCTGAATGCCCCGACGATATGAAAGTGAAGTTTTCCGCATGCACATTCGTTGACAAAGCTCTCACCTGGTGGAATGGACATGTAGAGGCCATGACTCTCCCCGTAGCCAACGCCATGCTGTGGGCGGAGTTGAAAGAAATGTTGATGGCCGAATACTGCCCGCGTTGTGAAATTTAGAAAATGGAGCAAGAGTTATGGAATCTCACCGTCCAAAACTCCGACATTGATGCATATATATCAAGGTTCAGCGAACTGTCACTATTGTGCCCTGACATGATTACTTTAGAGGGAAAGAAAATCGAACGATTCATCTGGGGATTAACCTCCCCAATTCAAGGAAATGTGATAGCTGCAAATCCTAAAACCTTCGATAGTGCCAAGAGGTTGGCCAAGAAACTGTACGACCACAACAACAAGAAGGGCAAGAAGTCAGGGGAACTGAAGGCAAGAAGGAGAGTGACAACAAGAAGGGAAAGAATAATAAGAGAAAAGGGCAACAAGGCTCAAATTCGTCAAAGAAACAACAAACAGTGACATTCAATGGTGCAACCACCCAAGTTCCCTCCACACCACATGCTCCAGTCTCATCTACTCCAAGTGCCCCTAGGCAGTATTCCAGGAATCTCTCAAAGTGCAACAAGTGCAGTCTCCATTATAATGGCGAATGCGGGGAGATGCATTGTACCAGATGCAATCGAAAGGGTCACACGGTGAAATACTGCAAGACGTATCCTCCCCAGAACCAGTAGCAGGGAAACAACAACAACAACCGCAAAAACAACAACAACAACAACACCAACAACAACGGCAACATCGCAGGTCCAAGCCACACCTGTTATGGATGTGCAAAGACTAGGCATTTGTAACGACCGAAAAATACAACCAATTTTAAATTTTTCAAAAACAACTCAATTCCATTAAATCATTACAAAAAGGTTTTCAATACAAAACATTTAGCGTATTCCCAGAATCACATTACTACAAAATCATGAGGAGCGGTATGATCACGCCTTCGCCTTGCCACGGTCTCCTGAAGAACCTGAAAAAACATAAAACCACAACTGTAAGCCCGAAAGCTTAGTGAGATATCCCCAAAATACCAACCACTTATACCATACACGCATAACATGCCACAACATATCTGATCATAGAACAACCATGCACTTCGGGTCTACTGTGTGACTGGTCTGCCGCACCGGCCTACAGTCCACCTGGTCCACCCTCTGAGTCTAGCCATAAACCTCGAGTTTACAGTGTGATTGGTACGCCCGCACCGGGCCTTCAATCCACCTGGTCCACTCTCCGAATCTAACCAGATACATCGAGTCTGCAGTGTGATTGGTCCGCCCGCACCGGGCCTTCAATCCACCTGGTCCACTCTTTGAGTCTACAGTATGACTGGTCCACCCGCACCGGGCCTTCAGTCATCCTGGTCCACTCTCCGAGCCTCGGCACGTCTGGTCCGCCCTCTTGGGGCCTACAGCCTATCCGGACCACTCGTTGGGCCTTCGGAACAACCGGTCCGCCCTGGGTATCTTGGCCTACAGCACAAAGCAGGACCCACCTCAACCCAACTCCAGTCCAAACAACCATGTGCACATATACATACAATCATATAGCAATTCACAGTCAACAAGCAGATCAAACAGATCACATAACATATCATCATCCTAACCAGGATACCGACCTAACAGGTCACTAGCATAGCATCTCCCTATCTCCCAAAATACTGATCACAATCAGGTCTCTAACATATACCATCCTAGCTCTCAGGATGCAAACATATCAAAGCAGTAACACAACAACAACAACTCGAATCTCAATCCGATAAGGGCCGGCCTTGGTGCCTTAGACCCTGTTGATATAGTGAGGATAACTCACCTCGATATTGCCGACTGAACAGATAACCCAAGCTGCTCCGACCACTGATACGATCTCCACCACTGGACAACCACCACGACACTGAACTCAAAACAATAACCAACAATTACCAAAATGCCCCTGGAAACCACTAGTCAACCCTTGGTCAAAGACAAGGTCAAAGTCAACCCTGACTGACTCTACTCGCCGAGTCAACCCGATGACTCGCCGAGTCCCCATACTCAGAACTTCCCTCAATCCGCGACCTAACTCGCCGAGTCACCCCGAAACTCGTCGAGTCCAACAACTCTGAGTCCACTCGCCCACAACTCACCGAGTCATCCCTTGACTCACCGATTCTCGACTCGACCAGAAAATATTAGGACTCTTCGACAAGACTCGTCGAGTCCAAGAACAGACTTGCCGAGTCTAAGGCTATCTTCAACCTACTCGCCGAGTTGTTCATACAACTCACCGAGTTCCAGGCCATCTTCTTCCAACTCGCCGAGTTGTTCTTCCAACTCGTCGAGTTCTAGCTCATCTTCAAGCAACTCGTCGAGTCCACCCATGTGACTCGCCGAGTACCACCGGTCTGAATCCATACATAAGCACTCCAGGCCATGCAATTGATCCAAAACACAGATCTAGCCTCCTACAACCCATCCATCACGTAAAGTGGCAAACTTTACGTGAAACCAAAGAGATCTAGGCCTTTTGCACATTAGGGCTAGGGTTTGGGACATGATAGCTTCACCCAACACTCAACACAGGGACTTAATGCACATTTGGACCATCACCACACCGGATCTGAGGTAGAAACCTCGGATCTAACTTCCAAACTCCAATACATACCAAGATAAGCTCCCCACAAACTCCAAAATGATGAATCCATAAGAGTAACAGCCCAAGGACGAGATATTACCTCAAAAGAACGCCCCAACTTCAATGGAACTCGAATCCAAGCAAAGCCCCTTGCTCCAAGCCTCCTACCCTTCAAGGTTTCCTCAAAAATTGCTTCTCCAAGCTCCCAACTGCAACTTGATCCACTCACATATGAAGGTTAGGGTTTCTGGACTTGAGGATGAGTAAAGAGGCTGGGGGAATGGATGTTATGTTCTTTATATAGGGCTCAACCCCGAGAATTAGGGTTTTCTCCACTCAGCGCCTACTCGCCGAGTCCATCTTACTGACTCGCCGAGTCGGCTACTTAACACGCGACCAAGTCGCGACTCTACTCGCCGAGTCCACCCATGGACTCGCCGAGTTGCACTTTCCCAAATTACTCTTTTAGCCCTTCAACTCTACTCTTGATATTTCGGGATGTTACAGCATTTCCGTCGAAGTTGCCCCAATGTCAATAACCCTTGGAATGGAGGAGCAGGGAGAGTGCTGACCATGGGTCAAGGAGAAGCGGTTCAGGATCCTGCTGTCGTCACTGGTACGTTTCTCCTAAACCACACATATGCATGCATCCTATTTGATACCGGGGCAGAACGAAGCTTTGTGAGTAATGTTGGGTTTTGAGCATTCTAACACTTCCTATGTGTACATGCAACCCTAATAAACCTTGGATCTATGTTTGTCTAAGGTACATGCAAAATATTATTTTCCAAGGTTTATAACCTATCTAGCATGTCATGAGGTACTTTTAAACATAAAATAACTAGATGAACTACATACCTTTTGTTGATTGTTGATTCCTTGGAGTTTGAGAGCCAAGCACCAATAATGTGAATGCCTCAAAAGGAAATCACAAATCACCATAAACTTGGAAAATGTATAAGAGAGTATACTAACACTTAGAAATCGGCCACCACTATTACACACATACTAGGGTGCTATTTCATGCAACATAAGCTTGTTTATATAGTTTGCATGGTTAGGGTGAAACCCTAATAACCCATGTCTTTTCCTTTCCAAGGATCCATGGGTTAAAAAGCTCCATGGATCATCCATGGACTTCCATATAAGCTTAGCCCATTAACAAATGAGTATTAGCCCACACTAATAGCCCATGATTTAATTAGTCTTCCTTTTAATCACTAAATTAATTCATAATTAATTCAAGATTAAAACTAATTAAATAACATGACTTTATATTAATATATTATAACTTATAATATATTAATAAATTGTAAGTATACAATTCTCATAAAATTATCCATAAATAGTTTGGGTGAAGTGCAACCCAAATGGACCATGCCGGGTCAGGTCAAGTATATACCAAATAAGTTATGGACTTAGACACCTTATCCAACAGTCTCCCACTTGGATAAGTCTAATAACTGTATTTGCCTATATTACTTCAGGAACCAACCAGCAATCGTAGCTCTCGAAAACTCTGTTGAACTATGAAGCACCATTTTAGATAAGTGATCATATAATCGTCTGTTCTCAAGATATCAGCCGGACAAATACATGGAACAACGTCGTACTTATTGTCCAGCAGTTTCTTTCCCGATTTCCGATTTGTTTGACAAAGAACTTAATTGAACACAACAACTTAGTTCTGACCGGGCCCGGTACATAGGTCAAAACAAAATCATTGAGGGGCCCAGATATCGCTTCTAATTCAAGAAGGAACAGATAAACTTCGACTCATATGCTTGTTCTACTACTTGTTGAATTATCCACAAAGGCATGTTTTATAACATCAAGTTACTGATGCGTTTTCGTGCAATCAATGCACAACCAACTCATAGGCAACAACTCATATCTCTAGGTGTGAAGACTTATATGATATTACCGTCTCACGATCACTCAAGATAAATTCCATGAAGTGATACAAGTGAGCGTGGGTTAATTCCAATAGTCATGACTTATGAGCACTCATGAATGTTGTAGCAAGCATTGCTATGTATAAACACATTTAGCCATCTACAAACTCGATTCATGACAGTCTTAATTCATACCTACTTCCAACATATGAACGACTGCGGAGTGTTTAAATAACTTAGTTATTCGGAAAGAATAACCTAGCTATTCTGGAAGTCAAAACATGCAAAATGAAACACAATAATAATCGAATCCAATATGGTCTCAGAACCCTTTTGAATATAAATAAAACCACCTTTTATTTATCACCATATTGATTACACATTAGTCATTGTATAATGTTTCAAATAATCAACTTAATACTTGAATAAAAACAACAGTCGTCCAATGCTCCTAGCATGTACACTTTGTTTTTCTAAACAATAGTTATGCCATATTCCAAGTATGCACACTATGTTTGTCTATGATCTTTACTTTTGTGAAATAGATCAATTGAACATGATTTCAATGATGCTCATTTCATAATCCCAAATCCTTATTGTAAATGTAAGAATTCCTAATTCTTACCATTTACCAAAAATTTGTTAGATTTTAAACTTTTATGAATTGTTCCTCTTGTAATGATTATGCACAGTCACAAAACTTGTCAACAGTCATTACAGAGTATTCCAAAGAAGATCAACTCTATGGAAACGAAGTCTCATATTTAAAGTACATTGCTTTGAACATCCTTCTTGCATTAAGTTTTCTAATCTCACGGAGATTGAACGGATAACTTCCACCTATGGAAACATTTCCATATTCCATTTGGACTATCACTTCTGAACAAGAATTGCCTCTTTTCAGAATATGTCAATATGGTCATTTCCAGCAATTTATATCCTACTTCTAACTATCCCCGAGCAACCAATCTTTGGCGAAACTCAGATTGTCCTCGACAATTGCTTAATCACTTTAGTCATATCTAATTCTAGACTTTTCCCTTCTCAATGCCCTGAGCATTTGGAAAATTTAGAAAGGATGAATATTATAGCACATGCAATCAATCCTATATCTGAAGCATATGGGACACGATTCATGATGTCTCACATAAAGACATGATACTAGACTAGTTTTTTGCTACAATGTTTTTTATTCGTCATGTTTTCAGAATTTAACTATGAAGAGGGATGCCGTAGTCATAATCGAATTTTGAGAACGCAATATATATAGAATTTCCTTAAGTCGAACCATTCAGACATAAAATTCATATATATGTCCTTGACTACAGATGATTAAAATCTCAATCTAAGCTTCTAGAATTGAATCAAAGTATAATTTCCTCTCCCTTAATTATAGCAAAACGACTTTTTCAACCCATGAGACTTCACGAATTGAAACTTTTGTTTTTCTATAATTAACATTTCTAGCTTGCAATACTAATCATAATTATCATGCTCCCACTAACATGATGATTATTAGCATAACACTTATGCTCCCACTAGCTTTGACATGTTTCCAGAAATCAGTTGGACTTCTGAAATTTTGATTCTTACACCTTTCCTTAGATAGCTCACTTGTTTGTCTAAACAATTTCCAGAACTATGAAAGGGATGCCATAATCATAGTCTCAATTGCTTAGAAATTTGCCATTTCTCACAAGTCCATGTTAGTGTGTCGGTTAACCTCACACGCTCCACTAACAACTTTTGAAAATTCAAATATCACAATTGCTATCTACTTAAAATCTACTTAGTGAAAGCGTTTCCTCACCATCATTATCATGAATCGGAGAGAAACCTTATGACACTTAGATTTTATGGTGTATGAGTTCTTATCCATTTGAATTTGTCAAAATCATAATCACAAGACAAGGTTAGTGACACGTTCAGCCTTACATGGATTGAACTTGTTAAATCTTAATTTCTTGTCACCTGGTAGCACAAGGCCCACCAATGCTTCGAAGCTGTTATGCACACAGTTTAGAACTAACATAACTCATATGCATAGTCAACTTAATAGGAACAGACACAGAAACAAGAATTATGTCAACTTAATAGGTTGCAAACCTTAAGTCGTGTGCTAGTGATAAAATACAGGTTTTACTCTTGATTAAATCATGAAACTCTTTCAGAAGTTTTAAGGCTCCCACTATCCCCTTGACATATAAATTTCCCCAGTCAAGAACCATTCCTTGACAAAACAATTATTCAAGGGATAGTGCGGATTCTTGTCAAGATAAACACTTCACATAATTGGTCTTAGTTGGTCTTTGTCTTATGCAAGACATCAAAACTTACCAATTTCAAATGTACAAAGGTAGAAAACATTTTAAGCTACATTTGATAAGTGTTTTAAACCTTACTTCATGTCACTCAAGGTTATAATCTTGGAGTATTACTCTAAGAATTGTTTTGGAACGAAGTATGATTCATCTTCTTGATTTTAACCAATCCAACAATTCATGACTCCTCTTCTTATCCATAAGAATGTGCTAAGATGTCCTTAGAGAATCAATTGTGATATGGTATCTTAATCATTAAGATGATCATAAAACAAGATACTAAAGTACTCTCCCATCTTTTCAGATTTGAGAAACTTTTATATTTCTGCCTAATTTGATTCTTTCCTATTCGTTCTGTCACACATTGAAAACTTTTCAATGCTCCAGAATTATACTTAAACTTGTAAGTATAACCATATTTACTAAGCTTTAGCAAATCATGACAAATAGTCTTATCAATCTTTGTGGTGGACTTGACCAGTGCACAAGCATGTGCACTCGATCCCTTTAGACCTATCCTTTCTCACATAAGGAATTAGTCTTGATTTTCCAAAGATGAAAATTCTCATCCATCATACAATACAGCTTGTATGATTCCAAGTTTCGATCCAATTGAAACTTGGGTGATGAGAACCTTTCCTCATTTGGTAAATTCAGACACTACCACAAATGAAAGAATCAAATCCACTTTCCAATATTGCTATTACTGGAAACATATAAGCAACAATTTTTCACAAATGCCATTGTAAGGATATTTTTAAAATAAATAAAATTAAAACCTTTTTTTATTTAAAATTTGCGGAAAAATTTATCCTTACAATGCATATGAAAACCTTGTTGTTATCTATTCCTAATTAATATATCATAACTCTTAAGCAACAGCTCAAAATTCTAATCATCGAACCATGCGATCGAAACCCATCTTCGCAATCTGAATCAGCATATACTTCCTTTAAGTTTCCTATCTTTTCTTTGATTCTTAAAAACAACAACATGTGACCCATTCACATTATGTAATAAGAATCTCCAAATAGGAACTTAATAGAGTTAGACAGTGGACTTTAACCGAAGTAGAGTCAAACTTCTTGACTTGATCAACCTTATGATCTTTCAGGTAAATATGGCAGCTTCGCAATCAGTGTCCCTTCCTTTGGCAATTAAAACATATGGACCCTTTGGTAATGGCACATGAGACTATCTCAGACTTAGCCTTTCTCTTTACCATTTGGTCAACCGAGTTGACTATGGCCGATCCCTTTCAATTCTGAAGAGAAATCCTTTTCTAGATATCCAAGGCTACCATTTTCAATGTTCATTTAAAGTTTGGGAAGTGGATCTTCTAACAAAATTTGTTTTACTAGTGTTCCAAATCATTGTTGATTCCGCAGCACCAAGCAAATAGATAAGATCATTAAGGTTCATGTCATAGTCTGTCTCATAGTAGTACCAAAGGGACTCACTATGTTACCAACTAGATGTGATCACATATAGATCTTGCTTGCCATTAGGGCTTGAGTGACCTTAAACTTGTGGGTTAGGGAGTACAATTGGAGGAGGTGGAGGAAGAGTGTCACACCCCCGAACCAGGCGGCGGAAACGTTCGGGGGCTGTCGTGACTCAATTGAATACCATAACATTGAATATATATGAGACGTAACAACATTCGTCACCATTCATTAATATAGTACAACCAGTAGAGTTTACATGAAATACATTGTTTAAACATTACATTCCCAAAAATAAATTGTTCGATTCGTACATAAATAAACTGCAAGCCATCACTGAATATGATTTCCTTTGATTCACTGGTTCCCTGAGAATACAAGTATTTTGAAAAACGTCAACATGTGAAATGTTGGTGAGTTCATAAGCGGTATTTGAAAAAAAAAATGTTTCGTATCGTTTGAGAACCACCAGAAAATCCGATATTTTCTGAAAAAAAAAAGCTTTTGAAAACGTTTGTGAAGATCCATAGGTATGCTTGTTTGTTTCTATACTTGTAAAAAAATTGTTCATTAAAGTTGTATGCATTTCGAATCTGTATGTATTGAAAAACTCTAGGAAAACCCGATGTTTTCCTAATTCCTTGAATTCCATGAAGTTACATTGAAACCATTGCATAGCGTGTAGTGTCAGTCCCAGGCGACGTTGGATTATTTTTGAGCATGATTAATTGCTACAAACACGCATTACACAAACGACCAGTTTATAGCTATACTAACGCTCCCGTAGGCGTCGTCCGTACTAATCACGTTATCCAACCGCCCTGACTATGTGTAGTCCCACATCCGAAGAGAAAGAGGGCACGAAGACCTCGATGGCTCCATTAACCGGTTGGGGATAAAAAATGTATGAGGGGTCCCGGACCCGCCTCGCATGAAATGTCGACTTTACTAGCAATACTAAAGGACCCTTGGGGACCAGTAGTATACAAGCCATTGAAAGTCCTTTTACATTGTGTTAGATCGGTAAAACCCAACACTTCGTAAGATAGAGGTCTTCGGGCCTTAAGATCAGGTCATTGGGCTAGCTAGGCCCAACAAACAAGATTTTACACTTTTGGGGCCCAAAGATGGTGCGTAGACGTCTGTGCACACTCGCATGTATATTGAATTCCCAAACGTTACTTGTATGAATCGTAGTGTCGTTGTGTTAGTAGTTTCGGACTTTATTGGTTCGAGACCGAACCAATTCGTTTAACAACGACTTTTGGTATTGTTGTGTATTGTATTTCGTCGATAGTCGCGGTGCCATTAATTGATCAATTTGCATGTATTGAATTAACCTTGGAAGTTTTCTGTTTTCAGCCCCTCATTGTTTGTAAAATTTACTTTTTCAACCCTTTAATTAAATAATTTTCCGGTTTGATCCTTAAATCATTTTTCTTGACATTTTAACACCAAAAATTATTGAAATTGATATTTTTCAGCATATTTTTCAATGAAAACAGTTTAAGTCCCTGAAATTGCAGTTTTCTCGGTTATAACCCTTCTTTTCGCAACTTTGACAATTTTGGCCCAAATTGTAAAATTTTTGCAACTTTGGTCCTTTTTAAATTTAAAAAGCATTTTAAACCTTTGAAAAGGACTTGGAACACTTATAGTCCACTGTTTTACAGAAAAACACAGTTTTGGCCCTCCAAAACAGAAAATTTCGCATAATGGGCCCTATTGGGAATTAAGCTTGAAATTTATGTTTTTAATCCTCCAACAAGTATATTTTCAGAAAATACATTATGGAAACTGTTTTGACTCATCTCCCCCATCAGATCTCAAAATATTCCAATTTGGGCCCTTTAACTTTATATTTTTAGCATTTTATGTCCAAAAATTGAGTTTTTAGCCCAAAGAAAATGTTACTAAGCCATTTAGCTATTTTTCTTGGAACACTTTGTATGTAGAAATATACTTGATGCTAATATCATTTCACACAAGGTATATCTCGGTTTTGAGGGGTTTTATGGCTAGATCCAACGTTATAACACACAAAAACACACATATAAGCACGGAAATCATACAAGGCATACAAAACACATATAAATCTACACTTTCACTTGTATTCCCCCCCCCCCCCCCCCCACAAAACTCATAAAAACAAAAAATGGGGAGTATGAAGCTCACCTTGGGTGTCGTTTCGGTTTTGAAGAGAAGATGGAAGAAAAATGAAGTGATTTTCGGCCTTAGCAGCTTTCCTTGGTAGATCTCGAGTTTGGTGACTTCTAAGGTGCATGATCACAAGTTGGAATAGATTTAGAAGAGGTTTTTGATGGAATGAAGTAGCTAGATCATGGATATAAGTAGAAACTTACCTAAGATGATGATTAACTTGAAAGATCCTCTTGAAAGCTTCTTAGATTTCGAAATTATGGAGAAGAAATGAGAGAGTTTCTTTAAGAGAAAAATGAGTGAATTTTTTTGTGTGTGTGTTTGAATATGGCCGAGAGTGAGAGAGAGGAGATAAGAGAAGTGATCTTTGATGAGATAGGTGCTTGGAAGTATGAGTTCCATGCACGGATATCTTTTGGTTAATAATGAGGTGGCATGAGAAAGTCAAACCCTCCTCTTGGGCTTGTTTTGGGCCGAAAACATGGAAGGAAAAAGGAAAATTTAGGCTTTTTGCTCCTAAGCCCAATATTAGAGTTAGTTTGGGTGAGTTTCAACATAAAAGAATATAGTATGATTTTTTTTCCATTTTTGTTGGACTAGTTTAGGGTATTCATGGATCAAAGCTTTTAATTCATTTCATTCTAGGCCCAACATGGCCCAAAATGTTGAAATAAATTAGTGTGGGTCCAATTAGAGCCCAATTAGGGTTCTAAGCCCATGATAGTCTAATTGGAAGCTTATTGGTCCATTTGGATCCAATAAGGAAGTCCTAGTCCAAAGTGGACTTAAACAAGGACTTCTAGGGTCTCCAATTGTTTGATGACTATTTGTAGTACTTGTATGATGTATTTGATTGAAGTTTTTGATGTCATAATAGTAGGTGTCAACCATGTTCTTAAGTTTTTGATTCACATTAACTTGAGTGTATAGATTACAGGACACAAAATTTCCAGTTGTGACAAAGAGAAGCATGATGTTGAGGGACATCATCTTCAAGAGGAAAGCTTGTTCCAAGAGATTTGGGAAGATCATAGTTGTCTGAACTAGACATCTATAATGGGAGATAATCAAGTTAGTTGATTCAAAGTCCTTAATATAACACCCAATATGAAATAGTAAGGCTAGGACCCAACACAATATTTTATAACTTGGAAGAGGGATGCCGTAATCCAGGCTATAAAATATTTGAAGGTAGGTGAATGACGATTCACCAATTTCCACCACGAAAACGAAATAATTTTATTACATTTTTCTTGGGTTTGAAATTCCTAGATCTTTTAAGATTCATTGAACTTTTCAATGGCATGTTTCAATCTCGAGTGTGCCCTTAAAGTTTTGGGACTGGGATGCCGAGGATCACAAAACAAGGTTTGAATAACCATAGTAATTCACTTGGTACCCTTAATATTATCACCTAATCAATGTGTCGGTTAACCACACACGCTCCATTGATCTATGACAAACATTAAGTCACCCTTCGTGATCCTTACTAGTCCAAGTTGGTGTGCCGGTTAACCACACACGCTTCACCAACGACTTGGTAAGGTACAAAGTGTGAATTCCATGGACTAGCGCCATGTTCACATTTTTCCTAAAGTAACTAAGATTGGGAATTAAAATATTTAGTTACTTTATAATAATCATTATACTTTTAATGAAGATTTAAATTCATTATTCTACCCGTTCGGTTAACGATCCTCCACCGATCAAGGAAACGGTGGGTGAGATTGGACACCCATTAAGCTGCCATTTTATAGGCAACAACCTTATACCCCCTTATAGACCAGCTTCGTGAATGAGGCCTACTAACGGTAAAACGACTTGTTCTTATACATATATATATATATATATATATATATATATATATATATATATATATATATATATATATAAGTATTAGCCATTAATCTTATCATAGTATAAGGGTAGAATTTTAACTTTTAAAACTTCTAGGGTATGGAATTAAAGTTTGTGTGAGACTTTACAAATTCCAAAACTTGAGGGCAAGTTTTGAACAATTCAAAAACTTTTGGATATTCATAACTTATGAGTTAAAGGTTCATAAAAATGAAGACTCTTCAATTTTATGTAACTTATGTGTTTAAATGTGTGTTTCAAAGAAGTGACCTTTGGATATCCATAACTTGAGGAAAAATTATGGTCTCCATTAAAACACATAAATGATCAAGAATTAATCCTAAACAATTCAGCAAATAATTCCTATCATCTTCTAAATTCATAAGAACATGAACATGATCATCAAAGTTTCAAGGATTATATGAACACATACAAAGCATGAAATTTTGATCTAAGCTATTGTAGATTAGAACAACCATTACACCAACTAAAACAAGTTTTCAAGTACCAAAACAGTTTAGTGTAATGTTTCTAGTCCATTTCCAGCAGAAAAAGTCGAAAATCTGCATTCTGAGGCTCCTACTCGTCGAGTGGACGAACCTACTTGGCGAGTAGGATGAGTTTACACATGAACTCGGTGAGTCCTCCCATGGACTCATCGAGTTCAGCAGGCAGACGGAAAAAAATCGACTTTTTCCACTATTTTTCATCAAGTATCAAACAAACAAGCCTAGGCTCTGATACCACTGTTGGGTTTTGAGCATTCTAACACTTCCTAAGTGTACATGCAACCCTAATAAACCTTGGATCTATGTTTGTCTAAGGTACATGCAAAATATTATTTTCCAAGGTTTATAACCTATCTAGCATGGCATGGGGTACTTTTACACATAAAAGAACTAGATGAACTACATACCTTTTGTTGATTGTTGATTCCTTGGAGTTTGAGAGCCAAGCACCAATAATGTGAATGCCTCAAATGGAAATCACAAATCACCACAAACTTGGAAAATGTATGAGAGAGTATACTAACACTTAGAAATCAGCCACCACTATTACACACACACTAGGGTGCTATTTCATGCAACATAAGCTTGTTTATATAGTGTGCATGGTTATGGTGAAACCGTAATAACCCATGTCTTTTCCTTTCCAAGGATCCATGGGTTAAAAGCTCCATGGACTTCCATATAAGCTTAGCCCATTAACAAATGAGTATTAGCCCACACCATATAAATATAATAGCCCATGATTTAATTAGTCTTCCTTTTAATCACTAAATTAATTCATAATTAATTCAAGATTAAAACTAATTAAATAAAATGACTTTATATTAATATATTATAACTTATAATATATTAATAAATCGTAAGTATACAATTCTCATAAAATTATCCATAACTAGTTTGGGTGAAGTGCAACCCAAATGGACCATGCCGGGTCGGGTCAAGTATATACCAAATAAGTTATGGACTTAGACAAATTATCCAACAAGTAATAAATTCAAACACTTGTTAAAACAACAACCCCATAAGCTTAATGAAACCTTTACGGTGGAAATGGCTAATGGGAAAACAGAATCCACTGGGGAAATCTACATAGGATGTACCCTGACCTTAAACCATCACGTCTTTCAAATAAACTTGATGCCTGTAACTATTAGGAGTTTCGATGTGATTATCAGCATGGGTTGGTTAAGCCCCCACCATGCTAAAATTATGTGTCACGAGAAGGCCGTTTGCCTTCACCTCCCAAATCGCGAAACCCTAATTATGTACGGAGACAAACCCAACACGAACCTTCATCTTATCTCATGCATTAAGGCACATAAGTATCTACGAAAGAAAGACTTGACGTTTCTGGCTTATATAGTGGATAAGTCCAAGGAAGAGGTCAATATTCGAGACATCCTAGTGGCTTGCGATTTCCCGGATGTCTTTCCTGAAGATCTTTCGGGGATACCCCCAGAAAGAAAATTCGAGTTCCGAATTGAACTTGTGCCAGGAGCTACACCCATCGCCAAATCTCCCTATAGGTTGGCTCCTGTGGAGATGCAAGAATTGTCCAGCCAACTCAGCGAACTTTTGGACAAGGATTCATCCGACCCAGTTTCTCACCATGGCGAGCTCCGGTTCTCTTTGTTAAGAAGAAGGACGGTTCCTTTAGGATGTGTATTGACTATAGGGAACTAAATAAGCTCACTATCAAAAATCACTATCCACTTCTGCGAGTCGACGATCTATTTGACCAGCTCCAAGGAGCATGTTACATCTCTAAGATAGATCTGAGATCCGGATACCACCAACTCAAAGTCCGGGAAGAGGATATCCTCAAATTTGTTGTAATGCCCTTCAGTCTAACAAATGCCCTTGTCACATTCATGGACCTAATGAATCGAATCTGCCGAGCATTCCTTGATAATCTTGTCATTGTTTTCATTGACGATATCCTAGTCTATTCTCGAAGCGAAGAGGAGCATGGCCGACATCTACGACAAATCTTGGAAACCCTACGAACTGAAAAGTTATAGACAAAACTCTCTAAGTGTGAGTTCTGGCTCCGTAGTGTGAAATTTTGGGTCATGTTGTTAGTCAACAAGGGATACATGTGGATCCTTTGAAGGTCAAAGCCATTGAAGGATGGGCAATCCCAACGACGCCCACAAAAATTCGTCAATTTTTAGGTCTCGCAGGCTATTACAGGAGGTTCATTCAGAACTTCTCCAAAACAGCCAAACCACTTACCATGTTTACGCAACAGGGTGAACCCTTTGAATGGACAGATAAGCAAGAAGCTGCATTTCGAACTTTGAAGCAAGCACTCTGCAGTGCACCAGTACTATCACTACCAGAGGGAACAAAGGACTTCATCGTTTACTGTGATGCATCGAATCAGGGTTTAGGCTGTGTTCTCATCCAGTGTGGGAAGGTGATAGCTTATGCGTCCCGACAACGAAAGACACATGAGGTGAATTATACCACCCATGATCTCGAATTGGGAGTTGTGGTCTTCGCCTTGAAGATTTGGAGGCACTACCTTTATGGTACAAAGTGCACCATTTTCACGGACCACAAGAGTCTCCAACACATTTTAAATCAAAATGAGTTAAACATGAGGCAACGAAGATGGATTGAACTGCTAAATGCTTATGAGTACGAAATCAAGTACCACCCAGGTAAGGCTAACATGGTGGCCGATGCCTTGAGTCGGAAAGAATACTCAAATCGTCGGGTAAAAACTCTTTCAATAACCATTCAATCCCATCTGTCCATGCAAATCAAAGCAGCCCAATTCGATGCTATGAAGAGAGAAACCAAAACAAGCGAAGCGTTACGTGGAATGGAAAAGAATTTCAATGTGAAGGAGGATGGAGCATATTATTTCATGAACCGAATTTGGATTCCTAAACTTGGGGGATTCAGAGAAGTAGTCATGAAAGAAGCCCACAAGACACGATACTCCATCCATCCAAGTTCAGATAAAATGTACTTGGATATCAAGCAGCATTATTGGTGGCCTAACATGAAGGCAGAAATTGCCACTTACGTTAGCAAGTGCATCACTTGTGCTAAAGTAAAGGTAGAATATCATAAGCCCTCAGGATTATTACAACAACCAGTAATTCCCGAGTGGATATGGGAAAGGATTACTATGGACTTTGTGACCAAACTACCCAAGACAACTAATGGTTTGGATACCATATGGGTAATAGTTGACAGGTTGACAAAATCCGCTCATTTCCTGCCAATAAAAGAGCGATACAAGATGGAACGATTGACAAGAACCTATACCAAGGAAACCGTGAGACTCCATGGAGTGACAATATCTATCATCTCAGATAGAGATAGTTGTTGGATTAATGTGTAAGTCCATAACTATAATTGGTAAGACTTGACCCAACCCGGCGTGGTCCATTTGGGTTGCATTGCATCATGCATTTGGATAGACTATAATGAGAGAAATAACAATTAAGGTTTGTTAATATATTATATGTTATAATATATTAATAATATTATTTAATTAGTATTGATTAAGAATTAATCTAGAATTAATTAAGTGATCAAACGAAGACTAATTAAATATATGGGTTGATTGTGTAAATCATCCATACTTATATAATGGGCTAATGCTCCATGGATTATCTAGTTGGGCTAAAATCCATATGATGCTTCATGGATGCTCCATGGTGTTTTGTACCCATGGATCCAAGGAAAATGGAAAGTCATGACAATTAGGGTTTACACTAATTGTAACACTATATAAAGATCATACTCTTGGAAAAATCGGTCACTATGCGTGAATAGAAAGGGCTAGCCGATTTTAGAAGTGTTCAAGTTTCTCTCAAGTTATTCCATGTGTATTTGGTGTTGTGTGAACCATTTGAGGTGTCACACTTGGGGCACTAGGAACTCAAGCTTCATGAGGACATTCTACATTAAAGAGGTATGTATTCTATCTTGTTATATTCATTGTTTTGTATGCTAGATTAGGATAATAACTTGGATGTTTATATTTGCATGTATAATAGAGAAAACATAGATCCAAGGCATTTAAGGTTGCATGTACACTTAGGAGTGTTAGAATGCTCAAAACCCCATAGTGGTATCAGAGCCTAGGCTTGTTTTCTTGTTATACTTGCAAAAGTTGCTGAAAAAATTGAGTTTTGAGCTGTCTGCGCAGCAGACTCATCGAGTCCAAGGCAAAATGCATCAAACTCGCCGAGTTGGTTCGTGCACTCGACGAGTTGGACCCCCAGACAGCATATATATTCGACTTTTTTGGCTGGAATTGGACTAGGAACATTACCCTAAGTTGTTTTTGGACTTATAAACTTGTTTTTGATGTGGTAATGTTCATGCTAATCCAATTTCTAAGATAATTGTCATAATTTCAAGATTTGTATTAGTTGGTATGTTCATGCTAATTTCTTAAAGATTTATGATTTGAATTATCTTGTTCTTAGATTAATAGAAAAGTTGTGTGAAATAGTTGATTTCAATCCATTTTAATCTAAAATTTGATTCCAAAGTGTGTTTTTGTAACTTGTCCTCATGTTATATGAAAAGTCACATTTAAGAATCATAAAATTCATAAAAGTTGGCAAAGGTTACAAAATGAAGAGTCTAGTTCTAATTAAATGGTTTTATGAGTCCATAACTTGTCCTCAAGTTATGGAGGTTCAAGAGTCTCTTCATTAAATAATAAATAAAATATGTAACTTTAATTAATTCCATAAGTTACAAAATAAAGAAAAGTTACATTCTTTAATAGTTTAAAGTCTTCCATAACTTGTCCTCAAGTTATGGAACTTGAAGAGTCTTTTAATTAAAACTACTTTGAACTCATAAGTTATGGAATTAATTAGTTTTGAATAGTTTCAAAATTTTCCCTCAAGTTTTGGAGTTTGAAAAGTTTTCACTTATGAATACTTTAATTCCAAGTTAGCCCTTAGAATTTTAAAAGTTAAAATTCAACCCTTATACTTTATAATATTATAAGTTAATAATATTTATATATATATATATATATATATATATATATATATATATATATATATATATATATATATATATATGTATAAGAATAAAGTCAGTCTTACCGTTAGTAGGCCTCATTCATGAAGCTGGTCTATAAGGGGGTATAAGGTTACTGCCTATAAAATGGCAGTTTAATGGGTGTCCACTCTCACCCACCGCTTCCTTGACTGGTGGAGGGTCGTTAGCCGAACGGGTAGGACAAAGACTATAAATTCTCCCTTCATTAAAAGTATTAATGATAAATACTAAGTAACTAAACACTTAGAATTCCCAATCTTAGTTACTTAGGAAAATGTGAATAAGGTGCTAACCCATGAAATTACACTTTGCACTTTGCTTAAGTCGGTTTGTGGAGCGTGTGTGGTTTACCGGCACACTGGCATGATTTAACAAGGTAGGAAAAAGGTTTCTTAAAGTTTATCATAAGCCGGTGGAGCATGTGTGGTTTACCGGCACATCGGTTGGGTGATAAACATTTAAGAGTACCAAGTAATTTGCATGGTTACTTCACACCTTGTTTTGTGATCCTCGGCATCCCAGTCACAAAACCTGAAGGCCACAGTCAAGATTGAAACATGCCATTGAAAAGTTCAATGAATCTCAAAAGATCTAGGAGTTTCAAATCCAATTAAAACTTAATTATATTTTTTTATCTTGATGGAAATTGGTGAATTGTCATTCACCTACCTTCAACTATTTTATAACTTGGATTACGGCATCCCTCTTCCAGTTATAAATAGGTTGTTGGGTCCTAGCCTTAATATTTTAATATTGGGTGTTATATTAAGGACTTAAATCAACTAAACATGAATATCTCCCAAAAGATGTCAAGTTCATACATCTATGATCTTCCTAAATCTCTTGGAACCTTACTTCTTTCACCTCCTCTAATTATTCTCCCTAACCCACAAGTTCTAGGTCACTCAAGCCCTATTGGCAATGCAAGGTCTAGGTGTGATCACATCTTGGAGATGAAGTCACATAATGACAAGCCGGGAGAGTTGGGTGTCAAAGTCTTGAGAAAGTTGGTGGTTAAATCACTTTCTAAGTCACATAGTGAGTTCCTTTGGGACTCCTATGAAACAAACTATGACAAGACCCTTAATGATCTTATCTATTTGCTTGGTACTGCTGAATTAGCAATGATTTGGAAGGCTAGTAAAGCAAATGTGATTAGGAGATCAACTTTTCAAAACTTTATGGACAGGGACAATAGTGACACAAGAAATCTAGAAAAGCATTCTCTTCCCAATGGAAAGGGATTGCCCATAGTCAACTTGGTTGACCAAATGGTAAAGAGAAATGCTAAGTCTGTGATAGTCCCATGTACTATTACCTAAGGCTCCATGTGTTTCTATTGCAAACGGAAGGGGATTTGTTTACGAAGCTGCCAAACTTACCTAAGGATGGTAAAGTCAATGGGTTTGACTTTATTCAGGTAAAGTCCATTGTCTAACTCTGTTAAGTTTCTACTCTGAGATTCTTATGACATGATGTGACTGAGTCATATAGTGATGTTTTAAGAATCAAATAAAAAGTGGAGAAGGAAGTATATGCTGATTCTGATCGCGAAGATGGATTTCGATCGCATGGTTAATGATCAGAATTTTGAGTAGGTGCTTAAGAGTTATGATAAATTGCTTAGGAATATATAACAACAAGTTTTCATATACATTTGCATTGTAAGGATTAGTTTCTCCGCAAAGTTTTTAAAATAAAAGGAAAATTTCCGATTTTATTTATTTTAAAATATCCTTACAATGGCATCTGTGAAAAATGTTTTTTGCTTATAAGATTCCATTAATAGCAAGACTGGAAATATGAAATTGATTCTTTCATTTTTGGTAGTGTCTAAATTTACCAAATAAAGAAAATTTCTCATCACCCAAGTTTCAATTGGACCGAAACTTGGAATCATGTAAGTTGTATAGTATGATGGATGAGAACTTTCAAGCATTGGAAAATTAAGACTAATTACTTGTTCACATGGATGTGTGAGTCAAGTAAAGGACTAAGGGATCGAGTACACATTCTTGTGCACTGATCAAGCCCAGCACAAATAATCAATAAGACTATTCGTCATGATTTACTAAAGTTTAGTAAATATGGTTATACTTATAAGTCTAAGTATAATTCTGAAGCATTGGAAAATTTTCGATGTATGGCAGGACGAATAAGAATAATCAAATTAGGCAGAAGGATAAAAGTTTCTCAAATCTGAAAAGATGGGAGAGTACTTTAGTATCATGTTATATGATCATCTTAATGATTAAGAGACCTTATCACAATTCATCCTCTAAGTGCATTCTGATAGCTAAGAAGAGGAGTTATGAATTGTTGAAGTGGTTAAATCAAGAAGATGAGTCATACTTCGTTCTAAAACAATCCTTAGAGTTATACTCTAAGACTATAACTTGAGTGACATATCTTAAAGAAAGGTTTAAAAACACGTGTCAGATGTAAGTGTAAAAGTGTCCTACTCTTTTACATTTGAAGTTGGTAAGTTGTGATGTTTTGGATAAAACAAAGACCAACTTAGGCCAATTCTGTGAAGTGTTTGTCTTGATAAAGAATCCTCACTATCCCTTGAATATTTGACAAGAGAGTCTTACATGTCAAGAGGACAGTAGGAGTCTTAAAAGGTCTTGAAAGTCTCAAGAACTAATCAAGAATAAAACCTGAGGTTCTTCACTAGCACACGACTTGAGGTTTATAACCTTTTGTGTTGACATATTCTGTGCCCATTCCAGTTAAAGTTGGCTCTGCATATGAGTTCTTAGAGTTCTCAATTGCTTGCATAACAACTTGGAGGCAATGGCAGGCCCTGTACTGCCAGGTGGCAAGAAGTTAAAATTGCACAAGTTCAATCCGTATGAGTTTGGATTTGTCACTAACCTTGTCTTGTGATTATGGTTTTGACAAATTCATATGGGTAGGAACTCATACACCATAAAAATCTAAGTGTCATAAGGTTTCTCTCCGATTCATGAAAATGATGGTGAGGTAACACTTCCACTAACTAGATTTGTAAGTAGATAGTAATCTTTGCATTCTCAAAGTTGTTAGTAGGCACACTAACATGGACTTATGAGAAATAGCAAAGGTCTAAACAATTAAGACTATGATTACGGAATCCTTTTTCATAGTTCTGAAATTGTCTAGACACTCCTGTGAGTTATCTAAGATAAGGTGTATGATTTTGATAAAGTCTTATCAAAGCAATCTAGTATCAGAAATCTGAACTTTGGCCAAAAAGTCAATACTTGATTTCTGAGTACATGTCAAAGCTAGTGTGAGCATATGTGTTATGCTAATAATCATCATGTCAGTGGGAGCATGATAATTATGATAAGTATTGCAAGTTAGCAATGTTAATTATAGAAAACAAAAGTTTCAATTCGTGAGGTTGCAGGGGTTGAAAAAGTTGTTTTGCTATAATTAAGGGAGAGGAAATTATACTTCATTTCAATTATAAAAAGCTTAGATTGAGTTTATAATCATTCTAAAGAGCTTATATTGAGATTTTAATCACCTTTAGTCAAGAATATATATGAATTTCACGTTTGATTGGTTCAACTTAAGAAAATTCTATATATTGTGTTCTGAAGATTCGATTATGATTACGACATCCCTTTTCATAGTAAAATTTAGAGAATATGGCAAACAAAAAATTATTATGGCAAAAGACTGGTCTAGAACCATGTCTTTATGTGGAACATCATGAATCGTATCCCATTTACTTTGGGTACAAGATCGATTACATGTGCTATAATAGTTATTCTTTATGAATTTTCTAAATGCCTTGGGGCATTAAGGAGGAAAATGTCTAGAATTAGATATGACTAAAGTGATTAAGCAATTGTCGAGGACAATTTAAGGCTTACCAAAGATTGGTTGCTCAAGGACAGTTGGAAGTATAGTGTGAATTTTAGAAGGGCCATATTGACATAGTCTGAAAAGAGGCAAATCTTGTTCAGAAGTAGTAGTCAAAATGGGAATATAGAGTTGTCTCTATAGATATAAGCAATATGTGTAAGATTAGAAAGAACTTAGTGCAAGAAGCATGTTCAAAGCAATGCATACTTTGAGCATAAGGCTTTGTGACCATGGAGTAGGTCTTCATTGGAATACACTGTAATGTTTGTTGACAAGTCTTTGTGACTTTGTACACATTCATTGCAAGAGGGTAGTGCATTTAAGTTTAAAGCTTAACAAAGATTTCGATTTGGGAGTGTGAAATTACAATCATTAAAAGTTTGGTCAATTGGTTTATTTCACAAAGTAAGGATCATAGATAAACATAGAGTGCATACTTGGTGTATGGCAAAGCTATTGTTTAGAAAAACATAGTGTACATGCTTGGAGCATGGGACAACTAGTTTTTTTAATTCAAGTATAAAGTCGATAAAGCCGAAACAATGAATAATGAGTAATCATATGGTGATAAATAAAAGGTGTTTTATTTATATTCATAGGGTTTGATACCATATTAGATTCATTTATTCTTGTGTGTTCACTATGCATGTTTTGAGTTCCATAATAACTAGGTTATTCTTCCGGAATGACTAAGTTATTTAAACCATCCACAGTCGGTCATATGTTGGAAGTAGATATGAATCGAGACTGTCATGGGTTGGCTTGTAGAGGTCCAAGTTGGTGGACAAAGTTGTGCTACAACGCTCATGAGTTCTCATAAGTTCTGAGTATTGGATTCAACCCGCGCTCATTTGAATCACTTCATGGATTTTATCACGAGTGATCATGAGATGATAATATCTTATATTCTTCAAACCTAGTGATATGAGTTGTTACTATGAGTTGGTTATACATTGATTGCGCGAAAATGCATTGGTAACTCAATGTTATAAAACGTGTGTTTGTGTATGATTCAACAAGTAGTAGAACAAGCCATATGAGTTGAAGTCTATCCATTCCTTTTACCTTCGGGATAAAAGCGATATCTATGGGCCCCTCGATGATTTAATGATGATACATGTGAGTGCTTGGGCAAGCCAAGACTGATTTGATCTGTTCAATCAGTCAGTCATCATAAATCGGAAATCGGGAAACAACAAATGGAAAGAGGGAATGATTGATAATCCATGTCTCAGTCCATATGATATCTAGAATGGAGGAATATATGATCCCTTATCTAATGGACAAGTCATTGACAAAGGTCAGAGATCATCGGCAAGGTCAGAGTTCGAGGGAAGCTTTTGAGAGCTACGATTGCCAGTTGGTACTTGAAGTCATACACAATAATAGTTTTAGACTTATCCAAGTGGGAGACTGTTGGATTAATGTCTAAGTCGTTAACTATAATTGGTAAGACTTGACCCAACCCGGCTTGGTCTATTTGGGTTGCATGGCATCATGCATTTGGATAGACTATAATGAGAGAAATAACACTTAAGGTTTGTTAATATATTATATGTTATAATATATTAATAAGATTATTTAATTAGTATTGATCAAGAATTAATCTAGAATTAATTAAGTGATCAAAATAAGACTAATTAAATATATGGGTTGATTGTGTAAATCATCCATACTTATATAGTGGGCTAATGTTCCATGGATTATCTAGTTGGGCTAAAATCCATATGATGCTTCATGGATGCTCCATGGTGTTTTGTGCCCATGGATCCAAGGAAAATGGAAACTCATGACAATTAGGGTTTACACTAATTGTAACACTATATAAACATCATACTCTTGGAAAAATCGGCCACTATGTGTGAATAGAAAGGGCTAGCCGATTTTAGAAGTGTTCAAGTTTCTCTCAGGTTATTCCAAGTGTATTTGGTGTTGTGTGAACCATTTGAGGTGTCACACTTGGGGCACCAGGCACTCAAGCTTCATGAGGACATTCTACATCAAAGAGGTATGTATTCTACCTTATTAAATTCATTGTTTTGTATGCTAGATTAGGATAATACCTTGGATGTTTTGTATGCTTGAGGATTGAAGAATAAGTTTCCTAGCAAGCTTCTTCTGCTTTTTAGGTTGAGGTTGAGAAGGAGTAGCTTTATCAGTTTTCCTCTTCTTGGGGGCCTGCCCCTTGGATGGTTTTGTTACAGAACCCTCCTTCTGTGATTCAGGTTTCTTGCCCCTTTTAGCTGGTCTATCGGCTTCTTCAATTGAGCGAAGCATCGCCAGCATAAGTTCACGTGGACCAACAGCTTTAAGTTTCTTGTACTGTTGAAGTATGTTACTGGTTGCAGAGATACAACCGAGCATGGTTTCAGGAATGGAGCCGATGTACGCAAACTTTGTGGGGTCAGTGACGATGATCTTCGTCGTATGAAAGGTGGCGATGGGGGAAAGCAAGGAATCCACCATAATAGGGACACGATTGCGATCCATGGCCCACTTGGTGATAATGGTCCAGAAACGCCCACATGAAATTTCTAAGTGTTTTGACAAAGAGAGTAGACTTTGAACCAGCTGTTGCTAAATTATAGACCCATAATCAAGGTTGAGCCCGCTGTACAACCCATACAGCACCGTCATAAAGGCCTTGGTAGCACCGTCAGAACCAGTACTTTGCTCAGATAAACCCTTGAATAAAAGAGTGAATAGGCCATTCCATTGAGGAGGAAGGCAAGACTTCTTGAACTTCGTGACGATAGTTAGGGTTTCAGTATACCCAATCTCATAAAACATAGTAAGTAGTTGACCAGTAGTAATGGAGTCAGGGTTTACCAGAGACGGATCTTGTGAGAGACCGATTAGGGCACATAATCGACTCTTGGAGATGGAGACTTTCTCATTGTGAAGCTCAAAGTGGACACGTTCATTGGCCTTGTCGTATAACGCCGTAGAGTAGACATGGGATAAGAATGACATTGGCACAATTTCAACCTTTGTCAGTGCATCGACAAGTGGAGAGTATTTGAGACAGTCAACCACATACAACATGTACGGCTCATAAACTAAGGGAGTGAGATCTATGATTAGGTTTTTTTGGGGTTTTATTGTGAGTAGGGGTTGACGAACTGAGGTATCATGAACAGATGAAGAATCAGCCATTGTAGGAGCTTGAGAGTGATGATGAACAGTTGCAGAAAATAGGCGGGTTTCTTGGAGAGCTTTTTGGAAGTGATAAAGGTTGAGAGAGCCCCGTTCCAATTCCTTTTAACGTACAAGGAAGAGAGAGAAGAATCCGGCTGAAATCTTGGATTATCTCTAAAATCGCGCCTGAATTGATGTGTGAATAGTGGGCATGCCGAATGTAACACCCAGATTTCCAAAAATAAAATTTTCATTTAATTAATCACTTTAATATTAAAAACACTTGTTTAAAATCTTATTCACATTCAAATTACAAAACGTAGTTTCATTTTCGTTATAAAAGAAGACCAGGATCCTCCAAAACTCAACTCTTTCTTCGGTGTGTACAATCGAACCGTTGCCATCCCGCGTTACTGTAAGAACCTGAAACAACGTAACATAAACAACGTAAGCACGAAGCTTAGTGAGTTCCCCAATATACCTTACGCACATACGCCATCCGGCCCGGACCGTTCGGTCCACATAACATTGCCTTCCGGCCCGGATCTTTCGATCCACATAATATCGCCTTCCGGCCCGGATCTTTCGATCCACATAATATCGCCTTCCGGCCCGGATCTTTCGATCCACATAACATTGCCTTCCGGCCCGGACCTTTCGGTCCACAAGATAATCGCCTTCCGGCCCGTACACATATATAACACATAATACAAATACTCTAACACATAAAGCACATATATCACATATCATACCTGACCTTTCTGTCACATAATACCTTGCCTTCCGGCCCATATATAAGCATGTATATCACACGTAGCAGCTAACTTCCCATTCATAGCATATAAACATAACACACAACATACCTGACCTTTCTGTCACATAATACCTTGCCTTCCGGCCCATATATAAGCATGTATATCACACGTAGCAGCTAACTTTCCATTCATAGCATATAAACATAACACATAACATACTTGACCTTCCGGTCACACAATCAAACCCTTCCGGGTGAGGTATAGTGAGAAGACTCACTTCGTAGTACGCAGGCTATAACCTCTTCGAGCTACTCGCACACAATCCGCTAGTTCCGCAGGTTCCCTATAATACCACAGCCTTAGTTAATGATCTTATCAAACAAGGCAACTGACCCCTCTAATATATATACAGGTCAACGGTCAATCCTGACTGGACTCGTCGAGTGCAAAGGGTAACTCGACGAGTATAAGCATCCTGACACCACTCGCCGAGTCTGAAGAACGACTCGACGAGTTCCAGTAGATCTTCAAGCTACTCGCCGAGTCTGAAGAACAACTCGGCGAGTCCTAGTGAATCTTCAAGCTACTCGCCGAGTCTGATCATCCGACTCGGCGAGTCCACGCCATGCAGTCAATCGAACTGCTTCCTGAGATACGTATATTCCCGAAAAACGCACTAATGGGACTTCTGGACCTCTAATCATCCTATTACCAGGGTATAAACTTTTGTATAACAACATAATAATCCATTAAATCACCAAATGGGTTTCACAAACCCTAAATCCATGCACACATTCACATAACAGGAAATAATCCGAAAGATTACCTGAATCATGCACTCTCAGTGTCCCCAAGCCTCAAAACGTGATTCCCTTGCTGTCCCATTAGCCATAACCTTCTCCTTCTTGGACCTTAACTTCCTCAAATCACCAATGATCTTCAAACCTTGTTCTGGATGCCCACAACCGATTTAGGATCCTTCTCAGTCGGCCAAAAGGCAAACAATGGAGGCATAAGATCCCTTAAATACTTCCCAAACCGAACGGCTAGGGTTTTCCACTGAACAGCGTCGACTCGCCGAGTCCATATCTGGACTCGTCGAGTCCAGTCGCGAACCCGCGACCAACTCTGCGAACCTACTCGGCGAGTCTGGCTCCAACTCGCCGAGTCTCTCCTTTAAAACACCCCAAATTGCAATTTAACAATACTTGAGATTTTGGGCTGTTACAACTCTCCCCCACTAGAATTAGACTTCGCCCTCGAAGTCTCACCCTGAAAATAGTTCTGGATGCTGCTCCCGCCTCACACGTTTCGGCTTCCCTAAACACTTCCGATATCTCCCAAGGTCGCTACTGAATCAATACCAGAGGTACTTCCTTGTTCCTCAGAACCTTGATCTTCCGGTCTCCGACGGCCACTGGTCTCCCGACGTAACACAGGCTCGCATCCACCTAATCGTTCTCTAGTAGAACCACTGCTGACTCATCCGCTATACACCTCTTCAACTGCGACACATACCAGTGTCATGGATCCGTCCCAATTCCGTTGACAACTCCAAACGATAGGCCACCCTTCCTACCTTCGCACCTTCACGAAAAGACCCAACATACCGGGGCCCCCCATTTACCCTTCTTCCTAAATCGAAGCACCCGTCAGAAATACGAAGTCGCTGACCTGAATCACATACTCGTACGGCGTCTGCCTGCATAACTTTCCTGTTAACTCTAAACGATCACTAACTCTCCTTAACCTGCTGAGTCTGCTCTGTCGACTGAAGCCCAAACTCTGTAATGTCCATCTCTCTCTGTAACCGAGAACCACCCAAGATGCAACTCTGCTCTTAAACCCCAACAATCACTCGAACAATGAGGGTTAGGAAACCCTGAACCACCGGATCCCCGATCCAAAGCCCACTTTGTCCATCCCAGACCAACTGAGAGATCCATTCCCACTCCCAGAGTAACTCTCACAAATTCTTCTCTTGCCATCATATACACATGCTGAACTAGCCCCAACACTCGTAGGTTGGAAGACCCGATACACTGATGATATCCTCGAACACCTCCCAAGATGAACCACTACATCCACCCTACACTCTGATCAGATTCACACTGAAAATTTAAAATTTTCTCTCTCCATGCATCCCTTCTAAGCCTCAACAGACATCCCAACCGGATGGGTTCCTACTCCACCGCCGCGAACACGATGCTCAAAACCATACTCGAAATACTCTATCCATAACTTGCTCTGCAGCTTTCACTTTCGTGAACTTGCACCCCCTTCGGAGTCACATACCCTCCTCTTTTCCTTTTCCACGGAACTCTCTTGAACATAATGCCACTCCAACCGGTGCCACGGTGCTCGCCCCAAGCGACACCACCCTTTTTGCGTAACTGCTATTCACATACTCTAGTTCTCATTGCAGGGCTCTCAATCCCATGCACTCTCTCCACTCATCAAAATCACTGCCTCCGCTAAACAAGATCAACAACCCAGGGCCAGACCTTCCAATGCAAACACACTGCAACATACGTGATCTGCAAATCTCAAACTAATCCAGCAATACCAACAGAGTCTCCAGTATGACTGGACCGACTCTCATAACACATACTAGCCACTCGAGACTATATCTCTGTGGGTCCGTACACCCAACTCTGCGAACCCTCAGGTTCTAACTCTGGGAACCTTCCGGTTCCAGCTCTAGAAACATGCACAACATAATCCCGTGGGATTAATGCAGTACAACCAACACGTACCTCAAACGTACCAATACTCTGATCGCAAAATTCCGCTTACTTACTCAAGCTCGATCCCGACCTCCTCTCAGGCCTCCATAATCAAATGCCCTAGGTCTGTATCTCGCCCTGCACATCCAACACTCGCTCTCGTCGGCCTATACTTTGCGCTGACAAACACTGCTGATTCCCAACAGCTAAGCACCCTTACATATTCATCGATCTCCCGGAGAATTTTACAATTCTCCCCCACCAAAGCACTGACTAACTGCCACCGATCGTCATTAACGACCTTTCAGAACCATCCTGCACAAAGAGAACATTTACCCACTGACTGCTTCCCACAAGCGTAAGCAACCCTCAGCAAAACACATCTCCTCCCTGATCAATCCGCTCAAAAGAATCCGATCTTTCAATTATCCACTCCACAACTGCTGATACTACCTGTCATTCAACCCAGTGCCGCACCTCCACTATCAACCCTCACAACGATGACCAACGGAATTCCCAAGCAATAACCCATAACCAAACCCACAACCTGCCAAAGGTTGAATACCACATCGAAAACCGCACAAAGCTATCGACACTAAAACACCATACTATAACCATACCAACCATCAGGGAACAACGAATGCCAAATCGAAACCTGAAGCACCAATCCATAACCATGCCAATCCCGCGAAACAACGAATACCGCATCGAAATCCACACTACCAGCACAAACAATACGCCACAATCAACGCAGGCTAATCAAGACATCAAGACAGCATCATACTCGCAGCTGCCCCCCGGCACTGCTCCGTCTCCCTCTGCCGCAAGCCGAGAAGCACAACCCTGAGCCCTTGGGCTCTACTCCATCTTGTCCTCCTCCTGAACTCCTCAAGGTGGCCGGTGCTAGAGCCTGCACCGATCCTGCAAAAGCTGTGGACATTTGACCCTCAAATGTCCAACCTGCCGACACTGATAACAAATCCTGGAATCCCGAATTGGCACTGACTGCCGACATCCCCGTGCACCATGCCCCTCCTTTCCGCACTCGCGGCATGCACCATTGGCCAACAAGCTCCGGTGCCATCTCTCTCACACTTCCCACAAGTGTGACCGCTCCGATCCCCCATTCTAACGTCTACGGTCATGGACCGTTTCGGCGCCGACTGCGACTGCATCAGGGCCTGCCTCATCTCCCGCTACTGCAACTCAACCTCTAACTCACGCCACATGGCGGCCTCCTGCGATACCAATACGGTCTCGCGTCTCTGCGCAGACACGAACTGTCTGATACTCCCCCTTGAGCTTACTCGAATATCGGGCATCTGAGCCTGCTCCGAAGCGAACTCAGGGCAAAACATCGCCCTCTCAACAAACATCCCGGTGCTCTCAGTCACCGACTCCAAATCCTGCCTCAGCTTAACGAACTTCCGAGCCAATTTCTCCTGTTCATCCCGCGGAACATAGCGAGTACTGAACATCCCTCTGAATTGATCCCATGAAACCGCAGCCCTCTGCGCATCGGAGAATGACCTCGTGGTCAATCTCCACCAATCCTTCGCCCAGAGCCTCAACAGGTTCAGAGCACACCCCACCCTCTGATCAGTAGGGCATAAACTCTTGGAGAAACACCCCTCCATGTCTGATAACCATCTCATAGCAACAATCGAGTTCTGAACTCCATCGAATGCGGGAGGCTTCGCATAACAGAAGTCCCGATACTGAAAACCCCGACTAGTCCCTTTCTTTGCCGTTGCTACAGCCGCTGTAACCGCCGCGGCAGCCGTCTCTGCGAAAGCCGCATATCGCTCATCAAACTACTTCAATCATAGTGGTCCTGATCGACCCAAACAATTCTGGCGACTCAACCCGCAACAATGCAGCAACTTCATCACGCCGGATCTCGCGAATCCTCGCATCCCGCTCGCTCGTGCTCGTCCGATCGATAACCGGATAACAAGATAGCCACAAGCATCATCCACTATGAACCATGGTACTCATCCCATGACATCCTTCCTCAACATGCTTCGGTGTATGGTACCTGAACCATAGCACCATTCCTCAACCTGCTCCAATGTATAGCACTCGAACCACAACCTCTATCTCAATCTGTTCCGATGTATGGTGCCCTGACCATAACATCACTCTGTATCCGCTCCGATGTATGGTATCCGAACCATAACATCACCCCTCAATCTGTTCCTTAGGACCTTCAGAATGCCCCCTGTATCAAGTATGGGTCCTCTGCTTTCAGTAGTACGGGCCCATACTACCTGCCACATCTACCCATACTTTCCACACGGACCATTCCAGAGTTCCTAAGTAGCTGATAAACCTGCTCTTTCACCAATCGCATCGCGCGTGCTCGCTTTCCAGCGAAATCCTCTACTCTACCAGCGCACTCATCTGGCTAGGTTTACTCCCTAGTCCCTTCCGCTGTCCTCCCACTTCTTTGCTATCAGCTGCTGAAGAGTTCCCAATGATGCCAGCCCTCTACCTCCTGAGTATCGTCATACTCACTTGGTAGCTGACTCCCATCATCGATAACTCCACAAAGCACAAAGCAAGCAGCATTCGAGCATTGAAGCATACATAGGACTCCCCATCTGTGGTAGCTCCACCTTCTCGATTCCTCCTCGGAAGTACCTCTGTACTCCGTAGCCTTACCCCTTGTGCGTTCTAACTAGATACTCTCACTCATCACATACACATAAAAGTATAACGCACATATAACAGCAAACCCTAGACTAAGGCATCACAAATCAGGCCACTCTAGTCCTAAGATGTGAAATACCTAGCCTGTCTCTAGCATGCAATAATATCTCATAACGTGCATAATAGATATTTCATAATACAAAAGTAAGAGTATTTTGGGAAATCACCGTTTGGCTCTGGCTGATTGTACACACTGCTCTTTCTTGCTTTCTCTTTGAACTCTTATTCACTTTTAGAAAACCATTTATTTGGAAAACTTTTTCTTACTTCCTCAGTTTGAGTCCAGATTTACCCGTAGGCGCGTCCGAATCCCTCAAACCAAGGCTCTGATACCAATTTGTAACACCCAGATTTCCAAAAATAAAATTTTCATTTAATTAATCACTTTAATATTAAAAACACTTGTTTAAAATCTTATTCACATTCAAATTACAAAACGTAGTTTCATTTTCGTTATAAAAGAAGACCAGGATCCTCCAAAACTCAACTCTTTCTTCGGTGTGTACAATCGAACCGTTGCCATCCCGCGTTACTGTAAGAACCTGAAACAACGTAACATAAACAACGTAAGCACGAAGCTTAGTGAGTTCCCCAATATACCTTACGCACATACGCCATCCGGCCCGGACCGTTCGGTCCACATAACATTGCCTTCCGGCCCGGATCTTTCGATCCACATAATATCGCCTTCCGGCCCGGATCTTTCGATCCACATAATATCGCCTTCCGGCCCGGATCTTTCGATCCACATAACATTGCCTTCCGGCCCGGACCTTTCGGTCCACAAGATAATCGCCTTCCGGCCCGTACACATATATAACACATAATACAAATACTCTAACACATAAAGCACATATATCACATATCATACCTGACCTTTCTGTCACATAATACCTTGCCTTCCGGCCCATATATAAGCATGTATATCACACGTAGCAGCTAACTTCCCATTCATAGCATATAAACATAACACACAACATACCTGACCTTTCTGTCACATAATACCTTGCCTTCCGGCCCATATATAAGCATGTATATCACACGTAGCAGCTAACTTTCCATTCATAGCATATAAACATAACACATAACATACTTGACCTTCCGGGCACACAATCAAACCCTTCCGGGTGAGGTATAGTGAGAAGACTCACTTCGTAGTACGCAGGCTATAACCTCTTCGAGCTACTCGCACACAATCCGCTAGTTCCGCAGGTTCCCTATAATACCACAGCCTTAGTTAATGATCTTATCAAACAAGGCAACTGACCCCTCTAATATATATACAGGTCAACGGTCAATCCTGACTGGACTCGTCGAGTGCAAAGGGTAACTCGACGAGTATAAGCATCCTGACACCACTCGCCGAGTCTGAAGAACGACTCGACGAGTTCCAGTAGATCTTCAAGCTACTCGCCGAGTCTGAAGAACAACTCGGCGAGTCCTAGTGAATCTTCAAGCTACTCGCCGAGTCTGATCATCCGACTCGGCGAGTCCACGCCATGCAGTCAATCGAACTGCTTCCTGAGATACGTATATTCCCGAAAAACGCACTAATGGGACTTCTGGACCTCTAATCATCCTATTACCAGGGTATAAACTTTTGTATAACAACATAATAATCCATTAAATCACCAAATGGGTTTCACAAACCCTAAATCCATGCACACATTCACATAACAGGAAATAATCCGAAAGATTACCTGAATCATGCACTCTCAGTGTCCCCAAGCCTCAAAACGTGATTCCCTTGCTGTCCCATTAGCCATAACCTTCTCCTTCTTGGACCATAACTTCCTCAAATCACTAATGATCTTCAAACCTTGTTCTGGATGCCCACAACCGATTTAGGATCCTTCTCAGTCGGCCAAAAGGCGAACAATGGAGGCATAAGATCCCTTAAATACTTCCCAAACCGAACGGCTAGGGTTTTCCACTGAACAGCGTCGACTCGCCGAGTCCATATCTGGACTCGTCGAGTCCAGTCGCGAACCCGCGACCAACTCTGCGACCCTACTCGGCGAGTCTGGCTCCAACTCGCCGAGTCTCTCCTTTAAAACACCCCAAATTGCAATTTAACAATACTTGAGATTTTGGGCTGTTACACCGAAGATGACGCAGGAGAGAGAAAACGTTTCCCCTTTTCACGCCTTTTCATAAAATCACCTTTTTCAAATCGCCAAACCGTTTGAATTTCTGCTGAGTCAGCTACCTTTTCATCCCTATCGTTTCACCTGACGACGCTTGAGTTTTTGTGCCTTGTTAATCTGTGTAAAACTTAGAGTTTTGGAAAATTAACAATTTTCGTGCAAAGGGTGTAAAAGATAAAGAAATAAAACAAATATTTTGGGATTATCTGTGATGTCGTTTTTAGACATAAACCAATTGGTTCTGGGCAAAAATCACTTCCTTCAACGTCAAGAGAGACATTGAAGTGCTTGCTTGGTTTCCCATGAAATAACGATCAAAAACTTGTTGAGAAGTTTTGAAAGGCATCTTTTAAAGGTTAAAGAGGGTGGCTTTCGCTTCAATTCATAATTTCAATACTTAACATAAGATCAAAAAGAGAATGAAGTACTTGTGAGATCATTGTGATCTGTTGAACAAGTAGGTGAGAAATAATTTTATAGTGACGAGAGAATTTAAGAAGTCTCAAAAAAAATAAACTGGATCTTTTAGGGTTAGAGAAACCTTGATGAAAGGCAATCTCATAAAGATCACGCAAAAAGAAAAAGAGATTCCATTGGGTAACAAGTAAGATCTTGAATTTTTGAATTCACCGTCAATAAAGTAGTGGTGTTGAATTTGGGGTTTCACTTAGTGCATAGTAGCATGAAACTAAGATCATGAACACAGATTTTGTATAACCATAAACCTCAGTGGTCAAAACTGAGAGTCTTGGGGGTTATGGTGATGAAATGAAATATAATGGAGAAAGATGATAGAGATGGTATAAGAAGCGAATGTACCTCTGCTTATTAAAGAAAAGATGGTCTAAGCAGACAACTCTAAACTCAGTGTGAGTAGAGTAAGGTAGCTCATGATTAGAGTGAACTTGATAGCCTGGATTTGGGAAAACATGATTGGTGTAGATGCGTCAGTTGAGCCTTGAGTCTACATACAGCAGCATGCTTCTAGGGACACCTAACTAAAAAAATTACCTGTCGGAGATGCGTCATCGAGATTCACACTTAGATAAGAAAAAAAAACGTTAGAAATATGGAAAATAGTGAAAACTCAGAAAATATTTTTCGATTTTTGTGAAAATTGGCCAGTTGAGCGAAGAAAAAAAATTACTTTTGGGATTTTAGAAATGGAAAGGAAGTAATTAAAAAAAATTTAAAAGAATACATTGGAAACGCCTAAAAAAATAGGGAAGTTCAGAAGGACAGAACCCGAAATAGACCGAACGCTCGGTTCATTTCGGTTCATATAGGTTCACTCTATTTCGCTTGTTACCTTTATGGGAGAGAAGGCGATTTCGGTACTGACTCGGCTTGCATCATTCCTAGGCCTTGTAAGATCTTATTAAAGCTTGCTTCAGGTAAAGCCTTTGTGAATATGTCTGCCAGTTGATCAGTCGTTCTGACGAAGTGAATTTCGACATTGCCATCTTCGACGTGATCCTTGATGAAATGATATCTCAGTGCGATATGCTTAGTCTTTGAGTGTTGCACTGGATTGTGACAGATTCTGATTGCGCTTTCAGAGTCACGGTATAATGGAATTTTCTTCATGTTTAAGCCATAATCCCGGAGTTGACTCTGTATCCATACGACTTGAGATGTACAAGATGCTGCAGCAATGTATTCGGTTTCTGCAGTGGATAACGACATGCAAGTTTGTTTCTTTGATTGCCAACTGACTAATTTTCCATATAGAAATTGACATCCTCCTATGGTGCTTTTACGATCTAATCCACAACCACCTAGATCAGCATTTGAAAAGGCTTGCACGAAAAATCCGGAATTGGCTGGATACCATAGACCGAGAGAGGAGGTTCGCTTCAGATAGCGAAATATGTTCTTCGCTGCTTGAAGATGAGGTTCTCGAGGGTTGGCTTGAAATCTAGCACAATAACATACTGAGAACATGATATCAGGTCTACTTGCAGTAAGATACATTAAAGACCCGATCATCTGTCGATAAAGCGTTGTAGCAGCTGCTGGTTTCTCCAATGATGGTGTGAGTTTTGTTCCAAAAGCCATCGGTACTTTTACCTTGCAGTCTCGCATCATTCCAAACTTGGTGAGCAAAGTCTTGGTATATACTTCCTGATTAATAAAAATGCCTTCGGGTCCATTGAGCTCATCTCAAACTTAGTTTCCATCAACTTTCGGAATTCAGCTGTTAAGCTAGGATTCGTGGAGCCAAAGATGATGTCATCAACGTAAATTTGGACTATCATAAGGTGGTTACCTTCTCGCTTACGAAAGAAGGTTGGGTCAACCGAACCTTGTTTGAATTTAGACATCTTTAAGAAACGAGTAAGAGTTTCATACCATGCTCTGGGAGCTTGTTTCAGGCCATAGACAGCTTTGTCGAGGATATACCAGTGATCAAGATACTTTTCATTTACAAACCCCGACGGTTGCTCAACATACACGGTTTCTTCAAGTTCACCGTTGAGGAAGGCACATTTGATGTCCATTTGATAGACTTCAAAGTTCTTGTGAGTAGCGTACGCTAGAAAGATCCGAACAGATTCCAATCTAGCCACTGGAGCGAAGGTTTCTTCATAATCGATTCCCTCTTCCTAGCAATATCCTTTGACCACCAGGCTTGCTTTATTACGAATGACATTTCCTTGTTTGTCCATCTTTTTTCGGAATACCCATTTGAGACCTACAACTGAAGCATCCTTTGGTGTTGGAATAAGACGCTATACCTTGTTTCTTTCAAACTCATTTAACTCATCCTGCATGGCTTGAACCCAGTCTGAATGATCAAGAGCCGAATTAACAGTCTTTGGCTCGATTTTGGACACGAAAGAATTGAACATGCATAACTAAACTTTTGATAATAGAGCAGCTTCTTTCGCTTTGATTTGAGATCGTGTCAACACCTTTTCAGAGGATTCCCCAATAATTTGAGTCTAAGGATGATCTTTGGTCCATTTCACAAGTGGAGGAAATTTTGGATCATAGATGGGATCTAATTCAACATTAATTTCTTCTTCGAGTTCAGACAAATTGTCATCTTCACTAACTGTTTTCTCCCCCTCCAAGAATGATTCCTGTTCAGGACCAGCATTTGTACCTCATTCATTTGTTGGAGTTTCAGTAGAGGTGGATGTATTTGTTGATGAGTCCTCCCCCTGGAAAGAAAAACCTTGATCATGGTGAGGGGAAGGACCCTCCCCCTCGATAGTAGGATGGTCATCAGAAGGTTGGCTTCCAACTGTATCTTCGGTTCCTTTGGATTGTTCATCAGCCATTTTCTTAGCAGCATCATCTATAACTTGTTTCATATTGTCAACTTTGTTGTCTGTAGTAGTTGACTCCGAGTCGATCGCTTTCTATGGTTCATCAAACAAGAGCATGAATTAGTCAAAAAGATTTGAGATAGAGACAGTAACCTGACCGTTCTTTGGAAATATGTCATGTGATGCATCTTCGGTTGCCCTTAACTTCTTAACATAACTATCATCAAAAGTGACATAGTATGTTTCTTCAATTTTCTTAGAGCGTTTATTGAGAACTCTATATGCCATGGAGTTCAGGGAGTAGCCTAAGAAAATTCCTTCATCCGCCTTAGCGTCGAACTTGTTGCAATTCTCTTTGGAGTTGAAAATGAAGCACCTAGAACCGAACACATGAAAGAATTTCACATTTGGTGTTCGGTTGTTCAAAATCTCGTAAGGACTAATGGAGAACCGTTTGTTTAAGAAAGATCGATTCTGAGTATAGCATGCAGCCGCAATTGCATCAGCCCAGAAGTATAATGGCAGGGATACGAAGCATAACATCGTGCGAGCAGCTTCACACAAGGATCGATTTCTCCTTTCAACAATGTCATTTTGTTGTGGAGTATAGGGGGCTAAGAAATTGTGAGTTGTCCCCTTTTCAGCAAGAAAACTTTCAAAATCTTTGTTTTTGAATTCCATACCATTATCGCTCCTTATATTACGAACAATCTGTCGCACCCCAAAACCAAGAACGGCAGAAACGTTCTGGGGCGGAGGACGTCATGTATAGTATCACAACAAAGTAAATGTAAATAAGCAAACAACATCATCCATTGCATTAAATATATAATTTTAATACAAACGTGTTCTGTACAGTTTTAGACACAAAAAATATAATGTAAATAAAAATAATAAGATGAGTCTTGAATGCGCTCCATCTTCTCAAAAGCTGGCCTCGGTACCTGTCTACTAATGACCTGAGAATACAAGTTATTTTGAAAGAGTTTATCAGCATTAAGCTGGTGAGTTCATAAGTATTGTAGTGTCGGTGTTTGTTATCAAAACATTTGAACGTGTCTCAAGTGTAAGTTTGTAAAATGTAAGTGAATGTTTGTAAGTGTTTGTAAAAGTTTGAATCTCTCAGAAAAACCTATATTTTCTATTAAAGTAACCTTCTACGAAGGCTTAACTATTTTGTATGCTCGTTTGTTGTCAAAGTGTGTAATTTCCCAAGTGTAACTATCATTTAACAAAAAATAGTTTGTACATTAATGTTTAAGTGAAATAATCACTAAAAATATGTAATGGGTAAATCATTGTAGTACTGTAGTGTTGTATTATAGGAACTACTGCTGTACTAACTACCTTAAACCGGATTTATATTAAGGTATTCTGTGATAAATTGCACCATACTATAGACTGCTAACGACGACAACGTATAGTCGAAAATTAAGGTATGACGTTTGGCACCCGCAGACCTGCCGGTCCTGCTGTAGCTAGCAACAAGGTGTAGGATAGTCAACCAATATAGATCTATACACAAACTCACGCTCTCCCTTCAAGAAACTCTGGCTACAACTCAGGTCATGACAATTAAGGCATGTTCCCATACAGTGGATCACAATTGTTAACGTATTCATGTATATGTAATGTAATGTTACTTGTTCTAGTATAGTTGTATATGTTCTCTTTCTAATATAGTTGTATATGTTCTCTTTCTAGTATAGTAGTATATGTTCTCATAGTAACGTAATGTATTGACTCATGAATGAACTGACTCATTGATCTAGAAATTGTAGTAGTATGATCCTGTGTTACCCCGATGGTAACTTACTAATGATGTACTGATAAGTATGAATAAAGGAGTAATTTTATGTCTATATATGTACATTTGATATATAATTAATATTGAAACAACCTTCGGATGGTTACCCGAAATCCCACCAGACCACATCCAAATCGAGAAAAAGGAAATAGGGCGGATGGCCTTCCTAAGCCCTTTAAACATTGCTTATATATCTATGCATATACGGGCATGCAGTTTATAAGAAGTATAACAAAGTTTAAATAAAAGTATTTGATAAGTAAAAGAGTTTGTAAAAAAGTTTGAAGTAAAACAGTTTGATAAACAGTTTGAACAGTGATAAAATCATTGGTTTTCTAGTTATTAATCACATGTGATTAATGTAATCACATGTGGTTGATGTAATAACTATAAGCATTTAACTTGTATCCCCCCATAAAGTAATTAAAACATTTAAAAGTATTTCAAAGGTTAATTAAAGGGGTATGAACTCACTTGTGGTGAGTGGATTGGATTGAAGTATCGGATACCGTGCTAGGTGGCAAACGGAGACTTGTTCACATGCACGAGCCTAGTTTTGAAATCCTCAAGTTTTACAAACCCATGAGCATCCACTCTCCTGATATCTCCTTAAACGTAAACCCTAATGTACACAAACTTATTCGGAAAATTCTGAAATTCATTGAAACTGGACTAGCTTCTATTGAATAGTTAATGTTCGTACAAAATGGAAATTTCAGGTTGTCACATCATCCCCCTGTTAGAAGGAATTTCATCCCGAAATTAGAATTTAAGCAAATAAGAAGTTACAAACAATTAAGCTAAAAGATGAGGGTATTTCAGTTTCATCTGATCCTCGCGTTCCGAAGTGAATTCCGGTCCTCGCTTGGCATTCCAGCGAACCTTCACGATAGGGATACGGCTTTGCTTCGTCTGCTTGACCTCACGGTCCATGATCTCTACTGGTTCTTCCACAAAGTTGAGGCTCTCGTAGATCTCGATCTCGTCGAGTGGGATTACAAGAGTCTCGTCGGACAAACACTTTTTCAAGTTAGATACGTGGAATGTAGAATGTACGTTACGAAGTGCGTCGGGTAGGTCGAGTTTGTAAGCTACGGGTCCGACTCTTGCGAGAATCTCGAAAGTCCCTATGTACCTCGGATTAAGCTTCCCACGCTTTCCGAAGCGTATCAAGTCCTTCCAGGGTGAGAATTTGAGAAGGACTCGGTCTCCCACCTAAAATTCCAAAAGTTTTCTTCGTTTATCAGCGTAGCTCTTCTATCGGTCTCTAGAGGCTTTTAATCGTTCACAGATCTGAACAATTTTCTCTGTCGTTTCCCGAATGATCTCCGGACCGGTGAGAGTACTGTCAGAAGCTTGCCCCCTGGCTAATTGGGTATCACCCACATCAGCCCAGCATAGAGGAGATCTGCACTTTCGGCCGTAGAGAGCTTCAAATGGAGCAACCTTGATGCTCGTGTGATAACTGTTATTATAGGAAAAATTGACAAGGGGTAAATGAGTATCCCATGCCTTTCCAAAGTCAATCACACAGGATCTCAACATATCTTCCAGTGTTTGGATGGTCCTCTCACTCTGTCCGTCGATCTTTGGATGGTAGGCTGTGCTCATGTCCAGCCTTGTTCCTAGGGAATGTTGTAGTGATTGCCAGAATCTTGAGGTGAACCTACTATCTCTATCGGAGATAATGGACATAGGCACACCATGTAGCCGTACGATTTCCCTAATGTATGTTCTCGTAAGTTTCTCCATCTTGTCAGTTTCTTTGATAGCCAGGAAGTGTGCAGACTTGGTCAATCTATCGACGACGACCCATATGGTATCAAGTCCACCCGTTGTCTTGGGCAACTTGGTTATGAAATCCATAGTGATCTGCTCCCACTTCCATTCTGGAATCTCTAGTTGTTGCAGTAAACCAGAGGGCTTCTGGTACTCGACCTTAACCTTTGCGCAAGTAAGGCATTTACTTACGAAGGTAGCAATCTCTGCTTTCATATTAGGCCACCAGTATAGCTTTTTAAGATCCAGATACATCTTATCTGAACCTGGGTGGACGGAATACCGAGTGTTGTGTGCCTCGGTCATGACCAAGTCTCGGAAACCACCGTGTTTCAGTGTCCAGATCCGGTTCATGAAATATAAGGCTCCGTCACCCTTGGCTTCTAAATTCTTGTCCATTCCTCTAAGGGATTCACTCGTCACATTTTTAGGTTTCATGGCTTCAAGTTGGGCCATCTGAATTTGCTTAGACAAGTGTGAATGGATGGTTATTGATAATGACTTGACTTTGCGACCAGAATATTCCTTCCGACTTAGGGCGTCTGCTACTACGTTGGCTTTACCCGGATGATAACGAATATCGCATTCGTAGTCACTGAGTAGCTCGACCCACCGTCGTTGTCTCATGTTGAGCTCCTTCTGATCGAAAATGTGTTGTAAACTCTTGTGGTCGGTAAAAATAGTGATTTTCGTTCCGTACAAGTAATGTCTCCAGATCTTCAGAACAAACACCACTGCTCCCAGTTCAAGATCGTGGGCCGTGTAGTTAACCTCGTGTGTCTTCAACTGTCTCGAGGCGTAGGCGATGACCTTACCTCGCTGCATCAGAACACACCCGAGCCCTTGATTTGATGCATCGCAATAGACTACAAAGTCTTCTATCCCTTCGGGGAGGGATAGTATTGGCGCGGTGCATAAGGCTCGCTTGAGCGTTTGGAACGCTCTCTCCTGTTTATCTTCCCAGTCGAAGGCCACGCCTGTCTGGGTCAGGGTTGTAAGAGGTTTCACTATTCGGGAGAAGTTCTGTATGAGTCTGGGGTAGTAGCCAGCGAGGCCTAGATATTGACGAATTTCAGTAGGCGTCTTTGGTGGTGACCAGTTCTCAATGGCTTTAATTTTGGATGGGTCCACATGGATTCCCTCTTCGCTTACCACGTGTCCTAAGAATTCGACTCTTCGGATCCAAAATTCACATTTCGAGAACTTCGCATAAAGTTTCTCCTTTTGTAATGTCCCTAGAACTTGTCGCAGGTGATCGCCATGTTCTTCCTTACTTCAGGAGTAGACCAGGATGTCGTCAATGAAAACGATAACGAATTGATCCAAGTAAGGTCGGCATACTCTATTCATCAGATCCATGAAAACTGTGGGCGCATTGGTCAATCCGAATGGCATCACCACGAACTCGTAGTGTCCGTAACGAGTTCGGAAGGCTGTCTTCGGCACATCCTCCTCTAGTACTCGTAACTGGTGATATCCGGATCTCAGATCAATTTTGGAAAAATAGCTCGCCCCTTGCAGTTGGTCAAATAGATCGTCTACGCGAGGCAGAGGGTAACGATTCTTGACCGTCAGTTTGTTGAGTTCTCTGTAGTCGATACACATACAGAATGATCCGTCTTTCTTCTTAACGAACAAGACCGGTGCTCCACAAGGTGAGAAACTTGGTCTTATAAAGCCCTTACTGAGCAGTTCGTTAAGTTGACAAGAGAGTTCCTGCATCTCAGTTGGTGCTAAGCGGTAGCGCGACTTGGCTCCTGGGGTAGCTCCTGGGACTAAGTCGATTCTGAACTCGACCTGTCGTTGCGGAGGTAATCCAGGTAGCTCTTCTGGGAAAATGTCGGGGAAGTCGCTCACTACTGGGATGTTCTTTAGTCCTTTCGTTTCGAGGCTCGTGTCGACGACGTGAGCAAGGAATGCGTGGTATTCTTTGCGTAGATACTTCTGAGCTTGAATATTTGATATTATACGAAAATTCGCACCAGGTTTGTCGTCGTAGACTATAAGAGTTTCGTTAGATGGGAGGTTTAGACGGACTGCTTTCTCGAAGCACATGATGTCGGCGCGATGAAGACTTAACCAATCCATGCCGATGATAACGTCGAAGCTTTTAATTGAGACCGGCATGAGGTCGATCGGGAATGAATGGTTATCTAGAGTTAGGGTACAACCTAAGTATATGCTATTCGTACATTCAGTTTTCCCATTAGCCATTTTTACTGTGAATTGTTCCTTAAGTGTGTGTGGTTGTTGCTTAAGCATGCGAGCAAATTTATGGTTTACGAAGCTTTGCTCCGCTCCACTATCGAACAGAATGCATGCATAGGAGTTATCGAGGAGGAACGTACCAGTCACCACTATCGGGTCAGTAACTGCTTCCCCGTAGCCTATAGCTAGTACCCTTCCTGCTCCACCAACATTCTTTGCTTTGGGGCAGTCCCTCTTATAGTGGCCTGCTTCGCCACATCCATAGCAGGTCGGGCTCGCGCCAGAGCCGAGGACTTGGGGGATCGGTTTCGCCGGAGATTTACAGAAACGGACTGTGTGTCCTTTCCTGTGGCAGTTAGAGCACTGCATTTCATGACAGGGGCCATTGTGGTGGTAGTTGCATTTGATGCACTTGGGCAAACTTCCAGCATACTGACCCACCGGAGCAGTAGTAGTAGCAGCAGCAGGGGTTATTGTGGCATGCACTGCCACAATTTGCTACTTTTTCACAGCCCGTTTCGTCTTCTTCCTATCCTCCCAGAGTTTCCGCTTTGTGTCAGCGGGTTTGGAGGGTTCTGAGAAGGCTAGGTTTGTTGTGGTTGCAGGGGTTTTGACTCCATGGTCAATGAGTCGTTGTGCCAATCGATTGGCACTGTCGAAGGTAGCCGGGTTTGATGATAGAACATTCCCTTGATACGGAGGCACTAGCCCCCATATGTACCTTTCGATCTTTTTCCCTTCAGTGGGAACCATACTGGGGCAGAGGGCCACCAGTTCGCTAAACCTGGCGGTATAGGATACTACGTTGGAGCCCTTCATAGTCAGGTTCCAAAGTTCCTGCTCCAATTTCTTGATTTCGCCCCTTGGGAAATATTCCTCAATCATGAGGTCTTTCATCGTTTCCCAGCCCATGTCGTTGGCTATGACGAGGGTTAGTGCCTTAACATGGTCGTTCCACCATGCCAGGGCCTTTCCTTCAAAGGTGCATGCGGCATACTTGACTTTGCTCGCAGTAGGGCATGAACAGATTTCGAAGACTGATTCAGTCTTTTCGAACCATTGCGAGAGGGCAATGACTCCGCCGGTGCCATGGAAAGACTTCGGCTTGCAATTGGTTAAATCCTTCTAGGAGCACTCTCTCGAGCGCACAAGGGTTTCAACCGGAATTGATTCCACAGGGGTTCCACCTCTGCTGGCATCAGATGAGCCATGGCAGTTGCCACTGCTTCAGCTACGGCAGCATTCAGGGCTGCAGTATCGATGACCGGAGGCGGAGGAGGTGGTGGAGGTGCAGGGTTATTCCTGGGAGATTTGCGAGGAGGCATCTTTCAGCTATAATTTTATAAAGATAAGAAAATGGTAAGAATCAATTTGTAAGCAACGTGAGAGTGACACATGGACTAACTAACCATAGCCCAACAGTTGAATGATTGTTTGAGATCACAACAAGGAATATTAGTAGGAAACACAATTGTACAGATTTTTCCCACAGATTAGATAGATGTCAATAATACTGGTATTACTGATGTAATAAGTTCAGGGAAAATCGACCTAACAGTAGGTCTTACATCATACCATACAGAAAAGTTTGACAGTTCTTAGATTCCTAATTAGAGTACTGAAAGTTAGGAATATTTTACAGAAAAGTGCTACATAGAGCACAGATGCTAAAGGCTATTCCTTAACCAAAAGACAGAGATGTACTAGACATCATCTAACGGCGATGGGAATTCCTCGGGCGAGCCCTGAGGTCTGACACTTGACGAAACACCTCTTGAAGGTGTCGCTCCTGAGCCCTCTGGCGGGCTCGAAGTTCCAAGACTTCAGTTCAGGAGGCAGCCAGCTGTTGCTGCAGGGTTTCATTGGTTCTCCGGGTCCGTTCCATGTCTTCTTCAAGACGGCAGATGCGGACTGTGTTGACATCTGAGTTGGCATCAATCTCCATGACCCGGTCGATGGCTGCTCGACCTTGCTCAAGATTACGAGCTATTCTACGGATAATCACGGGCAATGCTCGGTCAGCAGAACCACCTTCACTGACGTTGTAAAAACTTCGGTCCCCAAAGTATGGTAAGGGTTGACCCTATTCATCACTCCAGCGATTCAAGTTGGTTGCCCACAAGGGAGTAGGACCTAGAAAAACTAGTCGGGGGTTGTTGTTCGGGGCTTGACCTACTGGCGGTAGGTTGTTGACTTCAGGCTCGGAGTCAGATCCATCAGAAAAGCCTTCTGCGAGGTGATCATCCAAAGGGATTGGATGCTCATCTTCGGGCTCTTCTTCGATCCACCTGGCATTGCCTTCATTTGGAAAGTACGGGTCGCCGTGATGGAATCCAGCCATTTAAATCTACGCGAGAAGAGAGGTATAAGAATATAGTATACATGTAACTAGTAGTACAAAATACACCTATAGTATTTTAATTTTAAGTTCTACTGATCTTCTTGTGGTATTGTTGGTAAGTTTTTAGACTTGTTAACACATCACAACCATCCTAGGGCATATGCTAATCACTCCTAGGACCAGCATAGTTGATCAGGCTATGCCATTCCCAGGACTGACCATACATCCCCGAGCTCACTTGTGATATTTAACAATCATAATACTTTTGTTCTTGTCATTGTGACACTGATTTTAGTATGAATGCAGACTAGTATACTTAATTAAATATTTTAATATTTAATGTATAGACTGTTGGTCAGAGTGCTTAAATCCCTAATGGGTTTATAGTTTAGTATATCTTTTATTGGTTGATATACTTGATTCACTATAAACATTGCTCTGATACCAATCTGTCGCACCCCAAAACCAAGAACGACGGAAATGTTCTGGGACGGAGGACGTCATGTATAGTATCACAACACAGTAAATGTAAATAAGCAAACAACATCATCCATTGCATTAAATATATAATTTTAATACAAGCATGTTCTGTACAGTTTTAGACACCAAAAATATAATGTAAATCAAAATAATAAGATGAGTCTTGAATGCGCTTCATCTTCTCAAAAGCTGGCCTCCGTATCTGTCTACTGATGACCTGAGAATACAAGTTATTTTGAAAGAGTTTATCAGCATTAAGCTGGTGAGTTCATAAGTATTGTAGTGTCGGTGCTTGTTATCAAAACGTTTGAACGTGTCTCAAGTGTAAGTTTGTAAAATGTAAGTGAATGTTTGTAAGTGTTTGTAAAAGTTTGAATCTCTCAGAAAAACCTATATTTTCTATTAAAGTAACCTTCTACCAAGGCTTAACTGTTTTGTATGCTCGTTTGCTGTAAAAGTGTGTAATTTCCCAAGTGTAACTATCATTTAACAAAAAATAGTTTGTACATTAATGTTTAAGTGAAATAATCACTAAAAATATGTAATGGGTAAATCATTGTAGTACTGTAGTGTTGTATTATAGGAACTACTGCTGTACTAACTACCTTAAACCGGATTTATATATAGGTATTATGTGATAAATTGCACCATACTACAGACTAGTAACAACGACAACGTATAGTCGAAAATTAAGGTATGACGTTTGGCACCCGCAGACCTGCCGGTCCTGCTGTAGCTAGCAGAAAGGTGTAGGATAGTCAATCCAGTATAGATCTATATGCAAACTCACGCTCTCCCTTCAAGAGACTCAGGCTACAACTCAGTTCATGACAATTAAGGCATGTTCCCATACAGTGGATCACAATTGTTAACGTATTCATGTATATGTAATGTAATGTTACTTGTTCTAGTATAGTTGTATATGTTCTCTTTCTAGTATAGTTGTATATGCTCTCTTGCTAGTATACTAGTATATGTTCTCATAGTAATGTAATGTATTGACGCATGAATGAACTGACTCATTGATCTAGAAATTGTAGTACTATGATCCTGTGTTACCCCGATGGTAACTTACTAATGATGTACTGATAAGTATGAATAAAGGAGTACTTTTATGTCTATATATGTACATTTGATATATAATTAATATTGAATCGACCTTCTGATGGTTACCCGAAATCCCACTAGACCACATCCAAATCAAGAAAAAGGAAAAAGGGCGGATGGCCTTCCTAAGCCCTTTAAACATTGCTTATATATCTATGCATATATGGGCATGTAGTTTATAAGAAGTATAACAAAGTTTAAATAAATGTATTTGATAAGTAAAAGAGTTTGTAAAACATTTTGAAGTAAAACAGTTTGATAAACAGTTTGATAAACAGTTTGAACAGTGATAAAATCATTGGTTTTCTAGTTATTAATCACATGTGATTAATGTAATCACATGTGATTGATGTAATAACTATAAGCATTTAACTTGTATCCCCCCCATAAAGTATTTAAAAAATTTAAAAGTATTTCAAAGGTTAATTAAAGGGGTATGAACTCACTTGTGGTGAGTGGATTGGATTGAAGTATCGGATACCGTGCTAGGTGGCAAACGGAGACTTGTTCACACGCACGAGCCTACTTATCATATAATGAGCATATATATATAACTAATTAGCCAAATAATAACTTAATGAAATAAGTTGGGACACTTAGGAACATGTAAACACTTTGTATAAGTGTTATAGGTCCTAATGGTTGCATCTAAGTTGCTATGGGACAAGGCTAAAGGGGTTTAATGTACCAAAGGGCTTTATATAAGAGTTTACTACCCAATAAACCCCACAAAAGAAGTTTACGGGTGTAAACCCTTGAGTTCATCGCCTTGAACTCCAATCTTGGTGGTAATTGGTGTTTTAAGGTACTAAATGATTCCTAGAATAAGCCTAGCTTGGTGGTTTAATCCTTTGGGTAGTTTAGGGCATAGATAACACTCCTTTGAGGAGTTTACGGACAAAAGGCCATATCCCTTAGAGTTTACGGCCGTAAACTCTCATGGGATGGGTGTTTTAATTATTTAAAGTCCCAAACACAACTAGGATAATTTCTAGGCATTTGTTTAAGGCTAAGGGGGACCCTAGGCACACTTTGGTGCCCTTATTTGGTGTTTATGGCCCAAGAGTATTCCTTGGCCGTAAACTCCCTTTTAGGGGTGTTTTTGATGTGTTAATGTCCCCATATTAGCTAGAAGTAATTGAGAGTTAATGTCTAAGGCCTTTAGGAGTGATTAGGGCACATTTAAGACCTTGAATTTGGTGTTTACAGTCCAAGAAACTCTTGGGCCGTAAACTCCCAAAGCTATGTGTTCTTGATTGTTTTCTGGTCTCAAATGATCATACATATTATCCTAACTAGTTACCTAACAAGGCAATGGGACTATATGGCCTTTAAGCTTCATTTTGGAGTTTACTCTCCAAGAACGTTCTTGGGCGGTAAACTCCCGAATCACATATATTTGACAAGTAATCTATGTTAATAAGCATAAAACAAGAATTATAACACAACTAGAGAAGTGTACTCACGATTTGGGATGAAAACCTGAAGATCCGTGAGAGAGAAAATGACTTTTCTCTAGTTGGAAATGTGAATAATGAATGAATTTAGTTCAGAAATCTATTTATAGTCCTGAAATATTTTGGCAGAAAATATTTTTATTTTGGAATTGGACTCTAACATTATGAAGTTTTGAAATGCTCAAGTTTCAAAAACCCATGAGCATCCACTCTCCTGATATCTCCTTAAACGTAAACCCTAATGTACACAAACTTATTTGGAAAAGTCTGAAATTCATTGAAACTGGACTAGCTTCTATTGAATAGTTAATGTTCGTACAAAATGGAAATTTCGGGTTGTCACACAATCTTTCTGAGTTGTGTCTCTATTTGTTTAATGAAGAGCTTGAGCTTTGTTACGGCTTCAGACTTTTGCTTGAGAAAGAAGGTCCATGTGAACCTTGAGAAATCGTCTACTATAACCAGAATGTATTTGTTTCCTCCAATACTTTCGATGGAAAATGGGCCACATAAATCAATATGTAGTAACTCCAATGGTTCTATTACCTTAGTGTTGATAATAGAAGGATGGCTTTGCCGACTCTGTTTTCCCATTTCACTTGCTGCGCAAAGATGTTCTTTATTGAATTTCAGAACTGGCAGCCCTCGAACATGATCACCCAAAACTAATTTGTTGATGTCCTTCAAGTTCAGGTGAGAGAGCCTCCTGTGCCATAGCCAGCTTTCATCGGAGTGAACCTTTGTGAGCAAACAGATTGTTGGTTTTCCCTTTATCGGATTGAGGTTCAGTGGATACATTTCTCCTTTTCACTTGGATCTCAAAAGAGCGTTGCTTGACTTCTTCTCGACAATTTCTGAGCCTTCGTCGTCGAAAGATACTTTCAACCCAGTACCAACTACCAGCTGTGAGACACTTATGAGATTGTGTTGGAGCCCTTCAACGTATCCTACCTTCCTTATGGAGAATTCGCCGTTAGTGATCATTCCGTAGCCTTTAATAGTTCCAAACGAGTTGTTTCCGTACTTTACAATACCGCCATCTTTTAGAGAGTGAAACTCCCTTAGTTCCTCCTTCCTTCCTGTCATGTGACGTGAGCAGCCACTGTCAATGTACCATTCTTTGTCAAACTGCTCGTCACGAATAACCTGCAAAAAATTAAGCAGATTTAGGAACCCAAAGTTTCTTGGGTCCTTGTGAGCCTTTTACAGGATATGGTAGTGTAAGAGAAATATCAACCATATATGTACGTTTAACTAAAGTTGTATAATCTTTTCTTTTAATGGTGAAAACTTTAATTGTTTTGACTTAGAAGGACTAGGGTTTTTGTCAGACGGACTAGGATTTTGAGATTTGGAATTAGGAGAGACGTTAGGTTTTTGGTTTTTAAGATCATACTTGTAGGCTTGAGGACCAAAACTTTTCTTTCGGTTGGAGTTGGATGAGGGACCGAAACTCTCCTTTTGCTTGTTTAGGGATGAGGGACTGAAACTTCCCTTTCGGGTGTTTAGAGATGAGGGACCGAATCTTCCCTTTCGGTTTTTTAGGGATGAGGGACTGAAACTCTCCTTTCGGTTGTAGATGGAATATGAACCGAAACTGCCCTTTCGGTTGTATTCACTTGAGGGACCGAAACTACCCTTTCGGTTCCAATTTTTTGACGGACCGAAACCGCTCATTTGGTTCCTGTCATAATTGTGCTTCTGGTTCCCTGAGTTTTCCTCCAATTTTGACTTTCTTTCAATCCTTACAAAATCAGGATTTTGAGAGTTCCAGAATCATTTTCTCTCGGAGAGATTCTTCTTGTATCTTACGTTCCGTTGATTCTTTCGTTCGGTGGCCTGTTTGGGATTTTTATGAATGTCGGCCTTTCTTTTAGAAGCATGAGCACAGCATTCACTCTTTGTTGAAGAGGTATCACTCGTGGTTTGTGTCGGTTCATCCCCATAAGGTTTGGTTCCACTTGTGCTCGGCAATCGTACTTTGTAGGGTCATTAAGTGGTTGAGGTATATATCTACCTTTCACTCTCCATGAGGTTTTCTGAGAGAGGCCCTTCGTCTTGTCTGCGTTGTCGATTGGGGCTGACCAAAAGTACTCATCACATCCACCAGCATTATCTTCTTCTACCATCGCTGTTTACTCTGTAGTTTGTTGTGGAGTGACCCCTGGCACAGTGTAAACTTGATGTTGGGTAGTTTGAACCTTTTGGTACACAACAACTTTAGCTTTGAGAGATTTGGTCTTGTCGGTAGTGGAGCGAGCATACTCAACAGAGTTTTCAGAAATGAGGTTCTTATTGGACTTTGGTTCATTCTTGGCTAATTTGGAACAATCTACCAAATCTTCTACAGAAATTTCACTCATATCATCATCCTCATTAAGTTCAGATGTATTTTCAACATCAATTTTGTTATCTGAACTCAAGTTGGCATTCAATGAATCAAATTTTTGTATAGTTTCGGCTCTTAGTTTCAATCTATCATTTTCATCAAGTAGATTTTTAAGCATGTCCTTGTGGTCCTTGGACTTTATGTAAGATTCAATTTTGTCCAGACCTATCTTATATATTGGGGATACTTCATTAGAGGACACGACACTTTCACATTTGTATGCTTCTGCATCGATTTCATACTCCTATAATTCAAGGAAAGGTAAAATCATATGATGAATTTGATGGGTTTTGGCCATAAGAACATCATATGTGCTCATACTAACCCTAATGCTTCGATCTAGGTTTCTCTATTGTACATGCAAGTTATCCAAGACTATAAACCCTAGATCTAGAATATGATAATCAATATAACATATAATTAGGGTTTAGATCATACCTTGATTGTTATATAGCAATAACAATCCCAATTCCTCCTTGTATTGACTTTAGAAAGCTTAGAGTCACAAATGTCACTCCTCTAATGGTTCACAAACACCAAGAGAAAGAGGATGAAGAGGAGAGAGGAAGGAGGCTGCCTAAAAACGTCTACAAACCCTAGAGAAGTCTTGGCCACGTTTTTGGGTCATAAGAGATCTATATATATAGGAGGCTATTAGGGTTATCTAACAAGGAAACCCTAATTTGGATGCTTAAGCCCTAAGCAACCCATGGATCCCTTTCCTTAAGGCCTTGGACGATTTCTTATGGGCTTCCCCATAGAATTCGTCCACTCTTTAATATAAGGCAATCCATGGCGCAAATTGCAATTATCTTATAAATTACAATTCCAGTCCCTTAAGTTTAATTAATCTCTTTTAGTCACTAAACTAATTACCAATTAATTCTTGACTAATATTAATTAACCAATATGATTTCTAATTTAATATATTATTCTCATAATATATTAATAAATCATATTTAATCCTTTCTCTTCATAATTCATCCTATCAAGTTGCTTTGGTGAAGGCAACCTAAAAGGATCATGCACCATCGGGTCAAGTACATACCAAAATAGTTATGGACTTAGACACTAATCCAACAGTCTCCCACTTGGATATGTCTAATAACTATTATGTGTATGACTTCAGATCCTAATCTACAATCGTAGCTTTCCAAAGCCGTTGTCAACTCTGATCTTATCAGATACGCGTGTCCTTTAGATAAGGGATCATATATTCCTCCATTCTATATATCATATGAGACATGATTTCAAATCATTCTCTTTGTACTATTTCTCGAATTCCGATTTATGACGACTGACTAATTGAACAAATCAAATTAGCCCTAGCCCGGCCGAGCATTTACGTTTGTCATCACTAAATCATCGAGGGGCCCAAAGATATCGCTTTTATCCTACTTTGGATAAAAGGAACGGATAAACTTTGATACAATGCTTGCTTGCACTCACTCACCCAATCACACACAACAATATGTTTTATAACACCAAGTTACGGGTGCGTTTACATATTATCAATGTGCAACCAATTTGCAAGATACAACTCACACATCTCGGTTTCAAGAATATAAGATGTTATCATCTCACCAATCACTCATGATACAATTCATAGAGTGATCCAAGTGAGCGTGGGTTTAATACAATGCTCAAATCATATTCATAAGCACTCATGAACGTTGCAGCAAACATTTTCTTATGTCTAATACTCTTTTAGACGATCCACACACCAATTCACGACAGTGTTCATTCATACCTACTTCCAGAATATGAACGACTGTGGCCCGTTCGAATAATTTGATTGTTCTTAACGAATTAAATTATTCAAGAAGTCAAAACATGCAAAGTGAAACACAAGAACAATACTAATCCCATATGGCCTCAAACCTTTGAGTATAAATAAAACTCCTTTTATTTATCACCATATCGATTACTCATTATTTGTCGTTTCGGGTAATCAACTTCTTACTTGAATTATTACACTTGTCCCATGCTCCTAGCATGCACACAATGTTTACCTATGGTTCTTACTTTGTGAAATAGATCACATTGAACACATTTCCAATCATACTCATTTCACAACTCCAAATCCTTTTTCATAAGTGAAAGAATATCAAATTCTTGCCACTTATAGAATATGCTAGATTCTAAAATTTTATGCAATGATCCTTTCATAATATCACTGCACCAAAGTCACAAAGACTATTATCAATGATATTACAAAGTTCTCTATCAGAGATTGTTACAATACAATTTCTTAGATATGATGTCTCTCACTCAAAGAACATTCCTTTGAACATCCTTTTGCATAAAAGTTTCTAATGTAGTCATAGGTTTTCAATATTCAATTCCCAATATGGACACGTTTCCATATTTTCCATATGACAACTCATTCTTAATAGAATCTTATCTATTCGTAATAAAGTTGATATGGTCCATCCAATACGGAAACATTTCCATATTTTTCAATACTATACTTCCAACTACTCACAAGCAATCAATCCTCATCGAACTTTGGATTGTCCCTTGATAGTTGTTTAATAATATTAGTCAAAACCGATTCTTGTCCTTTTCCCTATAAATACTCTAGTCATTTGGAAAATTTTAGAATGGTCAAATATTATAGCATTTGCAATCTATCCTATACCCGAAGCGTATGGGACACGATGCAAAATGTCTTACATAAAGATTTGATACTTTATCAATCTTTTGCCATAATGTTTTATTTGCTATGTTCTTAAAAATTCGAATTGTGAAGAGGAATGCCGTAATCATAATCGAAATTTTAAGAACACACTATGTTTCTTTGACTAAGTTATTACCATTCCACAACCTAAGCCTTTAGATTTTAAATGAAGCATAATATTCTCTCCCTTAATTATAGCAAAAAAAACTTTACAACCCTTACGACTTTGCAAGGTATAACTCTTCTTTTCTATAATTAATATTGCCAACTTGCAATACTTGCCTTAATAATCATACAATCATAACATTTATGCTACCACTATCTTGATGATTATTATAAACATAACACTTATGCTCCCACTAGCTTCGACATGTATTCATAAACATCTTAACTTTCAGAAAACAATTCCTATTGAATTTCTTAAGTCCATATTTCTAACACTTAATGCTTTGATAATCTTTTATCAAAGCCTCTTAAACTTATACACCTTTTCCTTAGATAGCTCATATGTGTGTCTAAACAATTAAGACTAATTGCCAAACCTCACAATTCAAATCATGGAATGTGATACTGTAATCATAATCGAATTCGAGAATGCAGTTTTACAATCACTATCTTCTTAAAATCTTTCTTAGTGAAAGCATTTCCTCACATTCAATTTCATGAAGGAGGAAATCTTATGACACTTAGATTTAATGGTGTATGTGTTCCTATCCATGTGAATCTGTCAAAATCAAAGTTTACGACAAATTCAAACTCATATGGACCGAACTTTCTTAATCTTGATTTCTTGCCTTATGGTAGCACAGCTGCCCACCATGTCTTCCAAGTAGTTAAGCAGCTCACCTTTTCCTATCAATGTACCTTTCATTGATCAAGGTCCTTGCCTTTTATGCATTCAAATGAGAACTCATAGGACTCACATGCATAATTAACTCAATTGGAACAACAAAGAAACAAAATAATGTCAACACGATAGGTTGTAAACCTCAACTCGTGTGCTAGTGATGATCGATAAGGTTCATTTGATTTGTTCTTGAATCCTTTCAAGACCATTAAGACTCCCACTGACTCCTTGACATATACGATTCTCTTGTTAATAACCATTTCTTAACAAACAAATATTCAAGAGTTAGTGTAGCTTTTATCAAAAACACTTCATAAATTGGTTCTAGTTGGTCTTTGTCTTATCCAAGACATCACAACTTTCCACATTTGATGAATGTTATAAACCTTCTTAATACTTATCACTCAATGTCACAATCTTAACTCTAAGACTTGTTTTGGAATGAAGTATGATTGACTTCTTGATTTAACCATTTCATCAATTCTTGATTCCTCTTCTTAGACATACAATTGTACTAAGACTCACTTAGAGGATCAATTGAGATATGGTTCTTAATCATTAAGACCGACCATAAAGCATAAAAGGTACTCTCCCTTCTTCTTAGGATGGAGAAACTTTTATCTTTCTGCCTACTTGATTCTTCTTATTCGTTCTGCTATTGATTTAAACTTTTTCAATCAATTCAAAATTACACTTAATGTTATAAGTATAATCATATTTACTAAACCTTTAGCAAATCATGATGAATATCTTTGTTACTCTTATGGTGGACTTGATCAACACGCAACTTTGTGTACTCGATCTCCAAGTCCTTCACTTGACACTTTGTCAATGAATTAGTCTAATTTCCAAATATGAAATTTCTCATTCATCGTGCAACCAAGTTGCATGATTCCAAGTTTCTGTCCAATTGAAACTTGGGTGATGAGAAACTCTCCCTATTTGGTAAATTCTTGACTTTTCCATAAACACCATAAATAAGAATCATATCCATTTTGTTGTAGAAATATTCAAACATCAATTTTCATAACGATTTCATTGCAAGGAAGTAAACAAATAAATAAATAAGTCAAACCAAAATTTATTTTATTTATAAAAGCAGTGGAAAACATTTTCCCTTACAATGCAAAATCCATTGAAAACTATGTATTTCAAAAAGAAAATTCCTAACAACTCTATCATAACTATCTAAGCTCAAAATCTAATCTTCAAGTCCATACGATCAAGATCCATTTCTTGTGATTAGATTCATCTTGCTCTTTCACCAAGCTTCCTTTCTTTTCACCGATCCTGTAAAACATTAAAATGCAATCTTATCACATCATGTATTAAGAGTCAATGAATACGAACTTAACAGAGTTAGATAGTGGATTTTACCTGAAGCGCAACCATACTTTTTAACTCTCCCATCTTCTGGACTCTTCAGGCTCCTTGGGCAGACTTGTATCCAAAGCCATTTCTTTTGGCAGCAAACGCAGGTCGGTTCTCCTAGAACGTCCTCGGAAGCATGGTCGGTTGACTTTCCCAACAAATACGCTCCATTGCATTGCCAAATCATTTCTGATTCAGTAGTAATGAGCATGTAAGTTAGGTCAATGAGGTTATCATCATGATCCATCATATACTACTTTCTTTTGAACTCATTATATGATTCAGGAAGCGACTGCAAAACCCAATTCACAGCCAACTCATCCGGGAATGACACACCCAATATTATCAACCTATGAATGTGTGATTTCATTCCTAGAACGTGGGCACACACGGGTTTACCATCTTCATGTTTCATTTCCAATAGGGCTTTAGTGATATTGAACCTTTCAATTCTTCGATCTTGTGGGTTCAGGAGAACAATTGGAGGAGGTGGAGGAAGTGAAGCATGATTTCTTGTTCCTCGATCGAATCGTAGAATATCATCTTCATGTGGAATGCTTATTCCACGGGATTTGGGAAGACCATAGTTGTCGAACTTTGACATCTACAAAACGGGAGAAACAAACTCAAGATAGTTGATTGATTGAGTCCTTAGTAAATCACCCAAATGAGATACTAAGGATAGGACCCAACACAATACGCTACAACCCAGAAAAGGGATGCCATAATCTAGTTGCAGAATATTTGAAGGTAAGTGAATGACGATTCACTAATTTCCACCACGAAAAACGAAAAGGAAATTTAAGTTTTAAATCTATGAAAACTCCTAGATGCTTTGAGATTCATTGAACATTTCAATGGCATGTTTAAATCTCGATATTCCCCTCTTGTTTGTGACCGGGATTCCGAGGATCACAAAGCGGGTGTGAATAACCATGCAAACTACATGGTGCCCCCACATGTTACAATCACCTATTCGGTGCGCCGGTAAACCACACACGCTCCACCGAACTATGACAAACATTGAGTCACCCTTTGCTACCTTTGCTTAGAACCATTTAGTGTGCCAGTAAACCACACACGCTCCGCTAATGTCTTCGCAAGGGCACAAAGTGTAATTTCATGGAATTGCATCAATTCACTTTGCCTAAGTAACTAAGATTGGGAATTTGTAAATCATTTAGTTACTTTTGAATTTCATTATACTTATAATGGAAGGTTTTCGTCCTATCCTACCCGTTCGGCTAACGATCCTCCACTAGTCAAGAGTGCGGTGGGTAAGAGTGGATACCCATTTAATCGCCATTTTATAGGAAATTTCCTTAAACACCCCTTATAGACCAGCTTCGTGAATGAGGCCTACTAACGGTAAGACTGACTTTTACTCATACATATATATAATGTTAGACTTTTAATGTTATATATAGTATAGGGTGTATTTTACACTTTCAAAATACTAGGTGGTGAAATTTAATAATCATACTTTTAATTTAATTAAATTGTAAACCAAAACTTTTATGAATTTATTAAACCTCTTTTAATTACACACCTTCATTAATTAATAAAACCATAAGGGAGTGATTTGAACTTTTCAAAACAATACTAGGGTTTTAGAATTTAACATTCCTAATTAAACTTTTAATCAACTTTTAAATTCTAAAACTTGAGGGCAAGTTTTGAAACATTTCAAAACATTAGGGTTTAGAATTTAAATATACATCCAAATTAAACTATTAATCAAAATTTAAATTCCAAAACTTGAGGGCAAGTTTTGAAACCTTTTTCAAAACATTAGGGTTTCAACTATTTAAATTTCAAAATAACAAAACTTTTGAGGTCAAATTTAAACTATAAAACCTAAAGGGGAAAATATGAAACATTTCATAACATAAGGATCAAATAACAAATAATCTAAATTAACATTTAATCATATAATTATCCATATTTGATTTATTTAATGATTTCTTGCAAAACAATTTACCAATTTAATCAAAATAATTAATCAATTATCACATAAGGAAACAAATATTTTATTAATTGATAAATATCTTCAATTAAATCAAGAATATAGTCATATATATCAAAAAATCGGATTTATATTGATCTAATATGATAAGGCAAGTATCCTCAAGCAAAAACAACAAGAAATCCCGGTTTTCCCTCTTTCTAACCAGCCGACTCGTCGAGTCAGGCATGGACTCGGCGAGTTCATCTAGAGACTCGGCGAGTTCAACAAGAAGAACCACAAAAACCGAATTTTTTCAACATACAAGGCATCAATACAATAGAAACCAATCTAGGCTCTGATACCACTGATGGGTTTTCGCTATAAAAACATCCTATGTGGTCACACAAACCCTAATGCTTCGATCTAGGTTTCTCTATTGTACATGCAAGTTATCCAAGACTATAAACCCTAGATCTAAAATATGATAATCAATATAACATATAATTAGGGTTTAGATCATACCCTGATTGTTATATAACAATAACAATCCCAATTCCTCCTTGTATTGACTTTAGAAAGCTTAGAGTCACAAATGTCACTCGTCTAATGGTTCACAAACACCAAGAGCAAGAGGATGAAGAGGAGAGAGGAAGGAGGCTGCCCAAAAACGTCTACAAACCCTATAGAACTCTTGGCCACGTTTTTGGGTCATAAGGAATCTATATATATAGGAGGCTATTAGGGTTATGTAACAAGGAAACCCTAATTTGGATGCTTAAGCCCTAAGCAACCCATGGATCCCTTTCCTTAAGGCCTTGGACGATTTCTTATGGGCTTCCCCATAGTGTTCGTCCACTCCTTAATATAAGGCAATCCATGGCCCAAATTGCAATTATCTTATAATTACAATTCCAGTCCCTTAAGTTTAATTAATCTCTTTTAATCACAAAACTAATTACCAATTAATTCTTGACTAATATTAATTAACCAATATGATTTCTCCTTTAATATATTATTCTCGTAATATATTAATAAATCATATTTAATCCTTTCTCTTCATAATTCATCCTATCAAGTTGATTTGGTGAAGGCAACCTAAAAGGACCATGCACCATCGGGTCAAGTACATACCAAAATAGTTATGGAATTAGACACTAATCCAACAGAATTTTCTTCCCTATTTCACAATCAAGATGCAACTGAGTAATGTTAAAATAAAGCCTCTTAGCAATTAAACAAAAAAATGGTTCTCTGTTTGACAAGTTTAAGATTGTCTCTTTGTAAATAAATAGAATCATCTTTTGATCTAATTAATTCTTTTTCCTTTTGCTCGATCCACATTCTTCGTTCCTCACTCTTTGATGAAATCCTGCTGATTTGATCAGTAAGGTTTGAATTTGTGACACGGGTTTGGGTGAGACTGCTACTTATGCTAGAGGATTTTGACTTCAAATTATTTAATTCCTTTTCATAATTATTATCATGTATTTTTAGAGAAGCAAGAATATTTTGTACCTTTTTGATCAACTCATCGCATTCATTGATCTGAGCACTGACAGGCTTGGCAACGAAACATCTGTCCTCTTGCTCTCTTTCTTCTTCAACTCCCCCATCAGTTGTGTATCCTGTCATTTGGGAGACACCCTTGGTCACTGCAAAGCATCTTCCCATTGACTGCTCTGCTTTCGCCATCATAGCCTTTCCGTGAGTAGGCTTCCTGACTTCATCATCCTCCGAATTTGTGGACCAGACTTCCACACCTCCAAACTCATCATTGTTGGTTGAACCCTGCACAATTAAAGCATTCATAGTAGGGTTATTAACAATAGACTTTCTTTTCTTTATCTCCTCCAATCTTCTCAGAAGGCTCGCTTCCTCATCATCTTCGCCTGTCTTCTCTTCTTTCTTTCTCAGCATGCAGTCTTTGGCAAAATGATTTTTGCCTCCACAGTAATGACAATCAAATCCTGAGTCGCCTCCAGTCTTAGTCTCCTTCTTTTACTCTTCGGACGTTGATCCCATCTTCGGTTCCTCCTTGACCCGTTCAGCCCTATAACTACCCTGCCAATTTTGGTTTTTGTTGGCTGGGAATTTCTTCTTGATGAATTTTCTAGGGTTTGACACCATCATTGCATATTCCTCGCCGGTTAGATCAAAATCAGCAAGATCTAATTCTTCTTCTTCTTCGATCGAACTCTTTCCTTTAGAGACAGGAGCTAGAGAACCAAGACCCGAAACAACATTTGTTTCCTTTGATAAGGCATTCTCATGGGATTTTAAAATACCCACAAGCTTTGCCAAAGAGTATGACTTGAACTGTTCATGATCTTTGACAGTTGACACAACAGCCATCCATTCAGGTCTGAGACCATTTATGAAAGTGACCTTTTGTTCAATCACCTTTCTTTCGATACCATGCTTTATCATCTTGCTCAAAAGATGATTGAAACGATCGAAAGTTTGGATAAGCTTTTCTTCAGGCTTTTGCTTAAAATCACCAAACTATGATAACAGGAGGGTTTGGATAGAGTGTTCCAGATCTTCATCTGTGGAATATAATTCCTTCAATCTAACCCAGATCTCCTTGGTAGTAGCACAGGAACTAACCAAACAAAATGTATCTGATTGCAGCACAAACCTTATCAGAGCACGAGACTGTGTAATCTATACACACCTCTTCTGTCGAAGAAGTTCGTAGGTTTTTTATTCCGCATTGATTAATATTTATTAAGTCGTCACTCTTTATTGACGTATTTCATTAGTTGTTAATCCAACCCTAATTGAAAAATTACAAGTCTGGTCTTTTACAGGTTTTCAATCAATAGTATTCATGATGTCTATGGATGATTCACAAACCAATCCGATTAGTATCTCCAATAGCTTAGGGTCTACAACAAGAATACCGATCTTTTATACGCAAGACTATGAAGTCTGGACGCATCACTTTGAAGACTACGTGATTGGATCGGAGGACAATGGGTATCTAATCTAGGAAGTAATCACTTCAGGACCATTCGCTCATTCCAGCACATCAAAGATTGTTAAAACACAGAAGAAATACAATCAGCTCATTAATGACATCAAAGACATTCCACAAGATGAAAGAGAGAAGTTTCAGTGCAACATCAAAGCTCTGATACCAATTGATGAGTTCAAAAACTCTTAGATCGTTTAGATCTTTCACAAGTACATCAAAAGAATTCTAACAGTTTAAGAATAAATTAAGAATGAACACAGAATAGAATCAAATATGAGCTGATGATTCAAAACTGAGTCACGCCTCAGCAGAGCTCAATGAAGAACTTCTGTTGTAGAGGCAAGCTAGGGTTTACAAAACGGTGAATACGAAAACAATGAAAGCGCTAACTTCTAAGCCTGCATGCATGCAGCTTAAATAGTAAACCCTAATGTAAAATAATGCACGGCCGGACAGGCCCAATACCGGCAACTTAATTAGGCTATGGACCGAGCCCATGACACAATCCTCTAGACTCAACAATGATCATGCTTCTTAGAACCTATCTAAGCCAAAGTCTTCTCAAGAAGCTTTCTAGGGCCGAAAACAACATTAAACTCTTCCATTTCTTTCTTAAAACCGAAACAACAATCAAAGGTGAGTTCATACCCCTCTATTTTTGGTCTTCACAAGTTTTATGGGGGAGAATACAAGTAAAATGTGTAGATCTATGTGTATGTGTATGTTATGTGTGATTTCATGTGTTTATGTGGTAAATATGTGCCAAAAAGGAAAGAAATATCAAGATCTATAGCTCAAGGAGGAAAATAAACATGATCTAAGATATATTACATTAAACAAGTCAAGAAAATTTACCCTCTAAGGTTATATTAAACATATTACAACATAAACTCATTTTTGGGCTATATTTGTCAAATAAACAAAAGTTGGGTTAAAGGTTGTCATTCACGGTTTTCATAAGGACCAAAACTCTCAAAACAGTTAAAATAGATGTTTTTATTAATATTATGTTCTTCAAAGGACTAGAAATGTAAATGTAGCCTAATGGGCCAAATTTTTGGGCTTTTCGGCCCATAGGCCCAAAATTGCGAAAAAAATGTGTTTTAATGGATTGAAATGGTAAATTTCTCAAAACAGTGAGAAAAAGGGTAAATAAATCTATTTCAGGGGTTAAAATGACCCTTTTTACCACAAAGGATCAAAAATGCAAACTTTTTGAATTTTGGGTCAAAATTGTAAAAGTTGAAAAAATTTGGACTTTAAATGAAAATCTTTTACTAAAGGGTCTGAAACTGCCAAAAAGTAAATTTTGGGTTAAAAACAGTATTTAAATAAGTCTATGGGCCAAAATGTCAAGAAAAATAGTTTAAAGGCCTAAAATGTCATTTTTTTTTATAAAAAGGGACTAAGATTGTCATTTTTATTAAAGAAAGGCTGAATAGGTCAAACCAATATTTTTGAATCAATTATTTTATTCTTAAGATATTTGGCTCAAGAATACCGAATTATAACTTATGAAAATAGAATAAAAAATATACATATATTTTCAAATATCGTTATAAACAATCGACAAACTACGTGCCTTTGCGATTTAACAATTGAACAATCAAACCTTCCGACAATTATGCTATATCTAAAACAAGTAAATATTTCAGTTGTTGGGCTTGAAAGATCCTAATCATGTCGATTGGGCCTTCGTGACCCATTAACATGACTTTTGGACCTAACAATAATAATACATGTCTACTGGGCCTCCTACGACCCAATTACATGCTTAAGGAACCCTCAATGGCTTTTACGTGCTATTGGGCCTCAGTGGCCCATTAGAATTTCTAGTAAGGTCCAAATAAATCATATGCGAAATGGGCCAACATGTCCTTCATATACCCACCGGCCTTAAATAACATACGTAATTAGTAGGACCTTGTAGTCCTCTTCTCCTCGTTTGATAGGCTTACCTTCAATTCAAGTAAAAAAATTTAGGTCGTTAATCAACAGTAATCAAATTCGTTTGGATTAAGTGAGTAATAACGGGCGACACCTTTAAGTGTCGGTTGTAGTCTATAGTTATAATCAGAGTCTATGGTGTACATGCAAACCCTAATAGCTTTTGGATCTAGTTTGTCAAATGAACATGCAATTGAATATCGAAAGCTATAAACCCTAGATCTATCACATAAGAACTGAAATAAGGGCTTAGCAATTACCTTTGATTGTTATATTGCAATAATAATCAATTCCTTTCTTTGATTGGCTTTAGAAAGCTTAGTGCCTTAAGTGTTGCACCTCTAATGGAGTCACAAACACCACTAAGCAACTTGGATGAAGAGGAGAAGAGAGGAGGCTGCCCAAAACGTCTAGAAACCCTAATCTAAGAGTTCACCGCGTTTTTGGGGCCATAAGGGTCCTTTATATACTTAGGCAATTAGGCTTATCAAGCTAGTAAATCCTAATTCGATTGCTTAAGCCCTAAGCAGCCCATGGACCATTCCAGAAGCCCCTTGGACGATTTCTTTATGGATCTCCATATAGGACTCGTCCATTGCCATCTAATGGATCCTTAGCCCAACTTTGTAACTATCTTATAATTACAATATCAGTCTCCTAAGTTTAATTAATCTCTTTTAGCCACAAAACTAATTATCAATTAATTCTTAACTAATATTAATTAAACAATATGATTTCTCTTTTAATATATTATTCTCATAATATATTAATAAATCATAATAAACCTTTCTCTCCTTAATTTATCCTACATATTGCTAACGTGAAAGCATCCCAAAAGGACCATGCTCATAATCGGGTCAAGTACATACCAAAATAGTTATGGACTTAGACACTAATCCAACATTCTCCTACTTGGATAAGTCTAATAACTATTTTCCATATGACTTCAGAACCTGATCAGCAATCGTAGCTTTCAAAAGTCGCTGTCAACTCTGATCTTATTAGATACGCGTGTCCTTTAGAGAAGGGATCATATATTCCTCCATTGTCAAGATATCGTATAGACATAAGACATGAATTTCAATCATTCTCTCTATAATGTTTCTCGACATCCGATTTACGACGACTGACAACATACTACAATTGAACACATCAACTTCGTCCCGGATTGGCCAAGCGCTTAGGTGTCATCACTAAATCATCGAGGGGCCCACAAATATCGCTTTTATCCCACTTTGGGTAAAAGGAACGGATAAACTTTGACTCAAATGCTCGCTTGCATTTAGTGATCGAATCACACACAAAAATAAGTTTTATAACACCAAGTTACTGGTGCGTTTATTATTTTTAATGTGCAACCGACCAACAAATAACAACTCACACGTCTCAGTTTCAAGAATATACAATATCATCGACTTACAATCACTCGCGATATAATCCATGAAGTGATTCACGTGAGCGTGGGTTTAATCCAATACTCTAATCTTATCAAAGCACTCATGAACTCTGCAGCAAACTTGTGCTATGTCTAAACTCTTCAGACAATCTACAGACTCTTCATGACAATCTTTCTTCATACCTACTTCAAACATATGAATGACCGTGGAGGTTCGAATAACGTAGTTATTCTAGAAGTCAAAACATGCAAACTGAAACACCACAATAATACTTAATCCTATATGGCCCCAAACTTGTGGGAGTAAATAAAACACTTCTATTTAACCACCATATTGATTACTCATTATTAATCATTTAATGTTTCGGATAATCAACTCATTACTTGAATTACAAAAATAGTTGTCCCATGAACAAAGCATGCACACTATGTTTCCTATGATCCTTACTATGTGAGATAGATCCATTGAAAAACTTTTCCAATGATGCTCATTTTACAATTCCCAATCCTTATCATTAGTGTTAGAACACAAGGTTCTTGCCACTACTAGAATATGCTAGATTCTAACATTTTATGCAATGATCCTTTCGCAAAGTCATAGCACAAAAGTCACCAAGACTTGGCCAATGAAATTACAAACTACTCTATCGGAAATTGTTACAAGACATATCCATAGACGTGAAGTCTGACATTCAAAGTACATTCCGTTTAGCATCCTTCTTGCATAAAAGATTCTAATCCAGACATTGATTCTCAATATCCAACTCCCAATATGGAAACATTTCCACATTTGGCATGTGACAACTTATTCTTAATAGAATCTTATCTATTCATAATAATGTCAATATGGTCCATCCAATACCATACTTCCAACTACACACAAGCGACCAATCCTCAACGAACTTTGGATCGTCCTTTGATAGATGTTTAATTATTTTAGTCAAAACCGATTCTAGTCCTTTTTCCCTCTTAATGCGCTAGACATTTGGAAAATTCTAGAATGGTCAAATATTATGGCATTTGCAATCGATTCTATACCTGAAGCGTATGGGACACGATGCATAATGTCTTACATAAATATATGATACTTTATCAATCTTCTGCCATAATATTTTATGTGTCACGTTCTCACAATTCAAACTATGAAGAGGGATGCTGTAATCATAATCGAAATTTGAGAACACACTATGTATCCTTTGACTAAATTTATTAAAATTTCTCAATCTAAGCTTTAGATTTTTGAAACGAAGTATAATATTCTCTCCTTAATTATAGCAAAACAACTTTTCAACCCATGCAACTTTGCAAATTGAATCTTTGTTTTTCTATAATTAATATTGCTGACTTGCAATACTCGCCATAATAACCATACAAGCATAACACTTATGCTCCCACTATCATGATGATTATTATTATATAAGCATAACACTTATGCTCCCACTAGCTTTGACATGTATTCAGAAAACAGTTGAATTTCCAGAAAACAATGCTAATTGAATTCCACAAAATTCATATTTCTAATACCAGATGCTTCGATAGTCCTTTATCTAAGCTTCTAAAACTTATACACCTTTGCTTTAGATAGCCTATATGTGTGTCTAAACAATTCAGAACTTATGTTACTAAGTTCCAAATGTTCAAACCAATTGCCAAATCTCACAATTCGAACTATGGAAAGGGATGCCGTAACCATAATCGAAATTGATAATACAATTTTCACAATTGCTATAATCTTAAAATCTCTCTTACTGAAATCATTTCCTCAGAGTCATTTTCATGAAGGAGGGTATCTTATGACACTTAGATTTTATGGTGTATGAGTTCCTATCCATGTGAATTTGCCAAAACCATGTTTGCGACAAATCCAAACTCATATGGATTGAACTTTCTTGACTTCTACCCTTATGGTAACACGAGTGCCCACCATGTCTTCCAAGTAGTTTAGCAACTTGTCCTTACATATCAATGTACTTTGCATCGATCAAGGCGCTTTGTCTTTATGCATTCAAATGGGAACTCATAGAACTCACCTACATAATTAACTCAATTGGAATTACATAGAAACAAAATAATGTCAACACGATAGGTTGTAAACCTCAAGTCATGTGCTAGTGATGATTGATAAGGTTTATTCTTGATTTTTTCCTGATACTTTTTCAAAAAAAAAACATTAAAACTCTTCACGTAATTGGTTCTAGTTGGTCTTTGTCTTATCCAAGGCAGCACCACTTACCAATTTCAAATGTGCAAGAATAAGAAAACTTTTCCAAATTCCACATTTGATGAGTGTTATAAACCTACTTAAGACTTGTCACTCAATTCGCAATCTTGGAATATGACTCTAAGATTCGATATTGGAACGAAGTATGATTGACTTCTTGATTTAACTAATTCTCGATTCCTCTTCTTAGACATACAAATGTACTAAGACTCACTTAGAGAATCAATTGAGATATGGTTCTTAACCATTAAGACTTATCATAAAACACAATAAAAGGTACTCTCCCTTCTTCTTAGAATAGAGAAACTTTTATCTTTCCGCCTACTTGATTCTTCTTTATTCGTTCTGCTATTCATTGAAACTCTCAGAATTACACTTATTCTTATAAGTATAATCATATTTACTAACCTTTAGTAAATCATGACGAATATCTTTATCACTCTTGTGGTGGACTAAATCAACACACAACCTAGTGTACCTGATCTCCTAGTCCTCCACCTGACACTTTGTCAAATAATTAGTCTAATTTTCAAATATGAAGTTTCTCATTCATTACACAACCAAGTTGTATGACTCCATGTTTCTGTCCAATTGAAACTTGGGTGATGAGAAACTCTCCCTATTTGGTGAACTATTGACATTTCCACGAATAATATAATGAAGAATCAAATCCATTATTGCTAATAATAGAAACATTCAAACATCAATTTTTCATACATACCATTGCAAGGATAAATAAATAAGATAAAATCAAAATTTATTTTGTTGCGCAAAAACTTGTCCTTACAATATAATTCAACTAAAAACTATGTTATTACATATTTCTTAACAATTTATTCTAACTCCAAGTAGTAGCTCAAGAGTCTAATCTTCAAGCAATACGATCGAAATCCGTTTCTTCACGATTAGATTCAGCTCACTTCTTCCCTTAAGCTTCCTCTCTTTTCTTCGATCCTACAAAACATCAAAATGTAATCTTATCACATCATGTATTAAGAATCTAGCACAGGAACTTAAAAGAGTTAGTTAATGGATTTTACCTGAAGTAGAGCCATACGTCTTGACTCTCCCATCTCTTAGATCTCTCAGGTAGTTTGGGCAGCTTCGTCTCCAATGCCCCTTCTCTTGGCAATAAAAGCAAATGGACTCCTTTGGCACAACACATCGGAAAATCACAGACTTAGTTCTTTATGGACTTCCAATGTTTCTAGTGTCCATTTAAGTTTGGGAGTTTGACTCACCAGACAAATTTGCTTGACCAGCACACCAAATCATTGTTGATTCAGCAGCTATTAGCAAATAGGTGAGATCAATGAGGGTCACATCATGATCCATCATATAATACTCTCTAACGAACTCACTATATGATTCAGGAAGTGACTGAAGAACCCAGTAAACATCCAACTCACTTGAAATCTTAACACCCAACACGCTTAACCTATCAATGTGTGACTTCATCTCTAAGACGTGTGCACACATAGGTTTCCCATCTTCATGTTTACTTGCCAAAAGGGCTTGAGTGAGCTTGAACTTTTCAAGCGTTTGAACTTGTAGGTCAGGGAGAACAATTGGAAGAAGTGGAGGGAGTGAAGCATGACTTTCATTTCCTTGATCGTATCTCGGAATGTCATCTTCATTTGGAAAGCTTGTTCCATGGGATTTGGGAAGACCATGATTGTCAGAACTAGACATCTGTAAAATGGGAGAAAATTCAAGTTAAGTTGATTGAATCCTTAATAAAACATTCAAATGAGTTATTAAGGCTAGGATCCAACACAATATTCTACAACCTAGAAGAGGGATGCCATAGTCTAGTTGCAGAATATTTGAAGGTAGGTAAATGACGATTTAACAATTTCCACCATGAAAAATGAAATAGAAGTTTAAGTTTTAAATGAATTGAAACTCCTAGATCTTTTGAGATTCATTGAACTTTTCAATGGCGTGTTTAATCTCGATTACGCCCTACTATTTGTGACTGGGATGCCGAGGATCACAAACAAGGTGTGAATAACCATACAAATCACGTGGTGCACCCAATGCTACTATCACCTAATCAATGTGTCGGTTAGCCACACACGCTCCATTGATCTATGAAAACATCGAGTCACCCTTCTCTACTAATGTCATCCCCAAATTAGTGTGCCGGTTAACCACACACGCTCCACTAACGTTTGACAAGGGTAAGAAGTGTAATTCCATGGATTTGCATACAATTTCACATTTTTCCTAAAGTAACTATGATTTGGGAATTTGTAAAAGCATTTAGTTACTTTGTACTTCATTATACTTATAATGGAAGGTTTCTGTCCTATCCTACCCGTTCGGCTAACGACCCTCCACTAGTCAAAAGTGCGGTGGGTAATAGTGGATACCCATTCAATCGTCATTTTATAGGCAATTTCCTTAAACTCCCCTTATAGACCAGCTTCGTGAATGAGGCCTACTAATGGTAAGACTGACTGTTTACTCATACATATATATAATATTAGACTTTTAATGTTATATATAGTATAGGGTGTATTTTACACTTTTTAAAATGCTAGGTGGTTTAACTTAGTAAATTATACTTTTAATTTAATTAAATGTAAACCAAAACTTTATGGGTTGATTAAATCTCTTTTAATTATACACTTTAATTAATTAATAAAACCATAAGGGTGTGATTCGAACTTTTCAAATTACTAGGGTTTTAGAATTTAACATTTCAAAATTAAACTCTTAATCAACTTTTAAATTCGAAAACTTGAGGGCAAGTTTTGAAACATTTTAAAACATTAGGGTTTAGAATTTAAATATTTCAAAATTAACCTTATAATCAAAACTTTAAATTCCAAATCTTGAGGGCAAGTTTTGAAACTTTTCAAAACATTAGGGTTTAACTTATTTAAATTTCAAAAACAAAACTTTTAAGTTCAAATTTAAACTATAAAACCTAAAGGGTGAAATTTGAAACTTTTTCACAAGATATTTCAAATCTAAATTACAAATAATCAATATTTATCTAATAAAACAAAAGATTATCTAAATTTTGACAATTATCTTCTATTTTGGTAAGGATATTCACCCAAAATCAATAAAAACTGGATTTTATGAATAAAAATGTTTGTGGTAAGTATCCCAAGCCAAAATAGCAAGAAAATCGCGAAAACAGCGTACCAGACCCGCTAACTAGTCGAGTCTGGACCTGGACTCATCGAGTAAAGACGACTCGGCGAGTTCACCAAGTGACTCGGCGAGTCAGGCATGCATAAGCCAAAAAAATTTGATTTTCAGTCAAATTTCGATCAATTAAGCATCAAAATCACTAGCAAACAGGCCTAGTCTCTGATACCATTGATGGGTTTTAAGCAAAACATCAATCCTATGGTGTACATGCAAACCCAAATAGCTTTTGGATCTAGTTTGTCTAATGAACAAGCAATTGAATATCCAAAGCTATAAACCCTAGATCTATCATATAGAAACAGAAATAAGGGTTTAGTAATTACCTTTGATTGTTATCTTGCAATAACAATCAATTCCTTGCTTTTATTGGCTTCAGAAAGCTTAGTGCCTCAAGTGTTGCACCTCTAATGGAGTCACAAACACCACTAAGCAACTTGGATGAAGAGGAGAAGAGAGGAGGCTGCCCAAAACGTCTAGAAACCCTAATCTAAGAGTTCACCGCGTTTTTGGGGCCATAAGGGTCCTTTATATAATTAGGCAATTAGGGTTATCAAGCTAGTAAACCCTAATTTGACTGCTTAAGCCCTAAGCAACACATTGACCTTTCCAGAAGGCCCTTGGACGATTTCTTTATGGATCTCCATATAGAACTCGTCCATTCCCAGCTAATGGATCCTTAGCCCAACTTTGTAACTATCTTATAATTACAATATCAGTCCCCTAAGTTTAATTAATCTCTTTTAGACACAAAACTAAATATCAATTAATTCTTGACTAATATTAATTAAACAATATGATTTATTTTTTAATATATTATTCTCATAATATATTAATAAATCATAATTAAACCTTTCTCTCCTTAATTCATCCTACATATTGCTATGGTGAAGGCAACCCAAAAGGACCGTGCTCATAATCGGGTCAAGTCCATATCAAAATAGTTATGGACTTAGACATTAATCCAACAGTCTCCCACTTGGATAAGTCTAATAACTATTTTCCATATGACTTCAGAACCTGATCAGCAATCTTAGCTTTCAAAAGTTGTTGTCAACTCTGATCATATAAGATACGCGTTGTAACGCCCGTAAATCAGGGCTAGTCAATTTAAAGACGATAAGTGTCAAAAATGAGTTTCTGATAGAAGATTATTTAGAATGAATAATCTTAACTAAGTTATAGTATATGTTACAAGGTTTTCGTGCATATAAAGAACGCCGAAATCCGAGTTATAACGAAGAAGTTATGACCTGTCGAAGTTTCGCGACAGAACCAGCACAACACAGCACGACGTAAAAAGTGAATTTATGTTAGAGCGATATTTAGCCTTAGTGATGTAAACGAAAGTTGTAGAGTTCGTTAAACCGTGAGCGTGCATAAAAAGAACGTCCAAATCTGACTCCGTATGAGGAAGTTATGATTTTTCTAAGTTTCAGCTTAGCAGTATGCAGCCCGAATACTCGATTTGAGATCGATCGGTTTCTAGCCAAAACAATCTGAGTACGCCCAGCGTACTCAAAGGGGTGCAACTTGTCTGACCAATACTCGAGTGCCACCAGTCGACGCACGCAATGACGTCAAAGTACGCCCTGCGTAACTCGAGTACACCCCGCGTACTGAGTACGCCCTGCGTAATTTGAGATTACGCCCCGCGTAATCCCAGACCCTCAGCCTATAAATAGAACTCGAAATCAGCCATTTTCTCTTGTTCAAACTCTTTCTTCTCTCAAGTTTTTGCCTCGTTTTGCATGCCGTTTATACCCTGAAGCCCCGGTAATATTTCCGAGCCCCGAAGCAAGATCTGAAGCCCCGAGGATCCCGAAGAGCGTTATTCCCGAGCCGAAGCGCTGCCCGCGAGGAGCCGGTTTTTGTGAAGATTTTCCAGATCTACGGAGAAACACTACTTCTGCAAGCCGTAGTGCTGCCCGATCATCTTCTGATCAAGTGAGTCTATAGTCACTTTCATCTTACACATAAATATGAAGTATTTTATAAAATACGTGCTATGTGTTATATATTAATTATCTATTTGAGATGGATTTGGAATTGATGTTTTTATACGGGTGTTAAATGATTTAAATTATGTTTGTATTTATATCTACAAAAATGTTGGGTAGAACATGGGTAGATGGAATAGTTGGTGACGATGCGACTTCGTACCTATTGAGTAAGCCTTGGTGACGATGCGAATTCGTGCCTATTTGATAAACCTTGGGGACGATGTGACTTCGTGCCTTTTGTGTAAACCCAGGTGACTATGAGACGTAGTGCCTATTGTGTAAACCCTGGTGACTATGAGACGTAGTGCCAATTGTATGAACCCTGGTGACTATGCGACGTAGTGCCTGTTGTATAAACCGTGGTAGCAAATGGGTTGTGTGCCAGTTCCTTAGGTAAACCCTTAGGAATGAATGAAGAAAGTATAATCGATTCTTAGGGTAAAACCTTAATAAATAAAGAAGATAATGGGGATGGGTATTTGGGTTGATTGTTGATAATTGTATTTAATAAATGTATGATTGTGGGTTGAAAACCCTATATGCTCACCAGGCTCCCAAGCCTGACCCACTCAGTTTTTTTTGTATCACAGGTATCAATACAAAGACATAATTCACTGAGAGAATAAAGGAGATGTAAATCATTAGTGTAAATAATTGTAAGTTCTGTATCGGAACATGACATCCCGAGATTTTGTTATATAATGAAAATACTTTTCTTTAAGAAATGCTTTGATAAATTCTTATCATATTTTTTTATTTTGGGGACAAATTCCGCAACAATTTTCTTTAAACGATTACTCTGATTTTAAAAACAAAGCATAAACAAATCTGTCTTTTCAGGCCATGAAATTGGGGATGTCACAGTTGGTATCAGAGTATTAGTTTACGCGAACTAGGAATTTGTAGGAAATTTCTAGACTTAAACTTAGAATGCTAAGTAATGATTGTGAGGAGTGTGTCTAAAATATGTTAGGTAGTACACCTAAATTGACACAAGCACTAGTTTATTTTAGGAATGATGCCTAAAATGCTTTTATGTGCAAAATGTTTTGTGTGATAACTATATTGATGCTATTATTTGTTCGGATCTATGGTCTGTTGCCGACCGGATTTGGAAACCTTATGTGTTTAGGATTCTAAGCGTATGGCTACGATATTAGAACTAGCATATAAACGTTTCGGAGTGATAAGGACGACTTGAATATCTATCGTGAATGAGGATCTAATTTTACCTTATTCGGTGTGTAGATCAAAAATGGTGAGAACAAGAAGTGGAGTTGGAAATGCTGATGAAAACAGGAATCAACCACCCGTGATTGAGCAAATACCTGTCGTAGCAGCAGCACCTGAGCCGATAACAATGGCAGGTGTACAATTGATGATTCATACGATGTTGGATCGTCAGATGGAAGAAACTAGACGTCTGCTTCAACAAAATCGTGAAGAACTTTCAATCCAAGTTGAAGAGCCCGAAGTGAATGGAGGGCCATCGGAAGGTGGAAACTTCAGTGGTACCGTTGGTCAAGCCAACCCACCAATTGTTAGACAAAACAATTGTGATGGAAGAAATGATGGAAGAGGATGTAAATACAAGGATTTCATGGCATCCAAACCACCATGTCTATCTGGGAGCCCGACGCCGGTGCAAGTCATGGATTGGATCTCCGAGATGGAGACAATGTTTGAAAGTTGCGAGTGTAGTAACAGACAGAAGACCGCTCTTGCAATTCCTCTATTAAAATCTGGAGTACTGAGCTGGTGGAAGTTACTGGCCGGTTCGATGCCCAAGGAGGAAGCTAGCAAGATGTCTTGGGAAGAGTTCGTGGTACAATTGAAAATGCAATACTACTCTGAGCAGGATCTCCTGGAAATCCACAATGAGTTACAGAATCTGAAGAAGGGAAAATTGAGCATCACTGAATACGCCACAAGCTTTACGGAAAAGATGAAGCTTATTCCATACCTACTTCCAACTAAACTTTCGAAGGTCAAAAAGTTTGCCAATGGATTACCAGCGGACTTTGGTCCGATAGTCAAGCAAGCAACCACTTTGAAAGCCGCCATCTGGGCAGCCAAAACTGTTGAAACCCAAATAAAAGAAAAGGGTATGGAGAGAGCTGAAGTTGGAGAGAAGAGGAAACATGAAGGGTCTTCAATAATCAACAAAGAAACCAAATTCTCGAAATCTGGAGGAAGAGATGAAGCTAAGTGGTGCGAGAAGTGTAAAAAGAAACACTTCGGGAAGTGTAGCGAGGATATGACTTGCTACAAATGTGGGAAGACGGGGCATTATGCTAACAAGTGTGCATCCAACAAAAAGGTGTGCTACGGATGTAACGAGGAAGGACATATTTCTAGAGACTGCCCAAAGAAAAACGCACCGCCACAGCCAAGGGCATTCCACATGATCCTCGACGAAGCGAATCAAGGATGAGGAATTTATATCCAAGGATCAACTTATGATGTAGCCAATTAAAGGCATAGTATAGGGTGAACTTGAACTTTTGTGTAATCATTTCAAGTTATAATGTAAACCCTGGTTTTAATATTTATGTGATATTTATGGTTTTAGTACCTGATGTGTTAAATGATTGTGTGATTTTTGTATAGTGACTTGGTTCGACTGAGAGACAATACTTGGGACGAGTATGAGTAGGTGTGAAAGGTAGTAGATGCATATACTACCGGAAGCACAGGACTCGCACTTGGATCAGGGAAAGTCACAAGGTTACCAAGAAGCTAGTGATTGATTCCATTTTATTCTGGTATGTCATTACCATTGTTTCAGTAATGACTAGTAAGATGGTTCTTGTTCCGACCCTAGTGGTCATGTTTAAATTTGAGTTCGACTACGAGGAGTATGTTACGTGGTCTAGAGGACCAAGTTAGATGTAACATCTGACTTAAGTCAAAAGGTTGAAGTTAATGCGATTGATAGTGTCGCGCTCGTTGTTAAAAGAAGTTTGTAGGCAGAAATGCTACATGCTGAAATGTGATTAAATCACATTAGAATATGAAGGAAGGTATATTCCATTTTGGAATTTAACTCTAAGAGACCTGAGTCTAAGCATTACATCATTCGATGAGAGGTCATTAGAGCACGACCCATCAGTCTGTTACAATAGATAAAGGAAAGTATTTATCCTAAGAAGAAGAAGGAGTCCACAATAAGGACTTATTTGACAACTTCAAGGTTACGATTGAAAGTACAACATGATACGATAAGCAGATGCAAGATTGGGCATCTTCTGCGGTCAAGAAAGCCATAAGAGTTAAATACTCTTTCGAGGAAACATAGAAGTTATGGTTATTACCTAGGATGAAGAAATAACGTGTGGAAACATTATGCAAGTCCTATTTCGTTGATGATTCCGGTACGTAATCATCCTAAGGGGGAGATAATTGTAACGCACGTAGATCAGGGCTAGTCAATTTAAAGACGATAAGCGTCAAAAATGAGTTTATGATAGAAGATTATTTAGAATTAATAATCTTAACTAAGTTATAGTATATGTTACAAGGTTTTCATGCATATAAAGAACGCCGAAATCCGAGTTATAACGAAGAAGTTATGACCTGTCAAAGTTTCGCGACAGAACCAGCACAACACAGCGCGACGTAAAAAGTGAATTTATGTTAGAGTGATATTTAGCCTTAGTGATCTAAACGAAAGTTGTAGAGTTCGTTAAACCGTGAGCGTGCATAAAAAGAACGTCCAAATCTGACTCCGTATGAGGAAGTTATGATTTTTCTAAGTTTCAGCTTAGTAGTATGCAGCCCGAATACTCGATTTGAGATCTATCGGTTTTTAGCCAAAACAATTTAAACGAGAACCGAAGATCTTGTCAATTGTAGTGAAACGATAAAAAGATAGGCGAAAACGAACGTCGGATGAAGTAGCTATGAATTTATAACGGAGTTTTCCAGTCCCGGCATAATAAAAATAATATAATAAAAATAAAGTCAAAATTAGCCAACAGAGTCTAAACGAAAGTTGTAGAGCGTAGTCTCACCTACGCGTGGATATGAAGAACGTCGAAAACGGAGCTCATATGCGAAAGTTACGCAATTTAGAAGTTCGACGAGTCAAATTACGCCCAGCGTACTCAAAGGGGTGCAACTTGTCTGACCAATACTCGAGTGCCACCAGTCGACGCACGCAATGACGTCAAAGTACGCCCTGCGTAACTTGAGTACGCCCCACATACTGAGTACGCCCTGCGTAATTTGAGATTTCGCCCCGCGTAATCCCAGACCCTCAGCCTATAAATAGAACTCGAAATCAGCCATTTTCTCTTGTTCAAACTCTTTCTTCTCTCTAGTTTTTGCCTCGTTTTGCATGCCGTTTATACCCCGAAGCCCCGATAATATTTCCGAGCCCCGAAGCAAAATCTGAAGCCCTGAGGATCTCGAAGAGCGTTATTCCCGAGCCGAAGCACTGCCTGCGAGGAGCCGGTTTTTGTGAAGATCTTCCAGATCTACGGAGAAACACTACTTCTGCAAGCCGTAGTGTTGCCCGATCATCTTCTGATCAAGTGAGTGTATAGTCACTTTCATCTTACACATAAATATAAAGTATTTTATAAAATACGTGCTATGTGTTATATATTAATTATCTATTTGAGATGGATTTGGAATTGATGTTTTTATACGGGTGTTAAATGATTTAAATTATGTTTGTATTTATATCTACAAAAATGTTGGGTAGAACATGGGTAGATGGAATAGTTGGTGACGATGCGACTTCGTACCTATTGAGTAAGCCTTGGTGACGATGCAACTTCGTGCCTATTTGATAAACCTTAGTGACGATGTGACTTCGTGCCTTTTGTGTAAACCCAGGTGACTATGAGACATAGTGCCTATTGTGTAGACCCAGGTGACTATGAGACGTAGTGCCTATTGTGTAAACCCTGGTGACTATGAGACGTAGTGCCAATTGTATGAACCCTGGTGACTATGCGACGTAGTGCCTGTTGTATAAACCGTGGTAGCAAATGGACTGTGTGCCAGTTCCTTAGGTAAACCCTTAGGAATGAATGAAGAAAGTATAATCGATTCTTAGGGTAAAACCTTAATAAATAAAGAAGATAATGGGGATTGGTATTTGGGTTGATTGTTGATAATTGTATTTAATAAATGTATTATTGTGGGTTGAAAACCCTATATACTCACCAGGCTCCCAAGCCTGACCCACTAAGTTTTCTTTGTATCACAGGTATCAATACGAAGACATAATTCACTGAGTGAATAAAGGAGATGTAAATCATTAGTGTAAATAATTGTAAGTTCTGTTTATGCTTATGTGTTTGTATCGGAACATGACATCCCGAGATTTTGTTATATAATGAAAATACTTTTCTTTAAGAAATGCTTTGATAAATTCTTATCATATTTTTTTATTTTGGGGACAAATTCCGCAACAATTTTCTTTAAACGATTACTCTGATTTTAAAAACAAAGCATAAACAAATCGGTCTTTTCTGGCGATGAAATTGGGGATGTCACACGCGTGTCCTTTAGATAAGGGATCATATATTCCTCCATTCCCAAGATATCGTATAGACATAAGATATGAATTTCAATCATTCTCTCTATACTGTTTCCAGACTTCCGATTTATGACGACTGACAACAGACTACAATTGAACACATCAAGTTAGTCCCGGCTTGGCCAAGCGCTTAGGTGTCATCAATAAATCATCGAGGGGCCCACAAATATCACTTTTATCCCACTTTGGGTAAAAGGAAGGGATAAACTTTGACTCAAATGCTCGCTTGCATTTACTGATCGAATCACACACAACAATAAGTTTTATAACACCAAGCTACTGGTGCGTTTACTTATTATCAATGTGCAATCGACCAACAAATAACAACTAACACATCTTGGTTTCAAGAATATACAATATTATCGACTCACAATCACTCGCGATATAATCTATGAAGTGATTCACGTGAGCGTGGGTTTAATCCAATACTATAATCTTATCAAAGCACTCATGAACTCTGCAACAAACTTGTGCTATGTCTAAACTCTTCAGACAATCTACAGACTCTTCATGACAATCTTCCTTCATATCTACTTCAAACATAAGAATGACCGTGGAGGTTCGAATAACCTAGTTATTCTGGAAGTCAAAACTTGCAAACTGAAACACAATAATAATACTTAATCCTATATGGCCCCAAACTTGTGGGAGTAAATAAAACACTTCTATTTAACCACCATATTGATTACTCATTATTAATCATTTAATGTTTCGGATAATCAACTCATTACTTGAATTACAACAATAGTTGTGCCATGCACAAAGCATGCACACTATGTTTCTTATGATCCTTACTATGTGAGATAGATCCATTGAAAAACTTTTCCAATGATGCTCATTTCACAATTCCCAATCCCTATCATTAGTGTTAGAACACAAGGTTCTTGCCACTACTAGAATATGTTAGATTCTAACATTTTATGCAACGATCCTTTCGCAAAGTCATAGCACAGATGTCACCAAGGCTTGGCCAATTAAATTACAAAGTACTCTATCAGAAATTGTTACAAGACAAATCCATAGACGTGAAGTCTCACATTCAAAGTACATTCCTTTGAGCATCCTTTTTGCATAAAAGTTTCTAATCTAGACATAGATTCTAAATATCCAATTCCCAATATGGAAACATTTCCACATTTTCCATGTGACAACTCATTCTTAATAGAATCTTATATATTCATAATAATGTCAATATGGTCCATCCAATACCATACTTCCAACTACTCACAAGCGACCAATCCTCAGCGAACTTTGGATCGTCCTTTGATAGCTGTTTAATTATTTTAGTCAAAACCGATTCTAGTCCTTTTTCCCTCTTAATGCGCTAGACATTTGGAAAATTTTAGAATGGTCAAATATTATAGCATTTGCAATCGATTCTATACCCGAAGCGTATGGGCTAACGTGTCCTTCATATACCCAATGGCCTTAAATAACATACGTAATTAGTAGGACCTCGTAGTCCTCTTCTCCTCGTTTGTTAGGCTTACCTTCAATTCAAGTAAACAAATTCAGGTCGTTAATCAATGGTAATCAAGTTTGTTTGGATTAAGTGAGTAATAACAGGCGACACCTTTAAGTTTCAGTCGTAGTCTATAGTTATAATCAAAGTCTCCTAGAGGGAGAGTGAGAATTTGTGTATAGATCTATATGGGGGTGATTCCCCCACACCTCAGTTGTTCGCTACAGTTAGACTCGGCCAGTCTAAGGTGACAAAATCTTAAGATCAATTCTGACGTTCACTAGAATGCCAAGACAGACGAACTAGTCATTATCATGCGTGGTTATAACGACTCACATAATAAATCCAATATTATTCGAGCAATCAAGTAAATTCATAATCATTCTTTGGAACGGTATAATAATTCGAAACAATCATAATATCTTATCGGAAAACATCGGGTTTTTCGGGGAAATCAACACCATTCACTTGTATTTTCAATAACTATAATACAAAACTTCTCATTTATACGCGCTTTGAAATCATTCATGCATAAACCAATAGATCTCCACACTCTAGTATAAACAATTGTCTTTTCAGAAAATATCGAATTTTCTGGGTTTTATAAACTGCACAAAACATTTTCATATCAACCCTGCTTATGAACTCACCAACATACCAATTGTGTTAGGATGTTATATTTTGAAATCTCTCAAACAAGTTATGCTTTGGATATGTAATATTTAGACAATGTACTTGATGTGAACAAAGTCAGTTGTAATGTATTAATGCATGGTGATGTTTATGTTATGTTTCATGTATATTCATTGTGATGATATTCAATTTAAGTCATGCGAGCCCTCGGACATTTCCGCTGTCTGGTTCGGGGGTGTGACAGGTTGGTATCAGAGCTCTGTTTATAGTGAGCTGACATATCTAGCCACACATTGATATGCAACTATAAACCAAAGAGGGACTAAAAAAATCTGAACAAAACAAATAAAATATACGATAAAACACCTTTGCTTATGCGATATAGGAAAAAGAACATAATGCCAAAACAAATAAGATGACATTGGCATCTTGGTTAAGCCAGGACTGTTCATAGTTGTATTAAGGGGTGAATGTATCCTGATCAACTACATTTCCTTCGGAGTACAACTATCACAAGCCCTGGGGAAATCGCGATGGTCGGTAAACTTAAAAACATACCCCTTTGTTACCCAAAAGAACGCATCAACTTAACCGTTTAAAATATATGAATAATAAACCTTAGGAGTAATAATAGTTTATTCGTATGCCTCCTCTCAGTCACCATGGAAGGGGAGCACCAGGGCATTCAGTTTCATCAGGTCTTAGTGGCCCACGGAATGATCGAGGACGAACCCGAGGGAGATTAGGGGGAGAACACGGCGTTGGGCCCGACGAGTACACGGACACAGACTACGAGTTGGATGGGACCGATGGTGACAATGGTGGAAGAATGAGACACATACGAGGCCTCCGTCACACCACCTACCAACGAGACGCAGCAGAACCACCCTGTCCCACCAGGGAATCTCGCGAGAGAGGATCGTTCTCCAGAAACTGAGATTGCCGCTCTGCGGCAACAACTATTCGCCATGGAAGCACGAGCGGTGCAGGCTGAATAGGAAAGAGATGAAGTCATTGGAGAAATGACTGAGATGGCCCAGTTGTTGGCGCAACACTTCGGTATATCACCTCGCTGCCGCCGCAGGGGGCTCCTTAGAGAGTGTTAGGACCCGCTTTACCCTACTAGTACTATGTTCTCTATGTACCATCGAATTTATGTTTAAGTGATTACACTACTCATAGAGTCGTTATGCTGCCGAACTTGCACCCTTTATGTATGCTCTTTAGACCAATTTTTCATGTATCAAAGTACATATATTATTAGTGGAAAATATATGCGTTCTATTGTGATGTTGTTATCTGTTATGTGTTATGTTTTCATGATTGTATGTTAATATATGAAACTACTTAAGTACATGCAATACACCTAGTTCATAGGACCACAAACTCAAAAAAAATTAGGCACTCAAAATCTTTCCGTTCCATGACAAAAAGATGCCTCAACGACCAACCCGTGGAAACCCTAAGCCAATCCCATTATAAATCAACCCAGCTGCATTTCAAGCAGCTGTATCTGCTGCGGTCACAGCAGCCATGGCGCAAATCCACCAAGGGAACAATGGTGGAGGCAATGGGCAAGGGGTTGGATGTTTGAACAACGGAATAAATCAAGGGCCTATCAAGACATGCTCTTACAAAGATTTCACCAATGCCAAGCCATGAACCTTTAATGGCACAGGGGGAATGATAACCCTAAATAGATGGATTGAAAGGGTGGAATCGGTATTTGAGATATGTGAATGCCCCGAGGAGATGAAAGTGAAGCTTGCCGCATGCACATTCGTTGACCAAGCTCTCACCTGGTGGAATGGACATGTAGAGGCCATGACTCTCCCCGTAGCCAACGCCATGTCGTGGGCAGAGTTAAATGAAACGTTGATGGCCGAATATTGCCCGCGTGGCGAAATTCAGAAAATGAAGCAAGAGTTATGGAATCTCACCATCCGAAACTCCGACATTGATGCATACATATCAAGGTTTAGCGAACTATCACTGTTGTGCCCTGACATGATTACTTCAGAGGGAATGAAAATTGAACGATTCATCTGGGGATTAACCTCCACAATTCAAGGAAATGTGATGGCTGCAAATCTTGAAACCTTCGACAGTGCCAAGAGGTTGGCCAAGAAACTGTATGACCATAACAACAAAAAGGGTGAGAATTCAGGGGAAACTGAAGGCAAGAAGGAGAGTGACAACAAGAAAGGAAAGAATAACAAGAGAAAAGGGCGACAAGGCTTAGAGTCGTCAAAGAAACAACAAACAGTGACAGTCAATGGTGCAACCACCCAAGTACCCTCCACACCACATGCTCCAGTCTCATCTACTCCAAGTGTGCCTAGGTAGTATTCCGGGAATCTCCCAAAGTGCAACAAGTGCAGTCTCCATCATAATGGCAAATGCAGGGAGATGCATTGTACCAGTTGCAATCGGAAGGGCCACACGTAGAAATACTGTAGGACCTATCCTCCCCAGAACCATCAACAGGCGTCGTACGATTACAAAATTTGTCACCCCAGGCATGCCAGCCTAACTGTAGCTAACAGTTCATGCCACACCCCAAAACCGGAACGGCAGAAACATTCAGGGGTGGAGGACGTCATGTACAGTATCACAACAAAGCATGATAGTAAAAAGCAACAATATCATCCATTGCATTAATAATATAATTTTTATATAAGTGTATTCTGTGAAGTTTATAAGACATCGAAATGTAAATCAAAATAAGAGACGATTCTTGAACGACCTCCATCTTCTCAAAACCTAGCATCGGTACCTGTCTACTGATGACCTGAGAATACAACTTATTTTGAAAGAGTTTATCAGCATTAAAGCTGGTGAGTTCATAAGTATTTCAGTTTCATTGTTTGTATGAAAATATTTGTATGTATTTGAATGTATAAGCTTGTAAATGTTTGTATTAAAGTTATAAGTGTTTATTTGTAGTAAAGCGTTTGTAGTACATTTGTAAGTGTTTACTAGTAGTAAAATGTTCGTTGTAAATGTTCCTAAAACCGTTTGTAAAATGTCCGTATCTCCTTAGAAAATCCCATATTTTCTACTAAATTGTGGTCTTCTACCAAGACCCAATGTTCGGTTTGTTTGTTTGTAAAAGTATCTATCTTTCCCAAGTCTAACTATCATTATCAAAATATAGTTTGTACATTATCGTTTATCTAGAAAACGTTTCAAGGCAAATGTATTAGGGAAAATATTATAGCAGTGTGGTTTTGTATATGTAAACTACCTTAATATTGCCTACCTTAAAGCCAGTGAATTATAAGGTAACGTGAGATTTGTAACCACACTGATTGACGGCTGAAGAAACATGACGATGAAAGAAATCGAAAGTAAATGTGACATTTGTCACCCCATCGATTTGGTCGGCCTAGGACTATAGCTAACAGTCAGGGTGCGGGATAGTCTGTCCCGTTATACACACAATGCCCGCTCTCCCTCCAGGAGACTCTGGTTACCAACATGACGACGGTGGAATCCATGTCATGTAGAAATAAATCTCATAATCTAAATGTTATGTTGATGTATGTTCCTTCTTTTTACTTGTAAATGTGTATGTATATGTTCTCTTGTTTGTTCCTCATAATAGTAAGTTATATTTTTTTCTCATTATAGTATGTTCTGGCTCATGAATGAACTGACTCTTTGTATCTTTCATTGTACTAGAATTAATGACTAGTATCTTCCTAAACTATACCTATTATAGTTTATTAGTAGAATTGTTTGTATAACTTAATGTATTGAGCTGAGATAAAAGCTATTATGTCTTATACATATTATGTCTTATACATATATACATAATATATAACTAAGGATCAAACGACACTCGGACAAACAACCGGGTAATCTAAGTCCACAACCAAACAAGGAACAGGAAAATAAAGTGAGTTATCAGTCCTAAGTCCTTCCAACCTTACTTACATAACTATATATGCATTAGACATGGTTTTGACAAATATTGATGACTTGCTGTCACTTTATAAAACGATTTAAAAGCAGTTTGGCATTTTAGAACAGGATTGATAAAGAATATAACATGTAAAAGAGTTTGATAACTAGTTTGAAGTAGTTTGTTTGATAATACATTTAAACATATAGAAAATCCATTTGTTTGATAAAACAGTTAAAAGCATAGTAAATCCATTTGTTTAATAATTATAAATCACATGCGATTAATACTATAACTATAATGATTCATCTTGTCTTCCCCCCCCCCCCATAAAAGCATTTCAAAAACATTTAAAAGGTTGATTAAGGGGGTATGAACTCACCTGTAGTGAGTAAATCGAATGAAAGATCATTATATGATTGTTTGGTGTCAATTGGAGTCTTGAGCACAACGAATCCTATTTAACATATAATTACACATATATGAATACATTTAACATATATAACCACTAATGGTGATAGGGACATGCCTTAGGGACATAAAGACACTTAGAATTAAGTGTTACCAACACATATGGTTGCACATAAGGGATGTATGGTCCTATATTGAAGTGTAAGGCCACAAAACAAAGGGTTTTGTGTGTGTGCAGCCAGATTGTGCGGCCAGGGGGTGTGTGCGGCCGCACACTCACTATGAAGTGTGCCAAATAGTGTTTCAAAGCCTTAGGAAGGTTCCAGGGAAGGTGTTTTGACCATGGCTTAGCTGGAATGGGAGTTTGTTGCTACTTTAGACCCTTAGAAAGGTGTGTGCGGCTACACTTGGTGTGTACGGCCGTACACATGGTGTGTGCGGCCATACACACTTGAAAATCATGTGAAAATGGCGTTTTCATGCATAACTTCAAGGATCCTTAGCTTATATCAAGCTATTGCAAGTATATACCCGATTTAGGGGCTTAAAAGTGTAGTTATATTCTAAAAAGGTAGTGTGTGTGTGTGTTCTTGGTGTACTTGGAGATTTAACACCAAATAGGTGTTTTCATGGATCAACTCAAAGGGAAAGGCTAGTTAAGGACTTGTATTAACGAATAAAGAAAGCAACACTTACTTGTTTTGAAGATTTGAAGAGAAATATGGATGATACTTGCGAGAAAATGAGTTCCAGTCTTAAAGGAGGTTGAAAAAAGTGTTCAAATGGACCGAGTATCATATATATAGGGGAAGTATGCGGCTGGGTGTGGGTGTGCGGCTAGGATGGGTGTGTGGCCGCACACTCGGGTGTGCGGCCGTGCACACCTTGTGTTGGTGTGTTTGGCTCATTTTCAAGGTGTTATACTCACAAATACTCATCCCAAGACCCATACCTAGATTATACTAGGCTTAGAACACTCAAATAGACCATAAACCGCGCTAAAGATAACAAAACGAGGCTATCTTTGATATATTTGAACAAGTGTCAAGCTAGAAATTTCTGTTTGCACATCATCACCCCATTAGAGAGAATTTCGTCCCCAAATTAGAGTTTAAGCAAGTAATTAGTTATAATTAACTACGCGAAAAGATGAGGATATTTCATTTTCATTTGATCCTCGCACTCCCAAGTGAATTTCGAACCTCTCTTGGCGTTCCAGCGAACCTTCACTATTGGGATGCGGCTTTGCTTCATCTGCTTGACCTCTCAGTCCATGATCTCTACAGGTTCTTCCACGAAGTTGAGGCTCTTGTTGACCTCGATCTCATCGAATGGGATTTCAAGAGTCTCGTCGGAAAGACACTTTTTCAAGTTCGAGATGTGGAATGTAGAATGTAGGTTACTGAGTTCGCGGGGTAGGTTGAGTTTACAAGCTACAGGTCCGATTCTAGCAAGAATCTCGAAAGGCCCTATGTATCTTGGATTTAGCCTTCTATGCTTTCCTAAGCGTATCAAGCCCTTCCAAGGTGGGACTTTCAAAGGAACGTGGTCTCTGTCGCACCCCAAAACCAAGAACGGCGGAAACGTTCTGGGGCGGAGGACGTCATGTATAGTATCACAACACAGTAAATGTAAATAAGCAAAAAACATCATCCATTGCATTAAATATATAATTTTAATACAAGCGTGTTCTATACAGTTTTAGAAACCAAAAATATAATGTAAATCAAAATAATAAGATGAGTCTTGAATGCGCTCCATTTTCTCAAAAGATGGCCTCGGTACCTGTCTACTGATGACCTGAGAATACAAGTTATTTTGAAAGAGTTTATCAGCATTAAGCTGGTGAGTTCATAAGTATTGTAGTGTCGGTGTTTGTTATCAAAACGTTATTTGTAAAAGTGTGTACTTTCCCAAGTGTAACTATCATTTAAAAAAAATAGTTTGTACATTAATGTTTAAGTGAAATAATCACTAAAAATATGTAATGGGTAAATCATTGTAGTACTGTAGTGTTGTATTATAGGAACTACTACAGTACTAACTACCTTAAACCGGATTTATATTAACGTATTATGTGATAAATTACACCATACTATAGACCGCTAACAACGACAACGTATAGTCAAAAATTAAGGTATGATGTTTGGCACCCGCAGACCTGCCGGTCCTGCTGTAGCTAGCAGCAAGGTGTAGGATAGTCAATCCAGTATAGATCTATACACAAACTCACGCTCTCCCTCCAAGAGACTCTGGCTACAACTCAGTTCATGACAATTATGACATGTTCCCATACAGTGGATCATAATTGTTAACGTATTCATGTATATGTAATGTAATGTTACTTGTTCTAGTATAGTTGTATATGTTCTCTTTCTAGTATAGTTGTATATGTTCTCTTTCTAGTATAGTTGTATATGTTCTCTTTCTAGTATAGTAGTATATGTTCTCATAGTAACGTAATGTATTGACTCATGAATGAACTGACTCATTGATCTAGAAATTGTAGTAGTATGATCCTGTGTTACCCCGATGGTAACTTACTAATGATGTACTGATAAGTATGAATAAAGGAGTACTTTTATGTCTATATATGTACATTTGATATATAATTAATACTGAAACGACCTTCGGATGGTTACCCGAAATCCCACCAGACCACATCCAAATCGAGAAAAAGGAAATAGGGCGGATGGCCTTCCTAAGCCCTTTAAACATTGCTTATATTTCTATGCATATACGGGCATGCAGTTTATAAGAAGTATAACAAAGTTTAAATAAAATTATTTGATAAGTAAAAGAGTTTGTAAAAAAGTTTGAAGTAAAACAGTTTGATAAACAGTTTGAACAGTGATAAAATCATTGGTTTTCTAGTTATTAATCACATGTGATTAATGTAATCACATGTGGTTGATGTAATAACTATAAGCATTTAACTTGTATCCCCCCATAAAGTATTTAAAACATTTAAAAGTATTTCAAAGGTTAATTAAAGGGGTATGAACTCACTTTTGGTGAGTGGATTGGATTGAAGTATCGGATACCGTGCTAGGTGGCAAACGGAGACTTGTTCATACGCACGAGCCTAGTTATCATATAATGAGCATATATATAACTAATTAGCCAAATAATAACTAAATGAATAAGTTGGGACACTCAGGAACATGTAAACACTTTGTATAAGTGTTATAGATCCTAATGGTTGCATCTAAGTTGCTATGGGACAAGGATAAAGGGGTTTAATGTACCAAAGGGCTTTATATAAGAGTTTACTAACCAATAAACCCCACAAAAGGAGTTTACGGTCGTAAACCCTTGAGTTTATGGCCGTGAATTCCAATCTTGGTGGTAATTGGTGTTTTAAGGTACTAAATGATTTCTAGAATAAGCCTAGCTTGGTGGTTTAATCCTTTGGGTAGTTTAGGGCATAGATAACACTCCTTTGAGGAGTTTACAGCCAAAAGGCCATATCCCTTAGAGTTTACAGCCGTAAACTCTCATGGGATGGGTGTTTTAATTCTTTCAAGTCCCAAACACAACTAGGATAATTTCTAGGCATTTGTTTAAGGCTAAGGGGACCCTAGGCACACTTTGGTGCCCTTATTTGGTGTTTATAGCCCAAGAGTATTCCTTGGTCGTAAACTCCCTTTTAGGGGTGTTTTTGATGTGTTAATGTCCCCATATTAGCTAGAAGTAATTGAGAGTTAATGTCTAAGGCCTTTAGGAGTGATTAGGGCACATTTAAGCCCTTGTATTTGGTGTTTATGGTCCAAGAAACTCTTGGGCCGTAAACTCCCAAAGCTATGTGTTCTTGATTGTTTTCTAGACTCAAATGATCATACATATTATCCTAAACTAGTTACCTAACAAGGGAATGGGACTAGATGGCCTTTAAGCTTCATTTTGGAGTTTACTCCCCAAGAACGTTCTTGGGCGGTAAACTCTCGAATCACATATATTTGACAAGTAATCTATGTTATAAGCATAAAACAAGCATTATAACACAACTAGAGAAGTGTACTCACGATTTGGGATGAAAACCCGAAGATCCGTGAGAGAGAAAATGGCTTTTCTCTAGTTGGAAATGTGAATAATAAATGAATTTAATTCATAAATCTATTTATAGTCTTGAAATATTTTGGCAGAAAATATTTTTATTCTGGAATTGGACTCTAACATTATGAAGTTTTGAAATGCTCAAGTTTCACAAACCCATGAGCATCCACTCTCCTGATATCTCCTTAAACGTAAACCCTAATGTACACAAACTTATTCGGAAAAGTCTGAAATTCATTGAAACTGGACTAGCTTCAATTGAATAGTTAATGTTCGTACAAAATGGAAATTTCGGGTTGTCACATCATCCCCCCGTTAGAAGGAATTTCATCCCGAAATTAGAATTTAAGCAAATAAGAAGTTACAAACAATTAAGCGAAAAGATGAGGGTATTTCAGTTTCATCTGATCCTCGCGTTCCCAAGTGAATTCCGGTCCTCGCTTGGCATTCCAGAGAACCTTCACGATAGGGATACGGCTTTGCTTCGTCTGCTTGACCTCACGGTCCATGATCTCTACTGGTTCTTCCACGAAGTTGAGGCTCTCGTTGATCTCGATCTCGTCGAGTGGGATTACAAGAGTCTCATCGGACAAACACTTTTTCAAGTTAGATACGTGGAATGTAGAATGTATGTTATGAAGTGCGTCGGGTAGGTCGAGTTTGTAAGCTACATGGCAGACTCTTGCGAGAATCTCGAAAGGCCCTATGTACCTCGGATTAAGCTTCCCACGCTTTCTGAAGCGTATCAAGCCCTTCCAGGGTGAGACTTTGAGAAGGACTCGGTCTCCCACCTGAAATTCCAAAGGTTTTCTTCGTTTATCAGTGTAGCTCTTCTGTCAGTCTCTAGAGGCTTTTAATCGTTCACGGATCTGAACGATTTTCTCTGTCGTTTCCCAAATGATCTCCGGACCGGTGAGAGTACTGTCAGAAGCTTGCCCCCTGGCTAATTGGGTATCACCCACCTCAGCCCAACATAGAGGAGATCTGCACTTTCGGCCGTAGAGAGCTTCAAATGGAGCAGCCATGATGCTCGTGTGATAACTTTTATTATAGGAAAACTCGACAAGGGGTAAATGAGTATCCCATGCCTTTCCAAAGTCAATCACACAGGCTCTCAACATATCTTCCAGTGTTTGGATGGTCCTGTCACTCTGTCCGTCAGTTTGTGGATGGTAGGTTGTGCTCATGTATATCCTTGTTCCTAGGGAATGTTGTAGTGATTGCCAGAATCTTGAGGTGAACCTACTATCTCTATCGGAGATAATGGACATAGGCACACCATGTAGCTGTACGATTTCCCTAATGTATGTTCTCGTAAGTTTCTCCATCTTGTCAGTTTCTTTGATAGGCAGGAAGTGTGCAGACTTGGTCAATCTATCGACGATGACCCATATGGTATCAAGTCCACCTGTTGTCTTGGGCAACTTGGTTATGAAATCCATAGTGATCCGCTCCCACTTCCATTCTGGAATCTCTGGTTGTTGCAGTAAACCAGAGGGCTTCTGGTACTCGACCTTAACCTTTGCGCAAGTAAGGCATTTACTTACGAAGGTAGCAATCTCTGCTTTCATATTAGGCCACCAGTATAGCTTTTTAAGATCCAGATACATCTTATCTAAACCTAGGTGGAAGGAATACCGAGTGTTGTGTGCCTCAGTCATGACCAAGTCTCGGAAACCACCGTGTTTCGGTGTCCAGATCCGGTTCATGAAATATAAGGCTCCGTCACCCTTGGCTTCTAAATTCTTGTCCATTCCTCTAAGGGATTCACTCGTCACATTTTTAGGTTTCATGGCTTCAAGTTGGGTCGCCTGAATTTGCTTAGACAAGTGTGAATGGATGGTTATTGACAATGACTTGACTTTGCGACCAGAATATTCCTTCCGACTTAGGGCATCTGCTACTACGTTGGCTTTACCCGGATGATAACGAATATCGCATTCGTAGTCACTGAGTAGCTCGACCCACCATCGTTGTCTCATGTTGAGCTCCTTCTGATCGAAAATGTGTTGTAAACTCTTGTGGTCGGTAAAAATAGTGATTTTCGTTCCGTACAAGTAATGTATCCAGATCTTCAGAGCAAACACCACTGCTCCCAGTTCAAGATCGTGGGTCGTGTAGTTAACCTCGTGTGTCTTCAACTGTCTCGAGGCGTAGGCGATGACCTTACCTCGCTGCATCAGAACACACCTGAGCCCTTGATTTGATGCATCGCAATAGACTACGAAGTCTTCTATCCCTTCGGGGAGGGATAGTATTGGTGCGGTGCATAAGGCTCGCTTGAGCGTTTGGAACGATCTCTCCTGTTTATCTTCCCAGTCGAAGGCCACACCTTTTTGGGTCAGGGTTGTAAGAGGTTTCGCTATTCGGGAGAAGTTCTGTATGAATCTGCGGTAGTAGCCAGCGAGGCCTAGAAATTGACGAATTTCAGTAGGCGTCTTCGGTGCTGACCAGTTCTCAAAGGCTTTAATTTTGGATGGGTCCACATGGATTCCCTCTTCGCTTACCACGTGTCCTAAGAATTCGACTCTTCGGATCCAAAATTCACATTTCAATAACTTCACATAAAGTTTCTCCTTTCGTAATGTCCCTAGAACTTGTCGCAGGTGATCGCCATGTTCTTCCTTACTTCGGGAGTAGATCAGGATGTCGTCAATGAAAACGATGAAAAATTGATCCAAGTAAGGTCGGCATACTCTATTCATCAGATCCATGAAAACTGCAGGCGCATTGGTCAATCCGAATGGTATCACCACGAACTCATAGTGTCCGTAACGAGTTCGGAAGGCTGTCTTCGGCACATCCTCCTCTAGTACTCGTAACTGGTGATATCCGGATCTCAGATCAATTTTGGAAAAATAGCTCGCCCCTTGCAATTGGTCAAATAGATCGTCTATGCGAGGCAGGGGGTAACGATTCTTGACCGTCAGTTTGTTGAGTTCTTTGTAGTCGATACACATACGGAATGATCTGTCTTTCTTCTTAACGAACAAGACCGGTGCTCCCCAAGGTGAGAAACTTGGTCTTATAAAGCCCTTACTGAGCAGTTCGTTAAGTTGACCAGAGAGTTCCTGCATCTCAGCTGGTGCTAAGCGGTAGGGCGACTTGGCTACTGAGGTAGCTCCTGGGACTAAGTCTATTCTGAACTCGACCTGTCGTTGCGGAGGTTATCCAGGTAACTCTTCTGGGAAAATGTCGGGGAAGTCGCTCACTACTGGGATGTTCTTTAGTCCTTCCGTTTCGAGGCTCGTGTCGACGACGTGAGCAAGGAATGCATGGTATTCTTTACGCAGATACTTCTAAGCTTGAATATTTGATATTATACGAAGATTCGCACCAGGTATGTCGCCGTAGACTATAAGAGTTTCGTTAGATGGGAGGTTTAGATGGACTGCTTTCTCGAAGCACATGATGTCGGCGCGATGAAGACTTAACCAATCCATGCCGATGATAACGTCGAAGGTTTTAATTGAGACCGGCATGTGGTCGATTGGGAATGAATGGTTATCTAGAGTTAGGGTACAACCTAAGTATATGCTATTCGTACTTTCAGTTTTCCCATTAGCCATTTCTACTGTGAATTGTTCCTTAAGTGTGTGTGTTTGTTGCTTAAGCATGCGAGCAAATTGATGGTTTACGAAGCTTCGCTCCGCTCCACTATCGAACAGAATGCATGCATAGGAGTTATCGAGGAGGAACGTACCAGTCACCATTGTCGAGTCAGCAACTGCTTCCCCGTGGCCTATAGCTAGTACCCTTCCTACTCCACCAACATTCTTTGCTTTGGGGCAGTCCCTTTTATAGTGGCCTGCTTCGCCACATCCATAGCAGGTTGGGCTCGCGCCAGAGCCGGGGACTTGGGCGATCGGTTTCGCCGGAGATTTACAGAAACGGACTGTGTGTCCTTTCCTGTGGCAGTTAGAGCACTGCATTTCATGGCAGGGGACATTGTGGTGGTAGTTGCATTTGTTGCACTTGGGCAAACTTCCAGCATACTGACCCACCGGAGCAGTAGTAGCAGCAGCAGCAGGGGTTATTGCGGCATGCACTGCCACAATTTGCTGCTTTTTGGCAGCCCGTTTCGTCTTCTTCCTATCCTCCCAGAGTTTCTGCTTTGTGTCAGTGGGTTTGGAGGGTTCTGAGAAGGCTAGGTTTGTTGTGGTTGCAGGGGTTTTGACTCCATGGTCAATGAGTCGTTGTGCCAATCGTTTGGCACTGTCGAAGGTAGTCGAGTTTGATGATAGAACATTCCCTTGATACGGAGGCACTAGCCCCCATATGTACCTTTCGATCTTTTTCCCTTCAGTGGGAACCATACTGAGGCAGAGGGCCACCAGTTCGCTGAACCTGGCGGTATAGGATACTACGTCGGAGCCCTTCATAGTCAGGTTCCAAAGTTCGTGCTCCAATTTCTGGATTTCGCCCCTTGGGCAGTATTCCTCAATCATGAGGTCTTTCATCGTTTCCCAGCCCATGTCGTTGGCTATGACGAGGGTTAGTGCGTTAACATGGCCGATCCACCATGTCAGGGCCTTTCCTTCAAAGGTGCATGCGGCATACTTGACTTTGCTCGCAGCAGGGCATGAACAGATTTCGAAGACTAATTTAGTCTTCTCGAACCTTTGCAAGAGGGCAATGACTACGTCGGTGCCATGGAAAGACTTCGGCTTGCAATTGGTGAAATCCTTGTAGGAGCACTCTCTCGAGCGCACAGGGGTTTCAACCGGAATTGATTCCACAAGGGTTCCACCTCTACTGGCATCAGATGAGTGATACTGAGCCATGGCAGTTGCCAGTACTGTAGCTACGGCAGCATTCAGGGCTGCAGTATCGATGACCGGAGGCGGAGGAGGTGGTGGAGGTGCAGGTTTATTCCTGGGAGATTTGCGAGGAGGCATCTTTCAGCTATAAGTTTATAAAGATAAGAAAATGGTAAGAATCAATTTGTAAGCAACGTGAGAGTGACACATGGACTAACTAACCATAGCCCAACAGTTGAATGATTGTTTGAGATCGCAACAAGGAATATTAGTAGGAAACACAAATGTACAGATTTTTCCCACAGATTAGATAGATGTCAATAATATTGGTATTACTGATGTAATAAGTTCAGGGAAAATCGACCTAACAGTAGGTCTTACATCATACCATACAGAAAAGTTTGACAGTTCTTAGATTCCTAATTAGAGTACTGAAAGTTAGGAATATTTTACAGACAAGTGCTACATAGAGCACAAATGCTAAAGGCTATTCCTTTACCAAAAGACAGAGATGTACTAGACATCATCTAACGGCGATGGGAATTCCTCGGGCGAGCCCTGAGGTCTGACACTTGTCGAAACACCTCTTGAAGGTGTCGCTCCTGAGCCCTCTGGCGGGCTCGAAGTTCCAAGACTTCAGCTCGGGAGGCAGCCAGCTGTTGCTGCAGGGTTTCATTGGTTCTCCGGGTCCGTTCCATGTCTTCTTCAAGACGGCGGATGCGGACTGTGTTGACACCTGAGTTGGCATCAATCTCCATGACCCGGTCGATGGCTGCTCGACCTTGCTCAATATTACGAGCTATTCTGCGGATAATGACGGGCAGAGCTCGGTCAGCAGAACCACCTTCACTGACGTTGTAAAAACTTCGGTCCCCAAAGTATGGTAAGGGTTGACCCTGTTCTTCACTCCAGCAATTCAAGTTGGTTGCCCACAAGGGAGTAGGACCTGAAAAAACTGGTCGGGGTTTGTTGTTTGGGGCTTGACCTACTGGCGGTAGGTTGTTGACTTCAGGCTCGGAGTCAGATCCATCAGAAAAGCCTTCTGCAAGGTGATCATCCAAAGGGATTGGATGCTCATCTTCGGGCTCTTCTTCGATCCACCCGACATTGCCTTCATTTGGAAAGTACGGGTCGCCGTGATGGAATCCAGCCATTTAAATCTACGCGAGAAGAGAGGTATAAGAATATAATATACATGTAACTAGTAGTACAAAATACACCTATAGTATTTTAAATTTAAGTTCTACTGATCTTCTTGTGGTATTGTTGGTAAGTTTTTAGAGTTGTTAACACATCACAACCATTCTAAGGCATATGCTAATCACTCCTAGGACCAGCATAGTTGATCAGGCTATGCCATTCCCAGGACTGACCATACATCCCCGAGCTCACTTGTGATATTTAGCAATCGTAATACTTTTGTTCTTGTCATTGTGACACTGATTTTAGTATGAATGCAGAGTAGTATACATAATTAAATATTTTAATATTTAAAGTATAGACTCTTGGTCAGAGTGCTTAAATCCCTAATGGGTTTATAGTTTAGTATATCTTTTATGGGTTGATATACTTGATTCACTATAAACAATGCTCTGATACCAATCTGTCGCACCCAAAACCAAGAACGGCGGAAACGTTCTGGGGCGAACGATGTCATGTATAGTATCATAACACAGTAAATGTAAATAAGCAAACAACATCATCCACTGCATTAAATATATAATTTTAATAAAAGCGTGTTCTGTATAGTTTTAGACACCAAATATATAATGTAAATCAAAATAATAAGATGAGTCTTGAATGCGCTCCATATTCTCAAAAGTTGGCCTCGGTACCTGTCTACTGATGACCTGAGAATACAAGTTATTTTGAAAAAGTTTATCAGCATTAAGCTGGTGAGTTCATAAGTATTGTAGTGTCGGTGTTTGTTATCAAAACGTTTGAACGTGTCTCAAGTGTAATTTTGTAAAATGTAAGTGAATGTTTGTAAGTGTTTGTAAAAGTTTGAATCTCTCAGAAAAACCTATATTTTCTATTAAAGTAACCTTCTAGCAAGGCTTAACTATTTTGTATGCTCGTTTGTTGTAAAAGTGTGTAATTTCCCAAGTGTAACTATTATTTAAAAAAATAGTTTGTACATTAATGTTTAAGTGAAATATCACTAAAAATATGTAATGGGTAAATCATTGTAGTACTGTAGTGTTGTATTATAGGAACTACTGCTGTACTAACTACCTTAAACCAGATTTATATTAAGGTATTATGTGATAAATTGCACCATACTATAGACTGGTAACAACGACAACGTATAGTCGAAAATTAAGGTATGACGTTTGGCACCCGCAGACCTGCCGGTCCTGCTGTAGCTAGCAGCAAGGTGTAGGATAGTCAATCCAGTATAGATCTATACGTAAACTCATGCTCTCCCTTCAAGAGACTCTGGCTACAACTCGCTTCATGACAATTAAGGGATGTTCCCATATAGTGGATCACAATTGTTAACGTATTCATGTATATGTAATGTAATGTTACTTGTTCTAGTATAGTTGTATATGTTCTCTTTCTAGTATAGTTGTATATGTTCTCTTTCTACTATAGTTGTATATGTTCTCTTTCTAGTATAGTAATATATGTTCTCATAGTAATGTAATGTATTGACTCATGAATGAACTGACTCATTGATCTAGAAATTGTAGTAGTATGATCCTGTGTTACCCCGATGGTAACTTACTAATGATGTACTGATAAGTATGAATAAAGGAGTACTTTTATGTCTATATATGTACATTTGATATATAATTAATATTGAAACGACCTTCGGATGGTTACCCGAAATCCCACAAGACCACATCCAAATCGAGAAAAAGGAAATAGGGCGGATGGCTTTCCTAAGCCCTTTAAACATTGCTTATATATCTATGCAGATATGGGCATGCAGTTTATAAGAAGTATAACAAAGTTTAAATAAAAGTATTTGATAAGTAAAAGAGTTTGTAAAACAGCTTGATAAACAGTTTGAACAGTGATAAAATCATTGGTTTTCTAGTTATTAATCACATGTGATTAATGTAATCACATGTGATTGATGTAATAACTCTAAGCATTTAACTTGTATCCACCCATAAAGTATTTAAAACATTTAAAAGTATTTCAAAGGTTAATTAAAGGGGTATGAACTCACTTGTGGTGAGTGGATTGGATTGAAGTATCGGATACTGTGCTAGGTGGCAAACGGAGACTTGTTCACACGCACGAGCCTAGTTATCATATAATGAGCATATATATAACTAATTAGCCAAATAATAACTAAATGAAATAAGTTGGGACACTCAGGAACATGTAAACACTTTGTATAAGTGTAATAGGTCATAATGGTTGCATCTAAGTTGCTATGGGACAAGGCTAAAGGGGTTTAATGTACCAAAGGGCTTTATTTAAGAGTTTACTACCCAATAAACCCCACAAAAGGAGTTTACGGTCGTAAACCCTTGAGTTTACGGCCGTGAACTCCAATCTTGGTGGTAATTGGTGTTTTAAGGTACTAAATGATTTCTAGAATAAGCCTAGCTTGGTGGTTTAATCCTTTGGGTAGTTTAGGGCATAGATAACACTCCTTTGAGGAGTTTACAGCCAAAAGGCCATATCCCTTAGAGTTTACGGTCATAAACTCTCATGGGATGGGTGTTTTAATTCTTTCAAGTCCCAGTTACAACTAGGATAATTTCTAGGCATTTGTTTACGGCTAAGGGGGACCCTAGGGACACTTTGGTGCCCTTATGTGGTGTTTATGGCCCAATAGTATTCCTTGGTCGTAAACTCCCTTTTAGGGGTGTTTTTGATGTGTTAATGTCCCCATATTGGCTAGAACTAATTGAGAGTTAATGTCTAAGGCCTTTAGGAGTGATTAGGGCACATTTAAGCCCTTGAATTTGGTGTTTACGGTCCAAGAAACTCTTGGGCCGTAAACTCCCAAAGCTATGTGTTCTTGATTGTTTTCTAGACTCAAATGATCATACATATTATCCTAAACTAGTTACCTAACAAGGGAATGGGACTAGCTGGCCTTTAAGCTTCATTTTGGAGTTTACTCCCCAAGAATGTTCTTGGGCGGTAAACTCCCGAATCACATATATTTGACAAGTAATCTATGTTAATAAGCATAAAACAAGCATTATAACACAACTAGAGAAGTGTACTCACGATTTGGGATGAAAACCCGAAGATCCGTGAGAGAGAAAATGGCTTTTCTCTAGTTGGAAATGTGAATAATGAATGAATTTAGTTCAGAAATCTATTTATAGTCCTGAAATATTTTGGCAGAAAATATTTTTATTCTGGAATTGGAATCTAACATTATGAAGTTTTGAAATGCTCAAGTTTCACAAACCCATGAGCATCCACTCTCCTGATATCTCCTTAAACGTAAACCCTAATGTATACAAACTTATTCAGAAAAGTCTGAAATTCATTGAAACTTGACTAGCTTCTATTGAATATTTAATGTTCGTACAAAATGGAAATTTTGGGTTGTCACAGTCTTCCTCTTGGAAATTCAAAGGTTTCCTTCTCTTGTCAGCGTAGCTTAGAAATTTGCGAATTTCTGTAGGCGTCTTTGGTGCTGACCATTCTCAACGGATTTGATTTTAGAAGGGTCCACATGAATTCCCTCTTCACTAACAACGTGACTCAGGAATTCGACTCTTCAAATCCAAGACACGCATTTAGATAACTTTGCGTAGGGCTTCTCTAATCGTAACGTTTCCAAGATTTGGCGTACATGATTACTATGATCTCCCATACTATGAGAATAGATAAGTATGTCATCTATGAAGACAATGACGAACTGATCCGAGTAAGGACGGCATACCCTATTCATTAAGCCCATGAATACTACAGGTGCATTGGTCTTATCCGAAAAATATCACTACGGATTCGTAGTGTTAGTAACGAGTTCGGAAGGCTATCTTCGGGACATCCTCCTTTAACACTCGTAATTGGTGATACTCTGATCTCAGATCCATTTTCGAAAGGTAATTTGTTCCTTGCAGTTGGTAAAACAATCCATTTGTGTGAGGCAGAGGGTAATGATTTCCTAATGGTAATCTTGTCAAGCTATTTATAGTCGATGCACATATGAAACAATCCGTCTTTCTTCTTGACAAACAAGACCGGAGCTCCCCAGGGTGAGAAGCTTGGTCTTACAAAGCCCTTGCAACTAAGTTGATTCTGAACTCGACTCTGACGTTGTGAAGGAAATCCTGGAAGTACTTCTGGAAAGATATCAGGAAGATCCAGAAGAAATTACGATTACTCATGAAGTAAGGAATAGGATAGGTACTTCTATTCTATCTGAATATCTTGTTCCCGCTCGGCGAGAAGGCATTTGATTGGATTCTAAGTTTATCCGCATGGCAGCATGAACACTCGTAGTCTTGAGCAGTCTCCGTCCTGAAGTTCATATCAGAAGTCATATTTGGTTCATCAATCGCAGCTTCGCGTATACGAGTCGTATATAATTAAGATTGAAAAGCCAGTCGCATAAATGATTCTTCTTTAAGATCACATCCAAACAAGGAAAAGAAGTTAAAGCGGAATCATCAATTGTAAGTCTGTAGAACCTTTATTATATACCACCCTTGCGTATACATTCCTCTGCGATAGATCAACCGTATGGGTCTTCGGATTGAACTTGACGTACTGTACGAGTGATATTCCGGGGAGGTTTGCTGAGGTTTCTACAGGAAAGACACGAAACATAAGATACTCTATGCATGAGTACCTCGGAGTTCTGGAATGACGGCTTCGCTAGAAAGGCAATTACGAAGGAAAGAATTTACGCACGAAACTGGTATTGTGAGGATCGAATTGACACAAGTTCTATGATAATATCGGACTCACATGGAAATGAAGGCATTAGATTAGATCATAAAGGTATTACAAACAAAACACAACAGTGCAACTTCTAACAGAGTTTCAGTACTTTAGTTTACTACAAGAATACTGCTGCGAACAAGGTATACTACAAAAAGCAAGTATATGCAGCACAAGAGCCCCTTGACTGATGGGATCTCGCAAAAGATAAGACTCGAGTTGCACTATTTTTTAGCAGTTTAGAAGTCTACTATAACGAAACGCCCTAATATTTCATCGTGGGTCCCGAGTAGTCTCTCCTACGAAAGTGATCCTTAGTATCTTCACGTTTGTACCAGAGTTCTTTGTTATTGGACAATCCTTCTTGAGATGTCCTATCTCACCGTATAGGTGACATATCTGGCTAGTACCAGCATCGGTGTTGGAAGTGATGTGTCGGGTCGGAGTTATGTGGACACGAGTTCTTTCGTTGTTCTTCCCCTTTGGACAATTCCTTTTATAGTGTCTGGTTTCACCACAACATAACAAGCCTGGCTGACTCCGATGTTAGTGGCTCGGGAGATGGTTCGTGCAGGCGCTCTACAGACACGAGTAGTGTGTCCCATTCGGTTGCAATTGTTGCATTGAAAATCACGGTAAACTCCGTTATGATGAAAATTACACTTGTCACACTTCAGGAGTGTTCCGAGATATGGTTTGATCGGTGCTGAAGTGGCAGGGGTCGTCACTTGTTTCTATTGCATGGCAAGTCTTTGGTATTGCTTGCGCTCCTTTTAGGCTTGACGCTTTCGTTTCTTATTCTCAGCTTTACGGTTTTGCAAGCCTGTGACTGTTATCATTTGTTCACTTTTCAGATCGATACCACAATCTGAAATGTCAACCCCTTTGCTAGCCTTTTTTGTGTTTCCAGAGCTGACGTGTGCAAGCACAGCTGCCACGGAAGCTGTTACCGCGACTTGGAATGTAGAGGCGCCTATATGAAGGATCGGGGGTTTCGTTGTTCGACTGACTATTTCTAGATGACGACATGATTCTATTTATATGAAAGAAAAGGAGTTCGTGAGTGATTATGGTCGGTACTAGATGTATTCTACTCTTTTACGTAAACGTAACTTTTTGTTTTGTTAAACTGTTCTCGGTGGTTTGACCTACATCCCTATGATGCAGTATTGGAAGAGAGTTCAAGTTCATAGAATGGTCATTAGACGATTGATATTTAAAACTAGACTATCATGGGTTGGTGGGTAACATGATCCAACCTTTGACAAGAATTGGAAGTGATCCTTGAGCTAAATTTCCATAGCTCAATAATTTGACGAAAGTAAGGTTTAGATTGTTCCAACGATAGTAGGATGAAAGTATTTGAACAAAGTTTGATACAGAAATTAGCCGACTGTCAATATTATTGATATTTAAGATGTAATAGGTTTGGGAAAATTGACCTTGTAGTAGGTCTTACATCATATCAGGAGTAGAAAATTTTTGACAGCATAAAGGCCTAACTAAAAGTACTTACAGTACAAGGATAGCTACATATAAAAGTGCTACTTGGAACATAGATAGGAAGAAAATTCCTTTCACCAAAGAAAGAAGGGTAGAGTATATCCTATTGGTGACGGTTATCCCTCTGGTGAACTCTTAGTTCAGCTAGCTGGCGCTCCATATCAAGCATGTGAGTTTCGTACACCCTCTGGCGTACACGGAGCTCTATGACTTCGGCCCGAGTTTCAGCTAGTGCTTGTAGCAGAGCCTCGTGGTCTCTCATAGACCTCTCTCAAGCATCTTCTAGATGAATGGTGCGGATGGTATGCATTCTTGCATTGGCATCAACCTCCGTGATGCGATGCAGAGCCGTCCTGCCCTGGATTTCATTTCGGGCAACTCTATGGACTAGGATTGGCAGAACTCTGTCTGCTGAGCCTCCTTCGCTTAGGTTATATAAACTTCGGTCTCCATTAAATGGCATGGGCTGATTCTACTCTTCGCTCCATGTCTCCAATCGTTCTACCCATGCAGGCATCGGGCCTTGAATAGCCGGACGAGGGTTAGGGTTTGGAACGGAAGGCACCTGGGGTAGGTTCTCTACTTCAGGCTCGGATTTAGCACCATCTGAAATGCCTTCAGCATGGTGATCATCCAATGGGATTGGATGATCATCTTCTGGCTCTTCTTCAAACCATCCTGCATTGCCTTCGTTTGGGAAGTACGGGTCACCGTGGGGATGCGGGCCAACCATGTTATCTTCGCGAGAATAGGGATAAAGAAATAATTAATAGGCGTACTAAATAGATAATTATAAAATAATCTTTATCAGTTACTTTAATAATTGTACAGTGCATACCAGTTATATGTAATCAAAACAGGATAGGCCTTCGAATAAGTGACCTTAACTCCCAATTCCCAAGGAACAAGGAGTAAAGCAAAAATTCACAGATTCTAAGTCTATGACATCCTAATTACACATAACCTTAGTGTATCCACTTAGCAACTATTGACCTACTAATGAAGACCTTTAGTTCTCAGATAAGCAATTATGGTAACACAAAATACTCCTATAGTATTTTAGGTTTTTGTTATGTTCTAATGTTTTCATTGTAGTAATATTGGTAAGCTTTTAGACTTGCTGCCACATCACAACCATTCTCAGGCATATGCTAATCACTTCACGGACCAACATAGTTGATCAGGCTATGCTACTCCCAGAACTGACCATACATCCCTGGGTCTACTTGTGATGTTCAACAATCGTAATACTTTTGTTTTGTCCTAGTGACACTGATTTTAGTATGAATGCAGGTGTATATACTTAGTTAAATATTTTAGTATTTAAAGTATAAACTTTTGATCAGAGTATTATAATCCCGTTGTATTTATAGTTTGTATATCAATCTGTCACACCCCAAAACCGGAACGGCGGAAACATTCGGGGGTGGAGGACGTCATGTACAGTATCACAACAAAGCATAGTAGTAAACAAGCAACAACATCATCCATTGAATTACTAATATAATTGTTATACAAGTGTATTCTGTGAAGTGTATAAGACATCGAAATGTAAATCAAAATAAGAGACGAGTCTTGATTACAAGTTATTTTGAAAGAGTTTATCAGCATTAAAGCTGTTCAGTTCATAAGTATTTTAGTGTCATTGTTTGCATGAAAATATTTGTTTGTATTTGAATGTATAAGCTTGTAAATGTTTGTAGTAAAGTTATAAGTGTTTATTTGCAGTAAAGTGTTTGTAGTACATCTGTAAGTGTTTACTAGTAGTAAAATGTTCGTTGTAAATGTTTGTAAAACCGTTTGTAAAATGTCCGTATCTCCCTAGAGAATCCCATATTTTCTACTAAACTGTAGTTTTCTACCAAGACCCAATGTTCGGTTTGTTTGTTTCTAAAAGTATGTATCTTTCCCAAGTCTAACTATCATTATCAAAATATAGTTTGTACATTATCGTTTATCTAGAAAACGTTTCAAGTCAACTGTATTAGGGAAAATATTATAGAACTGTAGTTTTGTATATGTAAACTACCTTAATACTGCTTACCTTAAAGCCAGTGAATTATAAGGTAAGTTGATATTTGTAACCACACTGATTGACGGCTGAAGAAACACGACGATGAAAGACGTCGCAAGTAAATGTGACATTTGTCACCGCATCGGCTTGGTCGGCCTAGGACTGTATCTAACAGTCAGGGTGCGTGATAGATTCTCCCGTTATACACACAATGCCCGCTCTCCCTCCAGGAGACTCTGGTTACCAACATGATGATGGTGGAATCCATGTCATGTAGAAATAAATCTCATAATCTAAATGTTATGTTGATGTATGTTCCTTCTTTTTACTTGTAAATGTGTATGTATATGTTCTCTTGTTTGTTCCTCATAATAGTAAGTTATGTTTGTTTCTCATTATAGTATGTTCTGACTCATGTATGAACTGACTCTTTGTATGTTTCATTGTACTAGAATTAATGACTAGTATCTTCCTAAACTATACCTATTATAGTTTATTACTAGAATTATTTGTATAACTTAATGTATTGAGATGAGATAAAAGCTATTATGTCTTATACATATATACATAATATATAACTAAGGATCAAACGACACTCAGACAAACAACCGGGTACTCTAAGTCCACAACCAAACAAGGAACAGAAAAATAAAGTGAGTTATCAGTCCTAAGTCCTTCCAAGCTTACTTACATAACTATATATGAATTAGACATGGTGTCACTTTATAAAACGATTTAAAAGTAGTTTGGCCTTTGAGAACACGATTGATAAAGAATATAACATGTAAAAGAGTTTGATAACTAGTTTGAAGTAGTTTGTTTGATAATACATTTAAACATATAGAAAATCCATTTGTTTGATAAAATAGTTAAAAGCATAGTAAATCCATTTGTTTGATAATTATAAATCACATGCGATTGATACTATAACTATAATGATTCATCTTGTATTCCCCCCCCCCCCATAAAAGCATTTCAAAAACATTTAAAAGGTTGATTAAGGGGGTATGAACTCACATGTAGTGAGTAACACGAATGAAAGATCATTATATGATTGTTTGGTGTCAATTGGAGTCTTGAGCACAACAAATCCTATTTAACATATAATTACACATATATTAATACATTTAACGTATATAACCACTAATGGTGATAGGGACATGCCTTAGGGACATAAAGACACTTAGAATGAAGTGTTACCAACACATATGGTTGCACATAAGGGATGTATGGTCCTATATTGAAGTGTAAGGCCACAAAACAAAGGGTTTTGTGTGTGTGCGGCAAGAGTGTGCGGCCAGGGGGTGTGTGCGGCCGCACACTCACTATGAAGTGTGCCAAAAAGTGTTTCCAAGCCTTAGGAGGGTTCCAGGGAAGGTGTTTTGACCGTGCTTTATCTGGAATGGGGGTTTCTTGCTATTTTGGACCCTTAAAAAGGTGTGTGTGTGGCTACACTTGGTGTGTGCGGCCGTACACATGGAGTGTGTGGCCGTACACATGGTGTGTGCGGCCGTACACACTTGAAAATCATGTGAAAATAGCGTTTTCATGCATAAATTCAAGGATCCTTAGCTTATATCAAGCTATTGCAAGTGTATACCCGATTTAGGGGCTTAAAAGTGTAGTTATAGTCTAAAAAGGTAGTGTGTATTCTTGGTGTTCTTGGAGATTTAACACCAAATAGGTGTTTTCGTGGATCAAATCAAAGGGAAAGGCTAGTTAAGGACTTGTATTAACGAATCAAGAAAGCAACACTTACTTGTTTTGAAGATTTGAAGAGAAATATGGATGACACTTGAGAGAAAATGAGTTCCAATCTTGAAGGAGGTTGAAAAAAGTGTTCAAAATGACTGAGTATCATATATATAGGGGAAGTGTGTGGCTGGGTGTGGATGTACGACTGGGATGGGTGTGTGGCCGCACACACCTTGTGTTGGTGTGTTTGGCTCATTTTCAAGGTGTTATACTCACAAATACTCATCCCAAGACCCATACCTAGATTATATTGGGCTTAGAACACTCAAATAGACCATAAACCACGCTAAAAGATAACAAAACGAGGCTATCTTTGATAGATTTGAACAAGGGTCAAGCTAGAAATTTTGGGTTGTCACAGTTCAGGTGTGGGATTGTCGGTCTCGAATAGATCTATCCACAAATTTCACTCTCTCCCTCCAGGAGACTCTAGTTATACTAAAGGTGAGGATTTACCAGTACCCCGAAGGGTACCATGAAAATTGGTCTCACAATCATGTATTAACTAGTTTACGTGTAGTTCAGTTGTTCTCGAGTTGAAAACCGTTTTTATACGGTGTAGAGTAAAAATAATTATACACAAAATAATTATTTAGTAAGATACTCTTGTTATCTGTAGATAATAATGGATAAACTAAATTTTTCATAGTTTATGTACTTGAATTTGTACGTAGTCTGAATCTGTAAAACCATTAATGAATTCCCCAAACTATACCTATTATAGTTTGACTGGTAAGTTGTGTTCATGCACTGTTCTGAAAACTTATACAATTATGTTTAAAAATTATCCCTCATGCTCCGCATAATACAAAAGGGATAAAGTATCTAAATGTTTAATGTAAAACCGTTGAAATTGCATTAGCTTATAACTTGTGAAAACCTTTATGTTTGGCTTGTATCCCCACCTGAAAACGCTTTAAAAACTATAAAAGCGTAGGGGTATGAACTCACAGTTGGTTGAGTTGATGTACGTTGCACTTAACGGAATCCTAATGTCAAATAAATACATATATGCATCTAAATTATCAATTTCGTTAGTTAAAGTGTTAGAAAAACAATTGGTTTTGGTTAAGGGATGTTACCGGGACTTGGTGGAATCAAGGAAATAGGCTTTTCCCCACGAAAGAGCTGTTTACGACCGTATATGGGGTTTACGGCTGAGAACTGGGTTTACGGCTTTTGAAGATTTGAAGGATTACAGCCGTAAAATCAAGAACAAAGGTGCTTGTTTTCGACGAAAAAGTGTTCCAGAGGCTCCCAAACGGCACCAGATGGCGATTTCTGGCATTTTTCGAGTGAAAAGAGGGCTTTTTAGTGTTTACGGTCAAGAAGCTTAGAGAGAGAAAGTGGGTATATCCAGCCAAGAAGGTTCAAATTAGTGTGGGGCTCCTGTATTTATAGGCTAGGGGTGTGGTCGGTGGTGGGGTCCTGTAACACCAATCAAAATAGGTCAATAGACAATCACATCTGATTATACCAATCATGTAATGTGATCTTGTTAAACTAGTAATATGATAAACCTACTATGTAATTCATGTTAAAGTATGAGCTCTCTTACATAATTTATGATACAACTCAAAGTATATGTCCATACGATTCCAAAAATATAGAGAACGTCTGAATCTGACTTCGCGTGAAGAAGTTATGATAAACCGAACACTACAAATCTCTATAATAAGAGGAATTAATATAGACTTATAATTAGCTATTGGAGTCTAAAAGAAAGTTAGAGTACTCGTGAATAGCTACGCGTGGATATAAAGAACGTCAAAAACGGAGTTCGTATGCGAAAGTTACGACCTTCCGAAGATTCAGCTGTCAGAAACACTAATTTGACTGAACTCACGACGTGAGCATAGAAACTCACGACGTGAGGATTCATTTCACTGCATTTCAGATCTAGAAGGTACGTGACGAGGCTACAAAGTGATAAGATCCAAAGTCACAATGTGAACATTGATATTTCACGACATGAGGAGTCATATGGCCACTTTCGGAAGCTAGAAGACGGATGGCAAGTCTACGAAGACATAAGCTCAAAACTCACGACGTGAACCTTATAGAACTCACGTTGTGAGGGTCCAAAATCCTTCCTATAAACATCAGGTCCGAATTCAGCTATTCTGTAACACCGTAAAATTAGAACAATTTTTCACTTTTAAAAAAACACATTTTTAATTAAACAATTCGTTCACAAAACGTCATAACATCAAGTTTTCAAATCACAATGTCTCCCAAGATCAAAATACAACCAATTCCCATATGTGTGTACGAATCAAGTCGGCGCCTTCCCGCGGTCATCACTGGTACCTGAAACACATAACACTGAACACTGTAAGCATAAGCTTAGTGAGTTTCCCCAAAATACCACAATAATCACATAATAGCCACTCGAGGCTGTAACTCTGTTGACCCTCTGGTCAATGTGTCTCAGTGGGGCCCTCCAGCCCCAACTCTCTGTGGGCCCTCTGGCCCTAGCTCTAGGGACCCGAAAGTCCCAACTCTGTAACTCTGAATTATGCATATCACATATCACAATAAATCACAACACATAATAACATGCAGTCACACTGGCATATAACTCTATAATACTCTGTCTCTTAACTTTGTTACCACACTAGGTAATGTATAGTGAGAAGACTCACCTCGGGTGTGTCAGTAAATATCTGTCTCGGAATAAATGTGATCTAGCCTCCGCCTAATCACACAAAGTAATACACCCATAAATATAACTGAACTCAACCCTAAAGGTCAACAAGGTCAACGGTCAACTTTGACCGGACTCGGCGAGTGCACTAGGGCGACTCGGCGAGTCTATACGTGTCCACTGACTCCCTTGGATCCTCTCTTGACACGTCGAGTGTTTCCCTAACTCGACAAGTTCCACCTGGCATGAATCCCGAGACCACCACGACTCAACTCGCCGAGTCTCAAGAACAACTCGGCGAGTTCAGGCTTGACTCAGCCCCACCCCTTGACTCTCCCTGACTCACTGAGTCCACCCCTCAACTCGGCAAGACCACTCGCTGAGTGGTTACGGGCAAACTTCGTGCTACCCGCCGAGTCTGTTCTTCAGACTCGGCGAGTCCATGCCATGCATAAATTCAAACTCACTTCTGAGGTCAGATCTGTTCCATACAATCATAGATTTGGCCTCCCCAGGCATGATAATCACGTAAAGTCCAAACCTTGGTGTTCAAACAACAACTATTTGCTCATAAATGATGTTTTAGCCCCATATCTCACAACTCTAGGTCAATACTCTCATGAACCCTCATAAAGCTTAAGGAATAAAGCTTCTCTGGACCTCTATGGATCTCATCTCAAGCCTCCTCACAAATAGGGACGAAATGGACATCAAATCTAACCAACAAAGGGGTCAAGAAACCCTAAACCCCCATGTTCAACATAACAACAGAAAAAGGGAGCCAAATATACCTCCAAGATGATGCTCTTTCCTCCAAAATCGAAAGATGTCCACCTCCCTTGCCTTCTCTTAGCTAGAATCTCCTTTGCCTTGCCAAACAAAGCTTTAGGGGTCAACAATGGCCTCTTCTCTCTCCCAAAACGCTCAAATCTCTTTAGGGTTTCTCTCTAGGGGTTGGTGGCCACAAATGACGGCCATAAGCCCCTTTAAATAGGTCTCAAACCCTGAAAATTAGGGTTTCATTAAACAGCGTGGACTCGCCGAGTCCACTTGTGCACTCACCGAGTCCAGACGCGAACCCGCGCCCAAAACCGCGATCCTACTCGGCGAGTTTGGACTCCAACTCGCCAAGTCTCCTCACAATTCACCCAAAAATACAAGAATAAATAATACCTAGAAATCCAGGGTGTTACAATTCTCCCCCACTAGAATTAGACTTCGCCCTCGAAGTCTCGCTCTGCAAATAACTCCGGATGCTGCTCACGCATCTCACTCTCCGGCTCCCAAGTCATCTCGGACCCCTTCCGATGTTGCTAGTGAACCAAAACCAAAGGTACCTCCTTGTTCCTCAAAACCTTGATTTTCCTATCTCTGATCGCCACCGGTCTCTCAGCATAGGTCAGGCTCACATCCACCTGAATATCCTCTAATGGTAGCACTGCCGACTCATCAGCTATACACTTTCGCAATTGCGACACGTTGAAAGTGTCGTGAATCTGACCCAACTCTGTTGGCAACTCTAAACGATAAGCTACCCTGCCTACCCTCGCGACTATCCTGAATGGACCGATATATCGGGGCCCCAACTTGCCCCTCTTCCTGAATCGAATCACTCCTTTCCAACGAGAGACCTTCAGGAGCACAAGGTCTCCGACCTGAAACTCAAGCTTGGAACGGCGTCTGTCCGCATAACTCTTCTGACGACTCTGAGCGATCAATAACCTCTATCTGACCTGCTGGATCTGCTCTGTCATCTGAAGCACGATCTCAGTACTACCCATAACACGCTGCCCGACCTCTCCCCAGCAAATGGGAGTCCGACACCTCCTCCCATACAACAGCTCAAAGGGTGGCATACCAATGCTCGAATGATGGCTGTTGTTGTAGGAAAACTCTGCCAAGGGCAAATACGTGTCCCAACTCCCCCCGAAATCCAACACACACGCCCGGAGCATATCCTCGAGCGTCTGAATTGTCCGCTCACTCTGTCCGTCAGTCTGGGGGTGATATGCGGTACTAAAGTGCAGCCTAGTACCCAACTCCTCATCAAACTTCTTCCAGAACCTGGAAGTGAAACGCACATCCCGGTCTGAGACAATCGAGATCGGCACTCCATGCCGAGATACCACTTCCTTCACGTATATCTCTACCAACTTCTCTGCGGAAGAGCTCTCACTGATAGGAAGGAAGTGGGCGCTCTTTGTCAACCTGTCCACAATCACCCAAATTGCATCGACTCCCCTAGCAGTCCTTGGCAATTTGGTGACAAAATCCATGGTAATCTGTTCCCACTTCCATTCAGGAACCTCTAACGGCCGCAACTTACCATGTGGTCTCTGGTGCTCAGCCTTAACCCTACGGCAGGTTAAGCACCTCTCAACAAACCATGCGACATCCCTCTTCATACATGGCCATCAATACTCCTTCCTCAGGTCTAAATACATCTTGGTGGCCCCAGGATGGATCGAGAACTTCGACCGATGAGCCTCCTCCATCAAAATGGTACGCGTCCCTCCCACAAACGGTACCCAGATACGCCCCTGAAAAGTCATAAGCCCCTGGCCATCGGTAATGAACCTCGATACCAACCCAACAACTCGCTCTTTCTTCTGCATCTCAGGCTGCACAGCCTCAGCCTGTGCCCCACGAATGGCGTCCAACACCGGAGCTATCACGGTCAATCTCAACCATATATCTCGCAACGAGGTGCTCTCCGCCCTGCGGCTTAGTGCATCTGCTACAACATTAGCCTTGCCCGGGTGGTATAGGATCTCACAATCATAATCCTTGACCACATCCAACCACCTTCTCTGTCGCATGTTTAGGTTGGGCTGATCCATCAAATACTTCAGGCTCTTGTGGTACGTGTATATCGTACACCGAACCCCGTACAGATAGTGACGCCAAATTTTAAGGGCGAACACCACTGCCCCCAACTCAAGATCGTGGGTGGGATACCTAGTCTCACGAGGCTTCAGCTGCCTCGATGCGTATGCTATCACATGCCCTCTCTGCATCAGCACTGCTCCCAACCCCAAGATCGATGCATCACAATACACCACAAAGTCCTCCATACCCTCCGAGAGGGCTAACACTGGGGCTTCGCATAGCCTTTGGCGAAGCATCTCAAAGGAGGTCTGCTGCTCTGGTCCCCATGAAAAAGCGACACCCTTTCGGGTTAACCTGGTGAGTGGCACGGCGATCTTGGAGAAATCCCTGACAAATCTCCGATAATAACCTGCCAACCCCAAGAAACTCCTGATCTCGGACGGTGACCTCGGCACCTCCCAACTCATCACTACCTCCACTTTGGCCGGGTCGACCAAAATCCCCTTCTGGTTAACGACGTGCCCTAGGAACTGGACCTCTCGCAACCAGAAATCACACTTGGAGAGTTTGGCGTAATGCCTCTCCGATCTCAGAACTCCGAGGAGCTCCCTCAAATGCTCCTCATGCTGCTCTCTGGATCTCGAATACACCAAAATATCGTCGATGAACACGATCACCGACCGATCCAACATCGGCCTGCACACTCTGTTCATGAGATCCATGAACACTGTCGGGGCATTGGTGAGTCCGAAAGGCATCACCACAAACTCATAATGCCCATAACGAGTCCTGAACGCTGTCTTCTGGATGTCCTCATCTCGCACCCTTACCTGATGATACCCCGACCTCAAATCGTTCTTGAAGAACCAAGATGCTCCCTGCAACTGATCGAACAAATCATCGATCCTCGGCAACGGGTAACGGTTCTTAACCGTCAACTTGTTCAACTCCCGGTAATCAATGCACATTCGGTATGAACCATCCTTCTTTTTGACAAAAAGGATAGGCGCTCCCCACAGTGAGCTGCTCGGCCGAATAAACCCCTTACCCAACAGCTCCTGAAGTTGCGAGGATAACTTTTGCATCTCTGGAGGTGCAAGGCGATAGAGCACCTTGGCAATAGGCGCGGCCCTCGGAACCAAATCGATACTGAACTCCACTTGCCTCACGGGAGGCACACTCGGCAACTCCTCTGGAAATACATTCGGGAACTCACGCACTATCGGAACCTCCTCAACTAACCTCGGTCTCCCTGAATCAACCCGCGTATCCATCACATACGCCACAAAGCCCTTACAGCCCTGCTGTAGACACTGCCTCACCCTAGCGGCCGAACAAAACATTGACCCAGAACGTGTACCCTCGCCGTACACCGTAAGAACTCCCCCACTAGGGTCTCGTATGGTCACCAGCTATCGCTCGCAGTCGATAACCGCACCGAATCTACTCAACCAGTCCATGCCCACAATGACACAGACATCACCCATCGTAATAGGAATCAAATCAATCTGGAACTCAACACCGAAAATCTCGAATACACACTCTCGGATCATCTCTGTGGCATAAATCACCCTCTCGTCAGCTATGGAAACTCTCAGAGGCCGGCTCAACACCTCACGACTAACACTGATATGCTGACTAAAAGCCAAAGATACAAAAGACCGACTCGCACCCGAGTCAAATAACACCAAGGCAGGTACATAATTCATAAGAAAAGTACCTACGCATAACATAATATAAGCACAATATCTCAACATCAAAATAAATACATGAAAGAATACATACCAGCCATGACATCGGCCGCTGCGCGGACCTCCTCCGCGGTCAACTGAAAGGCTCTCCCTCGTGCCCTCGGCGCTTCGGCCTTCACTGGATGACTCTCGGTAGCTCTGATGGCGGCAGGGGCAGATCCCTGAGGTGCTCCCTGTGCCGATCCCCTCAACTGCACACTCCGCCGTGGCACTTGCCGCACTTGCCACAAGTGCGGCCCCTCTGGTTCCCTGATCTCGAATCGGCGGGCTTGGCCCGCTTGGCTACCGGCTAGGACTGCGCCGGTCGCCGATCCCTCCCCTGAGACTCAGCCTCCTCCCTAGCCTGAGTCTCCATCTCTATCTCCCTCTTCCGGGCATTTTCCTAAAGCTCGGCAAATGTACGGTACGTCGAGTTCGCCACGAACTCACGTATGTCCCTCCTTAGAATGCTCAAATATCGACTCATACGTGCCTGCTCGGAGGACACGTGCTCTAGGTAGAACATCGCCCGCTCATGAAACATCCTCGTGATCACAGTAACAGACTCAGTACCCTGCTTGAGGGTCAGAAACTCTTGGGCCAAACGCTCCCTCTCCACCTGGGGAACGTACTCATCTCTGAACATAGCATTGAACCTCTCCCAGGTCACTGCTGCAAGATCAACAGGCGTATAGTGCGCCGTCACAAATTTCCACCAGTCCTTCGCCCTCAAGCGAAGCTGGTTCAGCGCGAACCAGACTCTCAAATCCTTAGGAGATGAGCAAGTGAAGAAACACCCCTCTATGTCTGAAATCCATCTCATCGCCAAAATCGAGTCCTAGGTCCCGTCACACTCCGGTGGTTTCGTGTTGCTGAACTCTCGGAACAGCAACGCATCACCACCCTGCGGCCTCGTCGTAGTTATGGCTGCAGTGGCTGCAGCAACAGCAGCCTCAGAAAGAGCAGCGTACTTCTCATCAAATGTCTCTATCAACGTGGTCTTGATAGACCCGAACATCTCTGGTATCTCTGCCCTGATGGTCGCAGCCACCTCCTCCTGGATGATCCTACAGATCTCCTCATCCCTCATGTCACTGGTCCCTGATGCCTGGCGAGTCCCGACCATGATCTTTCTCTCTGAAATACAACATAAGAATAATATCAGGGACTCGCTCGAGTATACTCACACTCAAGTACTCCATCCTACTTGTTCCCTGGTACTCCAAAGACTTGAATTGTGCACTGACTCGGTGTCTTCAGTAGTACGGGCCCAATACTACCGTCCACACCGCATCAGCGTCCACCCCAAGTCCTCATCCCAGAGTCCCAAGTCCCAAACACTCTACTCTCTTTGATCATATGATATTCGCAACAGATCTCTCAAAATCTCCTCGCTGCTACCTAACCACTCCGAAATATTCCTAGCAGCAAGACTCCTAGACTCAGGCATCACATATCAGGCCACTCTAGTCCTAATAAGAATACCTAGTCTACTCTAGCATGCATATCATAGCTCATCAGATAACATATCACATCATATATTATAACACTTATAATGATGGTATTTTGGGAAATCACCGTTCGGGCGCTGCCTGTTCATACACACAACTCTACTCTGTTCATCTCGCAAGTTCTTCTTTTGAAAACTTGTTTTATTATCAAAATAAAATTCTCAAATCCTCGGTTTGAGTTCAGATACGCCCAAAGGTGCACCCGAATCCCTCAAACCTAGGCTCTGATACCAACTTGTAACACCGTAAAATTAGAACAATTTTTCACTTTTAAAAAAACACATTTTTAATTAAACAATTCATTCACAAAATGTCATAACATCAAGTTTTCAAATCACAATGTCTCCCAAGATCAAAATACAACCAATTCCCATATGTGTGTACGAATCAAGCTGGCGCCTTCCCGCGGTCATCACTGGTACCTGAAACACATAACACTAAACACTGTAAGCATAAGCTTAGTGAGTTACCCAAAAATACCACAATAATCACATAATAGCCACTTGAGGCTGTAACTCTGTTGACCCTCTGGTCAATGTGTCTCAGTGGGGCCCTCTAGCCCCAACTCTCTGTGGGCCCTCTGGCCCTAGCTCTAGGGACCCGAAAGTCCCAACTCTGTAACTCTGAATTATGCATATCACATATCATAATAAATCACAACACATAATAACATGCAATCACACTGGCATATAACTCTATAATACTCTGTCTCTTAACTCTGTTACCACACTAGGTAAAGTATAGTGAGAAGACTCACCTCGGGTGTGTCGGTAAATATCTGTCTCGGAATAAATATGATCAAGCCTCCGCCTAATCACACAAAGTAATACATCCATAAATACAACTAAACTCAACCCTAAAGGTCAACAAGGTCAACGGTCAACTTTTGATCGGACTCGGCGAGTGCACTAGGGCGACTCGGCGAGTCTATACGTGTACACTGACTCCCTTGGATCCTCTCTTGACACGTCGAGTGTTTCCCTAACTCGACGAGTTCCACCAGGCATGAATCCCAGGACCACCACGACTCAACTCGTCGAGTCTCAGGAACGACTCAGCCCCACCCCTTGACACTCCCTGACTCACTGAGTCGACCCCTCAACTCGGCAAGACCACTCGCTGAGTGGTTACGGGCAAACTTCATGCTACTCGCTGAGTCTGTTCTTCAGACTCGGTGATTCCATGCCATGCATAAACTCAAACTCACTTTTGAGGTCAGATCTATTCCATACAAACATAGATCTGGCCTCCCTAGGCATGATAATCATGTAAAGTCCAAACCTTGGTGCTCAAACAACAACTATTTGCTCATAAATGATGTTTTAACCCCATATCTCACAACTCTAGGTCAATACTCTCATGAACCCTCATAAAGCTTAAGGAATAAAGCTTCTCTGGACCTCTATGGATCTCATCTCAACCCTCATCACAAACAGGGACGAAATGGACATCAAATCTAACCAACAAAGGGGTCAAGAAACCCTAAACCCCCATGTTCAACATACCGACAGAAAAAGGGAGCCAAATATACCTCCAAGATGATGCTCTGAGCTCCAAAATCGAAAGATGTCCACCTCCCTTGCCTTCTCTTAGCTAGAATCTCCTTTGACTTGCCAAACAAAGCTTCAAGGGTCAACAATGGCCTCTTCTCTCTCCCAAAACGCTCAAATCTCTTTAGGGTTTCTCTCTAGGGGTTGGTGGCCGCAAATGACGGCCATAAGCCCCTTTAAATAGGTCTCAAACCCTGGAAATTAGGATTTCATTAAACAACATGGACTCGCCGAGTCTACTTTTGGACTCGCCGAGTCCAGACGCGAACCCGCGCCCAAAACCGCGATCCTACTTGGCGAGTTTGGACTCCAACTCGCCGAGTCTCCTCACAATTCACCCAAAAATACAAGAATAAATAATACCTGGAAATCTGGGGTGTTACATATTCCTTACACCATTTCCCTTTCTCCTCTCTCCTTTATTGAAGCCATCTTGCATCCCGAGCCCCGACAACCTCGTACGCTGACCGTTTCTGCTCAGATTACATAAAATCACGCTACTAAGGTGAGTTTCACGGCCCCACTTTCTAATATTTTCGGGGGAAAATGCATGCTAAATATTATATATACATTATGATTATGTCTATATGATAGTGTATCAGTATCAACGTAGATAGTTATAATAACCGGGATATAGTTATTTCGTATCAGAAAGTATACAGCTATCGTAAAGTTGTTAGCATGTTATTGTTATAGTAGTATACTAATGTAGATCTTGAGTTATACTTAGGATTCTATATATATGTTGTGTGCGATATAGTTCCAAAGTTATATTCAGAAGTTCTATATGTTAATTTATAAAGTATGTTATTATTGTTAGTTTTATGACAAGATAAAACTTGGTATGTTATATGTTGTTGTTGCTATTGGTTTTATGTCAAGATAAAACCTGGTTTTACTTCTAGTTATAGATGTTATACTGCCTAAATGTTATGAAGTTAGGAGTACTATTTAAAAGCATAGTCTAGTAACTTAGGGTTTTCGACATGAAAATGTTTTTGTTGTTAGGACTATAGAACGCTGTCAAAGTCTACATAAGCTACCTCATTCATCAACTAAGATTGGGGATATTAGTTGAAGTCTTCTGAGCTATAACCGTTAATCTTCTGTGAGCGAGGAAGTCGCGTATGAATAAGATACGGGTTGACGACTACACTCATGGTTGTTAATTACAACTCAAGACAAGCGAGTGACGATCCGTTCCTTTTATTTGTTATTGTTCCGGCATCGATGAAGCGCGTATTATTGTTTCTCATGGTAAATCATGAGTGTATTGTTTCTCGTGGTAAATCATGAGTGTATTGTTTCTCATGGTAAATCATGAGTGTGTTTTGTCAGACGTTTTGTTGTCAAGCAGTGGTTACAGACTCATGGTAGCAACCTGTTAGAAACATTATACTTTGTCGTATACACGTATTAATGTTAAGTATAAGTTTCTCCCTACTTATACCCTTGGTTCTACTTGTATATTGAGTAGATAATTATACCAAACACACATACTCGTATAGAATTGAAATAGATTTATACGTAGCGGTTTTACTCATATAGAATTGAAATAAGATTTATACGCAGCGACTTTTGTTTGTATGGAATTACAAACACTTATATTCATAGTATATGAGACTTATAGGTAAACTACTTATTTGGGAAGTAAAAATTTATACCTAGGATATATATACTAAACGTTGGAGAGTCAAAATGATACTTTCAAAACTATACTTTGAACTTAGAAAAAGTATTATATTTATATGAAGTCAAAACCTGTGAACTCACCAACTTTATGTTGACGTATTTTTAAATGCATTTGTCTTCAGGATGTTGATAAGTATAATACGAGAAATGACGTTACACCGCCCGGTGTTTCCACCGACGGCCCGGGTGTGACAGATTGGTATCAGAGCTATTACCTATAGTGAATTAGTACTTTCTTAGGAAACCACGAGTATAGTTTAGGGCTTACTCTGTTAGGTTTGGGTATATCAATTAACCTATAAATAAAAAGTATTATTAAATTATACTACTGAAGGTCTACTTACGGGAGCGGTGACAAGGATATACATGTCGATTTGGGTTGTTGGATTTCAGAACGGCTATATGTTAAAAGGATCCTACCCACCGACTGTCCTGTCTGGCTGGTGCCTTATCAGCTAGACCTGAAGTAACAAACAATAATTAATAATACCCGTGAATACAACAAACACAAAGATATAGAGTTATGTATGAACTCAGTCCCGCAATGAGAACACATGTATAACCCAATAATATAGAAAACCTAAACCCTCGATGGTAATACAACGTAATGTTTTAGGACAAACTACTCAGTCGAGTTTTATTGTACATGGGCCGAACCACAACTAAACGTAGACTGATCACCTATGTTTAATTATGGTCAGACCGATGCACAACTAAATTTGGATACGGTGGTTGATAGACTAAAACACCTGAAGATTCTAGAAGATTAAAGATAGATCTCAGATCAAGATACCTTCAACTTAGAGTACAAGAAGAGGATGTTCTGAAGAAAACATTTAGGACTAGGTATAGTCATTATGAGTTCCTAGTTAACCTTTGGATTGACCAGCGCTCCAACAATGTTCATGGACCTCATGAATAGTTTTTTTAAACCGTACTTGGATAAATTTGTGATAGTGTTTATCAATGTTATATTTATATATTCACGAACCAAGGAAGAACACAGCCGACACTTGCAAATAATCTTGGAACTACTAAGAAAAGAAAAGTTGTATGCCAAATTCTCCGAATGTGAATTTTGGACTAGAGAAGTACAAATTTTTACATGTAGTTAGTAACAAAGGGATTCATGTCGAACCCTCCAAGATTGAAGCAATTAAAAATTGGGAAGCGCCGGAGACGCCAACAGAAGTGTGTCAATTCTTAGGACTTGATGGCTATTACCAAAGATTCATAGAGAATTTCTCCAAAATATCCAAGCCGCTTACAACACTAACCCAGAAGGATACGAAGTTCAACTGGGAAGACAAACAAGAAGCTGCTTTTAAGAAACTGAAGCAAATGTTATGTAGTGCACCAATCCTATCCCTTCCAGAGGGGATAGAAGATTTCTTCGTACAATGCGACACATCAAATCAAGGATTGGGATGTGTGTTAATGCAAAGAGAAAAGGTTGTCACCTACGCATCACGACAACTTAAGGTGCATGAGAATAATTACACTACCCATGATCTTGAATTCGGAGCTGTAGTTTTTGCACTAAAAATCTGGAGACATTACTTATACGGTACTAAGTGTACTATTTTTACCGACCACAAGAGTCTCCATCACATCTTCGACCAAAAAGACCTTTGTTGATTTCATTTATGTTGCGTCTTGGGCCTTACATTTTGTATCCGGATTGGGCCTTTCCATCCGTGTCTATCTAGATTAGATTCGTTGTTATCTAGATTAGCTGTTAGGGTTATAGTATATATATATATATATATATATATATATATATATATATATATATATATATATATATATATATATATATATATATATATATGCATGCATGTATGCGTATATTGATGACGGTTGTTAATCACGTAGATTTTTGTAACCCTAAACACCTCTACAGATTGAAGTTCTTTATCGATCTCTTCTGAGGTGTTATCACACTAATCATACGACATATTCAGTGCCATACTTGTGTTCTTTGTTACGTTCTTATTCAATATCCTGCTTAGAATCATACGATCCTAAAAGAACTTTGTTCTAACAATTGGTATCAGAGCAGGAGATTATGTGATCAATACACATTAATTCTGTATTCATAATACTTTAGGGTTTCCGCTTTTATCGTATAAATAGAAGTCGTCGTCTTCATATCGATGACTACTTTGTTTTTGATAAAACCCTAATCTCCAGTTTACAAGTTTGATTCTAGCAGCTCACCATGTCTCACGATGATTCGCATACAAACCCCATAAACATCTCAAATAGCATCGGATCAACAACCAGAGTACCCATACTCTATACTCAAGACTACGAAGTATGGGCTCATCACTTTGAAGATTACGTGGTTGGATCTGAAGACAATGGCTATCTCATCTGGGAAGCTATCACTCGTGGACCGTTTGTACATTTGGGAACAAACGTGACTATAAAGTCGCAAACGGATTACAACAAGCTGGTGATGGATGTTGAGAAGATGCCACAGGATGAGAAGGACAAGCTCTTGTGTAACGTTAAAGCCATGCGAATGATAAGATTCGCCCTGCAATCTAACACCGTTCGACTAGTAGGTTCATGCACAACTGCTAAAGAGATCTGGGATAGGTTGAAGGAACTTTACTCAACTGATGAAGACCTGGAACACTCCATTCAAACTCTGTTGTTGTCAGGATTTGGAGTTTTCGAACATAAACCTGAAGAGAAGCTTGTACAGACCTTTGATCGGTTCAATCATCTCCTCAGTAAGATGATTAAGCATGGGATAGAGAGAAAGATGATCGAGCAGAAAGTACTGTTCATGAACGGGCTGAGACCAGAATGGATGGCTATGGTTTCCACTGTGAAGGCGCATGAACATTTCAAATCGTACTCGCTGGCGAAACTAGTAGGTATACTAAAGTCTCATGAAAGTGCTGTAACCAAGGAAGTGAAAGTGATCTCTGGTGTAGGATCGTTGGCTCTTGTTTCTAAAGGAAAAAGTACTGCAGAAGAAGAAGAAGAGTCAGACATGTCATAATGCGACCTTACAAGTGAGGAGTATGCCATGATGGTCACAAATCCAAAGAAATTTGCAAGAAGAAAATTTCCCGTCAGCTAGAACCAAAACTGGCAAGGAAGTTATAGTTCTGAAAAGATGAAGGATGAACCGAAAGTCTCCTCTCAAAAGGATGAAGAGAAAAAGGATAGCAAGCTTGCTGGAGACTCTAGATACGACTGCAACTATTGTCACGGCAAGAAAAATTTTGCCAAAGATTGCATGTTGAGAAAGATGGCTGAGAAAAGAGAGGATGAAGATGATGAGGCGTATTATATGCGAAAATTAGAAGAAGTAAAGAAGAAAAAGGCATCCAACAGCTCGATGAATGCCTTAATCGTACAGGAGAATGCAAGGGAAGATGAGTTCGGTGGCGTAGAAGTCTGGTCAACCGACTCTGAAGACGAGGAGGTAAGAAGGCCCACTCATGGAAAGGCATATGTGGCAAAGAATGAAGGTTCGGGTGGAAAGTGCTTTATCGTCACTGCTGGTCCATCAACCGAAAGTGCAAATACGGAACCGAACCTGACAGAAAACAAGTGCTTGCGACCAAGCCAGTGAGTGAGAAGATCAACGACTGCGATCGATTGATCAAAAAGGTACATTCTATTCTAGAGTCTCTTAAAATCTCAAAAGCTGATTATCAAGAAGAATTAAATGAATTAAACTTTAAATTCTCTAACCTAAGTAGTAGCCTCATGCAAACCCGCTTAGCAATTTCTAACCTAACTGACCAACTCGGCAGGGTGTCTTCAAAAATTGAGGAAAGGAGAATGTGGATTGAACTGAAGGAATCGGAGTTAGTTAGAGCTAGGGACGAATGTATTTATTTGCAAATGGACAATTTAAAGTTATTAAAACAAAGAAATGTTTTCTATTTAATTGTGAAGCGTCTTTATACTAACATTGCTCAATTACATTTAAGCTGTGAAATTGGCAAGAAAATTCATAAAATGATTTTGCCCTTTCTTGAATTTAAGGAAGATGAAGTTATAGCAGAATGTGAATCAGAGGTGTCCTCTGAAGAGACATCAAGTTCGTATAGGCTAGGTTTGGATAAAATAGAAACTTTCATCGATTCTAAGGAACATAAGAGTATGTTAAAAAATATCTTAGATGAAAATGATAGGCAAAAGATTAAAACTGAAACTATACAAAGATTCGATCTGTCAAATGCCAAAATTGTTCAAGAGAATAAAATAAACTTAGATAATTCGTCTGAATTTGATGCGGAAAGCGAGATGAGTGAAATCTCAATAGAGGATGAAGTTGATTGCTCGAAGTTTATGAAACATGAAACCGAGAATGAAAAACCTCTTATATCAGAAAACTCCATTGAGTTTGCTCGTCTATCAAAAGAACAGAAACGAAAACTCAAGGAAAAGGCCTTGGTCTATCAAAAGGTTCAGACCGTGCCAAATCAGGTTTATGCTGTGACTAAGGTCACTCAAAGGCAAACGACAGAATTAAGAATCATAGTTGACGAAGATAACGCTAAAGGATGCGAAGACTATTTCTGATCTACTCCTATTGACAATGCAGATGAGATTGTGGGACTATTTGAGAAAACCACTTGGAGAGTCAAAGGTAGATACATACCAGAGCCCATCAACAAACCCTCCAGTTTCGATATTCCAGGCTCAAGTGGAACCAAAGATGTTCCTGAGGAACCAATGGTTGAACCTGATGTTCCAATCAAGAGGGAAGAACCGAAAGCTCAAACTAAGAAGAGTACAGAATCTAAAATGAAAGGTAAGACAATTGTAACTCAGAAGGAGAAACCAAAGGCCAGCTTCAATATTCACAAATCTCAGAAGGAGCTAGCTGAACAGAAACGCTTGAGAATTCAGAGATATGCCACGAATCTGCATGAAAGGAAAAAACATTGGAATTCTCAAAATCCCAACAATGAGCCTCTCAGGAAAGGATCCATGGACAAGGGAAAGGAAAAGTTGAAGGAAAATTTTAGTCCAAATTCCTACTATTCCAACTCCCAGAACCGAAAGTCATGTCTCGGTCCTGAACCCACTTTTAGTCCTCGACCCAGACTCGGTCCTCGACCTAGATTCGGTCCTCAACCCAGATTCGGTCCTAATCCTAGTAATGGATCCTCCAAGTCCCAAGTTGAAACAAATTCTTTAAAGGACATCAAAGGAAAAGAAAAGCTAGTATCAGACTTTGAGAAGGAAAATAAGAAATCCTCTTCTAAACCTAGGAATCAAACGAAAAATCCTAAACCATCAAAAACAACCCCAACTGATACACTAAAATTTAAAGAAGATAAAACAAAAATCAAGGTGTATACCATTAAAAGAAAAGATCAAACCACTCTCATTAAACGAACCTTTTTAGTTGATGTTTCTGCAGTTATTCCTTTCTCTGTGAAAAACTCACCAGGACCCAAGAAACTTTGGGTTCCTAAATCTGCTTCAATTTGCAGGTAATCAGTGACGAGCAGTTTGACGACGAATGGTATAAAGACAGTGGCTGCTCGCGTCACATGACAGGGAGGAAGGAGGAGCTAAGAGAGTTTCGGTCCCTGAAAGATGGTGGGTCTGTGAAGTTTGGAAACAATTCCTATGGAACAATCAAAGGATACGGCATGATAACAAATGGAGACTTCTCGATCATAAAGGTGGCTTATGTAGAAGGATTGCAACACAATCTCATCAGCGTGTCACAATTAGTTGTTGGCACGGGTTTGAAGGTATCATTCGATGATGAGGGGTTTGAGATAGTGGAAAAACAATCCAAGAAGGTACTGCTGAAATCTGCACGAAAGGGAGAGATGTACCCTCTGAATCTTAATCCAATTCGAGGGACACCAACTATCTGTCTGCTGTCAAAGGCAAACACCGATGAAAGCTAGTTATGGCATCGACATCTATCACACATGAATTTCAAAGACATCAACAAATTAGTGATTGGTGATCACTTTCGAGGCCTTCCTCTTCTCAAGTTCGAAAAGGAGCATTTATGTGCAGCATGTGAGATGGGTAAACAGAGCAGAAGAAGCCATCCTACACGCATCAATACTAAGATAGTGGAAGCACTTGAACTGTTACACATTGATTTATGTGGACCTTCTGCTATAGAGAGTATCGGTAGAAAAATCAGATGCTACTCCCAAGCTGAAGGCATTCATCAAGCAAATAGAAGTACAACTAAAGAAAACGGTCAGAAACATCAGAAGTGACAATGGTCTGGAATTCAAGAACAAGGATTTTGAGGACTTTCTGGCTGATAAGGGGATAACTCACAATTTTTTGGCCCCTTATACACCACAGCAGAATGAGATTGTTGAAAGACGAAACCGCTCGTTATGTGAAGCAGCCAGAACCATGTTAAGTTTCGCTTCCCTACCTTTATACTTCTGGGCTGATGCAATTGCCGCTGCATGCTATACTCAGAATCGGTCCTTGCTCAACAAGAGATTCTCCATAACTCCTTATGAGATCATCAACAATAGGAAGCCGAATGTCAAATTTTTGCATATCTTCGGTTCAAGGTGTTTCATTTTTAATTCTAAAGAGAACCTAAATAAGTTTGATGTTAAAGCCGATGAGGGCATATTTCTGGGTTACTCTCTGTCATCAAAAGCATACAGGGTGTTGAATAAGCTTTCCAAAACAATTGAATAGACTTATTATGTCACCTTTGATGACAATTACATGCAGAAGGTTCAAAGGACTGAAAGTGCCTTAGGAGACATATTCCCAGAATCTGGACAGGTCTCGGTTCCAATATCCAACCTGTTTGAGGAATACATTCGGTTATTCGATGAACCAGAAAAAGCAATACATTCAGAGGCAACGGCAACAGATAACAAACTCGATAATCTTAAGAAGATCATAGAGGAAGCTACTAAAGAGATGGAAAGCAAACCACCAAGTACTAACTCATCAATAGGCTCTCCAAACAAAGATTCAACGTTGCAGGGGGGGATCTCTACAACCTCACAGACAAGCGGAGCTTCTGTTGAGGTGGAGAATCCAAGTTCATATCCTACATCTAAAGGTTCATATGATAGAGCAAACATTGATCCAAAACAACCAAGTGATAGTCAAATCGAGGGGGGAAACCAACTTCCACAAGAAATGCAGACTCTGATGCTGACAGAGATTTCACTTCGCCAGTCGAGGGGGAGAAGGAGAAAGAAAGTGATAGTTCTACTGACGAAGGTGAGGGTGATATGTCAGATGTTGAAATAGAAGTAGAAGCTGAATTGAATCCAGAATATGATCCAAGCTATCCTCCATTAGTGAAATGGGCAAAAGACCATCGCAAAGAACAAATTATTGGTGAAACCTCAGAAAGTGTTCTGACTCGATCTTAACTGAAGGCTAAACAAACTGCATTATTCTCTAAAGTGGAATTTTGTATGTTCAATTCGTTTATTTCCAAAATTGAGCCGAAAACTGTAAATGCTGCACTTGATCATTCAAATTGGATTCAAGCAGTGCAGGATGAGCTCCATGAGTTCGAACACAATAGAGTTCGGAGGTTGATTCCTACACCGAAAGATGCTTCTGTTGTCGGCCTGAAATGGGTGTTTAGAAATAAGCTGGACAAAGAAGGGAATGTCATTCGTAACAAGGATCGGTTCGTTGTAAAAGGTTATTGTCAAGAATAAGGGATAGATTATGAAGCAACCTTTGCTCTAGTAGCAAGGTTAGAATCTGTCAGAATCTTTCTTGCATATGCTGCTCACAAGAACTTCGAAGTTTTCCAAATGGATGTCAAATGCGCTTTCTTGAATGGAGAATTAGAAGAAACCGTTTATGTTGAGCAACCGCCTGGTTTTGTGAATGAAAAATACCCTGATCATTGCAATGTGTTGGATAAAGCTGTCTATGGGCTAAAACAAGCACCGAGAGCCTGGTATGAAACGCTAACTCGCTTTTTGAAAATGTCAAAATTTAAACAAGGTTCGGTTGACCCAACCTTCTTTCGTAAGAAGGAAGGAGAACATTTGATGATTTTTCATATTTATGTTGATGATATCATCTTCGGCTCCATGAATCCTAGCTTAACAGCTGAATTCAGGAAGTTGATGAAGACTAAATTTGAAATGATCACAATGGGTCCAATTAACTTTTTCCTTGGTTTGAATATTAGACAGGGACCAGAAGGTATCTTTATAAACCAGGAAGCATACACCAAGAACTTACTGACAAAATTTGGAATGAAGGGTGACTCAAAAGTGAAGGTTCCTATGGCATTTGGCACTAAGCTAACCCCATCTTTGGAAAAACCTGTTGTGGATATAACACTTTATCGTCAAATGATCGGGTCCCTTATGTATCTAACAGCTAGTAGATCAGATATTATGTTTGCTGTTTGTTACTGTGCCAGGTTTCAAGCCAATCCAAGAGAACCTCACATGCTTGCTGTGAAGAACATTTTTCGATATCTGAAGAAAACTTCATCTCTCGGTCTCTAGTATCTTGCAAAATCTGGATTCTTCATCCAAGCCTTCTCTAATGCTGATCTAGGAGGATGTGGACTGGACAGAAAGAGTACTACAGGTGGATGCCAATTTCTTGACGAGAAACTTGTTAGTTGGCAGTCCAAGAAACAAACCTGTGTTTCATTATCCACAGTCGAAGCTGAATATATTGCTGCAGCATCATGCACCTCTCAAGTGGTTTGGATTCAAAGTCAACAAAGAGATTATGGGCTAAGTATGAAGAAGATTCCTCTTTATTGCGATTCTGAAAGTGCAATTAGGATTTGTCATAATCCAGTGCAACACTCAAAAACAAAGCATATTGCACTTCGGTATAATTTCATCAAGGATCATGTAGAAGATGGGAACGTGGAAGTACACTTTGTACGATCTGTTGATCAACTGGCTGACATCTTTACTAAAGCCTTACCAGAAGCAACCTTTAACAAAATCTTACAAGGATTGGGCATGATGGAAGGAGATTCGGTACCGAATCCTCAAAACTCTCATTAAAATTAGACAACCGAAATGGACAAACCGCTCGGTCTATTTCGGCTCTAGACTTTTAAGGAACCGAAATGGACAGACCGCTCGGTCTATCTCGGCTCCGTAATTTTCTGGAACTGAAATGAACCGAACGCTCGATCTATTTCGCTTCACTCATTTGAAATAAGGTTTCGGTTGTATATTCTGTGCATATCTCTCTTTTGATTTGAACTTAATTATTTTATCTTTCTGTTTTTATTCTTTTTCAAAAATTTCAAAAATTCCAAAAATATTTTATTTTTCTGTTTTTATTCTTTTTCAGAAAATTTCAAAATTTCCAAAAATATTTTATGTTTCTGTTTTTATTCTTTTTCAGAAAATTTCAAAATTTCCAAAAATATTTTATCTTTCTATTTGTATTCTTTTTAAGAAAATTTCAAAAATTCCAAAAATATTTTATCTTACTATTTTATTTTATTTTTGTTTGTCTCGTATGTTTGTCTGTTTGGCTTGTTTGGTGTGTTTCTTTACTTTTCATAGGTGATATGAATACCCGTATAATCGACTGTGGATCTAAGGAAGGTAAGATTCAATTTCAAAATGAACTAGTTAAGGGTCCCTAGAAGCATGATGATGCATGTTGTCTTAAGCCTCTATGATCTTGAGCAGGCCTTAATAATTCGATTAACACCCATCGTTTCTTCCAAATCAGGCTAATTTAGATTACTCGATCTATAGCTACCTTACTCTTCTCATATGAGTAAAGAGTTTCTCTGCTTTGTCAGGATTATCTAGCAGAAGGTACATTCGGTTCTTTAGCCACCTCCTTATATTCTCCATCTACTTTCGATTCATCAACGTAACCCTTTAGACTCTTAGTCTTTACCACTGAGGTTTATGGTTATACATCATCTATGTTTTTTGATCTTAGATACGTATACCACGTGCTGAGTGAAACCTAATATCCAACACCAAAAATGGATTGACGGTGAATTATATATTCAAGAACTTACTGGTTACCTGAGGAAATCTATTTTTATTTTTGTGTGATCTTTTATGAAATTGTCTACTACCAAGGCATTTCTTCCCAAAGAGATCCAGTTTTTTTTTTGAGATTTCTGATTTCTCTATAGTCACTAAAACAATAAAACCCACCTACCTGTTCTACAGACCACATCGGTCTCACATGTACTTCTTCCAACGTTCGGTTTTATGTTGAAACTCGGAGTTCGGTTAAAGATAAGCTACCCTAAGCCTATGATTAAAAGAAGCCTTTCAATGTTTATTAACAAACAATCGATGGTATTTTTCGGGAAACCACACAAGCACTTCAAGTCTCTCTTGACTTTGAAGGAAGTGATTCTTGCCCGGAATCCTCTGCTTTCTGTCTAATTATAAGACATCACTCACATCCCAAACACATTTGATTTGTTTCTTTATCTTTGTCACACTTATGCACGAAAAATTTTATTTTCCAACATTCTGGTTACTGTTTGGCTTGAGTTTTGGATTATTTATTGTAACCAAACGAGGGGCTAATGTGGAATTTTAAACGTCGATTGAAGATAAGATTTAGGCGCGTGAACTTGAACGGTTTCTAAAGCCATGCGTGCTGACGTATACCTGGGAGTAACCAAACTATCACATCGCGTTTTTTCAGGCGACGTTTAGTGATCTCATCATAATCATCACGGTTTTCTCTCTCCAGGCAATGGTATATAAAGGGTTGAACATCTTATTTGTCTTTTACTAGCATTCAATTCTCTCAAACTTACCAACATTCAAGTCTCTCAAACGACGAGTAAACAGTGTTCATCATCTTCTTCATCCATCAATGGCGACTTCCTCTTCAGTACATGAACACACGGCATCATCATCCTTGCTTACCATTAAACCTAACCAAAATATGATCATTGAACTTAATTCGTTCTTATATGACTCATATGCTGCAGGTTGTGGAATGTTTAAAATATTCCCCCCTGGTTTTAGCCCTAACCCAGGTTGAAGCAGTCCCAATGTCGCTGTTATCATAGGTTTATTCCATGGCGACTTATGACAAAAACAAAGATCGTATCTATTTTATCATCCACGACAAGAAGGCTTCGGTTTCAAAGGTGAAGTTCTGATCGATTTTGCATCTTGCAGTCGATTCTTCTGTCATCTCGCCGGACTTCATCACCACATCTCAGCTATTTTCAATGATGTACGAGATGGGGTATACCGATGTGCTAACAACCACTACCAAAGTCAAGAAATCTTGTTTACCCTCTCAGTGGAATCGCTTGCTCACTCTACTGATTAAGGGTTTAGCAGAACGATGTGGTGGTTCCGATACTACTAGCAAGGGTTTTCTCGCCATTCTTTACGGCCTCTACAACGGGATCAATCTTGATTATGGCTCTATAATCTGGTATCAGGTGGTGCATAGTCTCAATACATCGACACGGCATTCTGAAGTTTCATGTGGGCGTTTTTGGACTCTGATTATAAGGAAGGCAATTAATTCTTTAGAGATTCCGATCATGCAGGATGCTCTACTTGCTTCTGTTGCCATATTCCATACAAAGAAGATAATTCTCTCTGATCCACTCAAGTTTCCTCATTGTGGAATGATTCCTGAAACTATGTATCGTGGCGTTACAAAAAAGAGCAATGTCTTGGCTGACTATAGGAAACTTCCTCCTATCGGACCAAGAGTTATGTCTCCAGAGCAGCAAGCAGCTTTGGATGCACTAGAAAAGCCTACCAACAGAGGAAAGAGGGTTTCAAAGAAAGAGGATCCTGAGGAACGTAAGTCCAAGAACTCTAAACGCAAGTCTGGTGAAGGAGATACTTCTCAACCGAAACAAAAGAAGATAAAGAAGATGGCTCGCAGTCCTAGAGGGAACACTCCTCCAAGCACAGATCATGCAGATGAGCAAAGTCAGGAAGAAGAGGTTCATCATGTCTCACGCCGAGAGCCTACTCCTCCACGATCTCCTACTCCACCAGAATCTCCAAATCACAACAGAGTTCCAACTCCAACCCAATCGCCGAAATAGATTGTTCCACTTTCTGTTCCCCCTGTTACTACACCCCTTACCACTCAAGCAACAACTTTGCCAACCCCACCACCAATTACTTCTGTTCCTATTTCTACTATACCCTTATCTTCTCCACTTATAATCGAATCCACAACCACTACCATTCCCAAATCCACCGTGGAAGTCAATGTATCTGATACAGGGGCTACTACTGTGACTGAAACTCCAATCGTTACCAAACTACCTTCACCAACCCCATCATCTGATTCTGGTGCTACGCTTGGGGGAGACGATGAAGAATTTGAATCAATCTACTACAGTCCTTACCGACTTCAAACTGATGATGAGACTGATGCTCCTGTCACAAGTCAACAAATACAGGGCATTCATGAGAAGTTGGATCGATTGCTTGCCGACAGCAAAGCTTATGGTGGTGTTGTTCTTAAAGTATTTCTGGAGACAGCCATTAAGTAGTATACTTTGGCAATTGACAATTCTACGAAGGCAGTTAATGACTCTACCTCCACCTATAAGCAGGCCACCAAAGACGTTTCTGAGATTGTTCATACAACTCAGATTTTTCTTGAGTCGTTAAAGTCTCATGCTGACACCCATGCAGCACACTATCAATCCTCTATGGACTCCTTTTCTAAGTCCCTTCACGATGAAACTACTAAGTTTGAGGTTGTACGCTCTGAGCTTAAAACAGAAACCACTTCTTTCTTAAAATCAGTGGATTCTCGTTTTGATGTTCTTGCTGCTAATCTTGCAACAGAGGGTGCTTTGAAGGAGGATTTGGTTAAAAAACAAGCAACAATTGATGTTCAGAAAGTGCAGCTGGCCCAGGCAAAGAAAGAAATTTCTTTGTTGAAAGTTCAGAGGGCTATTTATAAAAGTTGTGCAGGAGATGTAAAAGATTTGCTGACAAATTTGCTTGAAGAGCATGATCCGATCTTAAGTTTGACTATTCGGAATCATCTTCAATCCAAACTCCTTCCAGCCATTGCAATTTTAAGTGAAACGAAAGGTGTTTCGGAGGGGGTTGTACCTCCAAAACAAGGGGGAGAGAGTAGTGCTCGTTATTTTGTTCAACCGAGACCGATTGTAAAGACAGAAGATGAATAACCGAAAGTCACAACAGAACAGAACCGAAGGTTAATTTAGCTTCGGGTTCTGGTTCTCAATCAAAGCAGAAAGGTATTAATGATGACAGTGAGAGTGATGTTGATGAAACTATAGTCGATGCTCTAAAACGAAAGAAAACAAACAGAGAGCTTGATGAAACAATGAAAGTGGTTAGTGAAGCAGAGGAGCAGGAAAAGAAAAATAAGGAAGAAGAGGATGTCTTGCAATGCAAGAAGGCTTTGTTTCCTGAGTGGAACAGAGACACACTTATCAATCAAGCGATTGAATTTCCTTCTGTTTATTGGTTGGAACCAGTTGCTTCATTTGATTGTGATAACTCTAAAGACTCGCAGTTATATATGCCTATTACCATAAAAGCTTTTACATTTCACTGCTTTGAGGCGACTGTTGAGTTTCCACATCCACACCCGAATGTTGACAGGGAATTGATCAATTTTTACTTGAAGTATCGTCAACCGCAGTACTTATCTTGGAGTGCACAGAAGATTATAAAAGTTAAGGTACTGAAACCTTCACCTGCTGGGAGATTCGTAAATGTCAATTTCAAAATTGATGGGTTTTGGCTATAATAACATCCTATGTGCTCATCCAAACCCTAATGCTTGGATCTAGGTTTCTCTATTGTACATTCAAGTTATCCAAGACTATAAATCCTAGTTCTAGCATACAAGTAATCATATTAACATAAGAAAGGGTTTAAGATATTACCTTGATTGTTATATAGCAATAACAATCTCAAATCCTTCTTGTATTGACTTTAGAAAGCTTAGAGTCACAAATGTCACTCCTCTAATGGTTCACAAACACCAAGAGAAAGAGGATGAATAAGAGAAGAGAAAGAGGCTGCCCAAAACTTGTGGAAACCCTAGAAGGAAGCTTGTCCACGTTTTTGGAGCATAAGGGTTCTATATATAGTGAGGCTATTAGGGTTATCTAACAAGGAAACCCTAATTTGGATGCTTAAGCCCTAAGCAACCCATGGACTCCTTTCCTTAAAGGCCTTGGACGATTTCTAATGGGTTTCCCCATAGAATTCGTCCACTCCTTAATATAAGGCAATCCATAGCCCAAATTGCAATTATCTTATAATTACAATTCCAGTCCCTTAAGTTTAATTAATCTCTTTTAGTCACAAACTTAATTCTTATTAATTCTTGACTAATATTAATTAAACAATATGATTTCTCCTTTAATATATTATTCCCATAATATATTAATAAATCATATTTAATCCTTTCTCTCCATAATTCATCCTATCAAGTTGCTTTGGTGAAGGCAACCTAAGAGGACCATGCACCATCGGGTCAAGTACATACCAAAATAGTTATGGACTTAGACACTAATCCAACAGTCTCCCACTTGGATAAATCTAATAACTATTATGCGTATGACTTCAGATCCTGATCTGCAATCGTAGCTTTCCAAAGCCGTTATCAACTCTGATCCTATCAGATACACGTGTCCTTAAGATAAGGGATCATATATTCCTCCATTCTATATATCGTATAAGATATGATTTCTAATCATTCTCTCTATACTATTTCTCGACTTCCGATTTATGACGACCGACTAATTGAACAAATCAAATTAGCCCTAGCCCGGCCAAGCATTTACGTTTTTCATCACTAAATCTTCGAGGGGCCCAAAGATATCGCTTTTATCCTACTTTGAATAAAAGGAACGAATAAACTTTGATTCAATGCTCGCTTGCACTTACTCACCGAATCACACACAACAATATGTTTTATAACACCAAGTTACTGGTGCATTTACATATTATCAATGTGCAACCGATTTGCAAGATACAACTCACACATCTCGGTTTCAAGAATATAAGATGTTATCGTCTCACCAATCACTCGTGATACAATTCATGGAGTGATCCAAGTGAGTGTGCGTTTAATCCAATGCTCAAATCATATTCATAAGCACTCATGAACGTTGCAGCAAACGTTTGCTTATGTCTAATACTCTTTAGACAATCCACACACCAATTCACGACAGTCTTCATTCATACCTACTTCCAACATATGAACGACTGTGGCCCGTTTGAATAATTTGACTGTTCTTAACCAATTAAATTATTCAGGAAGTCAAAACATGCAAAGTGAAACACAAGAATAATACTAATCCCATATGGCCTCAAACCTTTGAGCATAAATAAAACACCTTTTATTTATCACCATATCGATTACTCATTATTTGTTGTTTTGGGTAATCAACTTCTTACTCGAATTATTACTACACTTGTCACATGCTCCTAGCATGCACACAATGTTTACCTATGGTTCTTACTTTGTGAAATAGATCAAATGAACACATTTCCAATCATACTCATTTCACAACTCCCAATCCTTTTCACAAGTGAAAGAATATCAAATTCTTGACACTTATCGAATATGTTAGATTCTAACATTTTACGCAATGATCCTTTTGTAATATCACTGCACTAAAGTCACAATGACTATTGCCAATGAAATTACAAAGTCCTTTATCGGAGACAATTCCATAGATGTGATGTCTCTCACTCAAAGTACATTCCTTTGAACATCCTTTTGCATAAAAGTTTCTAATCTAGACATTGATTCTTAATATCCAACTCCCAATATGGAAAACTTTCCATACTTACCATATAACAACTCATTCTTAATAGAATCTTATCTATTCATAATAATGTCGATATGGTCCATCCAATACTATACTTCCAACTACTCACAAGCGACCAATCCTCGGCGAACTTTGGATTTTCCTTTGATAGTTGTTTAATTATCTTAGTCAAAACCAATACTTGTCCTTTTTCCCTCTAAATGCGCTAGACATTTGGAAAATTTTAGAATGGTCAAATATTATAGCATTTGCAATCGATCCTATACCCGAAGCGTATGGGACACGATGTATAATGTCTTACATACAGATTTGATACTTTATCAATCTTCTGCCACAATATTTTATGTGCTACGTTCTCAAAATTCGAACTATGAAGAGGAATGCCGTAATCATAATCGATTTTGGAGAACACACTATGTATCCTTGACTAAATTTATTAACATTCAACAACCTAAGCCTTTAGATTTGAAATGAAGCATAATATTCTCTCCCTTAATTATAGCAAAACAACTATTCAACCCTTACAACGTTGCAAGGTATGACTCTTGTTTTCTATAATTAATACTGCTAACTTGCAATACTTGCCTTAATAATCATACAATCATAACATTTATGCTCCCACTATCAAGATGATTATTATAAACATAACACTTATGCTCCCACTAGCTTTGACATGTATTCAGAAACCATCTTAACTTCCAGAAAAACAATGCCTATTGAATTTCTTTAAGTTCATATTTCTAATACCTAATGCTTTGATAATATTTTATCAAGGCTTCTTAAACCTATACACCTTTGCCATAGATAGCTCATATGTGTGTCTAAACAATTCAGACTATTGCCAAATCTCACAATTCGAATCATGGAAAGGGATACTGTAACCATAATCGAATTCGAGGTCCTTGCCTCTTATGCATTCAAATGAGAACTCATAGAACTCACATGCATAATTAACTCAATTAGAACGGCACAGAAACAAAATAATGTCAACACGATAGGTTGTAAACCTCAACTTGTGTGCTAGTGATGATTGATAAGGTTTATTTTGATTTGTTCTTGAACCTTTTCGAGATCATTAAGACTCCCACTGACTCCTTGACATATAAGATTCTCTTGTCAATAAACATTTCTTGACAAACAAATATTCAAGAGTTAGTGTAGTTTTTATCAAAACACTTCATAAATTGGTCCTAGTTGGTCTTTGTCTTATCCAAGACATCACAACTTTCCACATTTGATGAATGTTATAAACCTTCTTAATACTTATCACTCAATTTCACAATCTTAACTCTAAGACTTGTTTTGGAACGAAGTATGATTGACTCCTTGAATTAACCATTTCTTCAATTCTTGATTCCTCTTCTTAGACATACAATTGTACTAAGACTCATTTAGAGGATCAATTGGGATATGGTTCTTAATCATTAAGACTTATCATAAAGCATAAAAGGTACTCTCCCTTCTTCTTAGAATGGAGAAACTTTTATCTTTCTGCTTACTTGATTCTTCTTATTCGTTCTACTATTGATTTAAACTTTTGCAATCAATTCAGAATTACACTTAAAATTATAAGTATAATCATATTTACTAAACCTTTGGTAAATCATGACGAATATCTTGTTACTCTTATGGTGGACTTGATCAACACGCAACTTTGTGTACTCGATCTCCTAGTCCTTCACTTGACACTTTGTCAATGAATTAGTCTAATTTTCAAATATGGAATTTCTCATTCATCGTGCAACCAAGTTGCATGATTCCAAGTTTCTGTCCAATTGGAGAAACTCTCCCTATTTGGTAAATTCTCGACATTTCCACAAATAACATAACTAAGAATCAAATCCATTATTGTTAATCATTCAAAACATCAATTTTTCATACACGCCATTGCAAGGATAAATAAATAATATAAAATCAAAATTTATTTTATTGCGGAAAAAATTTGTCCTTACAATGCAATTCTTTGAAAAACTATGCTAATACATCTTTCTTAGTAATCTTATTCTAACTCTAAGTAGTAGCTCAAGAATCTAATCTTCAAGTAATGCGATCGAAATCCATTCCTTCACGGTTAGATTCTGCTCACTTCTTCCCTTAAGCTTCCTTTCTTTTCTTTGATCCTACAAAACATCAATTGTAATATTATCACATTATGTATTAAGAATCTAGAATAGAAGCTTAAAAGAGTTAGTCAATGAATTTTACCTAAAGCAAAGCCATACGTTTTGACTCTCCCATCTCTTAGATCTCTTAGGTAAATAAGGCAACTTCGTCTCCAATGCCCCTTCTCTTGGCAATAAAAGCAAATTGACTCTTTTGGAACAGGACATGGAACAACTTCAGACATTGCCTTTCTCTTATGATCAAACTTTTCGATCATAGCATGTCTTTCGTTGCCATTGTCTATATCCATAGAGGTCTTGAAGGCAAATTCACCAATCAACTTTGCTTTTCTATTGCACCAAACCATTGCTGATTCAGCGGCAATAAGCATATAGGTGGGATCTATAAGGGTCACGTCGCAGTTCATCATATAGTACTCTCTTACGAACTCACTATATGAGTTAGGAAGTGACTGAAGAACCCAATCAACAGCCATCTCCTCACAGACAACGGATCCCAACATTCTTAACCTATCAATGTGTGACTTCATCCCTAGGACGTGTGCACACACCGACTTTCCTTCTTTATGTTTACTTGCCAAAAGGGCTTGAGTGAGCTTGAACTTTACAAGTCTTCGAACTTGTGGGTTAGGGAGAATAATTGGAGGAGGTGGAGGAAGTGAAGCATGATCTCTTGTTCCTCGATCGAATCGTGGAATATCATCTTCATGCGGAATGTTTGTTCCATGCGATTTGCGAAGACCATAGTTGTCGTACTTTGACATCTACAAAACGGGAGAACACGAATTCAAGTTAGTTGATTGATTGAGTCCTTAGTAAATCACCCAAATAAGATACTAAGGCTAGGACCCAACACAATATGCTACAACCTAGAAAAGGGATGTCGTAATCTAGTTGCAGAATATTTGAAGGTAAGTGAATGAGAATTCACTAATTTCCACCATTAAAGCCGAAAAAGAAATTTAAGTGTTAAATTTATGAAAACTCCTAGATCCTTTGAGATTCATTGAACATTTCAATGGCATGTTTAAATCTCAACATGCCCCTCTAGTTTGTGACTGGGATGCCGAGGATCACAAAGCGGGTGTGAATAACCATGCAAACTTACATGGTGCCCTCACATGTTACAGTCACCTATTCGATGTGCCGGTAAACCACACACGCTCCACCGAACCATGACAAACATTGAGTTACCCTTTGCTACCTTTGCTTAGAACCATTTAGTGTGCCAGTAAACCACACACGCTCCACTAACGTCTTCGCAAGGGCACAAAGTGTAATTTCATGGAATTGCATCAATTCACTTTTTTCTAAGTAACTAAGATTGGGAATTTGTAAAACATTTAGTTACTTTTGTACTTCATTATACTTATAATGGAAGGTTTTGTCCTATCCTACCCGTTCGGCTAACGACCCTCCACTAGTCAAGAGTGCGGTGGGTAAGAGTGGATACCTATTCAATCGCCATTTTATAGGCAATTTCCTTAAACACCCCTAATAGACCAACTTCGTTAATGAGGCCTACTAACGGTAAGACTGACTTTTACTCATACATATATATAATGTTAGACTTTTAATGTTATATATAGTATAGGGTGTATTTTATACTTTTAAGATACTAGGAGGTCAAATTTAACAATTATACTTTTAATTCAATTAAATCGTTAATCTAAACTTTTATGGATTTATTAAACCTGTTTTAATTATACACCTTAATTAATTAATAAAACCATAAGGGTGTGATTTGAAATTTTCAAAACAATACTAGGGTTTTAGAATTTAACATTCCTAAATTAAACTTTTAATCAACTTTTAAATTCCAAAACATGAGGGCAAGTTTTGAAACATTTCAAAACATTACGGTTTTGAATTTAAATATTTCAAAATCAAACTTTTCAATCAAAATTTAAATTCCAAAACTTGAGTGCAAGTTTTGAAACCTTTTTCAAAACATTAGGGTTTCAACTATTTAAATTCTAAGCTTTCAAGTTCTAATTTAAACTATAAAACCTAAAGGGATTAATTTGAAACTTTTCCAAACTTTGTCAATAATATTCTAGATCACAATTCAAATAAGGCAATTAACTATAATTGGTGGTTATCTAATTAGATCTAGTTCAAATTCTTGCAAGATAATGATCAAATAATTTCCATAACTTAACATTTATCAAATAAGGTAACAATTATCTAATTAGATGACCAAAATCTTTTATTTTGACAAGGATAATCATAAGGAATCAATAAAATTCGAATTTTATTAATTTTAAACAATTATGGCAATTATCCTAAGTTAAAATAGGCAAAAATCCCGAAACAGCCTCCTTCTGACGCTCGAACTCGCCGAGTTCCTCTATGGACTCGTCGATTTCATCAGACAGGGGGCCAAAAATCGATTTTACAGCTTGAACAAACAAACAAGGCATCAATACAATAGAAACCAATCAAGGCTCTGATACCACTGATGGGTTTTGGCTATAAGAACATTCTATGTGCTCATACAAACCCTAATGCTTGGATCTAGGTTTCTCTATTGTACATGCAAGTTATCCATGACTATAAACCCTAGTTCTAGCATACAAGTAATCATATTAACATAAGAATGGGTTTAAGATATTACCTTGATTGTTATATAGCAATAACAATCTCAAATCCTTCTTGTATTGAATTTAGAAAGCTTAGAGTCACAAATGTCACTCCTCTAATGGTTCACAAACACCAAGAGCAAGATGATGAATAAGAGAAGAGAATGAGGCTGCCCAAAACTTGTGGAAACCCTAGAAGGAAGCTTGTCCACGTTTTTGGGGCATAAGGGCTCTATATATAGTGAGGCTATTAGGGTTATCTAACAAGGAAACCCTAATTTGGATGCTTAAGCCCTAAGCAACCCATGGACTCCTTTCCTTAAAGGCCTTGGACGATTTCTAATGGGTTTCCTCATAGAATTCGTCCACTCCTTAATATAAGGCAATCCATAGCCCAAATTGCAATTATCTTATAATTACAATTCCAGTCCCTTAAGTTTAATTAATCTCTTTTAGTCGCAAACTTAATTCTTATTAATTCTTGACTAATATTAATTAAACAATATGATTTCTCCTTTAATATATTATTCCCATAATATATTAATAAATCATATTTAATCCTTTCTCTCCATAATTCATCCTATCAAGTTGCTTTGGTGAAGGCAACCCAAAAGGACCATGCACCATCGGGTCAAGTACATACCAAAATAGTTATGGACTTAGACACTAATCCAACAAAAATCACCCGTGGTTCAGCAAACACGGTGTCTATAATCTCTCTAGCAGATCTTCCTAACGTCAATCCTCATGACTGGATTCTGCTATACAACATTCTGCTCTCTGATCCTAAGGAGTATGAGCCAATTTTAGATCATCTTAAGAGAATGTTGGCCTCCTATATCCATGAGCTAGCAACTATGGATCAGGAAATAGCAAAGGTAATGAATAAAAAGCTGACTGTGAAGCCAACGCCTAAACCTGGTGATGTAAACATGATGAAATTGGGACAGATAGATTTGGCAAATCTAACTGTCATGTTCACAAAAGGAGAAGGACTCAAGTTTCTTTTTGCTCTGATTGATAAGCATCTGTTTTCAACAGACTGTTTTGAGCATATCATCAATATCATACACCGATGCAAGCAGAACTCAGCGGCTGATAAGAAGAACTTTACTGACATGCTTCGTTGGTATATTACTTTTCGCCATCATATGAGAGCCATTATACCGAAGGTGTTCAAAACTGTGAAGAAGCCTCCAGCTGTTAAAAAGGAATGAGGTTTCGGCTCCAAAGACGCAAAGGGGGAGATTGTTGAGTTCATTTGTGTTGCGTCTTGGGCCTTACATTTTGTATCCGGATTGGGCCTGTCCATCCGTGTCTATCTAGATTAGATTCGTTGTTATCTAGATTAGCTGTTAGGGTTATAGTGTATATATATATATATATATATATATATATATATATATATATATATATATATATATATATATATATGCATGCATGTATGCGTATATTGATGATGGTTGTTAATCACATAGATTTTTGTAACCCTAAACACCTCTACAGATTGAAGTTCTTTATCGAGCTCTTCTGAGGTGTTATCACACTAATCATATGACATATTCAGTGTCATACTTGTGTTCTTTGTTACGTTCTTATTCAATATCCTGCTTAGAATCATACGATCCTAAAAGAACTTTGTTCTAGCAACCTTAATATGAGACAACGAAGATGGGTCGAATTGTTGAATGATTACAAATGTGAGATTCGTTATCATCCCAGAAAGGCAAACGTGGTAGCAGATGCCTTGAGCTGGAAATAATATATTAAACCCCGTCGGGTATGAGCATTAACCATAACTATCCATTCTAACTTTATCGCACAAATTAGAGAAGCTCAACTTGAGGCTCTAAAAGAAGAAAACATCAAGAACGAAGCTTTGCGAGGAATGGAAAAGCAACTTGTACAAAAAGAAGATGGAACGCGACACTTTATGAACCGACTTTGGAAGCCTAAGTACGGTGGAGTCAGGGACTTGGTCTTAGAAGAGCCCACAAGTCCAGATATTCAGTGCATCCAGGCTCTGACAAAATGTACTTACATTTAAAAGTACATTAGTGGTGGCCAAACATGAAGGCTGAAATTGCTACTTATGTTAGCAAATGCTTGACTTGTTCTAGAGTAAAAGGAAGAACATCAAAAGCCTTCCGGTTTACTCCAACAACCGGAAATACCCGAATGGAAATGGGAGCAGATATCAATGGACTTCATCACTAAGTTACCCAAAACTCCTAGTGGGTTCGACACTATTTAGGTAATAGTTGATAGATTGACTAAGTCCGCCCATTTCTTACCAATTAAGGAGAACGGCAAGATGGGGAAGCTGACTAGATTTTATCTTAAGGAAATTGTCAGATTGCATGGAGTTCCAAATTCTATTAATTCTGACCGAGATAGTAGATTCACTTCACGATTTTGGCAATCTCTACAAAAATCCTTAGGAACACGTCTAGATATGAGTACAGCTTACCATCCACAGACTGATGGTCAGAGTGAAAGCACCATTCAGACTTTATAAGATATGCTCTGATCCTGTGTAATAGACTTTGGAAATTCGTGGGATACTCATTTACCATTAATTGAGTTTTCCTACAACAATAGCCATCACGCCAGCATAAAGGCTGCATTGTTTGAGGCTCTTTATGGATGAAAATGTTGTTCCCCAGTGTGTTGGGCAGAAGTTGGAGATACGCAGATGGCCAGAGAACGTACAGGTGATACCTTACGTACTGGACCAGAAATAATCCACGATACAACTAAAAAGATCGTGCAAATTAAGGATCGATTAAAGACTGCACGTGATCATCAAAAGAGTTATGCCAACATAAGACGTACGCCTTTATAATTCCAAGTTGGAGATAAAGTAATGTTGAAGGTCTCTCCTTGGAAAGGTGTAATTCGATTCGAGAAATGAGGCAAACTAAACCCACAATATATAGGACCTTTTGAAATTCTAGCAAGAATTGGTTTCGTCGCATACCAACTCAAGTTGCCTCAAGATCTAAGTAATGTGCACGATGTTTTTCACGTATCAAATCTCAAAAGATGTCTTTCCGATGACACTCTTGTTTTACCTATCGACGAGATACAAGTCAATACCAAACTCAACTTTGTAGAAGAACCTGATGAAATCATGGATTGATACGCCAAACTATTAAAACAAAGTCGTATTCCCATAGTGAAAGTTCGATGGAACTCTTTACGAGGACCTAAATTTACTTGGGAATGTGAAGATCAGATAAAACAAAAATACCCCCAACTATTTAACAAAACCCCATCCATAAGATAAATTTGAGGACAAAATTATTCTAACGGGGGGAGAATGTAACAGTAGTCAAAATAGGTCAATAGACAATCACATGTGATTATACTAATCATGTAATGTGATTTTGTTAAACTATTAATGTGATAAACTTACTATGTAATTCATGTTAAAGTATGAACTTTCTTACATAATTTATGATACAACTCAAAGTATACGTCCATACGATTCCAAAAATATAGAGAACGTGTGAATCTGACTTCGCGTGAAGAAGTTTGATAAACCGAACACTATAAATATCTATAATAAGAGGAATTAAAAATAGAGTTATAATTAGCTATTGGAGTCTAAAAGAGAGTTGTAGTACTCATGAATACCTATGCGTGGATATAAAGAACGTCAAAAATGGAGTTCGTATGCGAAAGTTACGACCTTCTAAAGATTCAGCTGTCAGAAACCCTAATTTGATTGAACTCACGACGTGAGCACAGAAACACACAACGTGAGGAGCCATTTTTCCGCATTTCGGATCTAGAAGGTGCGTGACAAGGCTACGAAGTGATAAGATCCAAACTCACGACGTGAACATTGATATTTCACGACGTGAGGAGTCATATTGCCACCTTCGGAAGCTAGAAGACGGATGGCAAGTCTACGAAGAGATAAGCTCGAAACTCACGATGTGAGCCTTATAAAACTCATGTCATGAGGGTCCAAAATCCTTCCTATAAATAGCAGGTCCGACTTCAGCGATTCCTTACACCATTTCCCTTTCTCCTCTCTCCTTTGCTGAAGCCATCTTGCATCCCGAGCCACGACAACCTCGTACGCTGACCGTTTCTGCTCAGATTACATAAAATCACGCTACTAAGGTGAGTTTCACGGCCCCACTTTCTAATATTGTCAGAGGGAAAACACATGCTAAATATTATATATACGTTATTTTTATGTCTATATGATAGTATATCAGTATCAACGTAGATAGTTATAATAACCGGGATATAGTTATTTCGTATCAGAAAGTATACAACTATCGTAAAGTTGTTAGCATGTTATTGTTATAGTAGTATACTAATGTAGATCTTGAGTTATACTTAGGGTTCTATACATATGTTGTGTGCGATATAGTTCCAAAGTTATATTCAGAAGTTCTATATGTTAATTTATAAAGTATGTTATTATTGTTAGTTTTATGACAAGATAAAACTTGGTATGTTATATGTTGTTGTTGTTATTGGTTTTATGTCAAGATAAAACCTGGTTTTACTTCTAGTTATAGATGTTATACTGCCTAAATGTTATGAAGTTAGGAGTACTATTTAAAAGCATAGTCTAGTAACTTACGGTTTTCGACATGAAAATGCTTTTGTTGTTAGGACAATAGAACGCCGTCAGAGTCTACATAAGCTACCTCATTCATCAACTAAGATTAGGGATATTAGTGGAAGCCTTCTGACTTGTAACCGTTAATCCTGTGTGAGCGAGGAAGTCGCGTATGAATAAGATACGGGTTGACGACCGCACTCATGGTTGTTAATTACAACCCAAGACAAGCGAGTGACGATCCGTTCCTTTTATTTGTTATTGTTCCGGCATCGATGAAGCGTGCATTATTGTTTCTCATGGTAAATCATGAGTGTATTGTTTCTCATGGTAAATCATGAGTGTGTTTTGTCAGAGGTTTTGTTGTCAAGCAACGGTTACAGACTCATGGTAACAACTTGTTAGAAACATTATACTTTATCGTATACAAGTATTAATGTTAAGTATAAGTTTCTCCCTACTTATACCCTAGGTACTACTTGTATATTGAGTAGAAAATTATACCTAACTCACATACTCGTATAGAATTGAAATAGATTTATACGTAGCGGTTTTACTCGTATAGAATTGAAATAAGATTTATATGTAGCAACTTTTGTTTGTATGGAATTACAAACACTTATATTAATAGTATATGAGACTTATAGGTAAACTACTTATTGGTAAGTAAAATTTTATACCTACGATATATATACTAAACGTTGGAGAGTCAAAATGATAATTTCAAAGCTATACTTTGAACTTAGAAAAAGTATTATTTTTATATTGAGTCAAAACCTGTGAACTCACCAACTTTATGTTGACGTATTTTTAAATGCCTGTGTTTTCAGGATGTTAATAACTATGATATGAGAAATGATGTTACACCTCCCGGTGTTTCCATTGACGGTCAGGGTGTGACAGGTCCACCTGGTACTGACCGTAAACGGGTTTACGGTCATACATGAGTTTACGGCCGTAAACTCGTCCTGGCCGTTAACATGTCAATTTTTGAGAAAATAAAGGTTTTTTTGCACGATTTTTGGTTTTCCGACTCGTATATAATTTTAACTATATCCCTAGTTGATTTACTTAACCCAAGAAGTTGACGGAAAATTTAATAAGATTAAATTTTATTAACGGAGAGGGGTAAAAATTAACGGGATAAATTTCGGGTTGTCACATACAGTAGCATGCATAACATGATATCAATCCAATGGACTGACATTGATTCATTGGACCCGCAAGTACAGTGAGGACAACTCACTTGGAATGTAGAAGCTCACCGAAAGAAATCCGTAGTTGCTGCCCTACCGACCTCCCGAGTTGTCAAAACCAACAACACACCCAATTAGCAATTGGGTTCCAAGCTATAATCCATAATTTATACTTGGGGTAAAATGACCATTTTACCCCTAACCCAACATGCACCAAAATTGAGGCCCAAAACCAAAAGATCCACAAAGGCCCACTAATGGCCCAATTTTCCAAATTGGGCCCAACCCTATATGGGTCTTATCCTAAGTCCATATTTTCCTTAAATCCAAATCAGGTTATTAGAAACACCCCTTGGGACAAACTTGGTCAAAGACATAAATCGAAAGTCAAAGTCAACGGTCGAAGTTGACCCAACTCGTCGAGTTGTTACATCAATCTGCACAGATCGGGAAAAACCAAGTCAACCCGCCGAGTTGACCCACCAACTCATCGAGTTCCTCTATCAATCTAAAAATGTCGGGGAAACCGAGCCAACTCGCTGAGTTGACCCACCAACTCACTGAGTTCCTTAGAAACCCACCCCTTAACACATTAAGCACTTAATCCATGAGGACATGACTCCAAAACATAGATATGACTTCCTTGAGCTGGAAAACCACGTAAAGTTTCCAACTTTACATTCATGCATGTCTAAATAAAGCTCTTAAGCTTGTAATAGACTTAATAATTTACTTAATGCATGCATGACACCAAAATCCTCATAAAGTTTGCACCTTTAAGCTCAAGGGTACCAAAACCAACTCAGATATGAAGGAACAACCCCTAAAATGACTTTACTCAATCATCATCCCCAAAAAGAGGCCAAAACACATCATACCTAACTGCCCAACACGTATGTTGGGCGTACACATCCTTACGCGGGGCGTACAACTCAATCAGAAGCCACCGGGGCGGAACTGGCTACGTGGGGCGTAGCCAGGAGTACGTCTGACGTACTCTATCTGTTTCCTTTTTCACTAACTTTGTGTCTTAATCCTTTAATAAAACTAAGCAAACCTCATATCTGACCCATCTGAGATGTCTTAATCCATAAAGTCGTCGGCTTTAAGCCTTTACATGGCTAGGAAGGACTCAATGCAACAAACCTTAATTTATAACAAACTCTAAGCTACTTTACTCATGCATGAGCCATAGGGAATGATCAAGCAACCATTTTTATGAATCTATAGATCCTAAAATACATGAAAGGACAACTACAATTCCGTGGAGTGCTCCAAACTCATAAAGGTCCAATCTTGGGGACAAAAGCTCATAAAAGTTCAACCATGTAGATCAAATAGAAAACTCATCAAGGTATAAACTTTATACCTGAAAAAGATGCACAAGGTGGAAAGCTTATCGATCTACAAGCTTGCAAGCAAACACTTCTTCTTCTCTAGACTCCTTCTTCAACTAAATGCACCAAAACACTCAATAAGCTCAAAAAACTCACACAAGCAACTAAGACTCGGAATTAGGGTTTGGGGAGGGAGTAGTGGCTAATAAGGATGATCAAATGGGTCTATGATGTTGTTTAAATAGGGAGCAACCCTAAAGATTAGGGTTTGGAGTATGGGCTAGTACGCTCGACATACTACACGTATGCCCAACATACTAATAGATCATCCGCGATTCCATGTTGCAAGAGTACACTAAGCGTACTCTTTAAGTACACCCTGCGTACGACCAAAAATGCAAGGCTTTTCCTTATGGGACCAATTGTGCAACTTTTGATAAAGATAAATGCAATAATAAAAAAATACCTGAAATTGGGATGTTACAAAATTATAATCGCTTTTTATTTTTATTTAGTTTATTGAAATACGATTGTCATAGAACAAAGCAGAGGAAATGTTATAAAAGCCACAAAAAGTGGAAGAAAGAAATATGATTGGTGGTTTTCGATTCTTTTCATCGATTAAGTATGTTGTTGGTGGAAAGTTGATATTAGGGTAAGCAGTGCAATTCTTCAATTGTTGGCAAGGACAATAGTGAGTTAAGATGCTTGCCATCAACATGTTATGGGTTTATTTATGAGTGCGGTGTGATAATAAATGACCATAATGTTTAGTCTTAACGAACCATTTGTTATAGAACAAAACAGAGGAAATGTTATAAAGCCCAAAATTGTTTTTCATTGTTTGACTATAAATGTGAAAAGGTATTACTAATTTTGGATTGTGGGGGATCTTCCATGAACATAGATTTCTTAGTGGTTTTGATTTCGTAACACTTTGTTAACAAAGAAACAATCAAATATTAGCTTTTTAGATCAACACAGTTACCTTTCACATTTTTTCTTTTTCTGCAGTATAAGTTGCTCAAACACCATAAGTCTTTAAGCTTCATAAAGTTAACAAATAATTTCATGTATTTAGGTTGAAAGAAATTAAGATTTCATGCCATTCATTGGAGAAAAAAAAATCAACAATTAAATAGGCATGTTGATCCATTATGCAACCTAAAAAACACCTGCCAAACTTCATATTTTATGGTATCTAATGTTTTCTTATAATATCCAAAAATGTTTATTTGTGTTGCCCAAATAGCAAGAAAAGCTCATGTTTTTAGTGATTTCAAGAATCAGAACAAACAACCGAGCTCACTGTTTTGAACGACAACCTTGCTCACTCTTCATCATCTATCTTCATCAATTTCAAGAATAGGAACCACATCTATTATCTGAGGTATTTATGTGGTTCTTTTTTTTAAGACTATAGTTGTCTGTATTTTTTCGGATCAAAAATAGAAATGCATGGTTGTATGGTGTATATGTGGTTATCTATGCTTATTTTTGGTTGTCTTCATGTGCTTGGTTGTATGATAAAGTACATTGGTGTGTATGTGTGTGTGCATGTGTGTCCTTGTTGAATAGAGAGTGGTTGTGGTTGTCGTAGAAGCAACAAGATGCATTCTTTATGTAATATTTGTTCTTTTTCTTTTGTTGGGGACGACACAAGCATCAGAGATTCAAAAGTAGATGTCACCACAATTCGTGTACAAGGGGAATGTCCTCATATCTCTACAAAACCCCTTGTATTTTAGCCAACTTGGAACCATTATTGCATCAAATTTCTTTATCTTTTTCATTATTGATAAAATGTATACATTTTAGTTGGTTTCACAAGATTTATGTTTTGTTAATTATGTGTCTTACATTCATTTTAATGTTAGTAATGTTTAGAACTCTATAGTCGAGTGACAAGGTACTTTCCTACATCTGTGTTATTTTCAATCAAATTCTTTCACTTCTATTTTTGTGGATAAACTTTGTCTCTTTGATTTTATTGGTTGTACCGTCTTTAAGAAATCATCCAATCTTTCAATCGATTCCTATTCATTTTATTTTATTGTCTTTTAATGTATTGTTATTATTTTATTCATACATATGCTGTTTAATTAGGTTGATTTGTCATTCTACAATGTTAATATGGAAACACATTATAGAATGATAATATAAAAAAAAAATCAATCTATTTTTTTTTAAGTCGATCCTCCCATCCACCAGACAGATATAACAATAGTTATTAATAGACTAGGTGTTTGACTCGTATACTGCACGAGTTTATTAAAAATAAAAGTTTAATATAAATTATAAACATCACGTATTTTTTAAAGTAAGAGTATTTATTTTGAAACAATAAAGAAAGAAAACGATTGTAAAACATTTATTCTGAAATTTTAAAAATTTATTCAATAAAAACATAACATTTGATAAAATTAATTACATGTATTAAATTCAATAAGAACATAACAACAAAAATATCTTTCATTTATTTATAAAAAAAAATAAAAATAAAAATAAAAATAAAATAAATAAAAAAAATAAACTCACTTTGTTTTTTTGAAAGAAAGAAATATTTGGGTAAAAAATAGAAACATTTATAAACTTTAGGGTACTTGGACCAAAACCTAAAAAACTTAAAAATAAAAAATAAAAGCGAAGAAAGCTTGGGGCACAATAAAACTCCGGACGGAATATAAGATCATCACTCAGTTTGCGGATTTCCGATTGCCGATTTCCCCTCCACACTTCTTCACGATAACTCCACAGCTGCAATTTCTCTCCTACCTTCAATACCGACAGTCTCACCTTCTCCGATCTCCTGGTAAGTCACTTTCTTTTTTCTGGTTAGGTACAAATGTATGCTCGTCTGATTCGATGGACCAGCTGCAATTAGTTGTTCGATTAGTGTGTAATTAGTGTTCGAAGCACATTAATTAATCTAAATCCTCAGTGAATTCCTGGTCTGGTATCTAATTCCTGCCAAGATTTGGTTAGGTATCTGTTTGTTGTCTGAAATTCTTTCAAGATCGATGTATGGCCTGTTATTGATTTTATACTTGTTGTCGTGCATGCAGACCTTCAGAACTTCTGTCTGTTTGTTGTTAAATATTGTTTAACATACTTGTTGTGTGTTAAATATTGCTTCTTGGATTAGTGGATTTGTAATTATTCTAATGTAGGTTTAGTGAGTCTCATTTGGTATTTGTAGTTTGAATGGATTCTTTTGTCTAAGTTTCAATTTCAGGTGTAATTGTTTCTCATAAGAACATCCACCTACCTGTATAATTGTTTTATTAGAGTTTGATTTCTTGTTAGTCGTTAAATTATGATAGTTGAAGATTCATTATCAGTATCACATACATGTAGAAGAGGGAATGGAACCTGGTTAGGATTTGGGACATTTGAAAGTTATCTCTCAAAATTTTGTAAACCAACAAAATATTCACTTCACATAGAAGAAGTTTCAATAATATGGTTTAATTGGATTAGACAGCTTGCTAGAAGCCTGTTCTATATATATGTAGTTCAATATAGCAAAAGGCCTAAAGAATACACTACAGACATTTGGAAATTGGAATAGGCCTCTTTTAGGCCTTTTATTCATTCTATATGATTGAAGTGGATTATAGTGGATGAGTTGGTTGATAAATACTAATCAATAAGATTTAGATCGAATTGAAAATAATTTATGTACTATGTGACTATGTCATATAGAAAAATCTAACACATCAAATTAGATTTTTTTTTTCCTACTTTAATGTGATGCAATTTCTTATATAAGATAGATAGCATCCTACTTTCATTTCATCCTATTACAAATTTCACTTCACACAAATAATGAATATATTATTGAAGAAAAGTATAATGCATGCTATAAGAGTTTGATAAGTAGATTTTCCAAAGTAGAATGCGTAAGTAAGGATTGCATAATCATTTTGTTTAACATGTGAACATATTAAAGAAAGCTATAAACTAATTTCTTATTCCAGTTTTTCAATTCAAAAAACTTAATTACATCACTATATCAGAAACCCTGCCTTATATCAAAAAGGCTTTTATACTCCTTGTGGTTTGGTTGTCTTGTGTTTTGTTTTGACTATATGTAAAATGACTATTTTGCCCTTGACAACAGATGTCTCGAAGGTACGACAGCCGAACAACAATCTTCTCCCCGGAGGGCCGTCTCTACCAAGTGGAATACGCGATGGAAGCGATCGGAAACGCGGGGTCCGCCATCGGAATCCTGTCAAAAGACGGAGTCGTCCTCGTGGGAGAAAAAAAAGTGACCTCAAAACTCCTCCAAACCTCCACCTCGACCGAGAAAATGTACAAAATCGACGACCACGTGGCTTGCGCGGTGGCCGGAATAATGTCGGACGCCAATATCCTGATCAACACCGCCCGTGTTGCCGCCCAACGCTACACCTTCTCCTACCAAACACCAATGCCAGTGGAACAGCTCGTCCAATCACTATGCGACACCAAACAAGGCTACACTCAGTTTGGCGGGCTCCGCCCATTCGGGGTGTCATTTTTGTTCGCAGGGTGGGATAAGAACTACGGGTTTCAGCTTTATATGAGTGACCCTAGCGGGAACTATGGCGGCTGGAAGGCGGCGGCGGTTGGGGCGAATAATCAGGCGGCTCAGTCCATGTTGAAGCAGGATTATAAGGAGGAGATTAGTCGGGAGGAGGCGGTACAGCTGGCGCTTAAGGTGTTGAGTAAGACGATGGATAGTACGAGTTTGACGGCGGAGAAGTTGGAGTTGGCGGAGGTGTTTTTGGATGATGGCGGGAAGGTGAAATATCAGGTTTGTTCACCGGAGAATCTTGGGAAGATGTTGGTTAAGTATGGTGTCACTCAGGCTCCGGTGGAAACCTAAAGTGGTGTCATGTCATTGGGATATTCGTATTCTTTTCTTTGCTTGTAGACTTGTTTTGGATTATGTTTTAAGTTTTGGATGTTTGGATAAATTTTTTTTGGTGATAAATTTATGTTTAAGCAAAAAAAGGCGTATAATTTTATGTTTTTATCGGATTAACAATTTTATTATTAATGTGGTGATTGAATTTTCTCTTCAACAGAAAAATGGGTTTTTTTAGTGTCATAATGTTTTAATTGCTATAAAAACAACCATATGGGCTTTTCAAATGTCAAAGGTATAATGATTTAATTGCTATAAAAAAGATTTGGCTTGAAAATGGATAAGAATTGTGTAAGAACAAACCAAGAGAGATGTTTAAGTGTGGCCTAATGGAGACGAAGATGAGAGTGAAGGGAAAGTGTGCTTAGTAGGAAAGAACGTGCCATTTGCTAAAGGGAAGAAGGACGCGTCCAAGAAAAAGAATTATTGCTTCATGGTGAACAAAGTTAGCAAACCATCAATCATTGAACAGGTAAATAATATGCTTAAATTTAAAAATGGTTGTACGGATAATTGTCGAAAAAAATTGAAGGATATAAAACTAATTATAGCAGACGCATTAAGTGCATATATAACATCGAGATCACGAAAAATGAGTTATGTGCTCAGGAGATATTTTTGCTAAGGGGAAGGTTGGATGATAGGAAGTTGAAGATAAACAAGTTAGAGAGGGATATAGTCCTAGAACGAAATTCTAGGATCATTTTGAAAAAATGATAACGCTTTGTTAGTTAAACAATGAGACAGTGCCCAAAGTGATAATGTAATGTACAGTTCAACTCTCTACTTGATAAAATATATTATTCAAAGTTAACTTTTGAGAATATGGATGTCGCAGGAAATAGAGTTCGCAAAAAATCGATAAACCCACAAATTCAATCTGAACCCAACCCAAAACTAGCAGGTTGGGTTGAGATTTTCAACCCATTTAGGTTAAATGGGTCAACCCATCTAACATATTTAATTAAATAGGTTGAGTTAGGTAAAAGTTATCAACCCGTTTTCAACCCAACAATCCATTTAACTTTAATATATATTTAATTTAATAGTTATTTAAATTACAATGTTGTATTAATATTTTTTTTGATGCAAACCTAAATCTTATCTTTTTTCTTTGCGCCAACAATACTAGTCTCTCTTACAAATTATTTTGAAATTACATATATTTAATGTTATTTGAACAGTTTCTTTGTATTTGTGAATTGAGATTGTGCTTTTATTATAGTTTCAATGTTTATTTAAGTTTGAAACTGTTTTAACTGGTGTAATCTTTAGTTAATTTATTTAATTTTTTAGTTTAAATGGGTTAACCCAGGTTTAACCCATTTATTTAATAGGTCGGATTGGGAATTACATAAACGAGTCAATCCGGTGACAACCCATTTATCTAAAAGGTTGGGTTGGGTTGGAAATACTCACCCATTTAGATAAAAAAGGTTGGGTTAGGTTGAAATATTCAACCCAATTAATAAATGGGTTGAACCCGAACCCAACTCAGGTCGACCAATTGTCAGCTCTAGTAAGAAACACATATAACCAAGGTTGTAGAACTCGTTACTCGGTACCTGTTCGGCCGACTACCGGGTAGCGAGTACTCGGATTCGGTAATTCATGTAGAAATATTTTTAGGGAAATTAGATGTCAAAATCATAAGTTAAAATCATAAGTGATTGAAATATATAACGAAATTAGATACACATGAATACATAAAAACTGAAAAAACCTATAATGGTCTTACTACGTGAATAATTAAGGAAAATTTAAGATATATATATATATATATATATATATATATATATATATATATATATATATATATATATAGTAATTATAACATGTGTGAGTGTTAAATAATAAATCATTAAGTATATTATACATATTAATCACCGAGTTGGCCGAGTTTTACAACACTACTCAGTTTCGTAAAGTAAGGGGCCGATCGGGAAGTACTCGGAATTCTATAACTTGCCTCGGTAAGGGGCCGAGTAGCGAGTACTCGGAGGAGTAATCGGCCAACTCGGCGAGTTTTACAACACTACATATAACTAGTGTTGGGCTAGAAAAATGGTCCTTGGGCATAAAAATTTTCACACAATTTTGTCTACTAAAGCCAAATGTACATGTCCCTTTTTCCATATTCAGAGGATGCCCTTACCCAAAGGTTAAAGTCATAGATTCTCACGACAAAATTGTCTAGATTAACAGTTCCCAAGATAAAAATTGCTCCTTAATTCTACTAAAAATGTGATAAATTCACCAATTATACAGGCTCCAGATGGTTTATCTACTGTACGACCCATAGGTATAATGATAATATAACACTTAGCAAAATTATTGATGAATAATCACCTCATAATCCCAAATATGACTTACGTGTTTGGTTCTATCTCTCTACATGCCGCTTATTTATGACTTCTTTTGTCATGGGTCATGTATACCCATTGTGCACACGTTCTCACCCATCCAACTTCGGCATCATACTTATAGACGTGTCACATATTATCTCCTTACACATAGTATTTTAGCAACGTACATTGTTTAAATTACTCACTATACCGTGTACATCAAACTGATGTGGCGCGTAAACTAATGTAGATTTCACCATTTGCTAGAATTTACTATTTTAACCCTTTCTCGTCAAAAACCACGATATCTAAAGATTTTACTTTGTTTCAGTGGATTACGACAATCAACAAAATTTTTAGGAACACCATTAAAATCTCATAAAGTTCTTCAAAATGACCAAAACGCCCTTGTGCCAACATAGTTCTCCAATATAGCCAAACACATATAATTACTCACATGAGTATTACTATATCAAATTTCTCCATACCGATAAGCTTTTATCTCTATACTGCGACACATATGGAGAAATTTTACCCTATTGTAGTATTCTAACTGTAACATCCGGATTCCCAGGTATCCTATTTTGAGTATTCATATTGAATTTTAGTGAGGAACTCGACGAGTAGGCGCTCAGACTCACCGAGTGGGATCGCGCATTTCTGGTGTGATTTAATGAAGGACTCGGCGAGTCCGCACTATTAAGTGAAACTCTAATTCTCGGGGCCTGTGCCCAATTTAAAGGCCTTTATAGCCTCCCTTACGACCACTTCACCCCTGAGAAACCCTAGAGAGAGAGGGAGAAAGAGAGAGTTCGTGGTGCTTGAGGAAGGCTAACTCACCATTTCTTGAGTGTTTTAGCAAAAGAAAAGTGGTTCCAACAAGAGGAGGTTAAGGGGGCTGCGGATCCAAGGTTTTCAAGTTCAGATCTACACTATTGAGGTATCAAATCGAATTTCCCTTCTGTTGTGGGTTAAAATCTATGATTTAGGGTTTTCTATAAACCCTTTTAAGGCTTGAAAGGTTGAGTATATGGTCCTTTGCTGGGTTAGACCTCAGATCTGGACCCATGGAGGTCCAAAGAACCTTTCCCATTCTGCTTTATGCTTGTTCATGGAGGATTGGAGACTAGGTTTCCATTTTTAGAGTTATTTCTCCATTTATGGCTTGATGTGGGTTGCATGCACGTAAAGGTTGCACCTTTACGTGAACTTTGAGCACTGGGAGTCCAGATCTATAGTTTGGTAAAGCAGATCTGGCCTCAGAAGGTCATTTGAGAGTTGTTATGGGAGCAACTCGCCGAGTCCATAAGTGGACTCGACGAGTCGAGTTGAGGTTGCCCCGCGATTCGTGACCGGTGTCACTCGTTGAGTGGAAGAATGACTCGACGAGCCATGAGAGGCTGAAAGGATTCAGAGGACCTGCATGGACTCGCCGAGTCGCCCATGTGCACTTGACGAGTCAGGTCAATGTTGAACGTTGACTTTCGTTGACCTTAGGGTTCTAGTCAAGACTGATTCAGGAGAGTTCAGGGAAGGGTAGAATGGTATTCTACCCAGTCTGTAGAGAAGAGATCATGAGAGAGTATTGATCGGGAATGTTATTTGAATAATAGGAGGAGGCTAGGTCGGGACGTTGAGCACGAGAGTTTATCCGACTTCATTGAGGTGAGTCTTCTCACTATATTGTACCTGGAAGGGTACCTACATGTGACCAGAAGGTCTTGTATGCTATGATGTATGTGCTATATGTGGTTATGTGCTATGTATGTGCTATGTACGTTATGTATGATAAGGGCCGGAAGGTCAAGATGATATTTATGTATGTGCTATGTATGTTACGTATGGTAAGGACCGGAAGGTCAAAATGATATGGACTGGAAGGTCAAGACGGTACGGACCGGAAGGTCGATATGGGTAGGACCGGAAGGTCTACCGGGATTTTGGACAGAAGTCCCCTGAGACACACGAATCGGAAGATCCTACAGAGTCATGGCCCGGAAAGGCGTATGTGGGGTATGTGGTATTTTGGGGAACTCACTAAGCATTTATGGAGTTTATGTTATTGAGATTCTTGGACATGTTTTTGTTATGACACAGTGATACATTATGTTTTGTGATTTTCATGTGATTGAAAGTACGATTTAAAAATGAAAAATTGTTTTAAAATTTACGTCGTTACAAGTTGGTATCAGAGCCTTGGTTTGAGGGATTCGGGTGCATCTTCGGATGAATCTGAACTCAAACTGAGGAATTGAGAAAGTTTTTCATAAAATAAACAATTTTTCTAAAAAAGTAAAAGGTTTTGAGAAAGACAGAAAGGAGCAGTGTATACGATCAACCAGCACCCGAACGGTGATTTCCCAAAATACCCTTACGTTATGTGTTATGAGATATGTTATGATATGATAAGCATGCTAGAGTTGGCTAGGTATTCATATTAGGACTAGAGTGGCCTGATTTTGTGATGCCTTAGCCTAAGAAGGATTTTGCTGCTATGTGATGCTTGAGAGCGAATAAGTAGCAGTGAGGAGCTGATGAGAGGTCTACCGTAGGGTAGCCTATGCCTGTAAGATATAGAGTACTTGCGTTCTGGGATCCAAGGAGGAGGACTTAGGGTGAATACTGATGCGGTGTAGACGGTAGTATAGGGCCCGTACTACTGAATACACCGGAGCAGTGCGTACTCTAAGTAAGAATCCTTTGGGTACTAAGGAACAAGTAGGGTTGAGTTATCAAGTATGAGTATGCTCGAGCGAGTCTATGATATTATTATGTTGTATTTCAGAGACATCATGGTTGGGACATGCCACAGACCTGAGGCGAGTGGTGTGAGTGACGAGGAGCTTCGTCAGATGATCCACGATGAGGTGGCAGCGACGATCCGAGCTGATATTCCGGAGTTGTTTGGGTCTATCAAGACCACACTGATTGAGACTTTCGATGAGCGGTACGCAACGGTGACTGAGGCTGCGGCTGGTGCAGCTACCACAACTGTGGCTGTTGCCAGACCCCAGGGAGGTGACTCGTTGTTGTTTCGGGAGTTCAGCAACACGAAGCCACCCGGGTTTGATGGGACGCAGGATCCGATCGCTGCGATGAGATGGATTACTGATATTGAGAGATGCTTCTACATGTGTTAATGTCCGGAGCATCTGAGGGTTCGTTTCGCGCTGAACCAGCTTCGCTTGGGAGCGAAGGACTGGTGGAAGTTCGTGACAGCGAGCTTCACTCTTGCAGAGGTTTCAACGGTAACCTGGGAGAGGTTCACCACCATGTTCAGAGATGAGTATGTTCCTCCGGTGGAGAGGGAATGGTTGGTTTAGGAGTTCTTGACCCTCAAGCAGGGTACTGATTCTGTTACTGTGGTTACCAGGAAGTTTCATGAGAGGGCGATGTTCTGCCCTGAGCAGGTGTCTTCTGAGCAGGCACGTATGAGCCGGTATTTGGGTGTTTTGAGGAGAGACATTCGGGAATTCGTGTCGAACTCGACTTACCGGACATTTACTGAGCTCCAGGAAAATGCCCGGAAGAGGGAGATTGAGTTGGAGACTCAGGCCAGGGAGGAGGCCGAGTCTCAGAGGATGGATCGGCGGCCGACACAGTCTCAGCCGGCAGCCAAGCAGGCCAAGTCTGCTAATACGAGATCTGGAGGCCAGAAGGGCCGCACTTACGGAAAGTGCGGCAAGGGACATGATGGGGTCTGTCGATCGGGTGCTTGCTACAAATGTGGAAAGGAGGGGCATATCGCCAAGGATTGCCCCAAGGGATTTATGGTTTGCTTTCATTGCAACCAGACTGGCCATCGGAAGGCCGAGTGCCCATAGTTACATCAGGGATCAGCACATGGATCTGCACCTGTTACTAGGGTTACCGAGGTTCGGCCAGTGAAGGCCGAGGCACCGAAGGCTCACGGGAGAGCTTTCCAGTTGACAGCGGAGGAGGTCCGCACAACGCCTGATGTAGTGGCTGGTATGTATTCTTATTTATTTTATGATGTGTTGAGATATTGTGCTTATACGATGATATGCGTAGGTACTTTTCTTGTGAGTCCTGTACCTGCCTTAGTGTTATTTGAATCAGGTGCGAGTCGATCTTTTGTGTCGATAGTGTTTAGTCGGCACATTAGTAGCAGACGAGAGGTGCTGAGGCGACCTCTACGAGTTTCCATAGCTGAAGAGCGAGCGGTGTATGCTACGGAGGTGATACGAGGATGTGTACTCGAGATCTTCGGCGTTGAGTTTCCGATAGATCTGGTCCCGATAGCGATGGAGGTCGTGTGTGTCATAGTGGTCATGGATTGGTTGAGCCTATTTGGAGCTGTTATAGACTGCGAGCGAAAGATGGTGATGATGCGAGACCCTAGTGGGGGAGTACTTACGGTGTACGGTTAGGGTACTCGTTCTGAGCCAACGTTTTGTTTGACTGCCAGAGCGAGACAGAGTTTACAGCTGGGCTGCCACGAGTATGTAGCCTATGTGATGGACACACGAGGGGCCTCTGAAGGGCCAAGTTCGGTGGATGAAGTTCCTATAGTGCGTGAGTTCCCGTATGTTTTTCCCAAGGAGTTGCCGGGTGTGCCTCCCGAGAGGCAGGTAAAGGTATGCATTGATTTGGTTCCGAGGGCAGCGCCTATCGCCAAGGCGCCTTACCGCCTTGCGCTGTCAGAGATGTAGGAGTTATCCTCGCAGCTTCAGGAGCTGCTGGGGAAGGGGTTTATTCGACCGAGTAGCTCGTCGTGGGGAGCGCCGATCCTTTTTGTCAAGAAAAAGGATGGTCACATCGGATGTGTATTGACTACCGGGAGTTGAACAAGTTGACGGTCAAGAACCATTATCCATTACCGAGGATCGAGGATTTGTTCGATCAGTTGCAGGGAGCGTCTTGGTTTTCCAAGATTGATCTGAGGTATGGATATCACCAGATGAGAGTGTGTGATGAGGATATCTAGAAGACGACGTTCAAGACTCGTTATGGGCATTACGAGCTTGTGGTGATGCCTTTCGGGCTCACCATTGCACCAACAACGTTCATGGATCTCATGAACAGGGTGTGTAGACCGATGCTAGATCGTTCGGTGATCGTGTTCATCGATGATATAATGGTGAATTCGAGATCTAGAGAGCAGCATGAGGAGCATCTGAGAGAGATTCTCGAAGTATTGAGGACGAAGAGGCTTTATGCCAAATTCTCCAAGTGCGAGTTCTAGTTACAAGAGGTCTAGTTCTTGGGGCATCTCGTCAACCAGGATGGGATTTTGGTCGATCCAGCCAAGATTGAGGTGGTTATGAGGTGGGAGATGTCGAGATCACCCACCAAGATCAGGAGTTTTCTAGGATTGGCCGGCTACTATCGGAGATTTATCAGAGATTTCTCCAAGATTGTCATGCCTCTCACCAGGTTGACCCAGAAGGGTGTTTCTTTTTCATGGGGTCCGGAGCAGCAGACCTCGTTTGAGACACTTCGCCAGAGATTATGCGTAGCTCCAGTGTTAGCTCTCCCGTAAGGGATAGAGGATTTTGTGGTGTATTGTGACGCATCGATATCGGGGTTGGGTGCAGTACTCATGCATAGGGGGCATGTGATAGTGTATGTATCGAGGCAGCTGAAGCCTCATGAGACGAGGTATCCCTGGTGGATTAGTGTCTAAGTCCATAACTATTTTTGTATGTACTTGACCCGATTATGAGCATGGTCCTTTTGGGTTGCCTTCACCATAGAAATATGTAGGATGAATTAAGGAGAGAAAGGTTTAATTATGATTTATTAGTATATTATGAGAATAATATATTAAAGGAGAAATGATATTGTTTAATTAATATTAGTCAAGAATTAATTGATAATTAATTGTGTGGCTAAAAGAGATTAATTAAACTTAAGGGACTGGAATTGTAATTATAAGAGAATTGCAAGAGTGGGCTAATGGAATCCATAGAGTGGAGTGGACGAAACTTATGGGGAAGCCCATAAGATTTCGTCCATGACTCTAAAGAAAGGGATTCATGGGCTGCTTAGGGCGTAAGCAGTCAGATTAGGGTTTCCCAGTTGAAAACTCTAATAGCCTACATGTATATATAGATCCCTAAGGCCCCAAAAACGTGGAAAGGAGTTCCTCTAGGGTTTCTAGACGTTTTGGGCAGCCTCTTCTCTTCTCCTCTTCATCCAAGTTGCTTAGTGGTGTTTGTGACTCCATTAGAAGTGCAACACTTGAGGCACTAAGCTTTTGAAGCCAATCAAAGCAAGGAATTGATTGTTATTACAATATAACAATCAAAGGTAATTACTAAACCCTTATTTTAGTTCTTATTTGATAGATCTAGGGTTTATAGCTTTGGATACTCAATTGCATGTTCATTAGACAAACTAGATCCAACAGCTATTAGGGTTTGCATGTACACCATAGGAATGATGTATTGCTCAAAACCCATGAGTGGTATCAGAGACTAGGGTTGTTTGTTAGTGAATTTGATGTTTGATTGATCATTTTTTGCTTGAAAAAATGAAGTTTTTTGGCTTATGCTTGTCCGACTCGGCGAGTCAGCAAATGAACTCGGCGAGTCCAGTCTTTGACTCGGCGAGTTCGAGGATCTGGCAGCGTTTTTTTGGCGATTTTCTTGCTATTTTGGCTTGGGATACTTACCATAAACGTTTTTAATTAATAAAATCCGATTTTTATTGATTTTGGGTGAATATCCTTACCAAAATCGTAGATAATTACCATTTAATCAAATATTTGTTACCATATAAGATAATGTTTAATTATTTGAGTTATTTGATGAATTATCCTACAAGATATTTGACTAGGTCAAAATTACATAATTGCCTTGTTTGAATAGTTTCAAATTGCACCCTTTAGGTTTTATTGTTTACATTTGAACTTAAAAGTTTTGTTTTTGAAATTTAAATAAGTTAAACCCTAATGTTTTGAAATGTTTCAAAACTTGCCCTCAAGTTTTGGAATTTAAAAGTTGATTAACAGTTTAATTTTGAAATGTTAAATTCTAAAACCCTAGTAATTTGAAAAGTTCAAATCACACGCTTATGGTTTTATTAATTAATTAAAGTGTATAATTAATAGTGATTTAATAAACCCATAAAGTTTTGGTTACATTTAATTAAATTAAGAGTATAATTTACTAAATTGAACCACCTAGTATTTTAAAAGTGTAAAGTACACCCTATACTATATATAACATTAAAAGTCTAATATTATATATATGTATGAGTAAAATTCAGTCTTACCATTAGTAGGCCTCATTCATGAAGCTGGTCTATAAGGGGTTTTTACGGGAAATTGTCTATAAAATGGCGATTGAATGGGTATCCACTCTTACCCACCGCACTCTTGACTAGTGGAGGGTCGTTAACCGAACAGGTAGGATAGGACAGAAACCTTCCATTATAAGTATAATGAAGTACAGAGTAACTAAATGCTTATACAAATTTCCAAATCATAGTTACTTTAGGCAAAATGTGAAATTGTATGCTAACCCATGGAATTACACTTCGTACCCTTGTCAAAAGTTAGTGGAGCGTGTGTGGTTAACAGGCACACTAATTTGGGGATGACATTGGTGGCGAAGGGTGGATCAATGCTTATGATAGATCAATGGAGCGTGTGTGGCTAACCGACACATTGATTAGGTGATTGTAGCATTGTGTGCACCACATGATTCGTATGGTTATTCACACCATGTTTGTGATCCTCGACATCCCAGTCACAAATAGTAGGGCATAATCGAGATTAAACGTGCCATTGAAAAGTTCAATGAATCTCAAAAGATCTAGGAGTTTCAATTCATTTAAAACTTAAACTTCCTTTTCGTTTTTCATGGTGGAAATTGGTAAATCGTCATTTACCTACCTTCAAATATTCTGCGACTAGATTACGACATCCCTCTTCTAGGTTGTGGAGTATTGTGTTGGATCCTATCCTTGATGTTTCATTTGGGTGTTACATCAAGGATTCTAATCAACTTAACTTGAATTTTCTCCCGTTTTGTAGATGTCTAGTTCTGACAATCATGGTCTTCCCAAATTCCATGAACAAGTTTTCCAAATGAAGATGATGTTCCACGATATGATTGAGGAACAAGAGATCATGTTTAAATTCCTCCACACCCTCCAACTGTTCTCCCTACCCCACAAGTTCAAAGGCTTGAAAAGTTCAAGCTCACTCAAGCCTTATTGGCAATTAAGCATGAAGATAGAAATTCTGTGCGTGCACACATCTTAGAGATGAAGTCACACATTGATAGGTTAAGCATGTTGGGTGTCGATATTTCAAGTGAGTTGGCTGCTGACTGGCTTCTTCAGTCACTTCCTGAATCATATAGTGAGTTCGTTAGAGAGTACTATATGATGGATCACGAAGTGACCCTCATTGATCTCACCTATTTGCTTATAGCTGCTGAATCAACAATGATTTGGCGTGCTGGTCAAGCAAATTTGTCTGGTGAATCAAACTCCCAAACTTCAATGGACACTGGCAACATTGGAAGTCCAGAAAGAACTAAGTCTATGATTGTCCGATGTGTTGTTCCAAAGGAGTCCATTTGCTTTTATTGCCAAGAGAAGGGGCATTGAAGACGAAGCTGCCCAAACTACCTGAGAGATCTAAGAGATGGGAGAGTCAAGACGTATGGCTCTGCTTCAGGTAAAATCCATTAACTAACTCTTTTATGTTCCTATTCTAGATTCATAAGACATGATGTGATAAGATTACATTTTGATGTTTTGTAGGATCGAAGAAAAGAGAGGAAGCGTAAGGGAAGAAGTGAGCTGAATCTAAGAAGTGGATTTCAATCGCATTGCTTGAAGATTGGATTCTTGAGCTACTACTTGGAGTTAGAATAGATGACTAAGAAATATGTAATAACATAGTTTTTCAATTGAATTGCATCGTAAGGACAAATTTTTCCGCAATAAAATAAATTTTGATTTTGTCTTATTTTTTTATCCTTAAAATGGCATATATGAAAAATTGATGTTTAAAGGTTTCTATTATTAGCAATAATGGATTTGATTCTTAATTATGTTATTTGTGAAGATGTCAAGAATTTACCAAATAGGGAGAGTTTCTCATCGCCAAGTTTCACTTGGACAGAAACTTGGAATCATACAACTTGGTTGTGTGATGAATGAGAAACTTCATATTTGGAAATTAGACTAATTCTTTGACAAAGTGTCAATTGAAGGACTAGGAGATCAAGTACACAAGATTGTACGTTGATCAAGTCCACCACAAGAGTGATAAATATATTCTTCATGATTTACTAAAGTTTATTAAATATGAATGTACTTATAAGATTAAGTGTAATTCTGAGTTGATTGAAAAATGTTTCAATGAATAGCAGAACGAATAAGAAGAATCAAGTAGGCAGAAACATAAAAGTTTCTCTATTCTAAGAAGAATGGAGAGTACCTTTTATTATGTTTTATGATAAGTCTTAATGATTAAGAACTATATCTCAATTGATTCTCTAAGTGAGTCTTAGTACATTTGTACATCTAAGAAGAGGAATCGGGAATTGTGGAATTTGTTAAATCAAGAAGTCAATCATACTTCGTTCCAATATCGAATCTTAGAGTCATACTCCAAGATTGCGAATTGAGTGACAAGTCTTAAGTAGGTTTATAACACTCATCAAATGTGGAATTTGAAAAAGGTTTTCTTATTCTTTCACATTTGAAATTGGTAAGTTGTGATGTCTTGGATAAGACAAAGACCAACTAGGACCAATTTGTCAGGTGTTTTGTCTTGATAAAAGCTACACTAACTCTTGAATATTTGTTTGTCAAGAAATGTTTCTTGATAAGAAAGAGCCTTATATGTCAAGGATTCAGTGGGAGTTTTAATGTTTTTTTTAAAAAGTTTCGAGAACAAATCAAGAATAAACCTTATCGATCATCACTAGCACACGACTTGAGGTTTACAACCTATCGTGTTGACATTATTTTGTTTCTATGTCATTCCAATTGAGTTAATTATGCATGTGAGTTCTATGAGTTCTCATTTGAATGCATAAAGACAAAGTACCTTGATCGATGGAAAGTATATTGATATGTAAGGATAAGTTGCTAAACCGCTTGGAAGACATGGTGGGAACTCGTGTCACCATAAGGCAAGAAATCAAGATTAAGAAAGTTCAGTCCATATGAGTTTGGATTTGTCACAAACTTTGGTTTTGGCAAATTCACATGGATAGGAACTCATACACCATAAAATCTAAGTGTCATGAAATCCCCTCCTTCATGAAAATGACTGTGAGGAAATGCTTTCACTAAGAGAGATTTTAAGAAGATGGCAATTGTGAAAATTGTATTCTCAAATTCGATTATGGTTACGGCATCCCTTTCTATAGTTCGAATTGTGAGATTTGGCAATGAGTCTGAACATTTGGGACTTAGTAACATAAGTTCTGAATTTGTCTAGACTAGACTCACATGTGAGCTTTCTAAGGCAAAGGTGTTTGAGGTTAAGAAGCTTAGATAAAGGCTTATCAAAGCATCAAGCTTAGGCAAAGGTGTATGAGGTTAAGAAGCTTATATGTCAAAGCTAGTGGGAGCATAAGTGATATGATTATATGATAATAATCATGATGATAGTGGGAACATAAGTGTTATGCTTGTATGATTATTATGGCAATTATTGCAAGTTAGCAATATTAATTATAAAAAAATAGATTCAATTTGCAAAGTTGCATGGGTTGAAAAGTTGTTTTGCTATAATTAAGGGAGAGAATATTATACTTCGTTCAAAAATCTAAAGCTTAGATTGAGAAATTTTAATTAATATAGTCAAAGGATACATAGTGTGTTCTCAAATTTCGATTATGATTACGGCATACCTCTTCATAGTTCGAATTGTGAGAACGTGACACATAAAATATTATGGTAGAAGATTGATAAAGTATCATATCTTTATGTAAGACATTATGCATCGTGTCCCATATGCTTCAGGTATAGGATCGATTGCAAATGCTATAATATTTGACCATTCTAAAATTTTCCAAATGTCTAGCGCGTTAAGAGGGAAAAAGGACTAGATTTGGTTTTAACTAAAATAATTAAACAACTATCAAAGGACGATCTGAAGTTCGTTGAGGATTGGTCATTTGTGAGTAGTTGGAAATATGGTATTGGATGGACCATATTGATATTATTATGAATAGATAAGATTCTATTAAGAATGAGTTGTCATACGGCAAATGTGGAAATGTTTCCATATTGGGAGTTGGATATTGAGAATCTATGTCTAGATTAGAAACTTTTATGCAAGAAGGATGTTCAAAGGAATGTACTTTGAATGTGAGACTTCACGTCTATGGAATTGTCTTGTAACAATTTCTGATAGAGTACTTTGTAATTTCATTGGCCAGGTCTTGGTGATTTTTGTGCTATGACTTTGCGAAAGGATCGTTGCATAAAATGTTAGAATCTAGCATATTCTAGTGGTGGCAAGAACCTTGAGTTCTAACACTAATGATAAGGATTGGGAATTGTGAAATGAGCATCATTGGAAAAGTTTTCAATTGATCTATTTCACAAAGCATGGACCATAGGAAACAAAGTGTGCATTCTTGGAGCATGGGACAATTGTTGTTGTAATTCAAGTAATAAGTTGATTTTCTGAAACAGTAAACGATGAATCATGAGTAATGAATATGGTGTTTAAATAGAAGTGTTTTATTTACTCTCACAAGTTTGGGGCCATATAGGATTAAGTATTATTGTTGTGTCTCAATTTGCATGTTTTGACTTCCAGAATAATTGGGTTATTCGAACCTCCGCAGTCGGTCATACGTTGGAAGTAAGTATGAAGGAAGACTATCATGAAGAGTCTATAGATTGTCTGAAGAGTTTAGGCATAGCACAAGTTTGCTGCAGAGTTCATGAGTACTTTGATAAGATTAGAGTATTGGATTAAACCCACGCTCACTTGGATCACTTCATGGATTTATCACGGGTGATTAGTGAGACGATAATATTGTATATTCTTGAAACCGAGAAGTGTGAGTTGTTATTTGTTGGTCGGTTGCAAATTGATAATAAGTAAACGCACCAGTAACTTGGTGTTATAAAACTTATTGTTGTGTGTGATTCAATCAGTGAATGCAAGCGAGCATTTGAGTCGAAGTTTATCCATTCCTTTTACCCAAGGTGGATAAAAGCAATATCTGTGGGCCTCTCGATGATTTACTGATGACACCTAAGCGCTTGGCCAAGCTGGGACTAAGTTGATGTGTTCAATTGTAGTCTGTTGTTAGTCGTCATAAATCGGAAGTCAGGAAACAGTATAGAGAGAATGATTAAAATTCATGCCTTATGTCTATACGATATCTTGAGAATGGAGGAATATATGATCCCTTATCTAAAGGACACGCTATCTGATAAGACTAGAGTTGACAGCGGCTTTTGAAAGCTACGATCGCTGATCAGGTTCTGAAGTCATATGGAAAATAGTTATTAGACTTATCCAAGTGGGAGACTATTGGATTAGTGTCTAAGTCCATAACTATTTTTGTATGTACTCGACCCGATTATGAGCATGGTCCTTTTGGGTTGACTTCACCATAGCAATTTGTCGGATGAATTAAGGAGAGAAAGGTTTAATTATGATTTATTAATATATTATGAGAATAATATATTAAAGGAGAAATGATATTGTTTAATTAATATTAGTCAAGAATTAATTGATAATTAATTTTGTGGCTAAAAGAGATTAATTAAACTTAACGGACTGCAATTGTAATTATAAGATAATTGCAAGAGTGGGTTAATGGATTCCATAGAGTGGAGCGCACGAAACTTATGGGGAAGCCCATAAGATTTCGTCCATGACTCTAAAGAAAGGGATCCATGGGCTGCTTAGGGCCTAAGCCGTCAGATTAGGGTTTCCCAGTTGAAAACCCTAATAGCCTACCTGTATATATAGATCCCTAAGGCCCCAAAAACATGGCAAGGAGTTCCTCTAGGGTTTCTAGACGTTTTGGGCAGCCTCTTCTCTTCTCCTCTTCATCCAAGTTGCTTAGTGGTGTTTGTGACTCCATTAGAGGTGCAACACTTGAGGCACTAAGCTTTTGAAGCCAATCAAAGCAAGGAATTGATTGTTATTACAATATAACAATCAAAGGTAATTACTAAACCCTTATTTCAGTTCTTATTTGATAGATCTAGGCTTTATAGCTTTGGATATTCAATTGCATGTTCATTAGACAAACTAGATCCAAAAGCTATTAGGGTTTGCATGTACACCATAGGAATGATGTATTGCTCAAAACCCATCAATCCCACCCACGATCTGGAGTTGGGGGCGGTGGTGTTCACCCTCAAGATCTGGCGTCACTATTTGTATGGGGTTCGGTGTACCATATACACGGACCACAAGAGTTTGAAGTATTTGATGGATCAGCCCAATCTGAATATGCATCAGAGGAGATGGTTGGATGTGGTAAAGGATTACGATTGTGAGATCCTGTACCACCCGGTCAAAGCTAATGTTGTAGCTGATGCCTTGAGCCGAAGGTCGGAGAGTGCCCCGATTCGAGGCACTTGTATGAGATTGACAGTGATGATTCCGGTTTTGGACACCATTCGGGAGGCCAAGCTGAGGCTGTGTGACCGGAGAACCGCAAGAGGGAGCGGGTGATTGGACAGGTACCTGAGTTTGTTACCGATAGTCGAGGGCTGATGACCTTTCAAGGTCGGATTTGGGTGCCATATGCAAGCAGGGCACGTACCATTCTGATGGAGGAAGCGCATAGATCGAGGTTCTCGATCCATCCCGGGGCCACGAAGATGTTTTTGGACCTGAAGAGAGATTATTGGTGGCTCTGTATGAAAAGGGATGTTGTGTGGTTTGTTGAGAAGTGCTTGACCTGTCGCTAGGTTAAGGCCAAGCACTAGCGTCCGCATGGCTAGTTGCAGCCGCTTGAGGTTCCCTAGTGGAAGTGGGAACAAATTTCCATGGATTTCATTACCAAATTGCCAAGGATCGCGAGGGGTGTCAATGCAATTTGGGTGATCGTCGACCGGCTGACAAAGAGCGCACATTTTCTTGCTATCAGTGAGAGCTCTTTTGTCGAGAGGTTGGCAAAGTTGTACGTGAGGGAGGTGGTATCGCGTCATGGGGTACCGATCTTGATTGTGTCAGATCGAGATGTACGTTTGACTTCCAGGTTCTGGAAGAAGTTCCACGAGGAGTTGGGTACGAGGTTGCATTTTGGTACCACCTACCACCCACAGACGGACGGACAGAGTGAGCGGGCGATTCAAATGCTCAAGGACATGCTCCGAGCATGTGTATTGGACTTCGGAGGAAGTTGGGAAACGTATATGCCATTAACTGAGTTTTCCTACAACAACAACCTCCATTCTAGTATTGGTATGCCTCTCTTCGAGCTGTTGTATGGGAGGAGGTATCGGACTCCCATTTGTTGGGGAGAGGTAGGGCGGCGTGTGATGGGTAGTACTGAGATAGTGCTTCAGACTACAGAGTAGATTCAACAGGTTAAACAGAGGTTACTGACGGCTCAGAGTCGTCAGAAGAGTTATGCGGATTGCCGACGATCCGAGCTGGAGTTCCAGGTGGGGGACTTTGTACTCATGAAAGTATCTCCTTGGAAAGGAGTGATCCGATACAGGAAGAGGGGCAAGCTGGGGCCCCGGTACATCGGTCCATTCAGGGTGACCGCGAGGGTGGGAAAGGTAGCATATCGATTAGAGTTACCTACAGAGTTGAGCCAGATTCATGATACCTTCCACGTGTCTTAGTTGAGGAAGTGTATAGCCAACGAGTCGGTAGTGGTACCGCTGGAGGATATTCAGGTAGATGCGAGCCTGAATTACGCTGAGAGACCAATCGCGATCCGGGATCGGAAGATCAAGGTTCTGAGGAACAAGGAGGTGTCACTGGTGCAGGTCCAGTGGCAACATCGGAAAGGGTCCGAGCTGACTGGGAGCCGGATTTGGAAATGCGGGAGCAGCATCCAGAGTTGTTTGTCGAGTAGGACTTCGAGGGCGAAGTCTGATTCTAGTGGGGGAGAATTGTAACATTTGGATTCCCACGTATCCTATTTTGAGTATTCATATTGAATTTTAGTGAGGAACTCGGCGAGTAGGCGCTCAGACTCGCCGAGTGGGATCGCACATTTCTGGTCCGATTTGATGGACTCGGCGAGTTGATGGATGGACTCGGCAAGTCTGCGCTGTTAAGTGAAACCCTAATTCTCGGGGCATGTGACCTATTTAAAGGCCTTTATAGCCTCCATTGCAGCCACTTCACCCCTGAGAAACCCTAGAGGGAGAGAGAGAGAGAGAGAGAGATAGAGAGAGAGTGTGTGTTTATGGTGCTTGAGGAAGGCTAACTCACCCTTTCTTGAGTGTTTTAGCAAAAGAAAAGTGGTTCCAACAAGAGGAGGTCAAGGGGGCGGCAGATCCAAGGTTTTCAAGTTCAGATCTACACTATTGAGGTATCCAATCGAACTTCCCTTATGTTGTTGGTTAAAATCTATGATTTAGGGTTTTCTATAAACCCTTTTAAGGCTTGAAAGGTTGAGTATATGGTCCCTTGCTGGGTTAGACCTCAGATCTGGACCCACGGAGGTCCAGAGAACCTTTTCCATTCTGTTTTATGCTTGTTCATGGAGGATTGGAGACTAGGTTGCCATTTTTAGAGTTATTTCTCCATTGATGGCTTGATGTGGGTTGCATGCACGTAAGGGTTGCACCTTTCTGTGAACTTTGAGCATTGGGAGGCCAGATATATAGTTTGGTAAAGCAGATCTGACCTCAGAAGGTCATTTGAGCGTTGTTATGGGAGCAACTCGCCGAGTCCATAAATGGACTCGACGAGTCGAGTCGGGGTTGCCCTGCGATTCGTGACGGGTGTCACTCGTTGAGTGGAAGGATGACTCGACGAGCCATGAGAGGCTGAAAGGATTCAGAGGACCAGCATGGACTCTCCAAGTCGCCCACGTACACTCGATGAGTTAGGTCAAAGTTGACCGTTGACTTTCGTTGACCTTAGGGTTCTGGTCAAGACTGATTCAGGAGAGTTCAGGGAAGGGTAGAATGGTCTTCTACCCAGTCTGTAGAGAAGATGTAACATCCCAAAGTTAGAATCAAGAGTTCAGGGGGTAAAGTCAGTTTGGAAAAGAGGAACTCGGCGAGTAGGAGCTGCAACTCGTCGAGTCTAAGCGTGTGCCGAGCACATGTTAAGTGACCGGACTCGCCGAGTCGGAGACTGGACTCAACGAGTTCGTGCTGGAATAAGAAACCCTAATTCCTAGGGTTTGCACCCTATTTAAAGAATGATATGCCTTCACTTCAACCTCTAGCTTCCCTGAGTGTTCTAGAGAAACCCTAAATCGTGAGAGACTCCATTGTTGAGAAGATTGAAGCTTGGAAGAAGAAATCGGTGAAAAGAAGTTGGAGGAATTTGAGGATAGCATCAAGAGAGCTTGTGGATCTGAAGTCTACATCAGTTTAGACTCATCCCTAAGGTAATAGGACCTTACCTTAAGCTATTTCCTTGTTATTTCATCCATGGTGTGTGATTTGGGGTTCTTTAGCATGGTTGGGATCTATTTCGGGTATAGAGACTAGATTTGAGATTGCAACTTTAGATCTAGGTTGGTTTGGAGCCATGAGATCAGAAAGTGATAGCTTTGGGGCGTGATTGAGAGTGTCCTTGCCTTAAACCTTCATTTTTAGCTTGTTGGAGCTTGATGAGCCTTGCATGCACGTAAAGTTGGAAACTTTAAGTGTGAATCTGGCCCTAGGAGTCCAGATCTATGTATTGGAAGCAATTGAATGGCCTGTGATCGTCTGAATGAAGATGTCACGAATGGACTCGACGGGTCTGGGAAATGACTCGACGAGTCAGGCTAAGGATCAGACTTTGAGTCGCGTAATAACTTGGCAAGTTGCATGGGTGACTCGGTGAGAAGTATGATGATGAGCTTGGACTCGGCGAGTTGGAAGAATAACTCGGCGAGTTTGTTGAAGATTGCCTTGGACTCGGCGAGTCTGGTCGTGAAGTCCTAACCTTTTCTGGTTGAGCTGTGAATCAGTGAGTCGAGGGATGACTCGGTGAGTTGAGCAGGAAGGGACTTAGAGCTTGTTGGACTCGACGAGTCTTGGGGCGACTCGACGAGTTGAGTCGTGGCATGGGAGTTTCTGAGCATAGGAACTCGACGAGTCAACGGGTCGACTCGGCGAGTAGGGTCAACCAGGAAGGTTGACTTTGACTAAGGACTTTGACTGAAGGCCCCAAGAGGGCGGACCAGACGTGCCAAGGCGCGGAGAGTGGACCAGTCAGACTGAAGGCCTAGTGCGGGAGGGCCAGTCATACTGTAGACTCAGAGAGTGGACCAGGTGGACTGAAGGCCCAGTGCAGGCGGACCAGTCATACTATAGACTCAAAGAAAGAGTGGACCAGGTGGACTGAAGGCCTGGTGCAGGCGGACCAGTCACATTGTAGACTCGATATGCATGACTGTTCTGTTTATGATATGATCTGATATGTGTGTGGTATTGTGGTTGGTATTTTGGGGGTAACTCACTAAGCTTTCGGGCTTACAGTTTCAGTGTATTGTTTCAGGTACTTTAGGAGATCGTGGCAAGGCGAAGGTGTGATCGTACCGCTCCTCAGTTTTATGTTGATGTTTCTGGGATACTCTGATAATAAATGAACTGAAAACCTTTTTGTAATAAATTAATGAATATAGGTTGTTTTTGAAAAGTTTAAATTGGTTTGAAATTTTGGATGTTACAAGTTGGTATCAGAGCCTTGGTTTGAGTGAATTGGAGGAACATTCGTGTGAATCCAGTCTCAAATCAAGGAGAGTTTTCAAAGTGAAATTGAAATGGTTTTCAAAAATAAGTAGAGGAGGATGCGGAGGTACGATCAGCCAGAGCCAGTAAGTAGACCCCAAAAATAACATACAAGTTATTTGATTATGTGATATGTTAGAATAGCATGCTAGTACTAGGCTAGGGATCTTTAGGAATTGCATGAGAGAATTGCCTGATTATATGATGCCTGCTAGCCTAGGGTTCCCTGTCATGTGAGGTAGTTAGCAGTTCCTCTAGAGGTGAGGATTAAGTGTTGCCATGTATATGATTAGCGGTAGGGTGTTGTGGTGATACTTGATATAAATATGGGTAGGTGTGGAAGGTAGTATGGGCCCATACTAATGAAAGCACAGGACCCACAAGGAAGTCACCACCCCTAGGGTCGGGTTGGGAGTCAGTTCCTGGGTTCCTGGGGAAGCATCTGATTTTCTTGCGGTGTATTTTCAGTATGGTGGTTACGAGGCATGCCGGGGGTGGATCCGGGTCAGGATCGGGATCAGGAGAGGGCGGTCAGGGTGGATTGGTGCCACCCGAGGTCATTGGTCAGATGAGTATGGATGAGTTGGATGCTAGGATTCATGAGATCCTGCATGATGAGATTGCTGCTATGTTTAGGGCGGAGATGTCGGAGATGTTTGGGTCGATCAAGACCGCCATGGTTGAGTATTTTGATGAGTGCTATGCGGCTCTTGCAGAGACGGCTGCCGCGGTAGCTGCAGCGGCTGTATCAGCGACAGGGGGAGGAACCGGTTGAGGTTTTTAGTATCGGGAATCCGATAATACGAAGCCCCTACTTTCGATGGAGTTCAGGATTCGATCGTTGCTATGAGGTGGTTGTCAGACATGGAGGGTTGTTTCTTCACGTGTTCATGCCCTGCGGATCAGAGGGTGAGGTGTGCTCTGAACCTTTTGAGGCTCGGGGCGAATGATTGGTGGAGGTTAACCACGGGATCTTATTTGGATGCACAGTGGGCTGCGGTTACATGGGATCAGTTCCAGGAGATGTTGAGTACTCGATATGTTCCAAGGGTTGAGAGAGAGAGGTTGGCTCAGGTGTTCTTGGAGCTGAAGCAGGATTCAGAGACTGTGATGGAAATCACCAGGATGTTTACTGAGAGGGCGATGTTTTGCCCTGAGTTTTCTTCGAAGCAGGCTCAAATGACCCGATATCTGAGTATGCTCAAGAGGGATATTAAACAGTTTGTGTCTACGCAGAGGTGCGAGACTTTGCTGGAGTTGCAAGAGGCCGCTCGGCGGTGTGAGTTGGAGATTGAGCTACAGTTACGAGAGCAGAGGCAGGCCCCGGTTGTCACACCCCAAAACCTAGAACGGCGGAAACGTTCTGGGGCGGAGGACGTCATGTAAAGTATCATTACAAGGTAAAGTAGTAAATAAGAAACAACATCTTTTATTGCATTAATAATAATAGTTTAATACATGGGTATTCTTACATAGTAATAAGACATTAACAACAAGAAATCAAAATAACAGACGAGTCTTGACTGCTCTGTCTTCTCAAAACATGGTCAGCGTACCTGTCTACTGGTGACCTGAGAATACAATTTATTTTGAAAGTGTAGGTCAGCATTTAAGCTGGTGATTTCATAAGTATTTAATGTCATCGTTTGTATAAGTATGAAGAAAACATTTGGAATTATTCAATGTAATTGTTCGTATAATTATGAAGAAAACGTTTGGAATTGTTCAATGTAATTATTCATATAAGTATGAAGAAAACATTTGGAACTATTCATTATAATTGTTTGTATAAGTATGAAGAAAACATTTGGAATTATTCAATGTAATTGTTCGTATAAGTATGAAGAAAACGTTTGGAATTGTTCAATGTAATTATTCGTATAAGTATGAAGAAAACGTTTGAAATTGTTCTACATTTGTATAAAACTGAATAAAATGGTTTGTACATGTTTGAAAGTTTCTAGAAAATCCCATATTTTCTACTAGTATAAAAGTGGTCTTCTACCAAGACTCGACTGTTTTTAATGTTTACCTTTAGAAATCCAATATCTGTTCATAAGTGTGTGGTAGTTTAAAAGTTCCAAAATTGAAATGAAATCGTGTTTTTCATGCCTAGAGTAGTAGATTTGTATAAATATAAAATCACTAAGGCATTTGATAACCCTGTAAAGCAACGTGTTTCTAATACTCCATGTGAGTTTTATAACCATACTAATGACCCAAACTGCCTGTAACAACGTTCTTCAGGCATTGGAATGTTATGACGTTTGTCACCCAAAGCCTGCCGACCTAGCTGTAGCTAACAGCTTAGGTGCGGGATTGTCAATCCCGTATAGATCTATACACAAGTATCATGCTCCCCCTACAAGGGATTATGGTATATAATACAAGACTTAAAATGCATACTTGAAAGTACGTGAAATGTCTCAAAAAACTTAGTATAAAATAGATTTACGTATGAAAATGTCCATTTGTTCTTGTATATGAAAGTATTTCCTTGATATAGTATTCATTAGTATGTAAATGTTCATGATTTTCTCGTAAACTATACCTATTATAGTTTTTCAAAATGTGTGTGTTTCGTTCATATAGTAAACCCTAGTGTAATGCTCACTTGTTATGTAAAGTATAACATTTAAAGTGACATACATGATCACATATACTTAAAGTATAAATAAAGTGTTTGATTCGTATATACATATATAAACATGTTTTATTTCCAAAAGGCAAGATGTTATCGAGAATATATATAGCATACGAAAGTTCCTATGTAGTAGTTATGAATCACATATGATTTACTTGATAAAAGAGTATATAGTGAAACTTTATGTTACACACGATAAAACATTTGAAAGTGTATAAAAAGCATTGATAAAACATTTGAAAGTGTAGTTTATAGGGGTATGAACTCACTTGATTGATGTGGTTGATTTGAAGTAGTCGAGAGAAGAATCGAGCAGAACTTCGACAGAAAAAGTTGAAAATGCGGGAAAATCTCGGGATTCTCGGGACTCTCGAGAGTGTAGAACTTCCTTTGGGACTTGAGTGCGAATACCGGGGCTTTGGGATGGTTTATCGAGGTAATTTCGCAGAGTAACAACACTTAGATGGAAAGAGATGAGCACCTAACTCGGAAAACCCTTGAAATCTATTTATAGGCCAACTTTTGGGGTCCCACGTCGTGGCCATAAGGTTGCCACGTTGTGGGGTCGATCCTTATCCTCTTCCATGAACGAGACGTCTTCTGCCAAGCCTGAAAACCCCATCAGTCACTGTGCCACGTCGTGGCCATCTGTGCCACGTTGTGGCCAGCTTGACAGCCTCGAATTTTGTGTCTCGAACTTGTAAAATCTGTAACTTTTGCGTACGGGCTCCGTTTTCGACGTTCTTTATATGCACGCGTAGCTGAAAATATGAGCTACAACTCTCATTTAGACTTCATCGGCAAATTTTTACTTTATTTTTAATTATTTATTTTTAACGTGCCGGGATACGAAACGTTCGTTAAAAATCCATAACTTCTTCATCCAATGTCCGTTTTTGATAGACTTTTTGCCATTGCGCTGCTATTGTTGAGACCTTCGATTCTCATTTAGGTTGATTCGGCCAAAAGTCTCTCGATCTCTATTTCGAGTTTTTAGCTGTCTATTGCTATATCCGGATCTTGGAAAAATCATAACTTCCTCATACGAAATTAAATTTGAACGTTCTTTTTATGTACGCTCACGGTTTAATGATATCTACAACTTTCATTTAGATAATTAAGGCTAAAAACTATTGTATTGAAACTTCGCGTTTTTCGTTTAATCGGTGTTGCCGGTTTTGTCGGAAATCTTAGAATGGTGATAACTTTTTCGTTATAACTCGGATTTTAGTGTTCTTAGTATTGCTGTAACCCTTGACACAATATCTAGCATAATAGATAACCCAATAGAGACTTTTGAACATTTATTTTTCGAAGTTAAATTCATTATATCAAAAGAGGTTACAATTCTTGACTTTTTAGGTCGTTACATAGATTCGAAATATCAGGTTGTCACATCATCCCCCCCGTTAGAGGGAATTTCGTCCCGAAATTTAATGTAAGGTAATTATTTGCGGACTAGGGAAATAGATGAGGGTATTTTTGTTTTATCTGATCTTCGCGTTCCCATGTGTATTCAGGTCCTCGCTTTGCATTCCAGCGGACTTTCACGATGGGTATGCGACTCTGTTTTGTTCTTTTAATTTCCCCATCCATGATTTCAATTGGTTCTTCTATAAAGTGGAGACTCTCGTTGATTTCGATTTCCTCTAGAGGGACGACGAGGGTCTCATTGGACAAACATTGCTTCAAGTTTGACACGTGAAAGGTAGGATGTACGTTATTGAGTTCCTGCGGTAGACGAAGTTTGTAGGCTACCGGGCCGATCCTTGCAAGGATCTCGGAGGGTCCGATATACCTTGGGTTTAGTTTCCGATATTTTCCGAAACGTACTAACCCTTTCCAGGGCAAGACCTTTAATAGCACTCGTTCCCCGACCTGAAATTCCAAGGGCTTCTGCCTTTTGTTCGCATAACTCTTCTTGGTCGAATGTATGTTGAATGTTTTTGTGGTCTGTGAACATAGTACACCTTGTACCATATAAGTAGTGTCTCCAGATCTTCAGAGCAATTACCGCTGCTCATGACTCAAGATCACGTGTTGAATAGTTAACTTCCTGTGTATTAAGTTGTCTTGAGGTATAGGCAGTGACCTTTCATCTTGCTTAAGAACACAACCAACCCCTTGGTTGGATACATCGCATTACACCACGAAATATTCTATCCCTTTTGGGAGGGATAATATTGGTGCGATGCATCAGGCTTACTTTAGCATTTGGAACACTCTTTCTTGTTTACAGACAAGTCCGGTGCTCCCCAAGGTGAGAAACATGGCCTAAAGAATCCCCTTCTGAGGAGTTTGTTAAGCTCACTAGAAAGTTCCTGCATCTCAGTTTGAGCTAGACGATAAGGTGATTTGGCTACTAGGGTATCCCCTGGAACTAAGTCGATTTTGAATTCGACTTGACGCTGTGGTGGTAGTCTCGGTGGTCCTTCTGGAAAGGTGTCGGGAAAGCCGCGTACTTCTTGGATGTTCTGAATGTCCTTCACTTCTCGGCACGTCTCGGCGATGTGTGCAAGGAATGCATGATATTCCCTTCGTAAGAACTTCTGAGCTTGCATACACGAAATGATGAGAAGGTTCGTACTTGGTTCGTTGCTATAAATAACTAGAGCTTCGTTGTTTAGGGAGGTTAGGACGAACGGCTTTATCAAAGCACCTGATGTCGGCTCGATGTAGACTTAACCAACTCCTACTGATTATGATGTCAAAACCTTGGGGTGGATTAGATGTCGTGAAGATCTAAAAGAAAGTATGACTACTCATGAATTAGGGAAAAGGATAGGTATTTCTAAGTTTATTCTCACGGAAGCAGGATCACTCGCAGTGTTGGGCAGTCTCCCTCCTGCAGTTCATAGTAGAAATCATACCTGGTTCATCAATCACAGTCTCGGGTATACGAGTCGTATATAATTAAGATTGAAAAGGTGGGTCTTTGGATTGAACTTGACGTATTGCACGAGTGGTACTTTGGGGAGGTTTGCTGAGGTTTCTTTGGAAAGGATAAGAAACATGAGGTACTCTACGCATGATTACTTCGGAGTTCTGAAGTGATAGTTTCGTTAGAAAGATGATTTCGGAGAAAGAGATTTATGCACGAAACCGGTATTGTGAGGATCAAATAGACTCTGATTATATGATGAAATCGGAATCACTTGGAAATAAGGCACTAGATTTGATCATAATGGTGTTACAGACAAAACACAACAGTGCAACTTTGAATAGAGTTACCATAATATAGGTTTACTACAAGACTAATACTGCGAACTAGGTATACTACGAAAGACAAGTATACGCAGCACGAGGATCCCTTAACTGACGGGTCCTTACAAAATATAAGATTCGAGTTGCACTAGTTTTAAATAGTTTATGAGTCTGTTACAACGAACGCCTTAGATACTTTAACGAGGGTCCGTAGTAGTTTCTCCTGCGGCAGTGATCCTTAGTATCTTCCCTTCTGTGCCGGAGTTCTTTGTTATTGGACGGTCCTTTTTTAGGTGTCCTATCTCGCCGCATTGGTGACATGCCTGGTTCGTACTAGTATTGGTCATGGGAGTGAGGTGTTTAGTCAAGGTTACGTGGACACGGGTGCCCTCCTCGTTCCTCCACTTTGAAAATTGCCTTTTAAAGAGTCCGTCTTTACCACCCCCTTTGTGTGTAGGGTTGGTCCCAATGCCAAGGACTTGAGAAATGGGTCGTGCTGATGCTAAAGGGGCAGGAGTTGCCACTTGTTGCTATTGCATGGCAAACCTTTGGAATCGTTGGCGCTCCTTTCGAGCTCGGCGATTTCGTTTCCTCCTCTTGGTTTTACAACTTTGCATGTCCGTGACTATTTCCATTCGTTGGCTTCTTGGTTCCATACAATGATCAAAATTTTCAATTCCTTTGCCAGTCGTGATTACGTTTTTAGCGTTGAGGTTTACAAGGACAGCCGTCACGGCAGCTGTTACTGTGGCTTGGAATGTGGCGACGTCGATATGAAGGATAGGGGCTTCGTTGTTCGGCTGTCTACTTCTGGACGACAACATGATTCTGAAACATGAAAGGAAAGGAGTTCGTGAGCTATTATGGTTGAACCTAGATGTATCTTGATCGTTCATGTAAAAGGTAGAAGTATGTTCTCGAGAGTTTGACCTACATCCCTAAGATGCAATCCTAGTACAGAGCAAAAGTAAGTTCATAGAATGGTCTCAAGACGTTTGACGTTCAAACCAGGGTACCATCGGTTGGTAAATAACATGAATCAACCTTTGAAAGAGAATTGGGAATGATCCCTGAGCTAAATTACCCTAGTCTAATAACTTGACTAGTGTGGGTTGCAGATAGATCCCGACGTAAGTATGATAAAAGTCTTTGAACAAAGAGTGACACAGAAGTTAGCCGACTTTAAATATCGATATCATGACATAATAAGTTTGGGAAAATTGATCTTGAAGAAGGTCTTACATCATATCCGGAGTAGAAAGGTTTTGGCCGCATAAGGCCTAACTAAAATTACTTACAGTACAAGGTAGTTACATAGAAAAATGCTTCGTAGGACATATATATGAAAACGATTCCTTTAAACAAGGAAGGAAAATAAAGCATTTCCTACTAGTGGCATTCATCCCTCTAATGAACACTCAGTTCAGCCAACTGACGTTCTGTATCAAGTAGGTGTCTTTCGTACACTCACTGGCGTACTTGGAGCTCTATGACTTCGGCTCGTGTTCCAGATAATGCTTGTAGCAGGGTCTCATGGTCTCTCTCAGATCTCTCATGAGTGTGTTCAAGGTGATTGGTGCGGATGGTATGCATTCCTGCATTGGCATCAACTTTTGTGATTTGATGGAGGGCTGTCCTGCCTTGAATCTCATTTCGGGCCACACTGTGGACCAGGATTGCCAAGACTCTGTCTGCTGAGCCCCCTTCGCTTAGGTCATAAAAGCTTCGGTCTCCATTAAATGGCATGGGTTGATCTTGCACTTGGCTCCATATTTCCAAGCTTTCCACCCATAGAGGCGTCGGGCCTTGAAAAGCCGGACGAGGGTTAGGATTTGGAACAAGGGCCATCGGGGGTAGGTTCTCCACTTCAGGTTCAGAGTCAGAGCCATCAGCAAAGCCTTTAGCCTAGTGACCATCCATAGGGATTGGGTGATCATTCTCTGGCTCCTCTCCGAGCCATCCAACATTGTCGTGGTCAGGGTAGTACGGGTCGTCGTGGGGATAGAATCTATTCATGATATCTACGCGATAAAGGGATATAAGAATTAACTAAATAGACGTACTAACTAGATAATTATAAGATGATCTTTATCAGTTGCTTCAATACTTGTTTAGTGCATACTAGTTATATGTATTTAGGATAGGATAGCCCTTCGAATAAGTGACCCTAACCCTAAGCCCCTAACCCAACAAGGACAGGACATAAAGCAAAGATTCACATATTCTAAGTCTATGAAATCCTAGATACATATAGATTTAGTGTATCCACTAAGCAACCATTGCTATACTAATAAAGACCTTTAGTTCTCAGATAAGAAATTAATAGTAACACAAAATACTCCTATAGTATTTTAACTTTATGTTTTGTTCTACTGTTCTTATTGTAGCAGTGTTGGTAAGTTTTTAGACTTGTTGCAACTTCACAACCATACTTAGGCACATGCTAATCACTCCTTGGATAATGTAGTTGATCAGGCTACATCTTCCCAGGGTTGACCATATGTCTCTAAGTCTACTTTTGCTGCCCAACAATCGTAATACTTTTGTTCTGTCCTAGTGACAATGATTTTAGTGTGAGTGTAGGCATGTATACTTAGTTAAATATTTTATTATTTAAAAGTATAAACTCTTGGTCAGAGTGTTTTAATCCCATTGTATTTATAGTTAGTATATCTTTTATGGGTTGATATACTTAATTCACTATAAACAATGCTCTGATACCAATCTGTCACCCCACAAAACCTAGAACGACGGAAACGTTCTGGGGCGGAGGACGTCATGTAAAGTATCATTACAAGGTAAAGTAGTAAACAAGCAACAACATCGTTTATTGCATTAGTAGTAATAGTTTAATACATGGGTATTCTTACATAGTAATAAGACAATAACAACAAGAAATCAAAACAACAGACGAGTCTTAACTGCTCTGTCTTCTCAAAACATGGTCATCGTACCTGTCTACTGGTGACCTGAGAATACAAGTTATTTTGAAAGTGTACGTCAGCATTTAAGCTGGTGATTTCATAAGTATTTAATGTCATCGTTTGTATAAGTATGAAGAAAACATTTGGAATTATTCAATGTAATTGTTCGTATAAGTATGAAGAAAACGTTTGGAATTGTTCAATGTAATTATTCGTATAAGTATGAAGAAAACATTTGTAATTATTCATTGTAATTGTTCGTATAAGTATGAAGAAAACGTTTGGAATTGTTCAATGTAATTATTCGTATAAGTATGAAGAAAACATTTGGAATTATTCAATGTAATTGTTCGTATAAGTATGAAGAAAACGTTTGGAATTGTTCAATGTAATTATTCGTATAAGTATGAATAAAACGTTTGAAATTGTTCTACATTTGTATAAAACTTAATAAAATGGTTTGTACATGTTTGAAAGTTTCTAGAAAATCCCATATTTTCTACTAGTATAAAAGTGGTCTTCTACCAAGACTCGACTGTTTTTAATGTTTACCTTTAGAAATCCAATATCTGTTCATAAGTGTGTGGTAGTTTAAAAGTTCCAAAATTGAAATGAAATCGTGTTTTTCATGCCTAGAGTAGTAGATTTGTATAAATATAAAATCACTAAGGCATTTGATAACCCCGTAAAGCAACGTGTTTCTAATACTCCATGTGAGTTTTATAACCATACTAATGACCCAAACTGCCTGTAACAACGTTCTTCAGGCATTGGAATGTTATGACGTTTGTCACCCAAAGCCTGCCGACCTAGCTGTAGCTAACAACTTAGGTGCGGGATTGTCAATCCCGTATAGATCTATACACAAGTATCACACTCCCCCTCCAAGGGATTATGGTATATAATACAAGACTTAAAACGCATACTTGAAAGTACGTGAAATGTCTCAAAAAACTTAGTATAAAATAGATTTACGTATGAAAATGTCCATTTGTTCTTGTATATGAAAGTATTTCCTTGATATAGTATTCGTTAGTATGTAAATGTTCATGATTTTCTCGTAAACTATACCTATTATAGTTTTTCAAAATGTGTGTGTTTCGTTCATATAGTAAACCCTAGTGTAATGCTCACTTGTTATGTAAAGTATAACATTTAAAGTGACATACATGATCACATATACTTAAAGTATAAATAAAGTGTTTGATTCGTATATACATATATAAACATGTTTTATTTCCAAAAGGCAAGATGTTATCGAGAATATATATAGCATACGAAAGTTCCTATGTAGTAGTTATGAATCACATATGGTTCACTTGATAAAAGAGTATATAGTAAAACTTTATGTTACACACGATAATAACCGTGTGTTTACTTGTATTTGCCCCCTTAAAAGTGTATAAAAAGCATTGATAAAACATTTGAAAGTGTAGTTTATAGGGGTATGAACTCACTTGATTGATGTGGTTGATTTGAAGTAGTCGAGAGAAGAATCGAGCAGAACTTCGACAGAAAAAGTTGAAAACGCGGGAAAATCTCGGGATTCTCGGGACTCTCGAGAGTGTAGAACTTCCTTTGGGACTTGAGTGTGAATACCGGGGCTTTGGGATGGTTTATCGAGGTAATTTCGCAGAGTAACAACACTTAGATGGAAAGAGATGAGCACCTAACTCGGAAAACCCTTGAAATCTATTTATAGGCCAATTTTTGGGGTCCCACGTCGTGGCCATAAGGTTGCCATGTCGTGGGGTCAATCCTTATCCTCTTCCATGAACGAGACGTCTTCTGCCAAGCCTGAAAACCCCATCAGTCACTATGCCACGTCGTGGCCAGCCTGATAGCCTCGAATTTTGTGTCTCAAAGTTGTAAAATCTGTAACTTCTGCATACGAGCTCCGTTTTTGATGTTCTTTATATGAACGCGTAGCTGAAAATATGCTCTACAACTCTCATTTAGACTTCATCGGCAAATTTTGATTTATTTTTAATTATTTATTTTTAACGGGCTGGGACACAAAAAGTCCGTTAAAAATCCATAACTTCTTTATCCGATATCCGTTTTCGACAGACTTTTCGCCGTTGTGCTACTATTGTTGAGACCTTCAATTCTCATTTAGGTTGATTCGGCCAAAAGTCTCTCGATATCCATAACTTCTTCATCCGATATCCGTTTTCGACAGACTTTTCGCCGTTGTGCTACTATTGTTGAGACCTTCAATTCTCATTTAGGTTGATTCGGCCAAAAGTCTCTCGATATCTATTTCGAGTTTTTAGCTGTCTATTGCTATATCCGGATCTTGGAAAAATCATAACTTCCTCATACGAAGTTAAATTTGAACGTTCTTTTTATGTACGCTCACAGTTTAATGATATCTACAACTTTAATTTAGATAATTAAGGCTAAAAACTATTGTATTGAAACTTCGCCTTTTTCGTTTAATCGGTGTTGCCGGTTTTGTCGGAAATCTTAGTAGTCATAACTTTTTCGTTATAACTCGGATTTTAGTGTTCTTAGTATTTCTGTAACCCTTGACACAATATCTAGCATAATAGATAACCCAATAGAGACTTTTGAACATTTATTTTTCGAAGTTAAATTCATTATATCAAAAGAGGTTACAATTCTTGACTTTTTCGGTCGTTACATAGATTCGAAATATCGGGTTATCACACCGGTGCAGTCGCAGCTGGCACCGAAATGGTCCAAGACCGTCAATTCCGAGTTGGGAGTTCACGGTAGCCACACTTGTGAGAAGTGTGGAAAGGGTCATATTGGAGTTTCTAGGTCCGACGGTGTGTGCCGCAAGTGTGGGTAAGAGGGGCATTATGCGAGGGATTGCCGTCAGTCAGCCCCGGTCCTGGATATAAGGATTTTTTGTCAGTGCCACCAGGTTGGTCACTTGAGGGCCAACTATCCACAACTTGTCTCCAGACCGGTGTAGGTTCCAGCACCGACCACTTTGAGGATTATTAGCAGGGGTCAGGGTGGAGTGGAGTCTCCGAGGGCTTAGGGGCGCGCTTTTCAGCTCACAGCAGAGGAGGTCAGGGCAGAGCCGGATGCAGTTGCTGGTATGTTTTCGTTTCGTTGTTGTCTGGTTATCTGGTTATTTATGTAGTGTTGTATTTTATTCGCCGTTTTGAGTGTTTCATGGTTTAGTTGGGAGTGCTAGTAGCTAGGAGTGATAGGCGGTTAGCATCCAAGGGATTGATGGTCAGAATTTGGTGGTATGGTCTTGTTGTTGGGTATAGCAATTGCGATTTGTGAAGTGATCAGTGGAGAGTCAAACTCCCTTAGAGTTCATGATGTGCGATGCCGGGAAGTGATTTTGTGGATGTTGCTCATTTCAGAGGAAATCAGTTCATGGATAAGAGGAGTATGTTGAGTAGGGATGATTGGTTTATGCCGGTTGAGTCACCGGTGGTTGGTAGTCAGTGCTCTAAGTGGGGAGAATTGGGAAATTCTCGGGAGGATCGACAAGAATTAGAGGTTGATTAGCTGTTTGGGATTCAGCAGTGTTTAAGTCAGCCATGAGTGTGGGCGGGTATGAGTAAGTGACTGACAAATGGGGCGGGGTACAAGCCAAGGTTTTCGTAAAAGGTGATTGGTTGTCGTGAGGCCTAGGATTTGGCCGGGATCTGAGTATATGGAATGGAGTTAGAGTTCGGAACCCCTAGACGGCTAGAATAGTATGTACGGGAGAGATTCCCGGGAAGGATAGTTCGGGATGATGTATGATAGTTTGAGCGGTCCGGGGAGACTGAAGGTCGGTGGGTGTACCAGTCAGGCCGAAGGCTTGGAGAATGGTCCAGACAGGCTAAAGGCCCTGGAGGGCGGTCCAGACATGTTGAAGGTTCGGAGAGTGGTCCAGATTGGCTGAAGGCCTGGTAAGGCGGTCCAGTCATGCTGAAGACTCTGTAAGTGTTGATAGATCTGTATATGGAAAGTGATTTGAGTATGCTGCTATGCAGTAGCAAGCAGTGGGTCTGGCCCCGGGTATTGATCCTGTTGTGGAAGGCAGTGCATGGACCCGAGAGTCCTTGCGAGCAGATTTAGAGCATGTGTGATACATGGAGTAGCGGTTACTCTACAAGGGATAGTGTAGAGTGGGGTGTGAGCATCGTGGCACTTGTCTGAAGTGGCAAGGCTGGCAAGTAGATTTCATTGGATAAGGAAATGGAAAGGTATGTAACTCCGGGAGGGAGTGATGGTTAACGGAAGTGAAAGCAGTAGTGAGAATGGATGATTGAAAGTATTTCAATTATGGTTGTTGAGCACTGTGGTTGTGCTAGTGGTATGGAAACACATCCGGATTGGGTGTCTGTTGAGGTTACGGAAGACTTTCCACTGGTATAGAACCAGAAGAGTTCGAAAGGGATGCAAGGATGGAGCCTTGGATTTCCAGTATGGTTGTGATCAGGAGCCTATGTATGTAGCGGCAATTCATCCTAGGGATGTTTGGAGGTATCGTCAGTGTGTCGGGTTTTTCCAGCCCGAGGATGTTAGAGCAGGTTCAGCATGTATATGTGGTTGTAGAGGAGAGCTCATGGGAGTTGCTCAGGAGCTGAAGGATGTGTCATCCTGTCAGCACGGAAGGAAAAGAGTTGGATTAGGAAGGGAAGCGGGATAAGTCCCAACAGTAAATTCGATAAGTTATGACAAGCGAGGAAAGGGATAGCAGTTGGTACCGGGTCAGGACCCGGTTGTTCAGGGTGGTATCTAGCTTTGTAAGAGTCAAGTGATTGTTGTGATTTGGAGTGATGAAAGTATCATCGGGTGATCATTGGTTAATAAGGGTTGTTATCAGAGAAAGAAGCCGGTGGCCTGCTTGAATCAGTCGTCGTAACTCTGTGAGGGAAGAGTTGGACTTTATTGTGGTCTGATAGCAGTGTTTAGAGGAACCTGGGTTGATTGATACCAGGAGGTGCATTGTAGGAGTATTATCCAGAATTGTGTGCTGCAGCAGGCTTCGAGGACGAAGCCTAATTTAAGTGGGGGAGAATTGTAACATCCCAAACTATGAATCAAGAGTTCAGGGGGTAAAGTGTAATTTTGGAAAAGAGGATCTCGGCGAGTAGGAGATGCAACTCGTCGAGTCTAAGCCTGTGACGGGCACACGTTAAGTGACCGGACTCGCCGAGTTGGAGGCTGGACTCGAAGAGTCCGTGCTGGAATGAGAAACCCTAATTCCTAAGGTTTGCACCCTATTTAAAGAATGATATGCCTTCACTTCAGCCTCTATCTTCCCTGAGTGTTCCAGAGAAACCCTAAATCATGAGAGACTCCATTATTGAGAAGATTGAAGCTTGGAAGAAGAAATTGCTGATGAGAAGTTGGAGGAATTTGAGGATAGCATCAAGAGAGCTTGTGGATCTGAATTCTACATCAGTTTAGACTCATCTCTAAGGTAATAGGACCTTTCCTTAATCTATTTCCTTGTTATTTCGTCCATGGTGTGTGATTTGGGGTTCTTTAGCATGGTTGGGATCTATTTCGGGTATAGAGACTAGATATGAGGTTGCAACTTCAGATCTAGGTTGGTTTGGAGCCATGAGATCAGAAAGTGATAGCTTTGGGGCGTGATTGAGAGTGTCCTTGCCTTAAACCTTCATTTTTAGCTTGTTGGAGCTTGATGAGCCTTGCATGCACGTAAAGTTGGAAACTTTACGTGTGAATCTGGCCCTAGGAGTCCAGATCTATGTATTGGAAGCAATGGAATGGCCTGTGATCGTTTGAATGAAGATGTCACGAATGGACTCGGCGAGTCTGGGAGATGACTCGGCGAGTCAGGCTAAGGATCAGACTTTGAGTCGCGTAGTAACTTGGCGAGTCACATGGGTGACTCGACAAGGAGTATGATGATGAGCTTGGACTCGAGTAGTTGGAAGAACAACTCGGCGAGTTTGTTGAAGATTGCCTTGGACTTGACAAGTCTGTTCTCGGACTCGGCGAGTCAGGTCGTGAAGTTCTAACCTTTTTCTGGTTGAGCTGCGAATCGGTGAGTCGAGGGATGACTCGGTGAGTTGAGCAGGAAGGGAATCAGATCTTGTTGGACTCGACGAGTCTTAGGGCGACTCAGTGAGTTGAGTCATGGCATTGGGGTTTCTAAGCATAGGAACTCGACGAGTCAACGGGTCGACTCGGTGAGTAGGGTCAACCAGGAAGGTTGACTTTGACTGAGGACTTTGACTTGGACCAAGGATTGACCAGTTTGACTTCCAAGGTGTCACACCCCCAAACCAGGGATGGCGGAAACGTCTGGGGGTGGAGGACTTCATGTAGAGTATCACCACAACGAGTATAATAGTGCTCAAAGTAAATACAACCATCATAAATATAATTGAAAAAGTTACACCAAAGTATATGTTTACATGATTTGAATCAATTACATTATGATACAAAATGAAATGTTTGATGATTTATCGTCCCATCCTCAAAATGTTGTTGATTTCCTATTTTCACTGAATTCCTGAGAATACAAGTAGTTTTGAAAAGTGTCAACACAAAGGTTGTTGAGTTCATAAGCTTTTGACAGTAAGAGTTTGAAAATCGATCTTTGTAAAGAGATGTATGTTACTAAGAAAAATCCAATATTTTCCTTATAAAAGTTATGTGGTCCTAAAAGCCATGTCCGAAAATGAACAAGTATTTGTCATACTTAAGGATATAAATGTGGTTTTAAATTGGTGTAAAACCCTTTCTGATTTGAGAAGAATTCCGAAATGAATGATGTGTAGTCTTAAATACCAAGACTGAAAATATACCATAATATCTGTAATTATTGATATAAAAAGTGATTTTAAATCGACATAAAACCCCTTTTGATTTATGAAGATCCCTGTAAACTTTATGTTGTTAAATCCCTATGTGAGCCGCTATAATCATACTAATGACTGAATAAACCTGCCACGACGTTTCTCAAGCGTCGCGAAACTGAAATGACAATTGTCACCTCAGACCTGTCGGTCTAGCTGTTGCAAGCAGCTCTGGTGTGGGTTTGTCAAAACCAATATAGATCTATACACAACTATCACGTTCTCCCTCCAGGAGACTCTGATTATAACTACCAGGAATTTAGATTCCGCACTCGGACGTACGGAAGAGATTGTCTCACAATTTAGGTTAACAAGTTTACGTGTGGTGTGCATGAGTGTAAAACCTTTTTCTGTGGGAATAAAACCTTCCGAAATGTGTTTTTTTGTGTTAATGGAAACATAAACCATAACTATTATAGTTTATCTCAAAACGTTTGTAATGTATAAGAACTCTTTTATGAAAACGCATTTGTGTTATGAATCCAAAAACTATGCTTATTATAGCTTAATATACGTGTTCTAAATGAATGAATAATCTTATCATGAATGACTAAGTTTCAGTTTATGATGATAAACTAACAAGGAAACACATTCAATATTTAGAACTTATTGATATACACTTTGCTCAACATAATACAAAGTGTTATGAAATTTATATGCTGTTAACTAAATCTAACCTTCCTGTGCTGTTTTAGAAAAGTCATAGAAAAATCATACGAAGTCGAAAACTAAATCCGTAAATTCTGAGAGTTCCCAAAATGTGTCTAGTTTACTCATAATTTTTAGTGACCTCCAACTTGGGTGTAATAGTCCATAATCACCGACTGGTCCGGATTGGTATTTGAATTGATACGCAGTTTTGTAAAAATCACCATAAATTGTAGAAAAATCGTATGGAGATGTGAAAGTAGTCATTTTAAAGATAAGAACTGGAGCTACTTACACCTAAAACCGTTTTTCAAAAAAAATTGTTTAAGTTGTCCAAAACAGTCCGTGAATGGAGTCAAACTTTTTTGATGAAAGCTGTTAGAAAATTTTAGTTATGTTCTTGGTGTTTTAACTTGTATTCCCCCCCCCCCCCCCCTAAAACTCGAGGAAAACATGAAAATGTAGGGGTATGAACTCACCTTGAGTGATTTCAGAAGATGGATGATGGAGAAAATAAGTGTTCAACTCAGATCACTTGAAGAATCACTTGAAGGTTCGAAGATCTAACAAGAATGTGATGATGTTTGTGTAAGAAATAAATGATTTGAGTAGAATGAGATGTAATAATCACAAGGAGGATGTTAATACTTACCAAAAGTAGAAGAAAAGCTTGGAGTATAGCCTTGCATCTCGAATTTTTAGAGAGAGGAAGTGAGAGAGTAAATATGTTTGATCTTTGGTGGAAGAATGAGAAAATGAGAGAAGTGTGAGGAGAGAGGAGACTTTCTAGCCTTTGACCAATTGTGAGGTTGGAAAAAGGTGGGAAAAGTACAATGAAGTGACTAGGTAAGGGCTGATGAGGAATAGTGACATGAGTGGGTATGGGTGGTTGCTTGTGTCATAGAATAAAGGAAAGTCAACACTCTACCTCTTGTACTTCACCCACTCTTCTTGGATAAGGTTTATCCTTAAAAACGTGATTAATCATTAATTAAGGCGTCTTATATGTTAAAATAAAGTTTTGGGTGAAAATCCCACGTTAAAATGATGAAAAACGAAGTTAAAATGAAGTCGTGGTCGAAAACCGGAAAGAATTGATCTTCCAGCGAGGCCTCTCGGATTGGGTTGGAGGTTCGGTCCCTTCTGATGCTGGGTCCGAAGCGAGGCGAGACAGAAGGAAGCAAAAGGGAGGCTCGGTCCGAAGTCATCAAGAGCGAAATAGACCGAGGCTCGGGTTCGGGTCTTGTGCGAGGTTCGGGCCCGAGAGGACCCTTCGGGTTCGGTTCAGCAGCCTTCGGGTTCGGCTCTTCCAGCTTCAGTTCCTAAGACGACTTACGGGTCCTAAGAGGACTTTTGGGTCCTATGAGGGTTTCGGGTCCTTAAGCCTATTTTATTCGTTTTTACCCCGTTTTAAGCGGTTTTCGACCCGGTTAAGGGTCGGAATGACCCGAATGACTTCAGAAAGTTGCAGGAACTTTTGAGAGAGATTTGGGAGAGATTTGACATTCTTGGAGAGATTTCTCATACAAAGAGATATTTGGGAGAGATTTCACATACTTAGAGAGATTTAGAGTGAAAACGATTGAGAGAGGTTTCATTTGTGACCTTTTTGAGTGTCCGGCTTCGCAATGCAAGGTCCTTAAACCCTGTTAAGCCTTGTTTAAGGATCTTACACACTCCCGATGGGTATGCAACATTGTTTTATCGGTTTGGCTCGCCACGTACCACAGTTTTAGGTTAAGGAGATCTAGATGTACGTACTTTTCGATTTATGATCTCTCATTAGAATAACGAGTTGTTTAGAAATTACATAACATAAACTCTAGTACCCACAGGCAAATTGAGTTGAACGGTTTGACTTGTTGACTTCAGTTGACTTTGACTTGACCGGAAATTGACGGTTGTCACATCATCCCCCCCGTTAGAGGGAATTTCGTCCCGAAATTTGAATTTAGGCAAGGAGTAGGCATGAACAATCGAGCCAAGAAGTGGGGATACTTCCTAATCGACTGATTCTCGCGCTCCCAAGTGACTCCAGGTCCTTTGTTAGTATTCCAGCGAACTTTCACTAATGGGAAGCGGCGTTGTTGCGTTCGCTTGACCTCTCGGTCCATGGTCACTACTGTTCTTTCACGAAGGTGAGGCTCTTGTGGAACTCGATCTCGTCGAGGGGGATTACAAGAGTCTCGTCGGATAGATACTTCTGCAAGTTCAGGACGTTTCGGGTTAGAATGTACTTTACCAAGCTCGCGGGAGTAGATTGAAGTTGCGATTACAGGTATTATTCTTACAAGAATCTCGAAAGGCATAATTATCTGGGGTTTTGGCTTTTCACGCTTTCCGAAGCATACTAAGACTTCCCAGAGTGAGGCTTCCAGAGGAATTTGGTGTCTTATTCTGGAGTTCTAAAGGTTTCTCCCTCTTGCTTCTCTTCCCAGTCAAGGGTTGCTCCCTTCCGGGTCAAAGTCGTAAGGGGTTCCATAATTTGCGAGAAGTTCTAAAGGAACTAAGGCGGTAGGTCAGCGAGACCCAGAATTTTGGCGTATTCCTGCTGACGCCTTTGGTGCTGACTGTTTCTCAATGGTTTTGATCAATTGAAAGGGTCCTTAAGGATTTCCACATTGATAATGATGTGTCTTAGGAATTTGAGTCCTCAATTCCAAAACTCGTATCTAGAGAACTTCGGGTAAAGCTTCTCTGGTCGTATTGCTTCCGCGGTTTGTTGTAGCTACTCTCCTTGGTTTCCTTCTTACTACGAGGGTAGATGAGCAAGTCATTTACAATGACAATGACGAACTGATCCTAGTAAGAATGGCATATCCCATTTATTACGTTCATGGATACTGTGAGCAGGTTGGTCCTATCCAAGGGGTATCACTACGGACTTGCAGCGTCCGCATCGAATTTGGAGGATTTTCCTCGGACATCCTTCTCCAATACTCGCGACTAGTGATATTCAGACCTCTGGTCCAATTCCTAAAGGGTACCTCATTCCGTATGGTTGGTCGGCCTATTCGTCTATGCGAGGTAGATAGTAAAGGTTTCTACTGGAGATATTGTCGGGGCCTCTGAGGTCGATGGAACTACGATAAATTTGCCTTTCTATTTGAAGAATAAGACCGGAGCTCTCCAGGGTGAGAAGCTTGGTTCTTTAATTTCATTGTTGAGTAGTTCGACAAGGTTGACCTGACCGTTCTTGTAGCTCGGTAGGAAGCATGTGGGTTTGGTTTTCGCGACTAGACCTTTTCGGATGGTAGGACATTTACTCGTCCTCCTGGGCAACCTTGGCCCGAAGCTCATGGCAGGACTCGTACCATATATGTCCCAAGCTTCTGTGCTTGAACCTTGTCTGCTACATGCGTGACATTCCCGAAGGTCTCCTGTAAATACATGTGATAAGGTTTCTGGAAGTATAACACTCCTCTGGTGCGTGTTTTGGGGGTTTCACATTGAGGGATGACCCGGAGGTCCGTGCTGGACGCGTTTATGGGAGACAAAGGTTCCGATATTCGGTGGGTTAGGTGAAGGGTCCTTTCGTAGTCATTAAGTTGGAAAGATGAGAACTATACCAATCGAAATTGAATGGTGACAACAGTATCTCTCTAGGTAAAACATGTGTTAAGTTGTATTCGTATGAAGTGCTCATTAGTGTGATAGGGTATCTTGTGTTTCTTTTCAGTGGGTTCCGTTTGTTCGATATTATTATTACTGTAGATGATTCATACCACAGTGTCTAGCACTAGTAGTAGGTGTGTTTCGATAGCCAGTAATGATACTTGATATCATGATCCCTGACAGGTCTCCCTACGATCAAGCGGTATATGAACGTCGTATGAAATTTGATGTTGGGGAAATCGTCGAGTGGGTGGCCCCACTCAATTCCTACTACTAGACACGGAATATGAGTCAGGATGGAATTATTTGTTTCAAGACTTTAGTATTTTGATTATAATTAACCCCAATGTATGTACAAAGTCATCACATCTTACAGGTAATGATCCTAAGATGATATATGAATGTCTTTGGTTCGATTTGACGAGAGAGTATTTTAACTATTTGTAGAAAGACTGAGATTTTAGCAAACATATCAAATTCATTACAAACATATGGTACTTAAACGTTTTTGTTGTTGGAAACATTGCAAAATTCCTAATATGGTTCCCTGTTACCCTTGCTGGTTCGTTTGTCACACTCCTCCGGCTCCTCCGTCATTCTTCTCTGTTGGACACTCTCTCTTGAAGTGTCCCATTTCACCGCATAAGTAGCATACTGGGTCTACCTTGGCGCTGGTGATTGAAGGGAGATGCTGGCTCAAGGCCTTATAGAAACGGACGGTATGTCCTTTCCTGTTGTAGTTTTTACAGTGCATTTCCCGGCAAGCCCCATTGTGATGGAAGCCATATTGGTTACACCTTGGGAGTGGTCCCTTATATGGTCTGGCCGGCATTTGGGTGGCAGACCCCGTGGCTAGTATCGAGGCATGTGTCGTGACTGCTGTTGTAATGGTAGGGGTGGCCATGGGTTGTTGTCTTTTAGTGGATCTTTGCGATTGGTGGCGCTCTTTTATGTTCCAAAACTTTCTCTTCTTGTTCATAGGTTTGTGGCTTGAGGTATTTTCGCTGGTAGACACCCGTTGGTGTTCCTGATTGTTACCACAATCTGTATTGTCAGTACCGCTTCCATTTCTACTGGCGTTGTTAGCATTGAACTGCGCCATGAAGGCTGCCACAGCTGCCGTGACTGCAGCCTAAAAAGTAGCAGAATCTATCTGTAGGGTTGGCGCCCTGCTAGTTGGTTGGTTGCCTCTTGGTGAAGACATAGCTCTGTTTCATGATGAAAAACGACTTCGTTAGTGGAAATGATTATCTTAAGTGCATCCTTACGATTTATATTTACACATATAAATTTTTGCACATTACTGTACTATTCCTAGTGTTTCCGCTAACGTTCTTGAAATGGAGTTATGGCAGTGGGTAGGAGTAGGTTTCATACGGGCGTTAAGCTTTACTCATCTTAGAATCATGTTGGTCCGAACACACTTGGCTGAGGAGTTTTGATGGGACCCGGTGTATTAGTTCCTGAACGATCGCACCCCATAGGTCTACGAAGAAAGCATTCCCTCAATCATAAGGGTTAAGGGGAGAAACGGTAACGAGTCTTTAGAATGGCTATACGTTGCGGGTTTTCTAACTAAGTTTATCGATCTTAGTTCAATTTATAACGTATTCCGGTTGTTAAGGGTGTTCTGAAAACAGTTCATAACGAGAGTATTTATATGGTAAACCCATGAATTTATAGTAGTTCAGTATCCAAGTGAAACCTTGTAACTTGACCCAAGCTAGGTCCTTATTATGACCAATTGATGGATGCTTAGTTATATAGTTAAGGCTAAATAGATCGTCGAGTTTGTTAGGTATGTCCTAAGCCCATCTTGTTAATATAACTATAGTAATTCTGGTTTTGGCGAAATTTTTTGACCTAGATGTAGGTTTACCTCACATCCGTGCATGGAACGTTTTGATAGCAGTTGGATCTCTCGTTTAGTATGACCGCTTAAATCACAGTGTCGTGCTTACGCCTATAATAGAGTAGCACCAACGCATACTCATGAACCTATTTACAAGGTCTTATGAGCGGTATAAACTCTACTTATGACGATCCGTCTCTTGCGATGCCTAAGGCAAAGTCGATGCACCTTGCAGCTCTATCAATCGATGCTTGGCTGCAATCCTCCTCTCTTTGAATGTCGTGTGTCTACCCTGTTACTCTCTTGCCTCTGCCTGAGTGGCGATAAGGTCCTAAACAGAGAGTTGGTATCCGAAATAGTAGTCTCTTTCCGAGTCTCGAGTACGTGAGACAGTAGGGTCTGTAGTAGCACGCAGTTTCTGAACTCGGGTTGTAGTCTACCTGCTTTAATCCCCGATGTTCGCGATCTGTCGGGTCTTCGCCGGGAGGGCTCTGTCAGTCGGTCCCCCGTGGTTGAGGTCATAGCACCCTCGTTGATCTCCACATGGTGGTTGTTGTCATTGCTGTCGACATTCAACCCTCGATCACGATTGCCCAACGGGGCACAAGTTCGATGTAGCCGAAACAGTTCACGGAAACCCTTGCTATGCATGGAGGATTGATTACCTTCGGTTCCGCTTCTGATTCTCCTCATAACCATTCACCATTTCTCGGGTTCGGATTGGGAAAGTAGGGGTCGTCCGGTAAGTAGGATCTTACTATGTTGTACGTGCGAGAATAGGAGTGGAAGAGATAATTACTATGCGTCTAACTCTATAATTAATTACTTATAACAAGATATGATAGACCTTCGAATAAGTGATCCTACCCTAGATCCACATCCAAACAAGGAAAAGGAAGTAAGGCAATGACCACAAATTCTAAGTCTATGATTTCTAAGTTATATAATATCTTAGGGTATCCACTTAGGGACTATAGACCTATTATTAAGGATCTATTTAGTTTTTATATAAGTTATGATATTACAAAATACACCTTTAGTATTTTAAACTCGTGTTCTATTCTAATGTTCTCATTGTGGTAGTGTTGGTAAGTATTTAGACTTGTTGCCATATCACAACCATTCTTGGGCATGTGCTAATCACTCCTCGGACTAGCATAGTTGATCAGGCTATGCCACTCCCAAGACTGACCATACATCCCCAAGCTTACCTGTGATATCCAACAATCATTACTTTTGTTTTGTTCTAGAATGATGCTGACCTTAGTATGTATGCATGCATGTATACTTTTAATAAGAAATTATTTATTTCTAAAAGTATAGTTGTTTTGAAAACTTTAAATCAGAGACTTTTAGTCCCAATGCATTTATAGTTTGTATACCTTATGTGGTTCGATATACTGAGTTCACTATAAACAATGCCCTGATACCAATCTGTCACACCCCCAAACCAAGGATGGCAAAAACGTCTGGGGGTGGAGGAATTCATGTAGAGTATCACAACAACGAGTATAATAGTGCTCAAAGTAAATTCAACCATCATAAATATAATTGAAAAAGTTACACCAAAGTATATGTTTACATGATTCGAATCAATTACATTATGATACAAAATGAACTGTTTGATGATTTATCGTCCCATCCTCAAAACGTTGTTGATTTCCTGTTTTCACTTAATTCTTGAGAATACAAGTAATTTTGAAAAGTGTCAACATAAAGGTTGGTGAGTTCATAAGCTTTTGACAGTAAGATTTTGAAAATCGATCTTTGTAAAGAGATGTATGTTACCAAGAAAAATCCAATATTTTCCATATAAAAGTTATGTGGTCCTAAATGACAGGTCCGAAAATGAACAAGTATTTGTCATACTTAAGGATATAAATGTGGTTTTAAATTGGCGTAAAACCCTTTCTGATTTGAGAAGAATTCCGAAATGAATGATGTGTAGTCTTAAATACCAAGACTGAAAATATACCATAATATCTATAATTATTGATATAAAAAGTGATTTTAAATCAACATAAAACCCCTTTTGATTTATGAAGATCCCTGTAAACTTTATGTTGTTAAATCCCTATGTGAGCCGCTATAATTGTTGGGTTAGTGTCTAAGTCCATAACTATTTTGGTATGTACTTGACCCGATGGTGCATGGTCCTTTTGGGTTGCTTTCACCAAAGCAACTTGATAGGATGAATTATGGAGAGAAATGATTAAATATGATTTATTAATATATTATGAGAATAATATATTAAAGGAGAAATCATATTGTTTAATTAATATTAGTCAAGAATTAATTTGTAATTAGTTTTGTGACTAAAAGAGATTAATTAAACTTAAGGGACTGGAATTGTAATTATAAGATAATTGCAATTTGGGCCATGGATTGCCTTGTATTAAGGAGTGGACGAATTCTATGGGGAAGCCCATAAGGAAATCGTCCAAGGCCTTAAGGAAAGAGATCCATGGGTTGCTTAGGGCTTAAGCATCCAAATTAGGGTTTCCTTGTTAGATAACCCTAATAGCCTCACTATATATAGACCCCTTAAGGACCAAAAACATGGACATGACTCCTTCTAGGGTTTGTACACGTTTTAGGGCAGCCTCTAACCTCTCTCCTCTTCATCCTCTTGCTTATGGTGTTTGTGAACCATTAGAGGAGTGACAATTGTGACTCTAGGCTTTCTAAAGTCAATACAAGGAGATTTGGGATTGTTATTGCTACATAACAATCAAGGTAACATCTTAAACCTATTCTCATGTTAATATGATTACTTGAATGCTAGAATTTGGGTTTATAGTCTTGGATAAATTGCATGTACAATAGAGAAACCTAGATCCAAGCATTAGGGTTTGTATGAGCACATAGTATGTTCTTAGGACCAAAACCCATCAGTGGTATCAGCGACTAGATTGGTTTCTATTGTATTGATGCTTTGTATGTTGAAAAAATTCGATTTTTTTGTTTCTGGGGGCTGAACTCGCCGAGTTTTTTAGATGAACTCGCCGAGTTCATGATGAACTCGATGAGTCCATGCCTGACTCGACGAGTCGGCTGGTCAGAAGGAGGGAAAACCGGGATTTCTTGCTGTTTTTGCTTAAGGATAGTTGCCTGATCATATTAGATCAATATAAATCTGATTTTTTGATATACATGACTATATTCTTGATCTAATTGAAGATATTTATCAATTAATAAAATATTTGTTTCCTTATGTGATAATTGATTAATTATTTTGATTAAATTGGTAAATTGTTTTGCAAGAAATCATTAAATAAATCAAATATGGATAATTATGTGATTAAATGTTAATTTAGATTATTTGTTATTTGATCCTTGTGTTATGAAATGTTTCATATTTTCCCCTTTAGGTTTTATAGTTTAAATTTGACCTCAAAGGTTTTGTTGTTTTGAAATTTAAATAGTTGAAACCCTAATGTTTTGAAAAAGGTTTCAAAACTTGCTCTCAAGTTTTGGAATTTAAATTTTGATTAATAGTTTAATTTTGATGTATATTTAAATTCTAAACCCTAATGTTTTGAAATGTTTCAAAACTTGCCCTCAAGTTTTGGAATTTAAAAGTTGATTAAAGGTTTAATTTAGGAATGTTAAATTCTAAAACCCTAGTATTGTTTTGAAAAGTTCATATCACACCCTTATGGTTTTATTAATTAATTAAGGTGTATAATTAAAAGAGGTTTAATAAATCCATAAAAGTTTTGGTTTACATTTAATTGAATTAAAAGTATAATCGTTAAATCTGACCTCCTAGTATTTTAAACATGTAAAATACACCCTATACTATATATAACATTAAAAGTCTAACATTATATATATATATGTATGAGTAAAAGTCAGTCTTACCGTTAGTAGGCCTCATTCACGAAGCTGGTCTATAAGGGGTGTTTAAGGAAATTGCCTATAAAATGGAGATTGAATGGGTATCCACTCTTACCCACCGCACTCTTGACTAGTGGACGGTCGTTAGCCGAACGGGTAGGATAGGACGAAACCTTCCATTATAAGTATAATGAATTACTAAAGTAACTAAATGTTTTTCAAATTCCCAATCTTAGTTACTTAGGCAAAGGGAATTGATGCAATTCCATGAAATTACACTTTGTGCCCTTGCGAAGACGTTAGTGGAGCGTGTGTGGTTTACCGGCACACTAAATGGGTCTAAGCAAAGGTAGCAAAGGGTGACTCAATGTTTGTCATAGTTCGGTGGAGCGTGTGTGGTTTACCAGCACATCGAATAGGTGACTGTAACATGTGAGGGCACCATGTAAGTTTGCATGGTTATTCACACCCGCTTTGTGATCCTCGGCATCCCAGTCACAAACAAGAGGGGCATATCGATATTTAAACATGCCATTGTAATATTCAATGAATCTCATAGGATCTAGGAGTTTTCATAGATTTAAAACTTAAATTTCTTTTTCGTTTTTCATGGTGGAAATTAGTGAATCGTCATTCACTTACCTTCAAATATTCTGCAATTAGGGTTACGGCATCCCTCTCCCGAGTTGTGGAATATTGTGTTGGGTCCTAGCCTTAGTATCTCATTTGGGTGATTTACTAAGGACTCAATCAATCAACTAACTTGAATTCGTTTTCTCCCGTTTTGTAGATGTCAAAGTTTGACAACTATGGTCTTCTCAAATCCCGTGGAACAAGTATTCCACATGAAGATGATATTCCACGATTCGATCGAGGAACAAGAGATCATACTTCACTTCCTCCTCCTCCTCCAATTATTCTCCCTAACCCACAAGTTCGAAGGCTTGAAAAGTTCAAGATCACATAATCCCTTTTGGCAAGTAAACATAAAGAAGGAAAGTCGGTGTGTGCACATGTCCTAGGGATGAAGTCACACATTGATAGGTAAACAATGTTGGGATCCGTTGTCTGTGAGGAAATGGCTGTTGATTGGGTTCTTCAGTCACTTCCTAACTCATATAGTGAGTTCGTAAGAGAGTACTATATGATGAACCGCGACGTGACCCTTATAGATCTCACCTATATGCTTATTGCTGCTGAATCAACAATGGTTTGGCGCAATAGAAAAGCAAAGTTGATTGGTGAATCTACCTTCAAGACCTCTATGGATATAGACAATGGCAACGAAAGACATGCTATGATCGAAAAGTTTGATCATAAGAGAAAGGCAATGTCTGAAGTAGTTCCATATCATGTTCCAAAAGAGTCAATTTGGTTTTGTTGCCAAGAGAAAGGGCATTGGAGACGAAGCTGCCCGATTTACCTAAGAGATCTAAGAGATGGGAGAGTCGAAACGTATGACTCTAATATAGGTAAAATCCATTAACTAACTCTTTTAAGCTTCTATTCTAGATTCTTCATACATAATGTGATAAGATTACAATTGATGTTTTGAAAAGAAAGGAAGCTTAAGAGAAGAAGTGAGCAGAATATAACTGTGAAGGAATGGATTTCGATCGCATTTCTCGAAGATTAGATTTTTGAGCTACTACTTAGAGTTAGAATTAGATTGCTAAGAAAGATGTATTAGCATAGTTTTTCAATGAATTGCATTGTAGGGACAAATTTTTCCGCAATAAAAATAAATTTTGATTTTATATTATTTATTTGTCCTTGCAATTGCGTATATGAAAAATTGATGTTTGAATATTAGCAATAATGGATTTGGTTCTTATTATGTTATTTATGGAAAGTCGAAAATTTACCAAATAGGGAGAGTTTCTCATCGCCTAAGTTTCAATTGGACAGAAACTTGGAATCATGCAACTTGGTTGCACGATGAATGAGAAATTTCACATTTGGAAATTAGACTAATTCATTGACAAAGTGTCAAGTGAAGGACTAGGAGATCGAGCGCACAAAGTTGCGTGTTGATCAAGTCCACCATAAGAGTAACAATGATATTCTTCATGATTTACTAAAGGTTTAGTAAGTATGATTATACTTACAAGATTAAGTGTAATAGCAGAACGAACAAGAAGAATCAAGTAGGCAGAAAGATAAAAGTTTCTCCATTCTAAGAAGAAAGGGAGAATAGCCTTTATGATTTATGATAGGTCTTAATAATTAAGAACCATATCTCAATTGATCCTCTAAGTGAGTCTTAGTACAATTGTATGTTTAAGAAGAGGAATCAAGGATTGAAGAAATGGTTAAATCAAGAAGCCAATCATACTTCATTCCAATAACAAGTCTTAAAGTTAAGATTGTGACATTGAGTGAAAAGTATCAAGAAGGTTTGTAACATTCATCAAATGTGGAAAGTTGTGATGTCTTGAATAAGACAAAGACCAACTAGGACCAATTTATGAAGAGTTTTTGATAAAAGCTACACTAACTCTTGAATATTTGTTTGTCAAGAAATGTTTTGACAAGAGAATCTTATATGTCAAGGAGTCAGTGGGAGTCTTAATGGTCTTGAAAGGTTTCAAGAACAAATCAAATAAACCTTATCAATCATCACTAGCACACGAGTTGAGGTTTACGACCTATCGTGTTGACATTATTTTGTTTCTATGCCGTTCCAATTGAGTTAATTATGCATATGAGTTCTATGAGTTCTCGTTCGAATGCATAAAAGGAAAGGACCTTGATCAATGAAGAGTACATTGATAGGAAAGGGTGAGCTGCTTAGCTACTTGGAAGACATGGTGGGCAGCTGTGCTACCATAAGGCAAGAAATCAAGATTAAGAAAGTTCGGTTCATATGAGTTTGAATTTGTCGTAAACTTTGGTTTTGACAAATTCACATGGATAGGAACACATACATCATTTAAATCTAAGTGTCATAAGATTTCCTCCTTCATGAAAATGATTGTGAGGAAATGCTTTCACTAAGAAAGATTTTAAGAAGATAGTGATTGTAAAATTGCATTCTCAAATTCAATTATGGTTACGGTATCCCTTTCATGATTTGAATTGTGAGGTCTGGCAATTAGTCTTAATTGTTTAGACACACATATAAACTATCTAAGGCAAAGGTGTATAAGTTCAAGAAGCCTTGATAAAAGATTATCAAAGCAATAAGTATTAGAAACATGAACTTAAGAAATTCAATAAGTATTGATTTTCTAGAAGTTAAGTTGGTTTCTGAATACATGTCAAAGCTAGTGGGAGCATAAGTGTTATATTTATAATAATCATCATGATAGTGGGAGCATAAATGTTATGATTGTATGATTATTAAGACACGTATTGCAAGTTGGCAATATTAATTATAGAAAAAAAGAGTTATACCTTTCAAAGTCGTAAGTGTAGTAAAGTTGTTTTGCTATAATTAAGGGAGAGAATATTGTGATTCATTTCAAATCTAAAGGATTAGGTTGAGAAATGTTAATAAACTTAGTCAAGGGTACATAGTGTGTTCTTAAAATTTCGATTATGATTACGGCATTCCTCTTCACAATTCGAATTTTGAGAACATAGCAAATAAAACATTATGCGTCGTGTCCCATACGCTTCAGGTATAGGATCGATTGCAAATGCTTTAATGTTTGACCATTCTAAAATTTTCCAAATGTCGAGTGCATTTAGAGGGAAAAGGGACTAGAATTGGTTTTGACTAAAATAATTAAACAACTATCAAAGGACAATCCAAAGTTTGACGAGGATTGGTCGCTTGTAAGTAGTTGGAAGCATGGTATTGGATGGACCATATCGACATCATTACGAATAGATAAGATTCTATTAAGAATGAGTTGTCATATGGAAAATATGGAAACATGTCCATATTGAGAATTGGATATTGCAAATCTATTACTAGAATAGAAACTTTTATGCAAAGGATGTTCAAAGGAATGTACTTTGAGTGAGAGACATCATATCTAAGGAATTGTCTTGTAACAATCCCTAATAGAGAACTTTGTAATATCATTGGCAATAGTCTTTGTGACTTTGGTGCAGTGACATTACAAAAGGATCATTGCATAGAATGTTAGAATCTAGCATATTTTATAAGTAACAAGAATTTGATATTCTCACACTTATGAAAAGGATTTGGAGTTGTGAAATGAGAATGATTAGATATGTGTTCAATTTGATCTATTTCACAAAAGTAAGAACCATAGGTAAACATTGTGTGAATGCTAAGAGCATGGGACAAGTGCAATAATTCAAGTAAGAAGTTGATTACCCGAAACGACAAATAATGAGTAATCGGTATGGTGATAAATAAAAGGAGTTTTATTTATACTCAAAGGTTTGAGGCCATATGGGATTAGTATTATTCTTGTGTTTCACTTTGCATGTTTTGACTTCCAAATTAATTGAATTTATTAAGAATAATCGAATTATTCGAACGAGCCATAGTCGTTCATATGTTGGAAGTAGATATGAATGAAGACTGTCGTGAATTGGTGTGTGGATTGTCTAAAAGAGTATTAGACATAAGCAAATGTTTGCTGCAACATTCATGAGTGCTTATGAATATGAATTTGAGCATTGGATTAGACCCACGCTCACTTGGATAACTCCATGGATTGTGTCACGAGTGATTAGTGAAACGATAACATCTTATATTCTTGAAACCGAGATGTGTGAGTTGTATCTTGTGAATCGGTTGCACATTGATAATATGTAAACACACTAGTAACTTGGTGTTATAAAACATATTGTTGTGTATGATTCGATGAGTAAGTGCAAGCAAGCATTATATCAAAGTTTATCCGTTCCTTTTATCCAAAGTAGGATAAAAGCGATATCTTTGGGCCTCTCGATGATTTAGTGATGACAAACGTAAATGCACGGCCGGGCTAGGGCTAATTTGATTTGTTCATTTAGTCAGTCGTCATAAATCGGAATTCGAGAGATAATTGTAAGGGTATAAATGTTGTAATATGTCGAAGTGTTAGTTAGTTTGTTACGAAGGATCTTAAGTATACGTAAGTAGTGTCTTCGGATGTAATGTTATTTTTACTAAGGCATTATAATGAATAGTCTTAATGTCTAGTCCTTAGTATTTTGTTATGCTTTTGTTCTCCTATAAATAGGGGTCTGTACTAAGTGAGTTGAGAACTTTTAACACAGTCTCTACAGAGAATTCCTTTGTACTCTGTAAAATTGAAAGAATAATATGAGCTGAACAAAGATTATATTTACTCTCGTGTTCATCTTTTTCATCTTTCTTAATTCTTACGTGAATTGATCATTAAACTCGATTACAAATCTCTTCAATTGGTATCAGAGCAGGAATCCTTTCTGTGATCTGATTTTCATACGATCAAAAAGGTTTTTGAATCTACTATTTGATTCGAAAAGCTTCTGTCCTTTTTGAAATTGAAAAATTCTTCTTGATCTCAATCTAGGATTTGATTCTGCGAAAATATTTGTTAATCGAGTGTTCGTTGTGTGATTCTGATTTGAATTATACAATTTGATTTCAAATTTCTCAAAAGTTTAGTATCATCTTGAAGTTTTTGTCCGTACAACAATGGCGTCATTCAATCTGAATTCGATGACTTCATTTTCTCATTTGCTTGGATCATCGACAAAAATTCCAATGCTTATTCCAGAATATTATGATCAGTGGGCAGATAGGATGGAAGATTACTTGAACGGATTAGATGAAGAGTTATGGAAATGCATCTCAGGAGAAATCAATCAACCTGCACAAGTTCAACCAATCAGTATGTCTTCAAGCAGTTCGGAAGTTGATAATCAAACCAATCGTTTAAAACAACTGGAGAAGAAATGCATGAGGGAATTAAGAGGTGCTCTGCCTCTTGTTGTGTATAATTATGTCAGAACATGCACAACAGCTAAAGAAATCTAGAACAATCTCAAAGACAAATTTCAAGGAAGTGAAAAGACGAAGATCACATCTGTGAAACAATGCCTGGTGGAACTCAAAGATTTCAGACAAAAAGAAAATGAGTCTATTGAAGCATACTATGATAGGTTCAACGAGTTAATCTATCGTTGTAATCGTTATAGTATAATAAGGTCACCAATGGAGTACAATTTGATATTTGTAATGGGACTTCGAAAGGAGTGGAGAAGTGTGAGTATGATGGTGAAAAATCAACAGAGTTTTGATACTTCGACTTTGAATGACTTGTACAATAAACTAAAATCTCATGAAAATGAAGTTAATGAAATAGCTGAGGAAACAATAGCAAGTCTTGGTGGACCATTGGCACTAGTTTCGAATGTTTCAGAAAGAGAGAATGAAAAATCGAAGTCTGATGAAGAAGAAGGTCTTCTGATGAATTCTGATGATGAGGCTGTTGCATTTTACTCAAATAATAGAGTAAAGAAATTTTTTAAGAAACCTTTTAATCCAAAGAAGTCATCAGATTCGAAGGGTAGTTTTGAGAACAAAAACAAACTGGATGAAAAGTAGAAAGAAATGAAGATAGATTCGAAGAATGAGATGGAGCAAATGAAGATGATATTGAAAGGTGATACAGGGATTAATTGCCATTATTGCTATGGAGCAAATCATTTGGCAGTAGATTGCTTGTTGAGGAAGAAGGAAGAAAAGAAAAGTAAAACAAAGGATGAAGCTTACTACACTGAGAAACTGGAGGAAGTAAAGAAGAAAGCGAAGAATTTGTCATTGGTGGCTCATGGAGAAACTGAATCGGATGGCTCATATCAAATATGGTCTTCAGGTTCAGATGATGAAGAGATGAAAAATCCAACACATGGAGCGATGTATGCAAAGATGGTAGAGGATTCAGATGATGAACAGACTGACGAAGTGTGTGGGCAATGCTTCGTTTCGAAGACTACTGACAAGTCGCCCATGACTACCAAGGTACATAACATTCTTGAATCTTTTAACATTCCAGTTTCTGCATATAATTCTGAGTTAGTATCTTTTGATGAAACTGTTACTTACTTTGATTCAATCATTGTGTCTGCTAGCAATGAAGCGAAAAAGTTAAGTGATCAATTACTAGAGACAAGAAAAATGTTGGATTCAAAAGTCACTAGGATTGATTACTTAGAATTACAAGTTTCAAATATCATGGTGGATAGAGAAAAATTAGCAAAAGAAATAAACTTGTTGTTAGCACAAAGAAATATTTTCTGTAATTCAGCAAAAAGATTGTGTGGAAAATTAACTGAGTTACATCATTCGTGTGAAATAAGTAAGGGACAACATAGAAAATTACTACCATTTTTAGCTTATGATAGAGCTAAGGTTGATAGTATTTCATATGATTGTGAAAAAGAAATTTCTGATTTTAACAAAGTTCCAGATGATAGGTTTAGATATGGAATTGCAAAAGTCGAAGATTATCTTGATGCTAATGATTTAGTAAAAATTGTAAATGAAACCTTAACTAAATCAGAACACCTTCGAATTTTGAAAAAGACTGAGAATTCTACATCTAATTGTGAAATAATATTGCTGATATTGAAGACAATATTGATAATATTAGTGAAATTAGTGATTTAGAAGATGTAGATTGTTCTCAATTGTCTGTCATAAATGTAGCAAATTCATTTAAAGGGAAAGAAAAATGTGAAGACTTATTAATAAAAATTGAAACTGATAAACCCTCAACTTCGAAAGTTTGTGATATGGAGTTTGTGGAAATACATGAGAGTCAAACCGATGATAGTGACATTGAGGAAGAAAATACAAATTCGAAGACAATTCAAAGGTCGAAAGAAATTGAAATTCCTCGAGTGGTTGTTGATCAAGTCTATTTGGATACACAAGAATTTGAGAAAATTCTTAGTGAAAAAGGTGCTCATTATCTTGAATCGAATACTGTTGTTTATCCAATCTTCAAATGCACTGATGATATTGTGTTCCCAAATCAAGTCTTCGTAACCACAGGTAATGTTGAAAATATAAAGCATGAATTCAAAAAGTTGGTTGAGGAAGACAATATGCAAACTTCAAATGAAGGATTCTTTTCAAATCAAAGTACAGTTGAAAATAATCTTACAAAGAATTCATATAAATTTCAACATCAAAAATCAAAAAGAGTATGGATTGAAAAGTCAAAAGTTGTAAAGAAGGAAGTTGTTCCAAATGAAAATGTGTTTACAAAGCACGAAGGTGTTAAAACAAATGTTAAAACAATCAACAAAGCAATAAAATTAAATTCAAAAGAATTTAAAGCTCAAGTTGAAAATTTTTCAAAGGAAAATAATATTTCGAAACGTCAAGCAAGAAAAACAATTTTTTGGCAAACTGTTGAGCCATCAAAAATGATATCAACAAAATTTTCAAATAGAAGAAAAGATTTTAAAGAAAAATCAAAGTCTCAAATTTTTGAAAAGAAAAATGCTTCATTTTCAAATAAGGAATCAAAAGTTTCAAATGGATCAAAAACAACAATACCAAGAAATTTTTTTCATAAAAAGGTTGCAACACAGACTTCAAAGTTACAAAACAAGACATCTTATCATGAATCATATCTTTCAAAACTAAAAGTTGATTATGTTCCAAATTCAGCAAAATGTTATAATCCTGTGAAGAAACAAGCTGACAAAGTATCATATGCAAAAGGAATTACAACAAAAAGAAATATTGATCATTGGTTGGAAGGAAAAGGAAAGATATACCAATCAAGTAAGTTTTCGAAAGAACAAATACATGAGGCATATGATAAATATGCTAATCCGTCAACGAATGGAAGTTTATCATCCAAAGAGTCAAATATCTCAGTTAAAGTTTGGCAGCCGGTCACAAAAGCAAAAAGTGCAAAATCACAAACTCAAGATGCGAAGGGTGTACTTAGTGAAAATTTGAAAATAATAAAAACTCATATATCTGACCCTTCGAATGAAAATGTTAAATTTATTGACAGTTTCAAAACCAAAATTTGTGATTGGGTAAATGGTTGTACTTTACAATTGAAACACAAACCTAATATGAATGGACCCAACAAAGCTTGGTTACCTAAATTTTTCCAATGATCGCAGGTACTTTGTGACGAGAAATATGATAACAAGTGGTATATTGATAGTGGTTGCTCACGTCACATGACTGGGAAGAAGGAAAACTTGCGAGATTTTCGAAGCCTAGAAAATGGAGGAGTGGTTAAATTTGGTAATAATCACAAATGCAAAGTCAAGGGTTATGGAAAGATAACGAATGGAAATTTCACTATCAACAGGGTTGCATTTGTTGAAGGTTTACAACACAATTTGATAAGTGTTTCACAACTTGTTGTGGGCACTGGAAATCAAGTTCTTTTTAATGAAGAAGGAAGTGTCATTTCGAATGTTAAGATAGAGGAAGTTTTGCTTAAGTCAAAAAGAAAAGGTGATATGTTTACATTGGATATTGTTCCTATTGTAGGCAAACCTGCTGTGTGTTTACTTTCGAAGGCTGTTGCCGATGTTAGCTGGTTATGGCACAGGAGATTATCACATCTCAATTTTCGAAACATCAACAAACTTGTCATACAAGATCTGGTAAGAGGTTTACCCATTCTTAAATGTGATAATGACAGTTTGTGTGCAGCTTGTGAAGTAGGAAAACAACACAAACAAGGTCATCCTATCACAATAGATTCGAAGATTGTTGAACCTCTTGAACTCTTGCATATTGATTTATGTGGTCCTTCAACAGTTGCTACTCTTAACAAGAAAAGGTACATTTTGGTAATTGTAGATGATTTTTCAAGATTCACGTGGGTTTATTTTCTCAGGTTAAAATCCGAAGTTCCACAAATGATGATTGATTTTATCAAGAAGATGGAAGTTTCATTGAAGAAGTTAGTTCGAAAAATTAAAAGTGATCATGGAACTGAATTCAAAAATCGTGTCTTCGATTCTTTTCTGGTGGAAAAAGGAATTTCGCATAATATTTCATCTCCTTATACACTACAACAAAATGGTGTAGTTGAGAGAAGAAATCGATCATTATGTGAAGCTGCAAGAACAATGTTGGCTTATTCGAATTTACCTCAATATCTTTGGGCTGAAGCTGTATCAACTGCTTGTTTTACTCAAAATCGATCATTCATTCATAGACGGTTTAATGTTACTCCTTATGAAATCATCAATAATCGAAAACCTAATGTCAAATTTTTCCATGTTTTTGGATGCAGATGTTTTATATTGAATCTTAAGGATAATCTTTCGAAGTTTCAAACAAAAGCAGATGAAGGAATTTTCTTGGGATACTCACATAATTCAGTTGCTTATAGAGTGTTAGATAAGCGAACTCGTAAAGTGGAAGAAACTTTTAATTTGACATTTGATGATCAATACATTAAAAAGTCTAATCATAAATTTGCGAATTATCCTATTTTGCCAAATTCTTCAAATATAGAGGATTCAATTGAAATGGATGATGTTGATTATGATTCGATTTTTGGTATTTCAGATCAAGCAATTGATGCAGAAAGAAATGCAACTGATAATCAAACATCAGAAAAATCGAAGTATAACAATGATTCAACTTCGAATTTGAATCTAAACCCATACGAACAAGCTGATGATCCAGTGGAGGGGGAGCACTTGGATTCAAATACTTTTGTTAATGGGGAGAGTTATAGTGAAAGAGATAACATGTCAACAAATGTTAATGTTGAAGAGGAGCAAATTCTTGAAGAAGAGCCGATCAGTGAACCAGAGCAAAATATCAAAACGGAGTCAATCATCGAGGGGGAGCCCATAGTTGAGAATGATCCAATTCTTGAAGAAGAACATTTTGATGATGCTGATGATTCAATTTCCATAAATGGATCAGAAATAGATGTTAAGTTCGAAGATGCACTTTTGGATTTTGATCCTAATTATCCACCATTGGATAAATGGACAAGAAATCATCCAAAAGATCAAATTCTTAGTGATCCACAAGCAGGTATAATGACAAGAGCACAACTTAAAGTATGAAATGAGGTACTGAATAATCATCAAGAGTTATGCATGTTTAATGTTTTTATTTCCAGAATCGAACCAAAGACAGTTAAGGTTGCAATCGAACACTCTGATTGGGTTGTTGCTATGCAAGCTGAATTGTCTGAATTCGAAAGAAACAAGGTTTGGAGATTAGTTCCAAAACCTGATGATGTGTCAATTGTTGGACTCAAATGGATTTATAAAAATAAAACTGACAAAGATGGAAACATTATTCGAAATAAAGCTAGACTTGTTGTTAAAGGATATTCTCAACAAGAAGGAATTGATTACGAAGAAACATTTGCCCCTGTTGCAAGACTCGAGGCTGTTCGTATTTTTCTGGCTTTTGCAGCTCATAAAGATTTTGATGTCTATCAAATGGATGTCAAATGTGCATTCTTAAATGGAGAACTTGAAGAAACGGTATATGTTGAACAACCTCCAGGTTTTATAAACTCAGAACATCCTGATCATGTTTATATTCTAGATAAAGCTGTATATGGGTTAAAACAAGCACCAAGAGCATGGTATGCAACTCTAACATCATTTTTGAAACAATCTAAATTTAAACAAGGGTCAGTTGATCCTACTTTATTTCGAAAGAAAATTGGAAATCATCTGATGCTTGTTCAAATTTATGTTGATGATATAATTTTTGGCTCAACTGACCCTACTTTATCTAAAGAATTCGAAGATCTGATGAAAAGCAAATTTGAAATGAGTATGATGGCCAAAATTAATAACTTTTTGGGTTTGAATATTCGTCAAAACAGGGAAGGCATCTTCATTAATCAGGAGAAATATACGAAGAATTTGTTGGAAAAGTTTGGAATGACGAATAGCACAAGGTTACGAATACCAATGGCAACGGGCATAAAACTAACTCCTTCGTTAGATAAATCTGCTGTTGATATTACTTTATATCGAAGCATGATTGGGTCTTTATTGTATTTAACTGCAAGTAGACCTGATATTATGTATTCTGTTTGTAATTGTGCAAGGTATCAATCAAATCCACGAGAACCACATCTGACTGCAGTAAAGAATATTTTTCGATATTTGAAAGGCACTACTTCGTTAGGATTGTGGTATCCTTCGAAAACAGGGTTCTTTGTACAAGCTTATTCAGATGCGGATCTTGGAGGTTGCAGTCTAGATCGTAAAAGCACAACTGGTGGGTGTCAATTGCTAGATGGAAAGTTGGTCAGTTGGCAATCGAAGAAGCAAACATGTGTTTCAATATCAACCATTGAAACTGAATATGTAGCTGCTGCTGCGTGTACATCACAAATAATTTGGATTCAAAGTCAATTACGAGATTATGCAATTAATATGAAAAAGATTCCTTTATATTGTGATTCACAAAGTGCAATAAGAATTTGTCATAATCCTGTGCAGCATTCGAAGACCAAACACATTGCTCTTCGATATCACTTCATTAAAGATCATGTTGAAGAAGGAAATATTGAAGTTCATTTTGTAAAAACAACGGAACAATTGGCAGATATTTTTACAAAGGCTTTGGATGAAAAATCGTTTCTTTGTATCTTAGAAGGATTGGGAATGATTAATGGAAATTCACTTCAATTGGATAAAAGCGAAGAGTGATGGGTCTGAATCATTTGGTGTATGGAAGAAAAGGGTGATTACGTGTTCAGAGGTTACTGTTCATGGTCAACGCTTCGAACGCTTCTCATTCGGAAGATTTACTTCTTACTGAAATAACAAAATCAGAGATTACTGTTCAAGTCAACGGTTCGAATGCTTCGTATTTGTACACATTTCAACTAAGGTTAGATTTTTAGCTTGTTTAATTTTTTTTATGAAAAACCTGAAAAGTCAAAAATATTTTCTTTTATTGAAAAATCAAAAATCCAAAAAGATTTTGTTTCAGTTTGTCTTTAATTTTTCTGAAAAATTTCAAAAATACCAAAAATATTTTTTATTTTTTTTTCGGTTTTAACATGTGTGTTGTGAGTTTTGTCAAGTTTCAAATACGAAGGATTCATGCAACTAGTTTCGAACGAAAGGTATGATCTCGATACACTTTGGATTAGTTAGGATGTCCCTAGAAGCATGCTGCTGCATGTTGTCTCAAGTCTCGTATGATTCTATGTATGGGAAATGAAAGCCTTGATGAAATTATCTCATGAAATTTTCTTCCCAACAAGGCTTGTATTTGCATAAATCAACAAGAGCTACCTTACTCTTCTCAAATGAGTTAAGAGTTTTCTGCTTTGTCCATTATAACAGAGGTACCCTTCGATTCTTATCCAATCTTTTTAAACTGAGCAATTCTTACATTTCAAATATTCGAAGCAATTTGTCCTTGAGGTCTTTGATCAAACCAATCAAAACCTAGACAAATCACAACTCTGTGTTTATGATCTAATATCATGAGTCCGTGATAGAAGTGAAACCCAAAATCTTATAAACCTTAAGGAATTGACGGGGAACCATGTTCCAGATCTTACGACGCTTTTGCTTCAGTACCTTTTATACTCCAAATCCTATTCATTTCTTTTGAGTGATCTTAATCAAACATTCGAAAACTACGATGTTTGTTCCCAACAAGATCCAGCATAAATGTTTTTATGAATATGATTTCCGTGTGAGTATATTTTCAAAATTCTAAGTTACTTTGAATACATTCGCAACTAAGTTGTCACTAACTACATTGGTTATACAACTAATTTTGTTTACAATTTCTCACCTTATTTTAAGGTTGATATGTAACGAAATTTTCGAAGCCACCCATTTGACCTATAAAAGAAACCCTTCGAAACTTCTCTACAAGTTATCGATTGTAATTCACGGGAAACCAAACAAGCTGTTAATTATCTCTCTTGATAATTTTCGAAGATATCTTTGCCTGGGATAAAATTCTTTTTGTGTCAAAAGAAATTGTTGACATCACAAGTTTTCCAAAAAAAAAAATTTCTTTGTTTCTCATCAAATTTCTTTTGGAACACAACACACACGAAATCCTTGAGGTTTGAGTAACACCAACTTAAACTGATGATTTCAAAATTCTGGCAAATGACTTTGCTTTTTAAACCTCAAAGTGAAAAAGCCTAACCTCTATTCCGAAGGTATCCGACGGTTACAATTCTTTTGGGGAAGATCAAACAGTCTTATCTCATGATGACGCATGGTGTATGATAAGCGTGTAAGGCGTGTTGACAGTTATGATTGTTACTTTTTGATGAGTGCATTCTGTTTTTCAAGGTGCCATGTTAGCAAGCATTTATTGTATCCCACTTCAAATTCAAAATTCTAGGGTTACATATAAAAGGGGCAAATCAGAACTCAATAACACTTTACGCGATCAAACTCTCTGCAACACAAAATTCTCTTTGCAATTCATATTCTTCATACGTTATTTACTCCAATCATCTTCAATGGCGACTACTTCATCACCAACTACATATGAAATCATCAGTGTTCCGATTCTGAAGATCCAGGGTTCTAACTACCAAGTCGAATCGGATTTGTCAAAGTATCCGGAGGAACTTCATATGCTGGTGGTTGCTTTACAGAATTCAGTTCTGTCTAAAGCAATGTTTGATTCATTTGCTGCTCCGATGTCCTGGTTATCAAAGGCAGGTTCTACTGCATCATATAACAAGGAGACTGGGTGTGTGGAATTCACAATGGTTACAGATACAAGAATTAGGGTCTCCAAGCGGTTGTTTTGCAAGATTTTGGGAATTCGGAATTCTGGCCCTTATGATGAACTTACTTCTTCACAAGTGGTGTTTATGTTCAATGAGATGGGTCATCAACCTCCATTGACGCGTATTAGTGACTTCAAGAAGTCGGGGTTACCAACAATCTGGAACTTTTTATTTGGCATCTTTCTTAGATGTCTTACTGGAAGAACTGTGGGGCTGGATAAAGGAAGGATGGAGGTTTATGCAATGGTAGCTGGGTTATACTACGATTTGCAAATTGATTATTCTGAGCAATTATGGACAGAGTTCATAACAAGTATTTCGAAGACAAGTGCTAAGCAGGGGATTTCTTGTGCACGATATTGGAGTCTGATAGTCCAATATGTCTATCAGAAGGAGAAAATCGAAGTTTTGGATTATGAAGAGAAAGCAGTTTTCCACATGTATGGTAGTCCGAAGTAGGTACATGATGATCCGACTATCTTTACCACAATTGCTCGAATTCCAGATGCAATGCTCAAGAAGGTGGATCCCACGAATAATGTGTTGGTGTCATATTTACAATCTATTGACACAACAGTTGTTACTGGGATGTTACAACAAGAAGAGAAGAAGAAATCAAAGAAATCAAAGAAGACAGAGGGTGAGTCTTTGGAAAAAGGGGTGAAAGCAGAACAAAAGAATCAAGAGCTAATAGCTACATCTCGAACTGTCGAAGAGGTGTCTCCTGTTTTAACTTCATTGGCTGATACACCCGTTATCGAAGCCTCTCCATCAAAAGAGACAATTCCTTCAAAAACGGGGGTTTTTCGAAGAATAAAAATCAAGAGAAAATCTCAATTGGTGAAGAAAACACAGGTTACTCATCAAGGGGTCACAGTTCAGGAAATTCCGGCTCCAGTGTCTCCATCTTCTATGAAACGAAGGGCTGAAGATATGGCGAAAGTTTTAAAGAAAACCCAACGTATCGAAGAAGTGGATCAAGTTCCTGAGACTCCTGAAGATGAAATTCCTAAAGAAGTAGAGGTTCTTCAGTCTACTGAAATTTCGAAGCTTGCTGATATAAAGCTCGTTGAACCAACGTCTTTACCTCAGGTTACTTCCACAACTGATTCTCCAACATTCCAATCTATTATGGATCAACCTTTCACCACTATATTTTCAACACAATCAACCGATCCACCAAATCCATCATCACCTGTTGTTGAAACCATGGCTGTTGACGAGGAAATTGATAACGAAGGATTTGGAGGAACATTCGAAGCTCTTTCCTTTGATAAAGCTGAAGAAGATTTCCCTGACCATATGCTGATGACGATGAAGCAGTTCAAGATATTGAATTCAAAATTGAATTCTATCTTGCAATCTCAAGCGGATGTAGGAAGTCCTGGAATCACTATCATGGAAGTTGATTCCATAATGAAGGAGATGGAAAGCAGGGTGATTTCGAAGGCATCAGGGTTAATACGTGATTCTGAAACCCGCATTCTTGAGAAGACTGATCAGAATGATAGTTCTACATAGAATCGAATCAATTCTCTGAGATCTGATTTTCTAAAGGAGGTGAAGGATTTAAAGACAGTTATGAAGGAGCGTCATGTGCTCTTTGTACAGGAAGTTAAGAAGGTTCGAGAAGACGTTAATATGCAGATTCGTGAACTTCGTGAAGAAATGACGAAGGAGGTTCAGCATATTCAACAAGGATATGAATCAGCACATCAGAAGATCGACATTATTTGTGATGCGGTTGTTCAGTGTGTTAAGATGTTCGAACAAGTCAATCCTCAGATGATCTCTCTTTCAGCCACAGAAGAACAACATTTTGGAGAGTTGGTGAAACTGCTGAAAGAACTTCAAGAAATATCTTCGAAATCCTCTTCTCCAATTATTTCTCAAGAATTTCTTTCTCAAAAATTCATTCATTTCGAAGCCATCCTACAAAAACACCTTGCTCCATTACTTCGCATTTCAAGCCTTCTGCCAAACGTATCAGATGCCCCACCTGCTGTCACAGGGGTGCAAGGGGGAGAAAAGGTTGGTCAAGCAAAGGCTGGGGAACATGAGAAGACAACTGAAGATACGAAGGTAGTAGGAAAGGTGTATCCTTCGAAAGTTTTTGTAAAGCCAATAATTGTTTCAGCTGCTCCAGTCATTTCAACTGTGACTACACCTGTTCCAATTTCAAGACCTATTGCAAAAGGTATTGTAATCGGGAAACAAAGTGATGACTCTTCATCAAAGAATGCAGCTCCTTCAAATGTTAAAGACAAGGGAAATGGAGTCTTGGTTGAGAAGTCCAACAAAGAGAAGAAAGCTGAGGTGGCAGCTGAAGTTGAGAGAATGAGGCATGTTGAAAGTATAATGCGACAAAGAGCTCTTGAAGGTTCAAATGTTGATAAGGGTGATCCTTCGAAAATATACAATTACGAAACAATAGAATCCAGGGTGATGTTTGATCACATGTATTCTTTTGAAAAGATTCCGAAGAAGAGTTTTGTGGTGACAAATACTGATTATGGTCAACTTGATTTTCCTATCAACGAGATGATGTTTGTTATGCCACAGTTCAAAGCTGAGACAAAGTCTATGGATGTCGAAGAGGGAAAGAAGATGAAGATACGATTTCATGCTGTGTTAGCAAAGGCTCAAGAAGAAGTTTGGTTCTTGGAGAAGATTAAGAAGGTGATATCCATAAAAAGGGATGTCATTTTCGAAGGAAAGTTTCAGAATTTGAAATATGTTGTGACAAGATCCAGTGGAAAGATACAAGAGTTCACTATGGCGGACTTTCCATTGATGAACACTTATGATCTCATCAATGTTGCTCTGATACTTAAAGACAAGTCCTTCTCTTTTCTCCAAGAAATAGAACCAGATGTTTTTATTCTTGGGTGTAGGCACATAAAAATATTCTTGGAAAATTATTTCGAGTGCTTAGCTCAAACTGACGTCGAACTTGCTACTGTTAAAGGCTTCGACATTACTGCACCAATGGCACCTACGAAGAAGCAGGTTGAGTTGAAAAAGTACGAAGACGGTGAAATATGTTTAAAGCCATCGGGGATTGTCTTTGTAGGAAAAGATAAATCTGGAAGAGCTAAAAGATTCTTGTTTCAAACTTCTGAAGTGGAGAGATTCACAAATTCGCAATATACGAACTTAATTGTTCGTATGAATCATTGCAAGAAGAATTCAGAAGGAGACAAGAAGGAGATAAAGAAAGTTATCTCTTGGTACATGGAAATCCGAAGAGTGCTGATGTATGCCGTTCAACTATTAACTTCATGAAGACTTCGACCTTTATTCCAAAGGGGGAGATTGTAAGGGTATAAATGTTGTAATATGTCGAAGTGTTAGTTAGGTTGTTACGAAGGATCTTAAGTATACGTAAGTAGTGTCTTCGGATGTAATGTTATTTTTACTAAGGCATTATAATGAATAGTCTTAATGTCTAGTCCTTAGTATTTTGTTATGCTTTTGTTCTCCTATAAATAGGGGTCTGTACTAAGTGAGTTGAGAACTTTTAACACAGTCTTTACAGAGAATTCCTTTGTACTCTGTAAAATTGAAAGCATAATATGAGCTGAACAAAGATTATATTTACTCTCGTGTTCATCTTTTTCATCTTTCTTAATTCTTACGTGAATTGATCATTAAACTCGATTACAAATCACTTCAATAATACAAAGAGAATGATTTGAAATCATATCTCATATGATATCTAGAATGGAGGAATATATGATCCCTTATCAAAGGACGCACGTATCTAATAGGATCAGAGTTGACAGCGGCTTTGGAAAGCTACGATTGCAGATCAGGATCTGAAGTCATACGCATAATAGTTATTAGACTTATCCAAGTGGGAGACTGTTGGATTAGTGTCTAAGTCCATAACTATTTTGGTATGTACTTGACCCGATGGTGCATGGTCCTTTTGGGTTGCTTTCACCAAAGCAACTTGATAGGATGAATTATGGAGAGAAAGGATTAAATATGATTTATTAATATATTATGAGAATAATATATTAAAGGAGAAATCATATTGTTTAATTAATATTAGTCAAGAATTAGTTTGTAATTAGTTTTGTGACTAAAAGAGATTAATTAAACTTAAGGGACTGGAATTGTAATTATAAGATAATTGTAATTTGGGCCATGGATTGCCTTGTATTAAGGAGTGACGAATTCTATGGGGAAGCCCATAAGGAAATCGTCCAAGGCCTTAAGGAAAGAGATCCATGGGTTGCTTAGGGCTTAAGCATACAAATTAGGGTTTCCTTGTTAGATAACCCTAATAGCCTCACTATATATAGACCCCTTAAGGACCAAAAACGTGGACATGACTCCTTCTAGGGTTTGTACACGTTTTAGGGCAGCCTCCAACCTCTCTCCTCTTCATCCTCTTGCTTATGGTGTTTGTGAACCATTAGAGGAGTGACAATTGTGACTCTAGGCTTTCTAAAGTCAATACAAGGAGATTTGGGATTGTTATTGCTACATAACAATCAAGGTAACATCTTAAACCTATTCTCATGTTAATATGATTACTTGAATGCTAGAATTAGGGTTTATAGTCTTGGATAACTTGCATGTACAATAGAGAAACCTAGATCCAAGCATTAGGGTTTATATGAGGACATAGGATGTTCTTAGGACCAAAACCCATCAATAATCATACTAATGACTGAATAAACCTGCCACGACGTTTATCAGGCGTCGCGAAACTGAAATGACACTTGTCACCTCAGACCTGCCAGTCTAGCTATTGCAAGCAGTTCTAGTGTGGGTTTGTCAAACCCAATATAGATCTATACACAACTATCACATTCTCCCTCCAGGAGACTCTGATTATAACTACCAGGAATTTAGATTCTGCACTCGGACGTACGGAAGAGATTGTCTCACAATTTAGGTTAACAAGTTTACGTGTGGTGTGCATGAGTGTAAAACCTTTTTTTGTGGGAATAAAACCTTCCGAAATGTGTTTGTTGTGTTAATGGAAACATAAGCCATAACTATAATAGTTTATCCCAAAAAGTTTGTAATGTATAAGAACTCTTTTATGAAAACACATTTGTGTTATGAATCCAAAAACTATGCTTATTATAACTTAATATACATGTTATAAATGAATGAATAATCTTATCATGAATGACTAAGTTTCAGTTTATGATGATAAACTAACAAGGAAACACATTCAATATTTAGAACTTATTGATATACACTTTGCTCAACATAATACAAAGTGTTATGAAATTTATATGCTGTTAACTAAATCTAACCTTCATGTGCTGTTTTAGAAAAGTCATACAAAAATCATACGAAGTCGAAAACTAAATCCGTAAATTCTGAGAGTTCCCAAAATGTGTCTAGTTTACCCATAATTTTTATCATGATTTTTAGTGACCTCCAACTTGGGTGTAATAGTCCATAATCACAGACTGGTCCGGATTGGTGTTTGAATTGATACGCAGTTTTGTAAAAATCACCATAAATTGTAGAAAAATCGTATGGAGATGTGAAAGTATTCATTTTAAAGCTAAGAACTGGAACTACTTACACCTAAAACCGTTTTTCAAACAAAAATGTTTAAGTTGTCCAAAACAGTCCGTGAATGGAGTCAAACTTTTCTAATGAAAGCTGTTAGAAAATTCTAGTTATGTTCTTGGTGTTTTAACTTGTATTCCCCCCCCCCCCCCCCCCCCTAAAACTCGAGGAAAACATGAAGATGTAGGGGTATGAACTCACCTTGAGTGATTTCAGAAGATGGATGATGGAGAAAATAAGTGTTCAACTCAGATCACTTGAAGGTTCGAAGATCTAACAAGAATGTGATGATGTTTGTGTAAGAAATCAATGATTTGAGTAGAATGAGGTGTAATAATCACAAGGATGATGTTAATACTTACCAAAAGTAGAAGAAAAACTTGGAGTATAGCCTTGAATCTCGAATTTTTAGAGAGAGGAAGTGAGAGAGTAAATATGTTTGATCTTTGGTGGAAGAATGAGAAAATGAGAGAAGTGTGAGGAGAGAGGAGACTTTCTAGCCTTTGACTAATTGTGAGGTCGGAAAAAGGTGGGAAAAGTACAATGAAGTGACTAGGTAAGGGTTGATGGGGAATAGTGACATGAGTGGGTATGGGTGGTTGCTTGTGTCATAGAATAAAGGAAAGTCAACACTCCACCTCTTGTACTTCACCCACTCTTCTTGGATAAGGTTTATCCTTAAAAACGTGATTAATCATTAATTAAGGGGTCTTATATGTTAAAACAAAGTTTTGGGTGAAATCCCCACGTTAAAATGATGAAAAACGAAGTTAAAATGAAGTCGTAGTCGAAAACCGGAAAGAATTGATCTTCCAGCGAGGCCTCTCGGATTTGGTCAAAGGTTCGGTCCCTTCTGATGCTGGGTCCGAAGCGAGGCGAGATAGAAGGAAGCGAAAGGGAGGCTCGGTCCGAAGTCATCAAGAGCGAAATAGACAGAGGCTCGGGTTCTGGTCTTGTGCGAGGTTCGGGCCCGAGAGGACCCTTCGGGTTCGGTTCAGCAGCCTTCGGGTTCGGCTCTTCCAGCTTCAGTTCCTAAGACGACTTTCGGGTCCTAAGAGGACTTTCGGGTCCTTAAGCCTATTTTATTCATTTTTACCCCGTTTTAAGCGGTTTTCGACCCGGTTAAGGGTCGGAATGACCCGAATGACTTCAGAAAGTTGCGGGAACTTTTGAGAGAGATTTGGGAGAGATTTCACATTCTTGGAGAGATTTCTCATACAAAGAGATATTTGGGAGAGATTTCACATACTTAGAGAGATTTGGTAGAGATTTGACATTCTTGGAGAGATTTCTCATACAAAGAGATATTTGGGAGAGATTTCACATACTTAGAGAGATTTGGGAGAGATTTGACATTCATGGAGAGATTTCTCATACAAAGAGATATTTGGGAGAGATTTCACATTCTTGGAGAGATTTCTCATACAAAGAGATATTTGGGAGAGATTTCACATACTTAGAGAGATTTAGAGTGAAAACGATTGAGAGAGGTTTCATTTGTGACCTTTTTGAGTGTCCGGCTTCGCAATGTAAGGTCCGTAAACCCTGTTAAGCCTTGTTTAAGGATCTTACACACTCCCGATGGGTAGGCAACATTGTTTTATCGGTTTGGCTCGCCAAGTACCACAATTTTAGGTTAAGGAGATCTAGATGTACGTACTTTTCGATTTATGATCTCTCATTAGAATAGCGAGTTGTTTAGAAATTACATAACGTAAACTCTAGTACCCACGGGCAAATTGAGTCGAACGGTTTGACTTGTTGACTTTAGTTGACTTTGACTTGACCGGAAATTGACGGTTGTCACATAAGGGTATTTTGGTAATTACTGGTGTTTATTGAAGTTGGTTAATTGGTAATGTTCGGTGGTGGAGTTCGTGCTGGTGGTCGGAGCAGCGTGATCTTATTTGTTCAAGTCGGCAGTTGCAGGTGAGTTATCCTCACTATATCAATAGGGTCTAAGGCACCAAGGTCGGCCCTTTATTGGATGGGAATCCGTGTAGTTTTTTGTTATGTTATTGCTCTGCTATCTATGCATCCTGGTAGTTAGGGTGGTATATGTTAGAGACCTGGTTAAGGTCGGTATCCTGGTATATAGGATGGTGCTATGTTAGAGACCTGGTTAAGGTCGGTATCCTGGTATATAGGATGATGCTATGCTGGTGACCGGTTAGGTCGGTATCCTGGTTAGGACGTTACTATGTTATGTGATATGCTAGATCAGTTGATTAGTTTTGAATTGCTATATGATTATATGTTTATGTGCACATGGTTGTTGGACTGGGATTGGGTTGAGGCGGGTCCTGTTTTGTGCTGTAGGCCAACATACCCAGGGTAGACCGGATAGACCGAAGGCCCAGCGAGTGGTCCGGATAGGCTGAAGGCCCCAAGAGGGCGGACCAGACGTGTCGAGGCTCGGAGAGTGGATCAGACAGACTGAAGGCCCGGTGTGGGCGGACCAGTCATATTGTAGACTCAGAGAGTGGACCAGTTGGACTGAAGACCCGGTGCGGGCAGACCAGTCATATTGTAGACTCGGAGAAAGAGTGGACCGGGTAGACTGAAGGTCTGGTGCAGGCGGACCAGTCACACTGTAGACTCGATATGCTTGACTGTTCTGTTTATGATATGATATGATATGTGTATGGTATTGTGGTTGGTATTTTGGGGGTAACTCACTAAGATTTCGGGCTTATAGTTTCAGTGTATTGTTTCAAGTACTTCAGGAGATTGTGGAAAGGCGAAGGTGTGATCGTACCGCTCCTCTGTTTTATGTTGATGTTTCTGGGATGCTCTGATAATAAATGAACTGAAAACCTTTTTGTAATAACTTAATGAATATGGGTTTTTTTTTGACAATTTTAAATTGGTTTGAAATTTTGGATGTTATAGAAGAGATCATGAGAGAGTATTGATCGGGAATGTTATTTGAATAATAGGAGGAGGCTAGGTCAGGACGTTGAGCACGAGAGTTTATCCGACTTCATTGAGGTGAGTCTTCTCACTATACTGTACCTAGAAGGGTACCTACGTGTGACCGGAAGGTCTTGTATGCTATGATGTATGTGCTATATGCGGTTATGTGATATGTGTGTGCTATGTATGTTATGTATGATAAGGATCGGAAGGTCAAGATGATATTTATGTATGTGCTATGTATGTTACGTATGATAAGGACCGAAAGGTCAAGATGATATTGACTGGAAGGTCAAGAGGGTATGGACCGGAAGGTCGATATGGGTAGGACCGGAAGGTCTACCGAGATTTGGGACAGAAGTCGCCTGAGACACACAGATCGGAAGATCCTACAGAGTCATGGACTGGAAAGGGGTATGTGCGGTATGTGGTATTTTGGGGAACTCACTAAGCATTTATGCTTATAATTGTTATGTTATGTGTTTTAGGTGCGAGCGAGGATCGCGGGAAGGCGCCGACATGATCCGTACACACTTATGGAGTTTATGTTATTGAGATTCTGGGACTTGTTTTTGTTATGACACAGTGATACAATATGTTTTGTGATTTTCATGTGATTGAAAGTATGATTAAAAATGAAAAATTGTTTTGAAATTTACGTCGTTACACTAACAGAATACCATAAAAAATGAATAAAAACCTTAAAAAGTAGCATTCTTGAATATTCAATTATTGAACAAATACACTTGATCCTCTTCAATGGTCCATATAATCAACTTAATCTGCACGTATATACTTGTTGTTGAACTCGATTCTAAATCTTTCTCTTGTTTGATCAATATTGAATTCCTTCTCCATGCAATTCTAAAAGAATAAGATACATTACTGGTTAGTATTACCAGTTAAACAACTATACTTGTTATTAACAAACATTCTCAAAGACATTCTAACAGAATGCATTTATATAAATAAATTCTAACATACATTACATAATGCACTTAAATCATAGTATTTTCTTCTATATGCATAAACATTCTAAAGCATGTTTAAAGGTAATATAGTAAATCATGACGAATACTCTTATTGATCTTTTGTGGTGGACTTAACCAGTGCACATGAATGTGTACTTGATCCCTTTAGTCCTTCACTTGGCTCACATATACATGTGAAAAAGGAATTAGTCTTAATTTTCCAAAGATGAAGATTTTCATTCATCATACTATACAACTTGCATGATTCCCAGTTTCGGTCCAATTGAAACTTGGGTGATAAGAATCTTTCCTTATTTGGTAAATTTTAGACACTACCACAAAAGAAAGAATCAAATTCATATTTCCATTATTACTAGAAACATACAAACATCAATTTTCGATAAACGCCATTGCAAGGAGATATAAAATAAAACAAATTTTTATTTATTTATTAAAAATGCGGAAAAACTTTTTCCTTACAATGCAACTTTAAATGAAAACTATGCTATTACATATTTCCTAGCAATCTATCATAACCCCTAAGTAGTAGCTCAAGAATCCAATCTTCTAACCATGCGATCGAAATCTATCTTCGCGATCAGATTCATCATACTCTTTCTTTTAAGCTTCCTTCCCTTTGCTTGATCCTAATATACATCAAAATTTATTAAGGACCTTCAAATAGGAACTTAAGAGAGTTATATAGTGGACTTACCTGAAGCTGAGTCAAACTTTTTGACTTGACCTTCTCTCAGATCTTTCAGGTAGTTAGGGCAGATTCGCAACCAATGCCTCTTCATTTTGGCAATAGAAACATATGGACTCTTTGGTAATGGTACATGGGACTATCTCAGACTTAGCCTTTCTCTTAACCATTTAGTCAACCGAGTTAACTATGGCTGATCTCTTTCCATTTGGAAGAGAAAACTTTTCTGGATATCCAATGTTACCATTGTCAATGTCCATGGAAGTTTGGGAAGTTGATCTTCTAATCAAATTTGCTTTACCAGTGCTCCAAATCATTGCTGATTTAGCAGCACCAAGCAAATAGATAAGATCATTAAGGGTCATGTCATAGTAGTCCCAAAGGAAACTCACTATGTGACTTAGAAAGTGATTGAACAACCAACTTTCTCAAGACTTTGATACTTAACTCCCCGGCTTGTCAATATGTGACTTCATTTCCAAGATGTGAGCACACATAGACCTTGATTGCCAATAGGGCTTGACTGACCTTGAATTGTGGGTTAAGGAGAATAATTGGAGGAGGTGGAGGAAAAGAAGTATGATTTCCATTATCCAACAACAGAACATAATCTTCATTAGGAAAGCTTGTTCCAAGAGATTTGGGAAGATCATATTTGTCTAAACCAGACACCTATAATGGGAGACATTCAAGTTAGTTGATTTAAAGTCCTTAATATAACACCCAATAAGAAATATTAAGGCTAGGACCCAACACAATATTTTATAACATGGAATAGGGATGTCGTAATCCAAGCTATAAAATATTTGAAGGTAGGCGAATGACGATTCACCAATTTCCACCATGAAAAACAAAATAATTCATTAGGTTTTAATTGGATTTGAAACTCCTAGATCTTTTGAGATTCATAGAACTTTTCAATGGAATTTTTCAATCTCGATTGTGCCCTCTCAAATTTTATGATTGGGATGCCGAGGATCACAAAATAAGGTGTGAATAACCACAAAAATATACTTGGTACCCTTAATGTTTATCACTTAATCGATGTGTCGGTTAACCACACACACTCCACTGATCCTATGATAAACATTAAGTTACCCTTTTCCTACCTTGTTAAATCCAAGTTATTGTGTCAATTAACCACACACGCTCCACTAATGATTTAAGCAACGTGCAAAGTGTAAGTTTATGGGTTAGCACCAAATTCACATTTTCCTAAAGTAACTAAGATGGGGAATTAATAAAAGGTTTAGTTACTTTATATTTATCATTATACTTATAATGAAGGGAGAATTATAGTCCTCGTCCTACTCGTTTGGCTAACGACCCTCCACCAGTCAAGGAAGCGGTGGGTGAGAGTGGACACTCATTAAACTACCATTTTATAGGTAGTAACCTTATACCCCCCCTTATAGACCGACTTCGTGAATGAGGCCTACTAACGATAAGACCGACTTTGTTCTTATATATATATATATATATATATATATATATATATATATATATATATATATATATATATATATAAACTTATAATACTATAAAGTATAAGAGTTGAATTTTAACTTCTAAAATTCTAAGGGTTTAACTTGGAATTAAAGTATTCATAAGGGGAAACTTTACAAATTCGAAAACTTGAGGGCAATTTTTGGCGCACTTATTTTTATGATTCGGCTGATTTTTCCTATTTTATTTATATTATAATAATCATGAAACACATAGCATTCACATAATTCTTCTTTATTACGTCAAATAGGTTACAATTTTTGACCTTAACTATTACATCATCATAATAATGCTTAGCCATAAACACAGACGTTACAATTCTCTCCCCCTTAGGATGATTTCGTCCTGGAATCATGTATCAACAAATAGATGTGGATAGCGACTCATCATGTCACTCTCTATTTCCCAGGTGAGGTTCGGCCCATTCGTATGTTTCCATTGCATAAGCACCAATTCGACCATCTTTCGTCGCAACTTCTTTGTCTTATGGTCAACAATTGCTTCATGCTCTTCGATTAACCTCTTATTTGCATGCATCCTTCACTTTGAAATTGGAATTATATCATGAACTTCTCCCGTGAACTTCCTCAAATACCACACATGAAAGATGTTATGAATACCATCTAGTTCTTCTAGTAGTTCTAGCTTGTAAGCTTCCTTCCCAATCCTTTGAAGAACTTTGAATGGCCCAATAATCCTTGGACTCAACTTTCCTCTTTTTCCAAATCTTATAAGTCCCTTCCATGGTGATACTTTGAGTAATACCGAATGTCAAACTTCGAATGTCACCGGTCGTCGTTTTTTGTCAGCATAGATCTTTTGATAATCATGAGATGCTAACATCCATTCTCTAATCACTTTCAGCTTTTCAGAAGTCTGATTGACTATCTTGGATCCCATAAACTGCTTTTTTCCAGCTTCAAGCCGACATGTAACATCCCAAAATTTCAGGCCAAAAATCTCATTTTAAAATAACTTATTACATAAAACCATCAGTATAAAAACATTCATTATAATATCTCGTGACAAACCTGTTGGATTAATGTCTAAGTCCATAACTATAATTGGTAAGACTTGACCCGACCCGGCATGGTCCATTTGGGTTGCATACCATCATGCACTTGGATGAGAGAAATAAGACACTTATGGTTATTAATATATTATAAGTTCTAGTATATTAATAATAAGAATAATAAGATTATTTAATTAGTATTGATCAAGAATTAATCTAGGATTAATTAAGTGATCAAAAGAAGACTAATTAAATATATGGGTTGATTGTGTAAATCATCCATACTTGTATAGTGGGCTAATGCTCCATGGATAATCAAGTTGGGCTAAAACCCATAGGATGGTCCATGGATGCTCCATGGTGTATTTGTACCCATGGATCCAAGGAAATGGAAAGTCATGACAATTAGGGTTTACCCTAATTGTAACACTATATAAAGATATTATTCTTGACAAAATCGGCACTAGTAGGATTCTAGAGAGGGCTAGCCGATTTTGATGAGTGTAGAATTCTCTCAAGTCATTCCAAGTGTTTTGATGATTGTGATTCCATTTGAGGTGTCACACTTGGGGCACTAGGCACTCAAGCTTCATGAAGACTTTCTACACCAAAGAGGTATGTATTCTATCTTGCTATAGTTATTGTTTTTGTATGCTAGATTAGGATAATACCTTGGAAGTTCTTATTTGCATGTATAATAGAGAAAACATAGATCCAAGGTATTTAGGGTTGCATGTACACTTAGGAGTGTTAGAATGCTCAAAACCCAACAGTGGTATCAGAGCCTAGGCTTGTTTTCTTGTTATACCTGCAATAGAAGCTGAAAAAACGAATCTGGTGCTGTCTGGCCATCAGACTCGGCGAGTCCATCAGGAGACTCGACGAGTCCATGCCTTAAAAGTGATCAATTCGATCCAACTCGCCGAGTTTGTTCATGCACTCGACGAGTTGGACCCCCAGACAGCATATTTTCGAGTTTTTTGGCTAGAAATGGACTAGGAACATTACCCTAAGTTGTTTTTGAACTTATAAACTTGTTTTTGATGTGGTAATGTTCATGCTAATCCATTTTCAAAGATAATTGTCAATAGATTCATGTTTTGTTTTAGTTTAAGGTTTAGACTAATTACATGAAAAAGTTTGATTTGAATTATCTTGTTCTTATGAGTTGCTTAGATTAATAGAAATGTTGAGTGAAATAGTTGTTTTCAATCCATTTTAATCTAAGAGTTGAGTATAAAATGTGTTTGTGTAACTTGTCCTCAAGTTACATGAAGAGTCACATTAAAGACTCATAAAACTCATAATAGTTGGCAATGGTTACAAAATGAAGAGTCTTGTGTCATTGAATAACTTTTTATGACTCCATAACTTGTCCTCAAGTTATGGAAGTTCAAGAGTCCCTTCATTAAAGAAAAATATGTAACCATAATTAAATCCATAAGTTATAAAATAAAGAAAAAGTTAGTTCTTTTATTAGTTTAAAGTCTTCCATAACTTGTCCTCAAGTTATGGAACTTGAAGAGTTTTTGGATTAAAACTACTTTAAACACATAAGTTATGGAATTAATTAGTTTTGAATAGTTTCAAAACTTGCCCTCAAGTTTTGGAATTTGAAAAGTTTTCAAGTATGAATACTTTAATTCCAAGTTAGCCCTTCGAATTTTAAAAGTTAAAATTCAACCCTTATACTTTATAATATTATAAGTTAATAATATATATATGTATAAGAGTAAAGTCAGTCTTACCACTAGTACGCCTCATTCACGAAGCCGGTCTATAAGGTGGGTATAAGGTTGTTGCCTATAAAGTGGCAACTTAATGGGTGTCCACTCTCACCCACCGCTTGCTTGACTGGTGGAGGGTCGTTAGCCGAACGGGTTTGACAGGACTAGAATTCTCCCTTCATTAAAAGTATTAATGATAATACTAAGTAACTAAACTCTTAATAATACCCAATCTTAGTTACTTAGGAAAAATGTGAATAAGGTGCTAATCCATGAAATTACACTTTACACTTTGTCTAAGTCGTTAGTGGAGCGTGTGTGGTTAACCGGCACACTAATTTGGACTTAATAAGGTAGGTAAAGGGTGACTTAATATTTACCATAGTATCGATGGAGCGTGTGTGGTTAACCGGCACATCGATTGTGGGGTAATTTATTAAGGGTACCAAGTGATTTGCATGGTTACTTCACACCTCGTTTTGTGATCCTCGGCATCCCAGTCACAAAACTTGGAGGGCACACTCGAGATTGAAACATGCCATTGAACAGTTCAATGAATCTCAAAGATCTAGGAATTTCAAAACCAATTAAAACCTAATAATACATTTCGTTTATCTTGGTGGAAATTGGTGAATCGTCATTCACCTACCTTCAAATATTTTATAGCTTGGATTACGGCATACCTCTTCTAAGTTGTAAAATAGTTTGTTGGGTCCTAGCCTTAATATTTCATATTGGGTGTCATATTAAGGACTTAAGATCAACTATCTTGAATATCTCCCAAAAGATGTCTGGTTTAGACACTTATGATCTTCCCAAATCTCTTGAAACAAGGTTTCCTAATGAAGATGATGTCCCATGGATATCATACTTCTTTCTCCTCCTCCAATTATTCTCCCTAACCCACAAGTTCTTGAAAAGTTTAAGGTCACGCAAGCCCTATTGGCAAGGCAAGGTCTAGGTGTGAGCACATCTTGGAGATGTAGTCACATATTGACAAGCCGGGAGAGTTGGGTGTCAAAGTCTTGAGAAAGTTGGTGGTTCAATCACTTTCTAAGTCACATAGTGAGTTCCTTTGGGACACCTATGAAACAGACTATGACAAGACCCTTAATGATCTTATCTATTTGTTAAGATCAACTTCCTTAAAACTTGATGGACATTGACAATAGTGACACAGGAAATCCAGAAAAGCATTCTCTTCCCAATGGAAAGGGATCGGCCATAGTCAACTCGGTTGACCAAATGGTAAAGAGAAAAGCTAAGTCTGTGATAGTCCTGTGTATCTTTATCAAAGGGTCCATATGTTTATATTGCCAAAGAAAGGGGCATTGGTTACGAAGCTGCCAAATTTACCTAAGGATGTTAAAGTCAATAAGTTTGACTCTACTTCAGGTAAATTCCACTATCTAACTCTGTTAAGTTTCTATTCTGAGATTCTTGATACATGATGTGACTGGGTCACATGGTGATGTTTTAAGAATGAAAGAAAGGTGAAGAAACTTAAAGAAAGAATATGCTGAATCTGATCGCATAGATGGATTTCTATCGCGTAGTTTGAAAAATCGGATTCTTGAGCTACTTCTTAGGAGTTATGAGATATTGCTTAAGGAATAGATAACAACAAGTTTTCATATGGATTGTAAGGATAAGTTTTTCCGCAAAGTTTTAAAATAAAAGAAAAATTTTTGATTTTATTTATTTTAAAATATCCTTACAATGGCTTTTGAGGAAAAATTGTTGCTTATATGATTCCAGTAAGAGCAAGAGTGGAAATATGAAATTGATTCTTTCATTTGTGGTAATGTCTAGATTTACCAAATAAGGAAAGATTCTCATCACCCAAGTTTCAATTGGACCGGAACTTGGAATCATGCAAGTTGTATAGCATGATGAATGAGAACTTTCAAGTTTTGGAAAATTAAGACTAATTACTTGTTCACATGGATGTGTGAGTCAAGTAAAGGACTAAGGGATCGAGTACACATTCTTGTGCACTGGTCAAGTCCACCACAAAAAGATTGATAAAACTATTCGTCATGATTTACTTAAGTTCAGTAAATATGATTATACTTACAAGCTTAAGTGTAACTCTGAGACATTGGAAAAAGGTTCCAATGTATGGCAGAGCGAATAAGAAGAATCAATTTAGGCAGAAGGATAAAAGTTTCTCAAATCTGAAAAGATGGGAGAGTACTTTAGTATCAGCTTTTGTGATCATCTTAATGATTAAGAAACCATAGCACAATTAGTTCTCTAAGGAAATCTTAGTGCATTCTTATGACTAAGAAGAGGAACTTGAATTGTTGAAATGGTTAAATCAAGAAGATGATTCATACTTCGTTCCAATACAAGTCTTAGAGTCATACTCCAAGATTGTCATTTGAGTGACATGTCTTAAAGAAGGTTTAAAACACTTGTCAAATGTAAGAGTAAAAGTTTTCTACTCTTGTACATTTGAAATTGGTAAGTTGTGATGTTTTGGATAAAACAAAGACCAACTTAGGCCAATTGTGTGAAGTGTTTGTCTTGATTAGAATCCACACTATCTCTTGGATATTTGACAAGGGAGTCTTATAGGTCAAGAGGACAGTGGGAGTCTTAAAGGTCTTGAAAGTATCAAGAACTAATCAAGAATAAAACCTAAAGTTCTTCTCTAGCACACAATTTGAGGTTTATAATCTATTGTGTTGACATATCTGTGCCCATTCCAGTTAAAGTTGGCTTTGCATATGAGTTCTTAGAGTTCTCAGTTTGTTGCATAACAACTTGGAAGCAATGGCAGGCCCTTGAGCTGCCAAGTGGCAAGAAATTAAGATTGAGTTCAGTCCATATGAGTTTGGATTTGTCATTATCCTTGTCTTGTGACTATGGTTTTGACAATTCACATGGATAAGAACACATACACCATTAAATCTAAGTGTCATAAGGTTTCTCTCCGATTCATGAAAATGATGGTGAGGAAACACTTTCACTAAGTAGATTTTAGCTAGATAGCAATTGTGATATTTGCATTCTCAAAGTCGTTAGTGGAGCGCGTGTGGTTAACCGGCACACTAACATGGACTTGTGAGGAGTGGCAAAAAGGTCTAAAAATTATGATTACGGCATCCCTCTTCATAATTGTTTAGATACACAAGTGTGCTATCTAAGGGAAGGTGTATGATTTTGATAAAGTCTTATCAAAACAATCTAGTATCAGAAATCTGAACTTTGGTAAGAAAGTCAATGAAGTATTGATTTCTAGAAGTCCAGGTGATTTCTGAGAACATGTCAAAGCTAGTGGGAGCATAAGTGTTATGCTAATAATCATCATGTTAGTGGGAGCAATGATAATTATGTTAAGTATTGCAAGCTAGCAATGTTAATTATAGAAAACAAAGGTTTCAATTGGGAAAAGTTGTTTTGCTATAATTAAGGGAGAGGAAATTATACTTCATCTCAAATCTATAAGCTTAGATCTATAAGATTAGATCGTGAGGTTTTAATCATTTAGTCAAGGATATATATATGAATTTCATGTTGGAATGGCTCAACATAAGCAAATTCTGTATATAGGTCCATTATTTGCGTTCTAAACTTCGATTATGATTACGACATCCCTTTTCATAATCTGAATTATGAGAACTTGGCAAATTGAAATGGACATGTTATAGCAAAAGACTAGTTTAGTCTTTATGTGAGACATCATGAATCGTGTCCCATATGCTTCGGATATAGGATCGATTACATGTGCTATAATCATCCGTTCTAAAATTTTCAAAATGCCTGGGGCATTAAGAAGGGAAAAGGTTTAGAACTGGATATGACTAAAAGGATTAAACAATTGTCGAGGACAATCTAAGGTTTACCAAAGATTGGTTGCTCAAGGACAATTGGAAGTATAGTGATAATTCTGGAAGGACCATATTGACATAATCTGTAAGGAGGCAACTCTTGTTCAGAAGTGATAGTCAAAATGGAATCTGGAAATGTTTCAAAGTTAGAATTTTCAATCTGTGAAAGATTAAGGAAACTTAATGCAAGAAGGATATTTCCAAGGAGTGGATCTCCTTTGGAATACTCTGTAATGATTGTTGCCAAGTCTTTATGACTTTGTGCATAATCATTACGAGAGGATCAATGCATATAAGTTTAGAATCTAACAGATTTCAGTAAATGGCATGAATTTGGAATTCTTGCATTTGCAATAAGGATTTGGGAGTGTGAAAAAAGAATCATTGAAGTTATGTTCAATTGATCTAGTTCACAAAGTAAAGATCATAGACAAACATAGTATGCATACTTGGTGTGTGGCATGACTAGTGTTTAAGAAAACATAGTGTACATGCTTGGAGCATGGGACAACTATTGTTTTAAATTCAAGAATAAAGTTGATAGCTGAAACAATATACAATGAATAATGTGTAATCATATGGTGATAAATAAAAGGTGTTTTATTTATGTCCAAAGGGTTGATACCATATTGGATTCTATTATTATTGTGTTTCACTTTGCATGTTTTGACTTCCCGAATAAACTGGGTTATTCTTCTGGAATGACTAAGTTATTCAAACTATCCACAGTCGGTCATATGTTGGAAGTAGATATGAATTAAGACTGTCATGATAGGTTGTAGAGGTCTAAGGTGTTGGACAAGGCTACAACAATCATGAGTGCTCATAAGTTCTGAGTATTGGATTCAACCCGCGCTCATTGGAATCACTTCATGGATTTTATCACGAGTGATCATGAGACGATAATATCTTATATTCTTCAAACCTAGAGATATGAGTTGTTACTATGAGTTGATAGTACATTGATTGCATGAAAATGTATTTGGTAACTCGGTGCTATAAAACGTGCTTTTGTGTATGATTCAACAAGTAGTATAACAAGCCATATGAGTCGAAGTTTATCCATTCCTTTTACCTTCGGGATAAAAGCGATATCTGTGGGCCCCTCGATGATTTGATGATGACAAATGGAAGTGCTCGGCCGGGCCAGGACTGATTTGATTTGTTCAATTAGTCAGTCGTCATAAATCGGAAATCGGGAAACAACAAATGGACAGAGAGAATGATTATAATCCATGTCTCAGTCCATATGATATCTAGAATGGAGGAATATATGATCCCTTATCTAATGGACAAGTCATTGACAAAGGTCAGAGTTCATATACAAGGTCAGAGTTCGACAGAAGCTTTTGAGAGCTACGATTGCCGGTTGGTTCCTGAAGTCATACGCAATAATAGTTTTAGACTTATCCAAGTGGGAGACTGTTGGATTAATGTCTAAGTCCATAACTATAATTGGTAAGACTTGACCCGACCCGGCATGGTCCATTTGGGTTGCATACCATCATTCACTTGGATGAGAGAAATAAGACACTTATGGTTATTAATATATTATAAGTTCTAGTATATTAATAATAAGAATAATAAGATTATTTAATTAGTATTGATCAAGAATTAATCTAGGATTAATTAAGTGATCAAAAGAAGACTAATTAAATATATGGGTTGATTGTGTAAATCATCCATACTTGTATAGTGGGCTAATGCTCCATGGATAATCAAGTTGGGCTAAAACCCATAGGATGGTCCATGGATGCTCCATGGTGTATTTGTACCCATGGATCCAAGGAAATGGAAAGTCATGACAATTAGGGTTTACCCTAATTGTAACACTATATAAAGATATTATTCTTGACAAAATCGGCACTAGTAGGATTCTAGAGAGGGCTAGCCGATTTTGATGAGTGTAGAATTCTCTCAAGTCATTCCAAGTGTTTTGATGATTGTGATTCCATTTGAGGTGTCACACTTGGGGCACTAGGCACTCAAGCTTCATGAAGACTTTCTACACCAAAGAGGTATGTATTCTATCTTGCTATAGTTATTGTTTTTGTATGCTAGATTAGGATAATACCTTGGAAGTTCTTATTTGCATGTATAATAGAGAAAACATAGATCCAAGGTATTTAGGGTTGCATGTACACTTAGGAGTGTTAGAATGCTCAAAACCCAACAAAACCAACGTGTCGGTAATCAAAACATATTATCATAAAATCATATCATAGTGTAATCCCAAGGATCTCATGTGCGGAAAACATAGTGTGATGCGCTGCGATCAAGCCGACTCCTTTCCTTGAAAACAAAATACCTGAAACCAAAACTGAAAACCGTAAGCATGAAGCTTAGTGAGTTCCCAAGATACCACATACCATACAACCCAACTGATCCATACATGCCATACATAGCCAAGAGCCATACATAACCAACATATCCATAATCAAGTAAGGTGCTATGTGCCAAACATAGTCTTGCTAAGGTGCTATGTGCCAAACATAGTCTTGTGGTTATGCCACGGGCTGTACGTGGTCTTCCTGGTCAAGCCTAGGGCCACTCCCTGGGTCTTACAGACAGGTGCCAAGGGCCACCCCCTGGTCTTTCATGCAAGTATCACAAAGACAACTATACATACTACTCTATTAGGCTACTCCGCCTATAGTGTGCCAGGAGCCACCTCCTGGTCTTTCATACGCAATGGCATACAGTGCGCCAGGAGCCACCTCCTGGTCTTTCATACATATTGCCTAGGGCTATCCCTTGGGTCTTCCTATCATACATAATAACATACTGTGTGTCAGGAACCGCCTCCTGGTCTTTTATGCATAGTGCCTAGGGCTAACCCACGGGTCTTCCTATCATACGTAATAACATACAATGTGCAGGAGCCGCCTCCTGGTCTTTCATGCATAATGCCTAGGGCTAACCCCCAGGTCTTCTTATCATACATAAACTAAATGGGCCGGCATTGGTGCCTTAGACCCATACAAACAGTGAGGAGACTCACCTCGCACTGCTGAACTTTGCTGATGATCCTCTGGCTGCTGACCAACAACTCTCTGAGCCGCTGCTCCACTAGCTCCACCAGCTACTAATATCAACATACACTTCGTTCCAAACTGAACCCCATAAGCCAAACTAAGTCAACTCTAGTTAAAGTCAAAGTCCTGGTCAAAGTCAACCTTCTAGGTCAACCCTACTCACCGAGTCTGCCTACTGACTCACCGAGTTCATATGCTCAGAATCCTTTCATTCGTGACTCGACTCGCCGAGTCAGCCCCTGACTCGCCGAGTCTACCGATTTATGAGTCCTGCACTGCCCAACTCACTGAGTCGCCACTCACTCACTGATCCGAGTCTTAACTTGAAGGGTTTGGGGTTTTGCGACATGACTCGTCGAGTCCAAGAACAAACTCGTCGAGTCCAAGGCCATCTTCAACAGACTCGCCGAGTTGTTCACCCAACTCGTCGAGTTCTTCTCCTTTTAGGCTTCAAGAACACTCAAAATCCTTCAATATTGGCTCACACACTCAAAGAGAGCACTAGGGTTTCGTGGGATAACTTTTGGACAATGGGGGATACAAATGAGGCTGATAGAAGAGGAATGAGATGCTTAAATAGGGTACAAGTCCGGGAACTAGGGCTTTCCCAACCCCTTGACTTGCCTAGTCGGACACTTAAGCAGCGACACGGATCACGCTCCGACTCGTCGAGTTCCTCCTTGGACTCGACGAGTTAACCCTCTTGACTTAGGGTTTTCCTTCCTTTCTTGACCTTTCTGATTTCGGGTGCTACACAACAAGATGGCGTACGACACATATGTCCGTACAAGGCTTGATAAGGTGCCATTTTGATGCCCAAATGGTAACTATTGTTGTAGGAAAACTCTACCAAGGGTAAATGCTCATCCCAATTACCTTGGAATTCGAGGGTACATGCTCTTAGCATATCTTCCAGTGTTTGAATCGTTCTTTCGCTCTGACCATTAGTCTGTGGATGGTAAGTTGTACTTAAACACAACTTCGTACCCATTTCCTCTTGTAAACTCCTCCAAAATTGTTGATGTAAAATGACTATCACGACTTGATACAATCGTTAAGGGTACACCGTGAAGTCTTACTACCTCTTTCACGTAAGCATTTGTAAGCTTATCCATAGACCATCTTGCATTGGCTACTATGAAGTGTGTACTCTTAGTGAACCGATCCACGACCACCCAAATCATGTCGTGACCGATCTTCATCCTGGGATGAATTGAGTACATGGACTTGTGAGCTTCTTCCATCAGAAGATATCTTACTCCTCCCATTTTAGGTACCAAAATCCTATCTTCGAATACCTTTAATCCTTTACGGTTTGTACTGAACACCTACGTTTTGCATAAACGTTCTTCCTTTCGGTCATTCTTCTCTAAAGCTTCTTCCTAAGCATTCTTAATGCTTTCCACATTCGTCGAGACCACTCCTATTCTCAACATGCCTCTTCCTTTCTAGGTTTACTTTTTGACTTAGAGCATCAACTACAACATTTGTAATATGTCGGTACTGTGAATATCTAATTTTCAACTGAATCTCTAGTTTTTGAGTCGCGAGTTTGTCTCAAAAGTTTTTGCACTGTTTGATTCTGAAAATTATATCTGATCTATAGTTTTGATTTGATTCTGTGTTTGAATCGTGTAATCGATTTTGAGTTTCTGATCAATTCATTCATCCAATTTTGAATTCCTTCAAGTTTTTCTGAAAAATCTCATCCGTATGTTAATGGTGAATTTCAACATGAACACGATGACTTCATTTTCTCATTTGTTAGGATTTTCTATGACGATTCCTATGTTGATTCCTAAGTACTATGATTAGTGGGCTGATCGAATGGAGGATTACTTGAACGGATTGGACGAGGAACTTTGGATCGGTATTTCAAGATCAGTTCAACCTCCGTCAAATGTTCAAAATATCGGATCATCTGGATCATCATCCTCTGTCACTGAATAATCCACCAGGCTGAAGAACAACGAAAAGCATGTTTTGAGAGAATTGTGAGGTGCATTGCCACCTGTTGTTTGCAATTACGTCTGTGGTTGTAAAACTGCAAAGGAAATTTGGAACACACTTAGGAAAAGTATCAGGGAAGCGAGAAAACGAATATAAATTCTGTTAAGCAGTGTCTTGTGGAGCTGTAAGAGTTCAGACAAAAAGAGAATGAAATGATTGAAGTTTACTATGATCGTCTTAATCAACTGATCTATATATGTAATTGCTATGGAATCACAAGGTCATCAATGGAGTTTAATCTCACTTTTGTGATGGGACTTCGTAAGGAATGGAGAATTGTCAGCATGATAGTGAAGAACTAACAAAGATTCGATACTTCATCTTTGAATGATTTGTATAATCAGTTGAAAACTCACGAAAGTGAAGTGAATGAGATGGCTGAAGAGTCGAAACTTAGTTTGGGAGGTCCTTTAGCTCTTGTTTCAAATGTGTATAAGAAGGAAGCAGTTGAGAAAGATGATTTTGATGAAGAAGGATTTCTAATGAATTCTGATGATGAAGCAATTGCTTTTTACTCAAACAACCGAGTTAAAAAGTTTTTCAAGAAACCTTTCAATCCCAAGGTGAAGCAGAGTGATGTGAAAGGAAGTTTCATTAATATGCGGGTGAGGAGAAGAAAAAATTCGGGAAGAGTGATGTGAAGGCAACTGAAGCCAAAACTGAGAAGAAACTTAAGGGAGATTCGGGCATTGACTTTCATTACTACAACGGAGAAAATCATTTGGCAAATGATTGTATGCTTCGTAAGAAAGAAGAGAAAAAGAATAGGGTCAAGGGCGAAGCCTATTATGTTGAAAGATTGGAAGAAATTCGTGCAAAGGTGAAGGGGATGTCTTTGATTGCACGAGGCGAAGGTGAGGATGAAGGCACGTATCAGATTTGGTCTTCAGGATCTGATGACAAAGAAATGCGTAATCCAACACATGGAGTTATGTTCGCACAATTTGAATAGGATAAGGATGAATTGGTGACTGGTCGTTGTTTCATGACCAAATCAGGAGACAAATCACCAATAACAACCAAGGTATGTTCTATACTTCAATATTTTAACATTCCTTTACAAGCTTATGATTCTAAAATAATTTCTTTCGATGATGTTGTTGCTTATTTCGATACTATTGTTATTTCTGCCAGTAACGAAGCTAAGAAACTTAGTACACAGTTATTAGAGGTGCAAAAATTGTTGGATTCGAAAAGGAGTAGAGTAGACTATTTGGAATTACAATTGAAAAATCTTGGTTATGATAGGGAACATTTAGAGAGTGATGTAAAAATGCTATTAGCTCAACGAAACATATATTGTAACTTTGCCAAAAGATTGTATGCAAAATTAACTGATTTACATCATTCATCTAACATTAGCAAAGAACAACATAGGAAGTTATTGCCTTTTCTTACTTTCGAAAGAGAAAAGATTGATAACTTGTCTTATGACTGTGAGAAAACCATATCAAAAATTGATAAAGTTCCAGGTAATTGATTTGCTTATCGTATTTTTAAGATAGATGAATATTTGAATGCTGATTAGCTTGTTGAGATTGTGAATGATACCTTAACCAAAAGTGAACAAATCAAATTTTTGAAAAGAACTCAGAATTCGAAAATTGACTCTCAATCTAATTTTTCTAATATCGATGATAATTCTGATAGTTTTAGCGAAATCATTGAAATTGAGAAGGAGGAAAGTATCGATTGTTCTCATTTATTTGTCATTAATATCACATCTAAGTTAAAAAGTATAGAAATTTTTGATGATTCGATGATTGAGGATGAAACTGATAGACCCTCTACTTTGAATGTTTATGACTTTGATCATGTGAGTGTAAGAGACAATCAAACGGATAGTAGTGATGATGAGAATGAAGAAAAAGTGTCAAACAATTCTGAAACAAAAAAGTATGTTTCAAACGAAACAACCATTACACGAATTGTTGTTGACCAAGTGTTTGGAGACACTGAAAATTTCAACAAAGTGGTATCTGAAAAAGGTGCTCATTTTCTAGAAACGAACATTGTGGTGTATCCAAATTTTAAGAGTAAATATGATGTTGTATTCCCGAATCAGGTGTTTGTCACTGTTGGGAATGTTGAAAACATCAAACCGGAGTTCCACAAAATGATTGAAGAAGATAACAAGAAAACATCAGAAGAAGGATTCTTTTCAAATCAAAGCACGGTCGAAAATAATCTAACAAATCATTCGTATTTTTTTCAAAGACAAAAACCACAACGAAAATAGGTTGAAAAACAAGAAAATACAAAAGAGATTTTGAAACAAGAATCTAATGAAACAAATAAGAATATGAAACTTAATTCACAGGGATTTAAGGATCTTGTTGAAAAAATTTCGAATGAAAAAGGAATGTCGAAAAGACAGGCACGAAGAAATGTTTTTGGCAAGTAGTGTAAATTGAAAAGCAATCAAAAATACCAACCAAGAAAATGTCTGAAAATGGGTTGTCTAAATCAGTACAAGCAAAGTTTGCAACTCGTTCGGATAAAAAGGAAAATCCCGCTCAACCAATTTTGTCTGATTCTCAAAATTATTCAACGAAGTTTTCAAAATCAACATCTTCAAAGACTTTTCAAACAAATGTTCAACAAAAGAATTTTCATTCAAAAAGCCAACAAAAGTTTTCAACTTCAAATTCATCTTTTCCAAAACCCAAAAATGAACAAAACATATTTTCTTCAAATAGAATAAATCGATATTTTGCTAATGTTCGTCAATTCGACGATGTTCAAAAATTTGAGAATTTTCAAAAAGTTGAGAATGTTCGAAAATTTGAAAACGTTTGAAAGGTTACAGACAATCAAACATTTGTGAATGGTAAATCCAAAACATCTGCAAAGTTTATTCCACAAAAACCAAAATTTTCGAATCCATCTGCATACAAAGCCACTACAGTTTCGTACACAAAAGGTTCATCTGAGGTGGAAACAATCAATCATTGGCTTGAGAAAAAAGGGAAAAAGTATCAATCAGGAAAGTTTTCTCAAAATCAAATCAAGAAGGCCTATGAATATTATTTGAATGATACTTCATCTAGAAGTTTATCTTCGAAAGAATCAAATACTCTAGTTCAAAAATGGCAACAAATCTCAAAGGACAAACACACTGAGAAGCATGAGAAAAAAGTCAGTGAAAGTCCAAAACTATCGCAAAGTTATGTTTAGATATCTTTAACTGATGATGTCAACTAAATTGAGACTTTCAAAACCAAAGTTTGAAATTGGGCTTTACATTCTAAATTTCGTTCACTTTTTGCAAACTAATGACCAAGGACTCAATCAACCTTGGGTACCTAATTTTTTTTAATGATTGCAGGTACTGTGTGACAAGCAATATGATGAGAAATGGTACATTGATAGTGGTTGCACACGTCACATGACTAGAAGGAAGGAGAATTTGCGTGATTTTATAAGTTTGGAAAACGCAGGAGTAGTGAAGTTTGGAAATAATCACAAGTGTCAAGTTAAAGGTTATGGGAAAGTAACAAATGGACAATTTACAGTGAATCACGTTTGTGACAACCCGATATTTCAAGACGATATGTTGGGACACAAATCAAATTTAGGTCAAAATATAACTTTCCTAAAATCTTGTTTGCATTAAGTAAAGTAGTAGGAATCGTATCAAGGTTTTCATGCATATAAAGAACCCTAAAATCCGAGTTATAACGAAGAAGTTATGACCAACCGAAGATTCTAGGCAAAACCGGCATCAGCGATTAAACGTAAAATGCGAAATTTCGATGCAATAGTTTTTAGCCTTATGTATCTAAATGAAAGTTATAGACAACCTCAAGCTATGATCGTACATAAAAAGAACATCCAAATCTGACTTCGGATGTGAAAGTTATGAATTTTAGAAGAAATTCCTTAATCGCGTCATTTTATTTAATAAATAATAAAAATAATTTTGGAATTTGCCAACGGATTCTAAACGAAAGTTGTAGATCTTGGTCTCACCTTCGCGTGGATATAAAGAACGTCAAAAACGGAGTTCGTATGAGGGAGATATGAATTTTAGAAGTTTAATTAAAATAAATATAAATTTAAATATAAACTCCCGGTATTATCCGAAGGGGAGTCATCGGATAGGGCCGAAGTACGCCCTGCGTACCTTTGTACGCCCCGCGTACTGAGATCAAGGGCTTCGGATCGTCCACGTCGCCAATATCCGAAGAATCTGACCCGTCCAACCCGTCCGAAGCTCCGACCCGTCCGACCCGCCGTCCCATCTGACCCGCCGTCCGATCCGACCCGCGTACCCAGCAACCCGTCCCATCCGAAGCCGAGGCAGTCGAGGCTTCGGTCACGCATGACGTACGCGTACGCGCTGCGTACGAGCGTACGCCCCGCGTACGGAGGCGGTTCAGCCTTCCTATAAATAGGATGCGAGGCTTTCCGAAAAAGTTGCTCAATTCTCTCTTTTCTCTCTCGATCTTGCCTCGTTTTCCGTGCCCGTTCAAACCCGAAGCTCTGGCCTTTTTACTCAAGTCCCGAGGGTCGATTTTACTCCCGAGACTCCCAAGAATCCCGAGAAAAATCCGTTTCCCGAGACGAAACTCTGCCCGGTTTTCCATCTCGCTATCTTCAAACTTTCAGGTGAGTTCATACCCCTATAATCCACACTTTTAAATGTTTTATAAGTATTTTTATATGCTTTTAAGGGGGGGAATACAAGTAAAGCACACGATGATTTTCGTATGTTATATAAAGTTTCATTTTACACTTTCTATCAATAGAATCGCATGTGATTTATAATCATTATAAAGAAACTTTCGTATGCAAAATGTATCACGATAACATCATATCTTTTGGAATTGAAAAGTGTTGTTATTTATATATAAATCAACCACTCCGCTTATACTTTATGTATATGTGTCCACCTTTTATACTACAAACATACGATTGTTTTGGGACACTTCTTGTTAATAAATCAATCTTATGTGATTTATAACTAGTATACAAATGGATTTACTACAAGTTTAACAGTTTCACTAAACATATTACTTCAAATGACTTTCTTAAACGTTTTTTACATGATTAAAGCTCGTTATCAAACTGTCTTACATACTGTAAGCTTCCTTTCAAAATCGGTTACAAAGGTGTTTTCAAACAATGGTTTTACGTGTACTTAAACTGTCTTATCAAACAAAATACTTTCAATCATTTTATAAACTGACATCAAGTCACAAATCTTTATTAGACTTTTCAACGGTTTTACAAAACTTCTTTATGCTTTTATATTATAAATTGCATGCGTCTATATGTATAGTTATATAAGAAATGTTTAAAAGACTTAGAAAATCTATCCACCCTATTTCCTTTTCGCGCCTTGAGATGTGGTCTGGTGGGATATTGGGTATTCGTCCGAAAGTCGTTTAAATATTAGTTATATATTATGTATATATATATGGTCATAAATGTTCCATCAGTTAATTTAGTTCCGATACAAATAGATATCAATGGTGTATAAACCTACTTGGTCACTCATCAATTACATTCTAGTAAACTATTATAGGAATAGTTTAGAGTAAACAAAACATTTTCACTACTACAAGAAATTACACCAGAGTCAGTTCATTTATGAGTCCAGACTACATGTTATATGAAGGGATACTTTTACATGAATACTTATACATGAATACTTTTACATAGACACTATATGGCAGATTACTACTACATGTTATATAAAAGAATACTCTTACATGAATACTTATACATGAATACTTTTACATAGACACTATATGGCAGATTACTACTACATGTTATATAAAAGAATACTCTTACATGAATACTTATACATGAATACTTTTACATAGACACTATATGGCAGATTACTACTACATGTTATATGAAGGAATACTCTTACATGAATACTTATACATGAATACTTTTACATAGACATTATATGGCAATTTAATATTACATGTTATATGTCCAGATAAGGTTATATTGTTTGCCTTTCTATCTTTACCTTGTGATTCAATCACATCATCGACGAGATAGACTGGGACTTTATCTCCTAGTACCACATCATACTTTGAGGGACTAACCATTCCGACAACCACTGCTAGCTACAGAGGTAAATGAACAATCCATGGATGTTCTAGGTTGATACCATCGTGGGTATACATAAGGGACTAACTATTCCTAAACCCGGCTGTTAGCAACAGAGGTAAATGAACAATCTACGGATGTTTTAAAGTTGATACCATTTCAGGTATACTTAAGAGACTACTAATAAGAGTTAAACAAGGAAAAACCATCACATTTTCAAGGGATGTGTACTTTCAAAACAGTCAGGTCTAGGTAAAAGACTACTTTCAAAACATTCGAGTCTTGGTAGAAGACTACTTTTATACTAGTAGGAAATATGGGATTTTCTAGAGCTTTTCATACTTATACTAAATGTTTCATCATTCATTTACCAGTCTTTCATATCAACTAATCAAAACAATGACATTAAATACTTATGAACTCACCAGCTTAAATGCTGATCTACTCTTTCAAAATAACTTGTATTCTCAGGTTACAAATAGACAGGTGTCGATACGAGGTTCAGAGAAGACGGAGCAGTCAAGACTCGTCTTTTATTTTTGATAAGTTATCATCATGTCTTGTACTATGAAAGAAAACACTTGTAACTAAAATTATAATATTAATGCAATGGATGATGTTGTTGCTTGTTTACTACTTTACATTTGTTGTGATGCATACATGACGTCCTCCGCCCCAGAACGTTTCCGCCGTTCGTGGTTTTGGGGTGTGACAGATTGGTATCAGAGCATTGTTTATAGTGAATTGAGTATATCAACCCATAAAAGATATACTAACTATAAATTCAATGGGATTAAAAATACTCTGATTTAGAGTATATACTTTAAATCAGAGCATTGTTTTTCACGATTTACTTGGGTGTATTTTCTTAGGATAAAATCTGAAGTCACTAGAACAATGATTGAATTTATCAAGAAAATTGAGACAAGTCTGAAAAAGAATGTTCATAAAATCAAAAGTGATAATGGTTTCGAGTTTAAAAACAATGTGCTTGATTCGTTCTTAAATGAGAAAGGAATTTCACACATTTCTCATCGCCATATACACCACAACAAAATGGTGTGGTTGAAAGGAGGAATAGGTCTCTTTGCGAAGCAGCAAGAACAATGTTGACATATGCGAATCTTCCTCAATATCCATGGGCAGAAGCAGTTTTGACAACATGTTTTACTAATAATCGATCCTTTATTCATCGTCGTTTCAATGTAACTCTATATGAAATCATAAATAACCAAAAACCAAATGTCAAATTCTTTCATGTGTTTGGTTGTAGGTGTTTTATCATGAATCTCAAAGATAATCTTTTGAAATTTCAAGCTAAGGCTGATTAAGGAATATTTTTAGGATATTCAAATAATTCGGTTGCATACAAAGTGTTGAGTAAGCGAACAAGAAAATTTGAAGAAATGTTTAACCTCATTTTTTATGATTATTATGTGAAACAAGTTGAAAAACATTTCGAACAAAACCCAATTCTTAATGAATCAAATGATAAGTCTGAAAGTTATAATTCATCTGATTTAGATTATGATTTAATTTTTGGTGTTCCAGATAGGGCTACAGATGTCGAATTCAATGATGCAGATAGTCAAACTCATGAATCTTCAAAACATTCTGATGAGTCAATAATCACAACAGATACAACTGCTAATGGCGAAAGTATGCTAGATACACAAGTGGAGGGGAGCACTTGAATATACCTTCAACTGTTGAGGGGGAGCATCCTTTCGAGGGGGAGAATAGCAATGTAAATGAATGTTTCGAGGGGGAGTATCAGAATGATAATTATGTCGAGAGAGAGCATAATGATACTGATATGATAAATCTTGACCAAAATGATGAATTTCATGAGATTAATGATAATATTTATGTTGCAGGTTCCGAAAATGAAGAAATGTACGAACATGTACCTTTGGACTTTGATCCATCATATTGACCACTAGAAAAATGGACAGGAAATCATCCAAAAGAACAAGTCATTGGGAATCCATAAGATGGAGTTTTGACTAGAGCTCAAATTCGTGCAAAGAATGCGGTATTGAATGCTCATCAAGAATTTTGCATGTTTAATATTTTCATTTTGAAAATAGAACCAAATACAGTTAAGGTTGTAATGGAACACTTAGATTGGGTTGTAGCAATGCAATCTGAACTAGCTGAGTTCGACACAAACAAGGTTTGGAGGTTAATTCCTAAATCTTAAAATGTTTCGATTGTCGAATTAAAATGAATTTCAAAAACAAAACCGACAAGGATGGAAATATTGTTCGAAATAAAGCATGACTAGTAGTTAAAGGATATTCGCAACAAGAAGGTATCGACTATAAAGAAACCTTTGCCCCTGTCGCAAGACTCGAGGCTGTTCGAATATTTTTGGCTTATGCAGCTCACAAAGATTTTGATGTTTATCAAATGGATGTGAAGTGTTCTTTTCTCAATGGTGAACTCAAAGAAACAGTTTATGATGAACAACCTCCAGGTTTCATAAATAAAAAATATCCTGATCATGTTTATATTTTAGATAAAGCAGTATATGGGTTAAAACAAGCACCAAGAGCCTAGTATGCAACTCTTACTAATTTCTTAAAACAATCAAAATTTAAACAAGGATCAGTTGATCCCACATTATTTCGAAAGAAATTTGGGAATCATCAAATGCTTTTTCAAATTTATGTTGATGATATTATTTTTGAGTCTACTGACCCTGCTTTGTCTAGTGAATTCGAATGTTTGATGAAAAGCCAATTCGAAATGAGTATGATGGGTAAAATCAAAAATTTTCTTGGTTTAAACATTCATCAAAGCAGAGAAGGAATTTTCATCAATCAAGAAAAATGTACCAGGAATTTGCTCGAAAAATTTGGAATGACAAATTGCACGAAGTTAAGAGCACCAATGGCGGTTGGAACAAGGCTAACACCTTCGATAGATACACCTGATGTTGATCTTACTTTATACAGGAGTACAAAAGGTTCATTGCTTTATCTTACAGCAAGTCGACCTGATATCATATTTTATGTACATAATTATGCTAGGTATCAAGCAAATCCAAGAGTACCACACTTGACTGAAGTGAAAAGTATTTTTCGTTATCTCAAGGGAACAATTTCGTTATGATTGTGATATCCTTCAAAATCAGGATTTTTCATTCAAGCATTTTCGAATGCAGATATGGGAGGATGTACACTTGATCGAAAAAGCAAACTTGTATTGTAATTCCCACTGCTGAAGCTGAGTATGTTGCAGTTGCCGCTTGCACTTCACAAATCATATGGATCCCGAGTCAATTGTGTGACTATGCAATTAATATGAAAAATATTCCATTGTATTGTGATTCACAAAGTGCTATATGCATTTGTCATTATCCAATACAACATTCGAAAACTAAATATATTGCACTTCGTTATCATTTCATTAAAGATCATGTGGAAGATGGCAATATTGAAGTTCATTTTGTAAAAACAACTGATCAGCTTGCTGATATTTTTACAAAACCATTGGACAAAAAATCATTTGTTAGAATTTTGACAGGATTGGGGATGGTTGAAGCAAGTTCGGTTCCAGGACTACTTTCGAAAGAATAACATGAAAGAAGACAAAAAAGTATCGATTCAGAGACATTATCGAATGGTTCAGAGGCGTATAGTATTAAACATTTAGTGGTTACTGTTCATATTCAGCGCTTCGATACACTTCGTTTTCGACATCTAGGAAAGAAAAGTTTAGTTAGTTTGGTACATTCTTAAGTTTTCATTTATTCTTTAATTTTGTTATTTGTTTTAATTTTTGAAAAACTTAAAATCACAAAAATATTTTTCTTTCTTTTCAAAAACATAAAAGACCAAAAAGATTTTTTTTTTCGAAAATATAAAATTCAAAAAGATTTTTGTTATTTTGTATTTTGCTTTTCTTTCAATTGTGCAGATTACAAGGATGTCTTTCAAGGATCATGCTAGCATTTCTAGGGCAAGGTATACTGTCGAAACTTTGTACTAGTTAAGATGTCCCTACAAGCATGCTGCAGCATGTCGACCCAAGCCTCTATTGACTCAATGTGTGATTATAAAAGCCTTAATGAAATCTTTCATGATGAAAATTTCTTCCCAATTAAGCTTGCATTCACATTAGTCTACTGAGCTACCTAACTCTTCTCATCTGAGTTAAGAGTTTTCTGCTTGGTCCATACATAGCAGAGGTACATTCGATTCGTAAACCAAACTTTTTCATCTCAAAATTTTTAACACATTTCACACACAATGACATATGTCCAAGAGGTCTTTGTTTAAACCAATCAAGACTTAGACATATCAAAACTCTGTGTTTATGATCTGAATGTATGAGGCCGTGATGAAAGTGAAACCCAATTTTCTAAATTTTTAAGGAATTGACGGGGAACTATGTTCCAAATTTTCACGAAACATTTGTTTCAGTACCAAATTTTTGATGCTTCAAATCATATTCTTTCGTTATGAGTGGTCTTGATCAAATTTTCGAAGCCCATGACATTTGTTACCTAACATGATCCAGCTGAAAATTATTTTTCTTTGAATATGATTTTCATGTGAGTATCAATTCTTTCAATTGTCACTTTCAAATTAATCCAAAGCATACTTGTCACTGACTACACTGGTCACACAAGTAATTTTTGTTACAATTACTCACCTTATGTTTAGGATGACATGTAACAAAATTTTTAAGCCACCCACGAAGCCTTGAAAAAGAAGCCCTTCGATACTTCTTTATAAGTATTCGATTGTAATTCATGGGAAACCACACAAGTTATTGATTATCTCTCTTGATAATTAATGGAGCAACCTTTGCCCGGGGTTTAACTGCTTTTGTATCAAAATTTTATTTTTCGACATCACAGATCCCAATTTTTCGTTAGTTTTCTTCTTATCTTATTCTATTGGCACACTGCACTCACGAAATCCTTGAGGTTCTGAGTATTACCAACTCAGGCTGATGATTTCCACAGTCTGGCATATGACTTCGTTTCTAATCCTAAAGATGAAAGAGCCTAACCTCCATGTCGAAGGATTTCGATCTTATCCACTTGGTACTCACGAGCAGTTTGATGTGACGGTTTGGCAACGTGGTCCGACTTTCAAGGTACTTTATCCGACATGGTACATATTACGGCTAGTGGTATGATTTTCAAGGACAGAAATGGCTTATTCTTTAAAGAAAATGTTTGAAATTATATTGTGGATACATATAAAAGGAAGTTATTATCTCCTTTTATAATTATGCGTTCAAATTATCAGACGATCAAAAAGCCCTACATTTCTCTGTTCCTCAAGAATTTCTCAAAACCCTAATCAATGGTTGCTACTCCAACCGACACTACTGACAACAATGCATCTCAACCAATTATAAAGATTCAAAATACAAATATCATGTTGAAGGAGATGTTTCAATGTATCCTGAAGAACTCAAGATGCTTATTGTTGCTCTTCAACATTTAGGTCTTGCAACTGCAATGTTCAATGCGTTTGATGTCCGGATGTCATGGTTATCAATGGTTGGTTCCACTGCTTCTTACAACAAAGCCACTGATGTAATCACATTCAATCTGGTGAATGAAAAGCGAGTTCAACTCACGAAGAATATGTTTACTCAAATATTGGAGATTCCAAATTCACCTCCATTCTTTCAACCTACTAGTGCTCAGATTCTATTCATGTTTAACGAGATGAGTCATCAGCCACCACTTGTCAAGATCAGTGACTTCAAGAAGTCTGTTCTTCCTGGCATACGAAATTTCTTGTTTGGGATATACCTTCGTTGCTTAACTGGGCGAAGTATAGGGATTGACAAGGGGAGAATGGAAGTCTATGCTATGGTAGCAGGGTTGTACTATGATCTCAATGTTGATTATGCTACTCAGATTTGGAAAGAGTTTATAAAGAGCTTGGAAAACACGAATGTGGTAAAAGGAATTTCGTGTGCACGTTACTGGAGTTTGGTTCTTCAGTCTGTATATATGAAAGAAGGCATTACAATTCCTGCTGATGAGGCTAAGGCAGAATTCATGAAGTATCATTTTCCAAAGACTATTGAATACGATTCAATAGTATTCCCAAATGTTGCTCGAATTCCTAATGGGATGCTGAAGAAAATTGATCCAACAAATTCAGTATTGGTAGCATACTTGAAACATGCTAATCCTTCAGTCGAAACTGGGATTTTGCTGAAAATAAGTGATGAAGGATCATCTAAGAAAGTTAAGAAATTGAAGAAGGGAGTTGATGATGTTGTTCACGAAAGCCCCAAGAAACAAGCTAAGACTAAGTCTCCTAAGAAGACTACAAAAGAAACCGAGAAGCCTAAGGAGAAGGTTGATGTTGAATCTTCGAAGGAATTGATCACCTCGAAATCTGGTGTGTTCAAAAGATTAAGGAAATTGTCTCATAAGAAATGAACTTCATCAGAATATCAATCTCCTACTATTCTCAAGCCTCGACTTAACAGCCAAGGAGTGAAAGTTCGTGAGATTCCTACACCAGTTTCACCATCCTCAAAGAAACGAAGAGCTGAGGATATGGCGAAGAAGATCACCGAGAAGAGAAAGAAACGAAAGATAGTGGTTTGTGAAGAGTCATCAGATAGTGAGATCGTCCTAGAAACACCTTTGGGTTCGAATTCCCCAAAAATCTCACAACCACTAATCCTCACAAATGTTTCATTGCCCGCAACGACAGTTCCACTCGAAATTGTTGTAACCAAATCAGTTTCTGAGGAGGTTCCAATTTCTAACATTTTTCCAAACATATCTGATATGGGTGCACATGTTTTTGTGATTGTTGATCCATCATCTCAAGGTATTCCTACTACATCTTCTTCCGAACCTATTTCAAGTACTTTTGTTTCACTTCCACCTTTTATTCATCACATTTCAACTACCATTACTTCACCCACTTTCAATCATGTATTACAACAACCCATCACTACCCTTTTCCAATCACAATCCACCGTTCCACCAAAACCAAATTTCGATGATGAAACAGATGGAGGAGGATTTGGAGGACCATTTGTTGATTTGGAATTTGATTTCAAAGAGGAGAACATACCTGATCATATGCTAATGTCAGGGAAGTAGTTCAAGATTCTCAATCGAAAACTCAATTCTATTCTTCAATCACAAGCTGATTCCGGAGCAAAGAATTCAGTGTCAGGGATAGAAGTTGATGTGATGCTCAAAGCTGTAGAACTTCGAATACAGCATCAATTGGATATGATGGATAAAAATAACGAGTTGAGAGTCAAGACGCAAGCTGATTCATTTAACTCTGAACTCAAAGATCTTCATATGGTAACAAAAGAACGTCATGTTATTTTTGTTAAAGATGTCAAGACCATAAGAGAAGATGTTAATCGAAAACTTGAGGAGCTGAAGGTTGATGTCTCCAAAGAGCTGAATGAGCTGAATTCCAACTATTCGATAATCATATCGAATGTTGACACTATAGCGGTTGCATTCAGAACGATTGTAGAATGGTATCAATCATTAACTCCCAAGTTTGAAGCAAAGGCTAAAGAAGATGCTCAAATTTCTGACAAGATGGGTGTTTTACTTGGTGAACTAAAAGAGTTAGTATCAAAACTTGTTCCAACTTCGTTTTTAACTCCTGAGTTTTTAACTCAAAAGTTACATAGTTTGGATCAAGCTATTTTGAAGGTTGTTGCTCCAATTTCGAAGTTTGCCAATATGTTACCTATTGATGCCCCACTTGTTGTCACGGGGGTGCAAGGGGTAGAAAAAGCTCAAGTAGGTAAAACTTCGAAGGTTTCGAATGAAGGAAAAGTTCAAGTTGTCACTCCAATAGTTTCGAAAGTCAATACAACACAAGCCATCAAAACCACAACAAGACCCATAATGAAAGGAATCGGGATTGGTTCAACAATTGAAGGAGGGAGTTCAAGTTCATCAAAGCCTAAGATTTTTGAAGATGAAAAGGAAAAAGGGAAGGGGATTTTTGTTAAAAAATCAAAAGAAGAAAAGAAAGATGAAATTGGGAAACAAAGGCAGATACAGAGCGTACTAAGACTTCGTGAAAGTGATCCAACTGGTATGGATAAGGGAGATCTAAAGAAGATGTACAGCTATGAGAATATTGAAGCTAGAGTTGCTTTCAATCACATGTATGTGTTTGAGAAAAAGCCTAAGAAAAGTCATTTTATCACTAACACTGATATGAGTCAACTTGATTTTCCGGTGAATTAAATGATGTTTATCATGGCTCAGTACAAGATAGTTGAGAAGTTCGACAACGAGGATGATTTTATTCATATGAAACTTAGGTTTCATGCGGTTGTTGGAAAAGAACCAGAAGAAATACGGTCATTAGTGAAGATCAAGAAGGTTGTCAATATAACAAAAGATGTAATGTTCAAGAATATGATACAAAATTTTCGATATCATGCTTTTAGAGCGAACAATCAAGCATGTGATTTCTCGGTTGTTGATTTTCCTCTAATGAACTTGAAAGACCTAATTGAAGTTACATTAATCTTGAAAGACATGGAGGCTTCTCAACTTCAAGGGACTAACAATGATGTATTGAGGCTTGGTCTTTCCCATATCAAAATCTTCATAGACAATTACTACGATTGTCTAGCATTGACTGATGTGGAATTAGCATCAGCAATGGGAAGGGATGTGAAAGTTGCAATGGAAGTTACGAAATCTCAAGCTGAGTTGAAGAAATATTCGGATGGTGAGATTTGCTGAAGCCAATGGGTCTAGTATTTTCAGGCAAGGACAAGAAAGGAAAGGTGAAAAGATTCTTATTTCAGGATTCAGAGATTGAACGATACACTACATCTCAATATACGAACTTCATTGTTCGTATGAATAATTGCTCAAAGAATAATGAGAGGGATAAAACTAAGTTGAGAAAAAAATTTGACATGGTACTCAGAGATACGAAGGATGATGCACTTTGTTGCACATATTCTCAAGAATTGAGAAGTTCAACATGATTACAAAGGGGGAGATTATAGAGTCGAAATATCTTCTAATATGTCAAAGTCTGTGTAATAGATAGTTTCGTATGTTTCAGTATGTATTTGCTAAGGCATCATTTTGACGAAGCTTAATGTCTAGCCTTAATATTTTTTGTACTTTCAGACTCCTATAAATAGGAGCTGAACATAGAGTTAGAGAGAGAGAGAGTTCTCCTATCGTTTACTATCTGTTTTGTACTCTTGTTCACTAAAAGTAATATGAGCTAAACCAGACCTTATTTAATTCTTGTGTTCATCTTATATCTTTTACTCTGATTTGATTCTCATACCCGATTAAACACTTCTACAATTTTCTTTACCGTGGTGGTAAAGCATCTCACAGCCGTAATCCTTGAGCAACTCTAGCCAGCGTCGTTGTCTCATATTCAATTCCTTCTGAAAGAGATACTGGAGACTCTTATCATCAGTGAAAAGTTTGCACTTTGTTCCATAGAGATAATGCCTACATATCTTTAGGGCAAATACTACCACTGCCAACTCCAAATTATGAGTGCGGTAGTTCTTCTCATGCTCTTTCAGTTTTCAGGATGCATAAGCTATCACTTTTTCCTTCTGGCTTAGAACACAACCTAACCCAACTCGCGATGCATCGCTATAGACTGCGAAGTCTTCAACTCCATCAGGTAAAGAAAGAATAGGTGCTTCACATAGCTTCTTTAGCTTCTTGAATGCTTCTTCGTGTTTCTCACTCCAAGTATATGTAGATCGTTTATGGGACAAAGCTGTCAATGGAGTAGTTATCAAAGAAAATCCTTGGATAAACCTTTGTTAATATCCAACAAATCCTAGAAAGTTTGGAATCTCAGTGGGACTTTTTGGTCGTTCCCACTTCATCAATACTTCAATCTTTGCTAGATCAACCATTATTCCTTCTTGATTAACCACATAACCCAAGAATTGGACTTCTCGAATCCAAAAATCAAATTTGGAGAACTTTGCCTACAGCTTGTATTCAATAATAAGATTGATGCTCCATACATATGAGATTCTCACACATACATACTCTTCTGCTCTCTCACTTTCTCTCTCTAGAACACCTTCATTTACACATACTTATCCCCCATAACTCCTCACCCTTATATCTATATATATATATATATATATATATATATATATATATATATATATATATGGACCGCAAACTCAAGGCCCAAACTATCACACCCCCGAACCAAACGGCGGAAACGTCCGAGGGCTATTGTGAATTAATTGAATACCATCACAATGATTATACATGAATCATAACATCATTCATCACCATGCATTGAAATATTACAACTGATATTGTTTACATTCGATACATTGTTTTAAACATTACAATTCCATAACATAATCCGTTTGATCATTAATCTAAGCAAAACACCATGACATTACTTGGTACTTATTCCTCGGTTTACTTGTTACCTGAGATTACAAGTTATTTTGAAAACGGTCAACATATGAAATGTTGGTGAGTTCATAAGTAATGTTATGGAAAATGATTTTTGTGAAGTTTGAAAACCCAGAAAATCCGATATTTACTGAAAAGAGTATTGTTTATAAAAAGTGTGAAGATCCGTAAATATGCTTGTCGATTTTGAAAACATGAATAATTATTGAACTTTGTATACATCACATAGGTAAAAGTGTTGAAATCCCTGGCAAAACCCGATGTTTTCCCCATACATAAAATTACGTGTCTTATTTATTGTTTTACTGATACGACGATTGTTTTTTATTACCCAGGTGACATTGGATTAATTATGGGTTGTGAGTTGTTATAATCACGCATTAATGAAAATGACTAGTTTATAACTACCAATTACAAACGATCCTTTAGGCGTCGTCCGTACTACTCACTTAATCCAACCACCCTGACTTCTCTTGATTTACGCCACGAATCTGTCTACTCGATTTCTCATAGACCTACAACCGAGGAGAGAGGAGGGTACAAAGCCCTCTTTATTTCCATGACTTGTTCAAGACTATTGGGAATGCGAAAAGCACTTGGCCTGACTTGCATTTGACTTCTCGACTTCGCTAGTAGTACCAATTGTGACATCCCCAAAATCTCGGCCAGAAAAGACCGATTTTCATTTATGCTTTTAAATATTTTCAGAGTAAATCCTTTTGATTTGAAAGAGTTGCGGAATTTGTTCCCAAAAACAAAACATGATAAAACATTGTTTACCGAAGCATTTCATAAAAGAAATGTATTTTCATTATAATCAAAACTCGGGGTGTCATGTTCCGATACAGACCAATAAGCATAAACGAATACATTACAAGTCATATAACAAATATAAACATATGCAGACTTGTAAACAAAACAACTTGATGGTTCATCCATCTCATGCCCTTCCGCCACTACCTGTAATACAATTTAAAACTGAGTGGGTCAGGCTTGGGAGCCTGGTGAGCATATAGGGTTTTCAACCCACAATAAATATCATATTTAATTTTCACCATCCAACAATAACCCAATTACCCATTCCCGTTATTCTCACTTTAATGTCCCTAAAACAACTAACATAAGGGACCTAGTCTAAGAATATTTCATCGGGGCGACAACACATGCTCCGGGGGTACCTCAGCAATATAAGTCAAATAAGGCAACCATGAGGGGGATGGAGTACAGCGAATGAACACCCAAGTTCATTAACACCTACAGGTGGCGAACCTGCTAATGTTTCCACAAGACTGTCTAGAATAGCCAGTGGTCGTCATCTAAACTCCGCTAGATGACTCAATCAAACAACAACGAGGCCTCTCATCTGTTTATTACACACCAACTGTCTACCCATGTTCTACCCAACATATTAGTAGATAAAAATATACATTTGTATACATAGTTTAAAGAAAACCTGTATAGCATGCTTTAATCAACACATATATCACATAACAGATGAGGCACACACACACATAACACATATCTCATAAAGAAATAAGCAGATCTATAAGATAGAAGAGAGTGAATACTCATTCACACATAACACAACCAAATATATACACATAGCACGTATTTTTATATAAAATACTTCGTATTATTGTATTAGAAGAAATAACTACACACTCACACTTATAAACAACAATATAATTAATACACTCGAACCAAACTCGTATTATTATTGTGTTTAAGAAAGTTAGTATACACTCACTTGATCAGAAGATGATCGGACAGCACTACGGCTTATAGGAGTAGTATTCCTCAGCAGATCTGGAAGATCTTCACAAAAATCGACTTTTCGCGGGCAGAGCTTCGACTCGGGAACCGCACTTTTCGGGATCTTCGGGATCTCGGGACTTGCCTCGGGGCTAGAGTATAATACCGGGGCTTCGGGGTGTAAAAATGCAGAGCTTCGGCGCAAAGAAGAGAAGAAATGAGCAAATAATCCCTGAACCCTCGCATCCTATTTATAGTGAAAATATCTGATCTACTCGCCGAGTAGGGGACACCTACTCGCCGAGTCGGCCATACTCGCCGAGTAGGGGACACCTACTCGCCGAGTCGGTCCATGTGGCGGCTTTCTGCTGGTGCCACGTGTCAAACTCTGGGTGGAGCCACGTCACCCCTATCGCGTGTTAGCCTTCGAATTTAGAAAAATCATAACTTTCGCATACGAGCTCCGTTTTTGACGTTCTTTATATCCACGCGTAGGTAAAATCAAGATCTACAACTTTCGTTTAGACTCTGTCGGCTAAATCTTGACCGATCTCAAATTTAATAGTAGGAGGTGTTTAGACTGTTAAATGACCGCGAAGAATTCGTAACTCCTTCATACGAACTCCGTTTTCGTCCATATTTTTACCGTTGAGTTCCTATTAATGAGACCTTCAACTCTCATTTAGGTCGCGTAAGCCAAAAACCGCTCGAACTAAAATTCGAGTTTCGGGCCGTGCACTGCTAAGCCGAATCTTAGAAAAATCATAACTTCCTCATACGAAGTCCGATTTGGGCGTTCTTTTTATTGACGCTCTTATCTTAACATATTCTACAAGTTTTGTTTAGATTGATAAGGCTAAATCTCGCTCTATCGTAATTTCACTATTTACGCTTCCCGGTGCCGTGCCGGTTTTGCCGTAAAACTTCGACAGGTCATAACTTCTTCGTTATAACTCGGATTTCGGCATTCTTTATATCTTCGGAATCCTTGTTTCGACCACTACAACTTTATCCAATGATATCAAGTTTATTTTAAACTTAAATTTCGACGCTTATTTTTATTCTTAATTAATCAAACCACATAATTAAGCAATTAAGCACAAAACACATAATACTCAAATAATACATTATTATTATTTCAAAACGGGTTACAAAGGTTAACCTAGACTATTACATTGCTACAAATGGCAAGCCCGGAAACACAGGCGTTACAATTCTCTCCACCTTAGAATGATTCCGTCCCCAGAATCACACATCAACAAACAAATGCGGATAGCGACTCAACATGTCACTCTCCGTCTCCCAGGTGAGATTCGGCCCATTCGTGTGTTTCCATCGGACAAGCACTAACCCAACCATTTTGCGTCGCAACTTCTTAGTCTTTCGGTCAACAATTGCCTCTGGTTCTTCAATCAACCTTTTGTTCTCATCAATTCTCAATTCCGAAATTGGAATTATATCGGGAACTTCTCCCGTGAACTTCCTCAAATAACACACATGAAAGGTGTTGTGAATTCCATTCAGTTCTTCGGGTAATTCGAGCTTGTAAGCTTGATTCCCAATCCTCTGAAGGACTTTAAACGGTCCAATAAACCTTGGACTCAACTTTCCCCTTTTACCAAATCTTATAAGTCCCTTCCACGGCGAGACTTTAAGCAAAACCGAATCGCCAACCTCAAAAGTCATCGGTCTTCGCTTCTTGTCAGCATAGCTCTTTTGACGATCTTGAGCTGCTAACATTCTTTCCCTAATTATTTTCAACTTTTCAGCAGTTTGATGAACCAACTCCGGTCCCATAAACTGCTTTTCCCCAGCCTCAAGCCAACAAGACGGCGTACGACACTTCTGTCCATACAAAGCTTGATAAGGTGCCATCTTAATGCTCGAGTGAAAACTATTATTATAGGAAAATTCTACCAACGGTAAATGTTCATCCCAATTACCTAGGAATTCCAAGGTACATGCTCTCAGCATATCTTCAAGTGTTTGTATTGTTCTTTCACTCTGACCATCAGTCTGCGGATGGTAAGCTGTGCTTAAACATAACTTGGTACCCATTTCCTCTTGTAGACTTTTCCAAAACCTTGAGGTGAAACGGCTATCACGATCCGATACAATCGTTAACGGAACACCGTGAAGCCTCACAATTTCCTTCACGTAAGAATTCGCAAGCTTCTCCATAGACCATTTCTCCCTGGCCGCTATGAAATGTGCACTCTTAGTGAATCGATCAACGACCACCCAAATCATGTCGTGACCATTCTTTGTTCTGGGCAGTTTAGTGACAAAATCCATAGCAATGTCTTCCCACTTACCCATAGGCACAGGCAATGGTTCTAAACTCCCGTAAGGTTTCTGATGTTGTGTCTTGACTCTCGCACAAGTCACACACTCGGCCACATACTTTGCAACATCAAGCTTCATCGTCGGCCACCAGTAGTAGGGTTTCAGGTCCCTATACATTTTAGTGCTACCCGGATGAATCGAGTACATGGTCTTGTGAGCTTCTTCCATCAGAAGATCCCTAATTCCTCCTGACTTAGGTACCCAAATACGATCTTGGAATACCTTCAGTCCATGACCGTTAGTACCAAACACCAACGTTTTACCCAAATGTTCCTCCTTTCGGTCATTTTTCTCAGAAGCTTCCTCTTGAGCTTTCCTTATACTTTCCACAATAGTCGAGACAACTTCAATTTTCAACGCTCTTGGCCTGTTCCTTTCAAGATTGACTTTCCGACTGAGAGCATCAGCAACAACATTAGCTTTACCGGGGTGGTAAAGTATCTCGCAGTCGTAGTCTTTAAGTAATTCTAGCCAGCGTCGTTGCCTCATATTCAATTCTTTCTGATTAAAGAGGTATTGGAGACTCTTATGATCAGTGAAAAGTTTGCACTTCGTGCCATAGAGGTAATGCCTCCATATTTTCAGAGCGAAAACTACCGCTGCCAACTCCAAATCATGAGTCGGGTAATTCTTTTCATGCTCTTTCAACTGTCGAGACGCATATGCTATCACCTTTTCTCTTTGGGTCAAAACACAACCCAATCCAACACCAGACGCATCGCTATAAACAGCGAAGTCTTCGACTCCATCGGGTAGAGAAAGTATCGGTGCCTCGCATAGCTTCTTCTTTAACTTCTCGAATGCTTCTTTATGCTTCTCACTCCAAGCATAAGTAGCTCCTTTGTGGGTCAAAGCTGTTAATGGAGTAGCAATCGAAGAAAAGCCTTGGATAAACCTTCGGTAATATCTGGCTAATCCTAAAAAGCTTCGAATTTCCGTGGGACTTTTCGGTTGTTCCCACTTCGTCACAGCTTCAATCTTCGCTGGATCAACCATTATCCCTTCTTGGTTGACCACGTGACCCAAGAATTGGACCTCACGAATCCAAAAATCACATTTGGAGAACTTCGCATAAAGCTTCTCCTTCTTCAAAACTTCTAACACTTCTCGCAAGTGTCTGCCATGCTCCTCCTGGCTTTTCGAGTAGATCAGAATGTCGTCTATGAACACTATCACGGATTTATCAAGGAAAGGATTACAAACCCTATTCATCAAATCCATGAACGCTGCTGGAGCATTGGTTAGTCCAAACGACATAACCAAGAACTCGTAGTGTCCATATCTAGTTCTGAATGCAGTCTTCTCGATATCTTGCTCTCTTACTTTCAGCTGATGATATCCTGACCTAAGATCGATCTTCGAGAAATAGCTCGAACCTTGCAATTGATCAAACAGGTCATCAATCCTCGGCAACGGATATCTATTCTTTATTGTTGCCTTGTTCAGCTCTCTGTAATCGATGCACATTCTCATACTTCCATCTTTCTTCTTTACAAATAACACCGGAGCTCCCCAGGGCGATGAACTAGGTCTAATGAAACCTTTGTCCAATAACTCCTGAAGTTGCATCATCAGCTCCTTCATCTCCGTCGGTGCTAATCGATAAGGTGCTTTTGCTATTGGCGTGGTTCCTGGTAACAAGTCTATTCTGAACTCCACTTGTCTATCAGGTGGTAATCCAGGAAGATCCTCGGGAAATACTTCTGGATAATCACACACCACTGGAATACTCTGCATCACCTTCTTTTCTTTCTTAGCATCAATCACGAATGCTAAATATGATGTACATCCCTTGGTCAAACACTTTCTGGCTTTCATTAGAGAAATGATTCCAGAATTCACTCTGCGTTTGTCCCCATACACCATAAACGAATCTTTTCCAGGCGGGTTTACTTTAACTATCTTCTTCTTGCATAAAATTTCGGCATCATTGGCGCTAAGCCAATCCATTCCCAACACGATGTCGAAACCATTAAGTTCGATAGGCAATAACGCCTCGTGAAACTTATTCCCATTCAGATCAATTAAGATGCTTTTCATACGATGACTAACAGGTACAAACTTGCCACTAGCTACTTCGACTAATAAAGCATCATCTAGTCTATCAATAGGCAAAGCTAGCTTTCTACCAAACTCATGCGAAATAAAGGAGTAGTTGGCTCCAAAATCAAACAATATATGAGCAGGTAATTCGTTTACGAGAAAGGTACCTGAAGCGACATCAGCTTCATCTTTCGCAGCCTCAAGTGTCATCTGGAAGGCTCTCGCCTTCGGCTTTGGTGGAATGTTGGGCCTAGCTGCCTCCTTCTTCTTCGGACAGTCTTTCAAAATATGCCCCTCTTCATTACAACCAAAACACATCCTTTTGTTGTTCGGACATTCATTGGCAAAATGTCCAACCTTTCCACACTTGTAGCAAGTCACATCCTCGCTACATTTCCCAAAGTGCTTTTTCTTACACTTATCACACCACTTCGCTTCGCCTCCTTTTCCTCCAAACTTTTTCGAATCAGATTTCGAAAATTTGCTCTTCTTACTGGAACCAGATGTTCCCTCAAACTTTCTTTTCTCACCAACCTCAACCTTGTCGGTGGTTCTTCCCTTTACATGTTCTCCACAGACTTGGCAGCCCAGATAGCTGCCTCTAGAGTAAGTGCCTGACGTACTGGCACCTCGTACTCCCATGGAAGTCCCTTCGCATACCGATCCACCTTTGTCAGCTCGTCTGGAACGATACGCAAGGCAAACTCCATCTTATCGGTGAAGTTATTGGTGTATTCATCTACTGACATGCTACCCTTCGTCAATGTCAGAAACTTGTTCTCCAACTCCAACAGATTTTAAGCCGAGCAGAACTTGCGCTTAAACTGCACCAAGAACTCTGCCCATGACAATTGCAGTGGCTCGCTAGGGCTTAAGGTCTTCCCTAGAGTGTTCCACCAACGAACGGCTCCACCTCGGAATTGTCGCACGGCATAGATAGTCTGCAACTTGCCTCTACAGCCACATGTCATAAAGGCTAACTCCATTTCGGAGATCCAATCCATAACCCCAATCGGATCCTCCTTTCCATTGAAGGTCGATGGTTTACAAGTCAAAAAGTCCTTGTACTTGCATCCCATTCCATCATTCCTTCCATCATGGTTATCTTGCCTAACTATCGGTGGGTTGGCTGGACCAACAGACCCACTGAAGTTTCCACCTTCCGAGTGCCCTTCATTCAGTTCAGGCTCTTCCACACGAATCGACAGTTCTTCACGATTTTGTTGAAGCAACCGTCTAGTTTCATCCATCTGACGATCCAACATCGTCTGAATCATCAATTGCACACCAGCCATGGTTATTGGCTCAGGTGCTGCTGCTACGACAGGTATTGGCTCAATCACTGGTGGTTGATTCCTGTTTTCGTCAGCATTTCCAACTCCACTTCTTGTTCTCACCATTTTGATCTACACACCGAATAAGGTGAAATTAGATCCTCAATCATGATAGATATTCAAATCATCCTTATCACTCCGAAACGTTTACATGCTAGTTCTAATATCGTAGATGTACGCTTAGAATCCTACACACATAAGGTTTCTAGATCCGGTCGGCAACAGACCATAGATCCGAACAAATAATATCATATATGGCAACATATAACATTTAGCACATAAAGCATTTTAGGCAACTTTCCTAAAATAAACTAGTGCTCGTGTCTAAATCACAACAGACACACTTCTCAAAACTTCACTTAGCATTCTAAGTTTAAGTCTAGAAATCCTACAAATTCCTAGTTCGCTTAAACTAATGCTCTGATACCAACTGTGACATCCCCAAAATCTCGGCCAGAAAAGACCGATTTTCATTTATGCTTTTAAATATTTTCAGAGTAAATCCTTTTGATTTGAAAGAGTTGCGGAATTTGTTCCCAAAAACAAAACATGATAAAACATTGTTTACCGAAGCATTTCATAAAAGAAATGTATTTTCATTATAATCAAAACTCGGGGTGTCATGTTCCGATACAGACCAATAAGCATAAACGAATACATTACAAGTCATATAACAAATATAAACATATGCAGACTTGTAAACAAAACAACTTGATGGTTCATCCATCTCATGCCCTTCCGCCACTACCTGTAATACAATTTAAAACTGAGTGGGTCAGGCTTGGGAGCCTGGTGAGCATATAGGGTTTTCAACCCACAATAAATATCATATTTAATTTTCACCAACCAACAATAACCCAATTACCCATTCCCGTTATTCTCACTTTAATGTCCCTAAAACAACTAACATAAGGGACCTAGTCTAAGAATATTTCATCGGGGCGACAACACATGCTTCGGGGGTACCTCAGCAATATAAGTCAAATAAGGCAACCATGAGGGGGATGGAGTACAGCGAATGAACACCCAAGTTCATTAACACCTACAGGTGGCGAACCTGCTAATGTTTCCACAAGACTGTCTAGAATAGCCAGTGGTCGTCATCTAAACTCCGCTAGATGACTCAATCAAACAACAACGAGGCCTCTCATCTGTTTATTACACACCAACTGTCTACCCATGTTCTACCCAACATATTAGTAGATAAAAATATACATTTGTATACATAGTTTAAAGAAAACCTGTATAGCATGCTTTAATCAACACATATATCACATAACAGATGAGGCACACACACACATAACACATATCTCATAAAGAAATAAGCAGATCTATAAGATAGAAGAGAGTGAATACTCATTCACACATAACACAACCAAATATATACACATAGCACGTATTTTTATATAAAATACTTCGTATTATTGTATTAGAAGAAATAACTACACACTCACACTTATAAACAACAATATAATTAATACACTCGAACCAAACTCGTATTATTATTGTGTTTAAGAAAGTTAGTATACACTCACTTGATCAGAAGATGATCGGACAGCACTACGGCTTATAGGAGTAGTATTCCTCAGCAGATCTGGAAGATCTTCACAAAAATCGACTTTTCGCGGGCAGAGCTTCGACTCGGGAACCGCACTTTTCGGGATCTTCGGGATCTCGGGACTTGCCTCGGGGCTAGAGTATAATACCGGGGCTTCGGGGTGTAAAAATGCAGAGCTTCGGCGCAAAGAAGAGAAGAAATGAGCAAATAATCCCTGAACCCTCGCATCCTATTTATAGTGAAAATATCTGATCTACTCGCCGAGTAGGGGACACCTACTCGCCGAGTCGGCCATACTCGCCGAGTAGGGGACACCTACTCGCCGAGTCGGTCCATGTGGCGGCTTTCTGCTGGTGCCACGTGTCAAACTCTGGGTGGAGCCACGTCACCCCTATCGCGTGTTAGCCTTCGAATTTAGAAAAATCATAACTTTCGCATACGAGCTCCGTTTTTGACGTTCTTTATATCCACGCGTAGGTAAAATCAAGATCTACAACTTTCGTTTAGACTCCGTCGGCTAAATCTTGACCGATCTCAAATTTAACAGTAGGAGGTGTTTAGACTGTTAAATGACCGCGAAGAATTCGTAACTCCTTCATACGAACTCCGTTTTCGTCCATATTTTTACCGTTGAGTTCCTATTAATGAGACCTTCAACTCTCATTTAGGTCGCGTAAGCCAAAAACCGCTCGAACTAAAATTCGAGTTTCGGGCCGTGCACTGCTAAGCCGAATCTTAGAAAAATCATAACTTCCTCATACGAAGTCCGATTTGGGCGTTCTTTTTATTGACGCTCTTATCTTAACATATTCTACAAGTTTTGTTTAGATTGATAAGGCTAAATCTCGCTCTATCGTAATTTCACTATTTACGCTTCCCGGTGCCGTGCCGGTTTTGCCGTAAAACTTCGACAGGTCATAACTTCTTCGTTATAACTCGGATTTCGGCATTCTTTATATCTTCGGAATCCTTGTTTCGACCACTACAACTTTATCCAATGATATCAAGTTTATTTTAAACTTAAATTTCGACGCTTATTTTTATTCTTAATTAATCAAACCACATAATTAAGCAATTAAGCACAAAACACATAATACTCAAATAATACATTATTATTATTTCAAAACGGGTTACAAAGGTTAACCTAGACTATTACATTGCTACAAATGGCAAGCCCGGAAACACAGGCGTTACACCAATGGGCCCTTGGAGCCCAACAACACATTAAAGCTATTGAAAGTCCTTTTACATGGAATTAGATCATAGAAGGCCCATTAACATGTAAGCGCGTTCCCTTCGGGCCTAAAGATCATGTTATTGGGCTAGCAAGGCCCAACAAGCACGATTTGAAACTTTCAAGCCCAAAGATTGAATATTGACTCCTCGTAGATTTCACGTGTTTATTGAAGTACTATTGTTTATTGATTTTTGTTTTGTTATTGATTCGAGACCGAATCAATTCGTTTGGTAACGGTATTGGTGTTGAAAGTGTATTTGATATTACGTTTCGCCGGTAGTCGTGGATCTCGTATTTTTTCTTAAGGGATTTATTTGTTTAAAGTAAGATTTTACCTTTTCACAACACTTCTTGGGTAAAATTTGCACTTTTAGTCCTTTTTATAAAAGACTTTCCATTTTAGTCCTTAAACCATTTTTCTTGACACTTTAGTATCATAACTTATTGAAAAGACATTTTCAGCCCAAATTTACTTTGTAAACAGCTTAAGTCCTTCCAAAATTAAGTTTTCTTGGTTGGAACCCCCATTTTCGCAACTTTTACAGTTTTGGCCCAAAATGGAAATTTTTTGCATTTTTGATCCCTTTTGAATTTGAAAAACATTTTTGACCTTTGAAATGGTTTTAATACACTTGAAATCCCATGTTTTACAGAAAGTTGCATTTCCAGCCCCTCAAATTTAAAAATCTCGCAAATTGAAGCTTATTGGGCCGAAAAGCCCATTTTAGCCCATTAAGCTCAAAACATACATTTTAAGCCCCTAAAAAATGTTGATGTTCATAAAAATTGTTATAGAAAATGTTTTTTATCCTCCAGAAATTATAATTTGTTGTTTTGGGCCCTTAGTTTTGTAATTTTGACAATTTAAGCCCAAAAATGGGTTTTATGTCCAAATATGTTCATCCAAACCAAATGAACTATTTTTCTTGACTTGATTAGTGTAAAATGGTTTAAGATATGTTTATTTCACTCCTCATGTTTTAGATCTCGGTTTTTAGATACTTTTTGGATAACATATTCATCACAACACATGATATTACACACAAACATGCATCAAATCACACAAGGCATACATTTACTCATAGATCTACACATTTTCTTGTATTCTCCCCCATAAAAACTCATAAAAACCGAAAGAAAGGGGGTATGAAACTCACCTTGGGTGTGGTTTCGGTTTTGGAAGGAAAAGATGAGAAGAATTCGATCCTAGTAACCTTTCTTGGAAGATCTCGAACTTGGATGCTTCTAAGGTGCTAAATCATAAGTTTGAATGAATTAAGAGATGATTCTTGAATGGAATTAAATAGCTAGCTTATGGATCTAAGCAATATCTTACCTTAGATGATGATTTTTATAGAAGAAATCCCTTGAACACCTCTTAAATCTCGAAATTATGGAGAAGAAATGAGAGAGTTTCTTGAGAGAATTGTGAGTGAAACGTGTGTGTGTGTGTGTGTGTGCTTGGATTCGGCCGAGAGCAAGAGAGAGAGGAGAGAAGAGAGGTTTTGAAGTGATTTGCATGAAAACATGAGATGGCATGGATGTTTGAAGTGTAAAACCTAGATATCTTCCATATAAAGATGAGGTGTCATGCAAGAAGTCAACTTCCTCTTTTCCTTTTGGGCTTGGGCCGAGAATTAGGGGAAAGAGAAGAGGGTTTTGGGCCTTGTATGCTTAAGCCTTTTTTTTCATGGTTATGTTAACTGATGTTTGGTCCAAATAAATATAAATGGGATTTTTATGACCTATTGAGGCTAAATTAGGTTAATTATGGCTAAATATGGTTCATTTAATTAATTTATTTCGTTCTAGGCCTAATATGGCCCAAAATATTGAAATAAATGGAAGTGGGTCCAATTAGAGCCCATTTAAGAGTTCTAAGCCCAAGATGGTCAAATTGGAAGCTTATTGGTCCATTGGGCCCAATAAGGAAGTCCTAGTCCAAAATGGACTTAAACAAGAACTTCTAGGGTTTCCAATTGCTTATTGACTACTTGAAATGCTTGTATGAGGTGTTTGATTGAAATTCTGTTGTTATAGAGTATGCATCATACGTGCTCTCATGTCTTTGATTCATAATGAGGCTTAAGTGTTGTAGTTATAAGGCGCAAAAATTTCTAGTTGTGACTATTGGGTTTTGAGCAATCTAACACTTCCTAAGTGTGCATGCAACCCTAATAAACCTTGGATCTATGTTTTCTTCTAAAATACATGCAAATAATAATTTCCAAGGTTTCTTCCTAACTAGCATAACATAAGGATTATGAATCATAAAACTACTAGTAAAAATACATACCTTTGATGATGGTTGATTCTTTGGAGTTTGAGAGCCAAGCACCAATAGTGTGAATGCCTCAAAGGGAATCACAAATCACCACAAACACTTGGAAAACTTTGAGAGAGTAGTATACTTTCTTGTGGAATCGGCCACCACTAAGTCTCACACAACTAGTGTCTACCCTTAGGCCCTATTTCTTGCATCATATGCTTCTTTATATAGTGTGCATGGTTAGGGTGAAACCCTAATAACCCATGTCTTTTCCTTTCCAAGGATCCATGGGTTAAAAGCTCCATGGATCATCCATGGACTTCCATATTAGCTTAGCCCATTAACAAATGAGTATTAGCCCACACTATATAAAATATAATAGCCCATAATTTAATCAGTCTTCTTTTTAATCTCTAAATTAATTCATAATTAATTTAAGACTAAAACTAATTAAATAACATGACTTCATATTAATATATTATAACTTATAATATATTAATAAATCGTAAGTATACAATTCTCATAAAATTATCCATAAATCGTTTGGGTGAAATGCAACCCAAATGGACCATGCCGGGTCGGGTCAAGTATGTACCAAATAAGTTATGGACTTAGACACCTTATCCAACAGACTCCCAGTTGGATAAGTCTAATAACCATATTTGCGTATGTTACTTCAGGAACCAACCAGCAATTGTAGCTCTCGAAAACTCTGTTGAACTATGAAGCGCCATTTTAGATAAGTGATCATATAATCCTCTGTTCCCATGGTATCAGCCGGACAAATACATGGAACAACGTCGTACTTATTGTCCAGCAGTTTGTTTCCCGATTTTCGATTTGTTTGACAAAGAACTTAATCGAACACATCAATTTAGTTCTGACCGGCCGGTACATAGGTCACAACAAAATCATCGAGGGCCCCAAAAATCGTTTCTATTTCTAGAAGGAACAGATAAACTTCGACTCATATGCTTGTTCTACTACTTGTTGAATTGTACACAAAGGCACGTTTTATAACATCAAGTTACTGATGTGTTTACGTGCAATCAATGCACAACCAACTCATAAGTAACAACTCATATCTCTAGGTTTGAAGATTTATATGATATTACCGTCTCACGATCACTCGAGATAAATTCCATGAAGTGATACAAGTGAGCGTGGGTTTATTCCAATACTCATAACTTATGAGCACTCATGAATGTTATAGCAACCATTGCTATGACTAAACCCATTTAGCCATCTACAAACTCGATTCATGACAGTCTTGATTCATACCTACTTCCAACATATGAACGACTGTGGAGTGTTTAAATAACTTAGTCATTCGGGAAGAATAACCTAGCTATTTTGGAAGTCAAAACATGCAAAGTGAAACACAATAATAATCGAATCCAATATGGTCTCAGAACCCTTTTAAATATAAATAGAACCACCTTTTATTTATCACCATATTGATTACACATTATTCATTGTATAATGTTTCAAACAATCAACTCAAGACTTGAATAAAAAAAAAACAAGAGTCGTCCCATGCTCCTAGCATGTATACTTTGTTTTTCTAAACAATAGTTATGCCATACTCCAAGTATGCACACTATGTTTGTCTATGATCCTTACATTGTGATGTAGATCAATTGAACATGATTCCAATGATACTCATTTCACAATCCCAAATCCTTATTGTAAATGTGAGAATCCCCGATTCCTATCATTTACCAAAAAAACTGTTAGATTTTAAACTTTTATGCAATGTTCCTCTTGTAATGATTATGCACAAAGTCACCAAAACCTTGTCACCAGTCATTACAGAGTATTCCAAAGAAGGTCAACTTCTATGGAACGCAAGTCTCATATTCAAAGTACATTGCTTTAAACATCCTTCTTGCATTAAGGTTTTCTAATCTTACATAGATTGAATAACTTCCACCTATGGAGATATTTCCTTAGTCCCATTTTGACTATCACTTCCGAACAAGAGTTACTACTTTTCAGAATATGTCAATATGGTCCTTTCCGACATCATACTTCCAACTTTCCCTGAGCAACCAATCTTTGGCGAACCTCAGATTGTCCTCGACAATTGCTTAATCACTTTAGTCATATTCAGTTCTAGACTTTTCCCTTCTCAATGCCTTAAGCATTTGGAAAATTTAGAAAAGATGAATATTATAGCACATGCAATCGATCCTATATCCGAAGCATATGGGACACGATTCATGATGTTTGACATAAATACATGATACTAGACCAGTCTTTTGCTACAATATTTTTTATTTGCCTTGTTTTCAAAATTTAACTATGAAGAGGGATGCCGTAATCATAATCGAATTTTGAAAACGCAATATATATAAAATTTCTTCAAGTTGAACCATTCCAACATAAAATTCATATATATATATATATATATATATATATATATATATATATATATATATATATATATATATATATATTTATATATATATATATATATATATATATATATATATATTCTTGACTAAAGATGATTAAAATCTCAATCTAAGCTTTAGAATTGAAATGAAGTATAATTTCCTCTCCCTTAATTATAGCAAAACAACTTTTCAACCCCTGCAACTTCACGAATTGAAACTTTGTTTTCTATAATTAACATTGCTAACTTGCAACACTAAACGTAATAATCATGCTCCCACTAACATGATGATTATCAGCATAACACTTATGCTCCCACTAGCTTTGACATATTTCCAGAAATTTGCTGGACTTCTGAAATTTAGATTCATACACCCTTTCTTAGATAGCTCACATGTGTGTCTAAACAATTTTCAGGACTATGAAAAGGGATGCCGTAATCATAGTCTCAATTGCTTAGGCATTTTCCATTTCTCACAAGACCATGTTAGTGTGCCGGTTAACCACACACGCTCCACTAACGACTTTTGAAAATGCAGATAACACAATTGATATCTACGTAAAATCTACTTAGTGAAAGAGTTTCCTCACCATCATTTTCATGAATCGGAGAGAAACCTTATGACACTTAGATTTTATAGTGTATGAGTTCCTATCCATGTGAATTTGTTAAAACCATAATCACAGGATAAGCTTAGTGACAAATTCAGCCTTACATGGATTAAACTTGTTCAATTTTAGTTTCTTGTCACCTTGGTAGCACAAGGCCCACCAATGCTTCCAAGTTGAACTCTGATAACTCACATGCAAATTCAACTTATTTAAAGTAGGTACAGAAATAAGAATTATGTCAAGACGATAGGTTGCAAACCCTAAGTCGTGTGCTAGTGATAAATTACAGGTTTTACTCTTGGTTAAATCTTGAAACTTTTTCAGGATCTTTAAGGCTCCCACTGTCCCCTTGACATATAAGTTTCCCCAGTCAAGAACCATTCCTTGACAAAACAAATATTCAAGGGATAGTGCGGATTCTTATCAAGACTAACACTTCACACAATTGGTCTTTGTTGGTCTTTGTCTCATCCAAGACATTACAACTTACCAATCTCAAATGTACAAGGGTAGAAACATTCTACACTACATTTGATAAGTGTTTTAAATCTTACTTTATGTCACTCAATGTTACAATCTTGGAGTAGGACTCTAAGAATTGTTTTGGAACGAAGTATGACTCATCTTCTCGATCTTAACCAATCCAACAATTCATGACCTCTCTTCTTAGCCATAACAATGCACTAAGATGTCCTTAGAGTATGAATTTGTGATATGGTTTCATAATCATTAAGATGATCATGAAATACGATACTAAAGTACTCTCACATCCTTTCAGATTTGAGAAACTTTTATCTTTCTGCCTAATTTGATTCTTCTCATTTGTTTTGTCATACATTGTAACCTTTCCTATGTTACAGAATTATACTTAACCTCACTAGTATAATTATATTTACTAATATTTAGTAAATCATGACAAATCAATCTTTGTGGTGGACCTTGACCAGCGCACAACCAGTGTACCTAATTCCTTAGTCCTTCAATTAACTCACTTATACATGTGATCAAAGAATTAGTCTTAATTTTCAAAGATGAAAATTCTCATACATCATATAATACAACTTGTATGATTCCAAGTTTCTGTCCAATTGAAACTTGGGTGATGAAATGTCACACCCCCGAACCAGACGGCGGAAACGTCCGGGGGCTGTCGTGACTCAATTGTATACCATAACATTGAATATATATGAAACATAACAACATTCGTCACCATTCAACAATACAGTACAACCAGTAGCGTTTACATGAAATTCATTGGTTAAACATTACATTCCCAAAAATTAAATTGTTCAATTCATACATAGGTAAACTGCAACCGTCACTGAATATGATTTCCCTTGATTCACTGGTTCCCTGAGAATACAAGTATTTTGAAAAACGTCAACATATGAAATGTTGGTGAGTTCATAAGTAATGTTTGAAATCCAATGTTTGTATTGTTTGAAAACCACCAGAAAATCCGATATTTTCTGAAATGAAAAACTTTCGAAAATGTTTGTGAAGATCCATAGGTATGCCTGTTTGTTTCTATACTTGTGAAAATTGTTTCTTAAAAAATTATATGCGTTTCGAATCCGATATGTTTGAAAAACCTAGGAAAACCCGATGTTTTCCTAATCCTTTGAAAATCGTTAAGTTGCATTGAAACCATTACAAAAATAGGAGTGTCATTCCCAGGCGACGTTGGATTATTTTTGAGCATGATTATTTACTACAAACCCGCATTACACAAACGCCCAGTTCATAGTAGTACTAACGATCCCAAAGGCGTCGTTCGTACAAATCACGTTATCCAGCCGCCCTGACTATGTGTCGTCCCACATCCGAAGAGTAAGAGGACACGAAGGCCTCGATGACTCTATTAATCGGTTGGGGATAATATGCGTGCGAGGGGTCCCCGACCCACCTCGTAAAATATGCAGACTTTTCTAGCAATACCAAGGACCCTTGGGGACCAGTGGTATAAGCCATTGAAAGTCCCTCTACGTTGTGCCGAGTCGGTGAAACTCAACACTTCGTAGAAAATATGCGTCTTCGGGCCTTAAGATCAGGTCATTGGGCTAGCTAGGCCCAACAAGCAAGATTTTACACTTTTGGGGCCCGAAGATGGTGCGTAGACGTCTGTGCACACTCGTATGTAAGCTAAGTTCCCAAACGTTATTTGTATGAATCGTAGTATAGTAGTATCGTAGTGTTAGTAGTTGTAGATTTCTATTGGTTTGAGACCGAGCCAATTCGTTTAGCAACGACTTTTGGTATTGTAATGTATTGTATTTCGTCGAAGGCCGCGGTGCCATTATTTGATCAATTTGTGTATATTGAATTAGCCTTGAAATTTTTCTGTTTTCAGCCCCTCATTGTTTGTAAAATTTACATTTTCAACCCTTTTATTTAATACTTCCCGGTTTGGTCCTTAAACTAGTTTTCTTGACATTTTAACACCAAAAATTATTGAAATTAATATTTTTCAGCATATTTTTCATAGAAAACAGTTTAAGTCCCTAAAAATGCAGTTTTCTTGGTTTTAATCCCTTCTTTTCGCAACTTTGACAATTTTGGCCCAAATTGGAAATTTTTTGCAACTTTGGTCCTTTTTAAATTTAAAAAGCATTTTAAACCTTTGAAAAGGATTTGGGACACTTATAGTCCACTGTTTTACAGAAAATCACAGTTTTGGCCCTCCGAAACAGAAAAATTCACATAATGGGCCTCATTGGGCCAAAAATGTCATTTTTAGCCCATTAAGCTTGGAATTTATGTTTTTAATCCCCTAAATGAGTATATTTCCAGAAATTGATTTATGGAAACTGTTTTGGCACACTTCATCCAGCAGAATTCGTGATATGCCAATTTGGACCCTTAATTTTGTATTTTTCACATTTTAGGCCCAAAATTTGTGTTTTTAATCCAAAGAAAATTGTTACTAAACCATTTAGCCATTTTTCTTGAAACACTTTGTATGTAGAGATATATTTGAAGCTAAAATCATTTTACACAAGATATATCTCGGTTTTTGAGGGGTTTTATGGCTAGATCCAACATTATAACACACAAAAGCATACATATAAGCATGGAAATCATACAAGGCATACAAAACACATATAGATCTACACTTTCACTTGTATTCCCCCCCCCCCCAACAAAACTTATAAAAACAGAAAATAGGGGGTATGAAGCTCACCTTGGGTGTTGATTCGGTTTTTGAAGAAAAGATGGAAGAAAACTTGATGATTTTTGGCCTTAGCACCTTTCCTTGGTGGATCTCGAGTTTGAGATGGTTCTAGGGTGCAAGATCACGATTTTTGCATAGATTAGGAAAGGATTTTGATAACAAAAAGAATCTAAACCATGGATCCAAGTATAACCTTACCTTAAATGATGATTAACTTGCAAGATCCTCTTGAAAGCTCCTAATTTTCGAGATTTTTGGAGAGGGGAGGGAGGAGAGTTCTTGAGTGTTCTTGAGAGAGTTTGAGAGATTTTTGTGGTGTGTGTGTGTGTGCTAGTGGCCGAGAGTGAGAGAGGAGAGAAGAAGAGATGTGATCTTGAAGTGATTTGCATGGAAGAATGAGAAATAATGCATGGAAGTCCTATGGGTAATAGTGAGGTGGCAAGCAAATAGTCAACTCTTCCTTATCTTCTTGGATTTGGGCCTTGGGCCGAGATTTTTGAAAGGGAAAAGAAAAATTTGGGCTTTTTCCCTTAAGCCCAAAATTAGAGTTAGTTAGAGTGTGTTTTATGCTTAAAAGAATGTAGTATGATTTTTCTATTTTTGATGAACTAGTTTAGGGTATTCATGGCTCAAAGCTTTCAACTCATTTCATTCTAGGCCCAATATGGCCCAAAATGTTGAAATGAATAAGTGTGGGTCCAATTAGAGCCCAATTAGGGTTCTAAGCTCATGATAGTCTATTTGGAAGCTTATTGGTCCATTTGGATCCAATAAGAAAGTTCTAGTCCAAGGTGTTCCTAAACAAGAACTTTTAGGGTTTCCAATTGTTTGATGACTATTTGTAGTATTTGTATAATGTATTTGATTGAAGTTTTTGATTCACATTAGCTTGAATGTATAGATTACCTGACACAAAATTTCCAGTTGTGACATGAAAAACTTTCTTCATTTGGTAAATTCAGACACTACTACAAATGAAAGAATCAAATCCACTTTCCAATATTGCTATTACTGGAAACATATAAGCAACAATTTTCCACAGATGCCATTGTAAGGATATTTTTTAAATAAATAAAATTAAAACCCCTTTTTTTCTTTTTTTTTTAAAACTTTGCAGAAAAACTTATCCTTACAATCCACATGAAAACCTTGTTGTTATCTATTCATAAGCAATATATTATAACTCTTAAGCAACAGCTTAAAATTCTGATTGCCGAACCATGCGATCGAAACCCACCTTTGCAATCAGAATCAATATATACTTACTTTAAGCTTCCTATCTTTTCTTTGATTCTTATAAACATCAGCATGTGACCCATTCACATTATGTAATAAGAATCTCCAAATAGGAACTTAATAGAGTTAGACAGTGGATTTTACCCGAAGTAGAGTCAAACCTCTTGACTTGATCAACCTTATGACCTTTCAGGTGAATAGGACAGCTTCACAACCAATGCCCCTTCCTTTGGCAACAAAACACATGGACCCTTTGGTAATGGCACATGAGACTATCTCAGACTTAGCCTTTCTCTTTACCATTTGGTCAACCGAGTTGACTATGGCCGATCCCTTTCCATTGGGAATAGAAATCTTTTTCTAGATATCGAATGCTACCATTGTCAATGTCCATTTAAGACTTGGGAAGTTGTTCTTTTAATCAAATTTGCTTTACTGGTGTTCCAAATCATTGCTGATTCCACAACACCAAGCAAATAGATAACATCATTAAGGGTCATGTCATAGTCCGTCTTATAGTAGTCCCAAAGAGACTCACTATGTTACTAAGAAAGTGATTGAACATCCAACTTTCATGGGACTTTGACACCCAACTCTCCCGGCTTGTCAATATGTGACTTTGTCTCCAAGATGTGAGCACACATAGACTATGCTTGCCAATAGGGATTGAGTGACTTTAAACTTTTCAAGAACTTGTGGGTGTGGGAGAATAATTGGAGGAGGTGGAGGAAGTGAAGCATGATGTTGAGGGACACCATCTTCAAGAGATTTGGGAAGATCATAATTGTTTGAACCAGACATCTATAATGGGAGAAAATCAAGTTAGTTGATTCAAACTCCTTAATATAACACCCAATATGAAATATTAAGGCTAGGACCCAACACAATATTTTATAATTTGGAAAAGGGATGCCGTAATCCAAGCTATAAAATATTTGAAGGTAGGCGAATGACGATCAACCAATTTCCACCATGAAAAACGAAATAATTTATTAGGTTTTAATTGGATTTGAAATTCCTAGATCTTTTGAGATTCATTGAACTTTTCAATGGCATGTTTCAATCTCTAGTGTGCCCTCTCAAATTTTGTGACTGGGATGCCGAGGATCACAAAACAAGGTGTGAATAACCATACTAATTCACTTGGTACCCTTAATATTATCACCTAATCAATGTGCCGGTTAACCACACACGCTCCATTGATCTATGACAAACATTAAGTCACCCTTCGTGATCCATACTAGTCCAAGTTAGTGTGCCGGTTAACCACATACGCTCCACCAACGACTTGGTAAGGTACAAAGTGTGAATTCCATGGGCTAGCACCAAATTCACATTTTTCCTAAAGTAACTAAGATTGGGAATTAAATAAAACATTTAGTTACTTTATAATATTCATCATAGTTAATGATAATTTATAAGTCCTTGTCTTACCCGTTCGGCTAACGACCCTCCACCAGTCAAGCAAGCGGTGGGTGAGAGTGGACACCCATTAAGTTGCCATTTTATAGGCAACAACCTTATACCCACCTTATAGACCGGCTTCGTCAATGAGGCCTACTAACAGTAAAACGACTTGTTCGTATACATATATATATATATATATATATATATATATATATATAATTAACCATTAATCTTATAATAGTATAAGGGTAGACTTTTAACTTTTAAAACTTCTAGGGTATGGAATTAAAGTTTGTGTGAGACTTTACAAATTCCAAAACTTGAGGGCAAGTTTTGAACAATTCATAAACTTTTGGATATTCATAACTTATGAGTTTTAATTAAGTGTTTAATACTTTTAATGAAGAGTCTCCTGGAAATCCATAACTTGAGGACAAGTTATGAAGTCCATAAAAGCATTTATTATAAAAACTCTTCTAAAGTGTAACTTATGACTTCTTAAAAAAACATTTAAAAGAAAAAACTTTTGGAATTCCATAACTTAAGGACAAAATATGAATTCCATTAAAACACATTAAGATCAAGAATTAACTAACAAACAATTTTCAAATAATTCCTACGATCTAACAAAAGTCATATGAACATGAACATCCACATCAACAATTTCAAGAATCATATGAACACATATAAACTTGAAATTTTGATTATAACTTGGAAATTGGTCCACCATCATCATTACCACATCAAAAACAGGTTTTATGAGTCCAAATAAGTTTAAGGTAATGATTCTAGACCAATTCCAGCACCAAAACTCGAAGATATGCTGTCTGGGGTTCCAACTCGTCGAGTGCATGAACCAACTCACCGAGTTGGATGAATTTTTTCTTGGACTCGTCGAGTCCCTTCATGGACTCGGCGAGTCTGCTGTGCAGACAGCACATAAACTACGATTTTCAGCAATCTGCATCAAGTATTCAAGAAAACAAGCCTAGTCTCTGATACCACTGTTGGGTTTTGAGCAATCTAACACTTGCTAAGTGTGCATGCATCCCTAATAAACCTTGGATCTATGTTTTCTTCTAAAATACATGCAAATAATAATATCCAAGGTTTCTTCCTAACTAGCATAGCATAAGGATTATGAATCTTAAAACTACTAGTAGAAATACATACCTTTTGATGATGGTTGATTGTTTGGAGTTTGAGAGCCAAGCACCAATAGTGTGAATGCCTCAAATGGAATCACAAATCACCACAAACACTTGGAAAACTTTGAGAGAGTGTATACACACATAGAAAATCGGTCACACACACAAAACCACACTAGTGGCTATTTCATGCAACATAAGCATGCTTATATAGTGTGCATGGTTAGGGTGAAACCCTAATAACCCATGACCTTTCCTTTTCCAAGGATCCATGGGTTAAAAGCTCCATGGATCATCTATGGACTTCCATATAAGCCTAGCCCATTAACAAATGAGTGTTAGCCCACACTATATAAAACCAATAGCCCACAATCTAGTTAGTCTTCCTTTTAATCTCTAAATTAATTCATAATTAATTTAAGACTAAGACTAATTAAATAACATGACTTCATATTAATATATTATAACTTATAATATATTAATAAACATATGTGTATAACTCTCATAAAATTATCCATAAATAGTTCGGGTGAAGTGCAACCCAAATGGACCATGCCGGGTCGGGTCAAGTATATACCAAATAAGTTATGGACTTAGACACCTTATACAACAGACTCCCACTTGGATAAGTCTAATAACTATATTTGCGTATGTTACTTCAGGAACCAACCAACAATCGTAGCTCTCGAAAACTCTGTTGAACTATGAAGCGCCATTTTAGATAAGTGATCATATAATCCTCTGTTCTCATGATATCAGCCGGACAAATACATGGAACAACGTCGTACTTATTGTCCAGCAGTTTGTTTCCCGACTTCCGATTTGTTTGACAAAGAACTTAATCGAACACATCAATTTAGTTCTGACCGGCCGGTACATAGGTCACAACAAAATCATCGAGGGGCCCATATATCGCTTCTATTTCTAGAAGGAACAAATAAACTTCGACTCATATGCTTATTCTACTACTTGTTGAATTGTACACAAAGGCACGTTTTATAACATCAAGTTACTGATGCGTTTACGTGCAATCAATGCACAACCAACTCATAGGTAACAACTCATATCTCTAGGTTTGAAGATTTATATGATATTACCGTCTCACGATCACTCGAGATAAATTCCATGAAGTGATACAAGTGAGCGTGGGTTTATTCCAATACTCATAACTTATGAGCACTCATGAATTTTGTAGCAACCATTGCTATGACTAAACCCATTTAGCCATCTACAAACTCGATTCATGACAGTCTTGATTCATACCTACTTCCAACATATGAACGACTGTGGAGTGTTTAAATAACTTAGTCATTCGGGAAGAATAACCTAGCTATTTTGGAAGTCAAAACATGCAAAGTGAAACACAATAATAATCGAATCCAATATGGTCTCAGAACCCTTTTAAATATAAATAGAACCACCTTTTATTTCTCACCATATTGATTACACATTATTCATTGTATAATGTTTCAAACAATCAACTCAAGACTTGAATAAAAAAAACAACAGTCGTCCCATGCTCCTAGCATGTACACTTTGTTTTTCTAAACAATAGTTATGCCATACTCCAAGTATGCACACTATGTTTGTCTATGATCCTTACATTGTGATGTAGATCAATCGAACATGATTCCAATGATACTCATTTCACAATCCCAAATCCTTATTGTAAATGTGAGAATCCCCGATTCCTATCATTTACCAAAAAAACTGTTAGATTTTAAACTTTTATGCAATGTTCCTCTTGTAATGATTATGCACAAAGTCACCAAAACCTTGTCACCAGTCATTACAGAGTATTCCAAAGAAGGTCAACTTCTATGGAACGTAAGTCTCATATTCAAAGTACATTGCTTTGAACATCCTTCTAGCATTAAGGTTTTCTAATCTTACATAGATTGAATAACTTCCACTTATGGAGACATTTCCACAGTCCCATTTTGACTATCACTTCCAAACAAGAGTTACTTCTTTTTAGAACATGTCAATACGGTCCTTTCCGACAACTTACATCATACTTGCAACTTTCCCTGAGCAACCAATCTTTGGCGAACCTCAGATTTGTCCTCGACAATTGCTTAATCACTTTAGTCATATCCAGTTCTAGACTTTTCCCTTCTCAATGACTTAAGCATTTGGAAAATTTAGAAAAGATGAATATTATAGCACATTCAATTGATCCTATATCCGAAGCATATGGGACATGATTCATGATGTTTGACATAAAGACATGATACTAGACAAGTATTTTGCTACATTGTTTTTTTATTTGCCATTTTTTCAAAATTTAGCTATGAAGAGGGATGCCGTAATCATAATCAAATTTTGAAAACGCAATATATATAGAATTTCTTCAATTTGAACCATTCCAACATAAAATTCATATATATATATATATATATATATATATATATATATATATATATATATATATATATATATATTCTTGACTAAAGATGATTAAAATCTCAATCTAAGCTTTAGAATTGAAATGAAGTATAATTTCCTCTCCCTTAATTATAGCAAAGCAACTTTTCAACCCTTGCAACTTCACGAATTGAAACTTTGTTTTCTATAATTAACATTACTAACTTGCAACACTAAACATAATAATCATGCTCCCACTAACATGATGATTATCAGCATAACACTTATGCTCCCACTAACTCTGACATATTTCCAGAAATCTGCTGGACTTTAGATTCATACACCCTTTCTTAGACAGCTCACATGTGTGTCTAATCAATTTTCAGAACTATGAAAAAGGATATCGTAATCATAGTCTCAATTTCTTAGATATTTGCCATTTTTCACAAGTCCATGTTAGTGTGCCGGTTAACCACACACGCTCCACTAACGACTTTTGAAAATGCAAATAACACAATTAATATCTACGTAAAATCTACTTAGTGAAAGCGATTCCTCACCATCATTTTCATGAATCGGAGAGAAACCTTATGACACTTAGATTTTATAGTGTATGAGTTCCTATCCATGTGAATTTGTCAAAACCATAATCACAAGATAAGGTTAGTGACAAATTCAGCCTTACATGGATCAAACTTGTTCAATCTTAGTTTCTTGTCACCTTGGTAGCACAAGGCCCACCAATGCTTCCAAGTTGAACTCTGATAACTCACATGCAAATTCAACTTATTTGAAGGAGGTACAGAAACAAGAATTATGTCAACACGATAGGTTGCAAACCTTAAGTTGTGTGCTAGTGATAAATTACAGGTTTTACTCTTGATTAACTCTTGAAACTCTTTCAGGATCTTTAAGGCTCCCACTGTCCCCTTGACATATAAGTTTCCCCAGTCAAGAACCATTCCTTGACAAAACAAATATTCAAGGGATAGTGCGGATTCTTATCAAGACTAACACTTCACACAATTGGTCTTTGTTGGTCTTTGTCTCATCCAATACATTACAACTTACCAATCTCAAATGTACAAGGGTAGAAACATTCTACACTACATTTGATAAGTGTTTTAAATCTTACTTTATGTCACTCAATGTTACAATCTTGGAGTAGGACTCTAAGAATTGTTTTGGAACGAAGTATGACTCATCTTCTCGATCTTAACCAATCCAACAATTCATGACCTCTCTTCTTAGCCATAACAATGCACTAAGATGTCCTTAGAGTATGAATTTGTGATATGGTTTCATAATCATTAAGATGATCATGAAATACGATACTAAAGTACTCTCCCATCCTTTCAGATTTGAGAAACTTTTATCTTTCTGCCTAATTTGATTCTTCTCATTTGTTTTGTCATACATTGTAACCTTTCCAATGTTACAGAATTATACTTAACCTTATAAGTATAATCATATTTATTAATCTTCAGTAAATCATGACAAATCAATCTTTGTGGTGGACCTTGACCAGTGCACACCCAGTGTACCTAATTCCTTAGTCCTTCAATTGACTCACATATACATGTGATCAAAGAATTAGTCATAATTTTCAAAGATGAAAATTCTCATTCATCATACAATACAACTTGTATGATTCCAAGTTTCTATCCAATTGAAACTTGGGTGATGAAAAACTTTCTTCATTTGGTAAATTCAGACACTACCACAAATGAAAGAATCAAATCCACTTTCCAATATTGCTATTACTGGAAACATATAAGCAACAATTTTCCACAGATGCCATTGTAAGGATATTTTTAAAATAAATAAAATTAAAACCCCTTTTTTTCTTTTATTTTAAAACTTTGCGGAAAAACTTATCCTTACAATCCACATGAAAACCTTGTTGTTATCTATTCATAAGCAATATATTACAAATCTTAAGCAACAACTCAAAATTCTGATTACCGAACCATGCGATCAAAACCCACCTTCGCAATCAGAATCAACATATACTTATTTTAAGCTTCCTATATTTTCGTTGATTCTTAAAAACATCAGCATGTGACCCATTCACATTATGTAATAAGAATCTCCAAATAGGAACTTAATAGAGTTAGACAGTGGACTTTACCCGAAGTAGAGTCAAACCTCTTGACTTGATCAACCTTATGACCTTTCAGGTGAATAGGGCAGCTTCGCAACCAATGCCCCTTCCTTTGGCAACAAAACACGTGGACCCTTTTGTAATGGCACATGAGACTATCTCAGACTTAGCCTTTCTCTTTACCATTTGGTCAACCGAGTTGACTATGGCCGATCCTTTTCCATTAGGAAGAGAAATCTTTTTCTAGATATCCAATGCTACCATTGTCAATGTCCATTTAAGACTTGGGAAGTTGTTCTTTTAATCAAATTTGCTTTACTGGTGTTCCGAATCATTGCTGATTCCACAACACCAAGCAAATAGGTAACATTATTAAGGGTCATGTCATAGTCCGTCTCATAGTAGTCCCAAAGAGACTCACTATGTTACTAAGAAAGTGACTGAACATCCAACTTTCACGGGACTTTTACACCAAACTCTCCCGGCTTGTCAATATGTGACTTTGTCTCCAAGATGTGAGCACACATAGACTATGCTTGCCAATAGGGATTGAGTGACTTTAAACTTTTCAAGAACTTGTGGGTGAGGGAGAATAATTGGAGGAGGTGGAGGAAGTGAAGCATGATGTTGAGGGACACCATCTTCAAGAGATTTAGGAAGATCATAGTTGTCTGAACCAGACATCTATAATGGGAGAAAATCAAGTTAGTTGATTCAAAGTCCTTAATATAACACCCAATATGAAATATTAAGGCTAGGACCCAACACAATATTTTATAATTTGGAAGAGGGATGCCGTAATCCAAGCTATAAAATATTTGAAGGTAGGCGAATGACGATTCACCAATTTCCACCTTGAAAAACGAAATAATTTATTAGGTTTTAATTGGATTTGAAATTCCTAGATCTTTTGAGATTCATTGAACTTTTCAATGGCATGTTTCAATCTCTAGTGTGCCCTCTCAAATTTTGTGACTGGGATGCCGAGGATCACAAAACAAGGTGTGAATAACCATACCAATTCACTTGGTACCCTTAATAGTATCACCTAATCAATGTGCCGGTTAACCACACATGCTCCATTGATCTATGGCAAACATTAAGTCACCCTTCGTGATCCTTACTAGTCCAAGTTAGTGTGCCGGTTAACCACACACGCTCCACCAACGACTTGGTAAGGTACAAAGTGTGAATTCCATGGGCTAGCACCAAATTCACATTTTTCCTAAATTAATTAAGATTGGGAATTAAATAAAACATTTAGTTACTCTATAATATTCATCATACTTAATGATAATTTATAAGTCCTTGTCTTACCCGTTCGGATAACGACCCTCCACCAGTCAAGCAAGCGGTGGGTGAGAGTGGACACCCATTAAGTTGCCATTTTATAGGCAACCTTATACCCACCTTATAGACCGGTTTCGTCAATGAGGCCTACTAACGGTAAAACGACTTGTTCGTATACATATATATATATATATATATATATATATATATATATATATATATATATATATATATATATAATAATTAACCATTAATCTTATAATAGTATAAGGGTAGACTTTTAACTTTTAAAACTTCTAGGGTATGGAATTAAAGTTTGTGTGAGACTTTACAAATTCCAAAACTTGAGGGCAAGTTTTGAACAATTCATAAACTTTTGGATATTCATAACTTATGAGTTTTAATTAAGTGTTTAATACTTTTAATGAAGAGTCTCCTGGAAATCCATAACTTGAGGACAAGTTATGAAGTCCATAAAAGCATTTATTATAAAAACTCTTCTAAAGTGTAACTTATGACTTCTTAAAAAAACATTTAAAATAAAAAACTTTTGGAATTCCATAACTTAAGGACAAAATATGAATTCCATTAAAACACATTAAGATCAAGAATTAACTAACAAACAATTTTCAAATAATTCCTATGATCTAACAAAACTCATATGAACATGAACATCCACATCAACAATTTCAAGAATCATATGAACACATATAAACTTGAAATTTTGATTATAACTTGGAAATTGGTCCACCATCATCATTACCACATCAAAAACAGGTTTTATGAGTCCAAAACAGTTTAAGGTAATGACTCTAGACCAATTCCAGCACCAAAACTCGAAGATATGCTGTCTGGGGTTCCAACTCGTCGAGTGCATGAACCAACTCGCCGAGTTGGATGAATTTTGTCTTGGACTCGTCGAGTCCCTTCATGGACTCGGCGAGTCTGCTGTGCAGACAGCACATAAACTTCGATTTTCAGCAATCTGCATCAAGTATTCAAGAAAACAAGCCTAGTCTCTGATACCACTGTTGGGTTTTGAGCAATCTAACACTTGCTAAGTGTGCATGCAACCCTAATAAACCTTGGATCTATGTTTTCTTCTAAAATACATGCAAATAATAATATCCAAGGTTTCTTCCTAACTAGCATAGCATAAGGATTATGAATCTTAAAACTACTAGTAGAAATACATACCTTTTGATGATGGTTGATTGTTTGGAGTTTGAGAGCCAAGCACCAATAGTGTGAATGCCTCAAATGGAATCACAAATCACCACAAACACTTGGAAAACTTTGATAGAGTGTATACACACATAGAAAATCGGTCACACACACAAAACCACACTAGTGGCTATTTCATGCAACATAAGCATGCTTATATAGTGTGCATGGTTAGGGTGAAAACCTAATAACCCATGACCTTTCCTTTTACAAGGATCCATGGGTTAAAAGCTCCATGGATCATCCATGGACTTCCATATAAGCCTAGCCCATTAACAAATGAGTGTTAGCCCACACTATATAAAACCAATAGCCCACAATCTAATTAGTCTTCCTTTTAATCTCTAAATTAATTCATAATTAATTTAAGACTAAGACTAATTAAATAACATGACTTCATATTAATATATTATAACTTATAATATATTAATAAACATATGTGTATAACTCTCATAAAATTATCCATAAACAGTTCGGGTGAAGTGCAACCCAAATGGACCATGCCGGGTCGGGTCAAGTATATACCAAATAAGTTATGGACTTAGACACCTTATCCAACACTTATGCATATATATAATAATTAACCATTAATGTTATAAATAGTATAAGTGTAGAATTTTAACTTTTAAAACTTCTAGGGTATGGAATTAAAGTTTGTGAGACTTTACAAATTCCAAAACTTGAGGGCAAGTTTTGAACAATTCATAAACTTTTGGATATTCATAACTTATGAGTTTTAATTAAGTGTTTAATACTTTTAATGAAGAGTCTCATGGAAATCCATAACTTGAGGACAAGTTATGAAGTCCATAAAAGCATTTATTAGAAAAACTCTTCTAAAGTGTAACTTATGACTTCTTAAAAAACATTTAAAAGAAAAAACTTTTGGAATTCTTGAGGACAAATTATGAATTCCATTAAAACACATTAAGATCAAGAATTAACTAACAAACAATTTGCAAATAATTCCTATGATCTAACAAAACTCATATGAACATGAACATCCACAACAACAATTTCAAGAATCATATGAACACATATAAACTTGAAATTTTGATTATAACTTTGAAATTGGTCCACCATCGTCGTTACCACATCAAAAACAGGGTTTATGAGTCCAAAACAGTTTAAGGTAATGATTCTAGACCAATTCCAGCACCAAAACTCGAAGATATGCTGTCTGGGTTTCCAACTCGTCGAGTGCATGAACCAACTCGCCGAGTTGGATGAATTTTGTCTTGGACTCGTCGAGTCCCTTCATGGACTCGGCGAGTCTGCTGTGCAGACAGCACATAAACTTTGATTTTCAGCAATCTGCATCAAGTATTCAAGAAAACAAGCCTAGTCTCTGATACCACTGTTGGGTTTTGAGCAATCTAACACTTGCTAAGTGTGCATGCAACCCTAATAAACCTTGGATCTATGTTTTCTTCTAAAATACATGCAAATAATAATTTCCAAGGTTTCTTCCTAACTAGCATAGCATAAGGATTATGAATCATAAAACTACTAGTAGAAATACATATCTTTGATGATGATTGATTGTTTGGAGTTTGAGAGCCAAGCACCAATAGTGTGAATGCCTCAAATGGAATCACAAATCACCACAAACACTTGGAAAACTTTGAGAGAGTAGTATACTTTCTTGTGGAATCGGCCACCACTAAGTCTCACACAACTAGTGTCTACCCTTAGGCCCTATTTCTTGCATTATATGCTTCTTTATATAGTGTGCATGGTTAGGGTGAAACCCTAATAACCCATGTCTTTTCCTTTCCAAGGATCCATGGGTTAAAAGCTCCATGGATCATCCATGGACTTCCATATTAGCTTAGCCCATTAACAAATGAGTATTAGCTCACACTATATAAAATATAATAGCCCATAATTTAATCAGTCTTCTTTTTAATCTCTAAATTAATTCATAATTAATTTAAGACTAAAACTAATTAAATAACATGACTTCATATTAATATATTATAACTTATAATATATTAATAAATCGTAAGTATACAATTCTCATAAAATTATCCATAAATCGTTTGGGTGAAGTGTAACCCAAATGGACCATGCCGGGTCGGGTCAAGTATGTACCAAATAAGTTATGGACATAGACACCTTATCCAACAGTGACATCATCCCCCCGTTAGAGGGAATTTCGTCCCGAAATTCTTTTGAAAGCTAGATTTGAGAATGCTAGAATAGATGAGGGTACTTTTGCTTCATTTGGTCTTCGCGTTCCCATGTGAATTCTGGCCTACGCTTCGCGTTCCACCGTACTTTCATGATCGGGATGCGAGTTTGTTTAGTACGCTTCACCTCCTTGTCCATGATTTTGACTGGTCCTTCAACGAACAGGAGATTCTCGTTGATTTCAATTTCTTCAAGGGGAATGAATAGAGTTTCATCTGATAGGCACTTCTTTACATTGGAAACATGGAACACGGGGTGTACACTGCTTAGCTCAGCGGGTAGCTGCAGTTTGTACGCCACTGGACCTATTCGGGCAACGATCTCGAAAGGTCCAATGTATCGTGGATTCAGTTTTCCCAGTTTTCCGAAACGAATGACCCCTTTCCAAGGTGAAACTTTTAACAGCACTCGATCCCCGACGTGAAACTCTAAGGGCTTTCGCCGTTTATCGGCGTAGCTTTTTTGTCGGTCGCGCGAGGCTTGTAGTCGAGCTCTGATTTGAACTATCTTTTGTGTTGTTTCACGTATGATTTCCGGTCCCGTTAACTCCTTGTATGATGCTAGTTCCTTTGCTAGCTGGGTGTCGCCCACCTCAGCCCAACACAACGGTGATCTACACTTACGTCCATATAGTGCTTCGAAAGGAGCGACTTTGATGCTCAAATGGTAATTATTGTTATACGAGAATTCAACTAAGGGTAAGTGGGTATCCCAAGACTTCCCAAAGTATATCACACATGCGCGAAGCATGTCTTCGAGCGTCTGGATGGTTCGTTCGCTTTGACCGTCCGTTTGTGGGTGATAAGCAGTACTCATGTCAAGATCGGTTCCAAGTGCCTTCTGAAGTGATTGCCAAAAACGTGAAGTGAATCTACTGTCTCTATCTGAGATGATAGAAACTGGTACTCCGTGAAGCCTCACGATTTCTCGGATGTATATTCGTGTCAGTCTCTCCATCTTGTAGGTTTCTTTTATTGGCAGGAAATGGGCGGATTTCGTCAGTCAGTCAACTATTACCCATATAGTGTCTAATCCGTCCGACGTCTTGGGTAGCTTGGTCACAAAGTCCATGGAAATCCCTTCCCATTTCCACTCGGGGATTACTGGTTGCTGTAATAACCCCGAGGGCTTCTGGTATTCCACCTTTACTTTGGCGCAAGTAAGGCACTTGCTGACATATATGGCAATTTCTGCCTTCATGTTAGGCCACCAATATTGTGGTTTAATATCCAAGTACATTTTGTCCGAACCTGAATGGATGGAGTATCGCGTCTTGTGAGCTTCATTCATGACTACCTCCCTAAATCCTCCAAGTTTAGGGACCCAAATACGGTTCATGAAATAGTATACTCCGTCCTCTTTTACCTCTAGATTCTTCTCCATTCCGCGTAATGCTTCGCTTGCTTTGTTTTCCGTCTTCATGGCATCTGACTGGGCTACCCCGATCTGAGTGGTTAGGTGAGATTGGATGGTTATTGAGAGAGTTTTCGCACGATGATTAGAGTACTCCTTCCGGCTCAAGGCATCAGCTACTACGTTGGCCTTGCCTGGGTGGTACTTGATTTCACACTCGTAATCATTTAATAGTTCCACCCATCTTCGTTGCCTCATATTCCGCTCTTTCTAATTCAAGATGTGCTGGAGACTTTTGTGGTCCGTGAAGATGGTGCACTTTGTACCATAAAGGTAATGCCTCCAAATCTTCATAGCAAAGACCACTGCTCCCAATTCCAGATCATGGGTTGTATAATTCACTTCGTGTGTCTTTAGATGGCGGGATGCGTAAGCTATCACTCTTCCACGCTACATGAGAACGCAACCTAAACCCTGATTTGACGCGTCATAGTAGACCACGAAATCTTCCGTTCCCTCTGGTAGAGATAGTACCGGGGCACTGCAGAGTGCTTGCTTCAGAGTTCGGAATGCAACTTCTTGTTTGTCCGTCCATTTGAATGGTACGCCCTTTTGCGTAAGCGAGGTAAGTGGCTTTGCGATCTTAGAGAAGTTTTGAATGAACCTCCTATAGTAGCATGCTATGCCTAACAACTGGTGAATTTATGTGGGTGTCGTCCGGACTGCCCATCCTTCAACAGCTTTGACCTTAGAAGGATCCACATGTATTCCTTCCCGACTAACAACATGACCTAGGAAATTCACGCTATAGAGCCAGAACTCACACTTGGAGAGTTTTGCGTATAGCTTCTCCGTCCGCAGGATTTCCAGGATTTGTCGGAGATGTTGGCCATGCTCTTCTTCGCTTCGGGAATAGACTAGAATGTGGTCAATGAAAATGATAACAAAGTTGTCGAGGAATGGTCGACAGATTCGGTTCATCAGGTCCATAAATGCGGTAGGGGCATTCGTTAGACCGAAGGGCATTACGGCAAATTCATAATGTCCGTAACAAGTTCGGAAAGCAGTTTTGGGAATAACCTCTTCCCGGACCTTGAGTTGATGGTACCCGGACCGTAGGTCTATCTTAGAGAAGTAACTAGCTCCTTGGAGCTGGTCAAATAGATTGTCGATTCGTGGAAGTGGATAGCAATTTTTGACAGTGAGTTTGTTTAGCTCCCTTTAATCGATGCACATTCTAAAAGATGCGTCCTTTTTTTTGACAAAGAGGACCGGAGCTCCCCATGGCGAGTAGCTGGGTCGGATGAATCCCTTGCCCAGGAGTTCGTTGAGTTGGCTGGACAATTCCTGCATTTCAGCAGGAGCTAGTCGGTAAGGCGATTTAGCGAGAGGAGTTGCTCCTGGAACGAGATCGATTCGGAACTCAACTTGTCTCTCTGGGGGTACTCCAGGAAAATCTTCAGGAAATACGTCTGGGAGTTCACGTGCTACTGGAATGTCTTGAATGCTAATCTCTCCCTGGGTTTTATCCGCTATGTGAGCCAGGAACGTCAAATCGTTCTTTCGCAGATGCTTCTGTTCCTGGATGCACGAGATGAGTCGAAGGTTCGTGCTAGGTTTGTCTCCGTAAATAACTAGGGTTTCGTGATTGGGAAGGTGAAGGCGAACGGCCTTCTCGTGACACATAATTTCAGCATGGTGGGGGCTTAACCAGTCCATGCCAATAATCACATCGAAACTCCTAATGGAAACAAGCATTAAATATATTCGAAAGACATGTTGATTTAGGGTTAGGGTACATCCGATGTAGATTTCCCCAGTGGATTCGGTTTTCCCATTGGCCATTTCCACCGTAAAGGTTTCATTGAGCTTCCGGGGTTGTTGTTTTAAGAAATGTTTAAACTTATTGCTCACAAAACTTCGCTCTGCTCCAGTGTCAAATAGGATGAATGCATAAGTGTGGTTTAGGGGAAACGTACCAGTAACAACAGCAGGATCCTGAATCGCCTCCCCCTGACCCATGGTCAGCACCCTTCCAGTTCCTCGATTTCTGGGATTGTTGTTGTTAGGGCAATTTCGAAGGAAATTCCCAGTCCTTCCACATCCATAGCGGGTGTGGCTAGGTCCTGCATTGTTGCCGCCGGTGTTGGTGATGTTGTTGTTGCGGTTGTTGTTGTTGTTGCTTCCCTTTTGTTGATTCTGAGGAGGGTAAGTCATGCAGTACCTTGCCGTGTGCCCCTTCCGATTGCAACTGGTGCACTACATCTCCCTGCATTCTCCATTGTGATTGAGACCGCACTTGTTGCACTTGGGAAGATTAACGGAATAACGTCTAGGAGCACTTGGAGCAGCTGAGGCTAGAACATGTGGTGTGGGCGGAATTTGCGCGGTAGCAGCATTAACCGCCACTGTTTGCTGCTTCTTGGAAGATTCGGAGCCTTGATACCCCTTTCTCTTGTTGTTCTTCCCCTTTTTTCTATCATTTTCCTTTTTAGCTTCAGTCTCCGCTGGCTTCTCACCCTTCTTGTTGTTGTGGTCATACAGCTTCTTGGCCAATCTCTTAGCACTGTCGAAAGTTTCGGGATTTTCAACTATCACGTTTCCTTGGATTGGGGAGGTTAGTCCCCAGATGAATCGCTCGATCTTCTTTCCTTCTGAGGTGATCATGCCAGGGCATAACAGAGATAGCTCGCTAAACCTTGATATGTAGGCATCTATATCAGCATTCCGGACAGTGAGATTCCACAGCTCTTGTTCCATTTTCTGAATTTAACCACGAGGGAAGTATTCGACCATCAGCATTTCTTTCATTTCTATCCATGGCATGGAATTGGCTACGGGGAGTGTCATGGCTTCCACGTGTCTGTTCCACCAAGTGAGCGCTTGGTCAACGAAAATGCATGCGTCAAACTTCACCTTCATTTCTTCAGGGCAATCGCATATCTCGAACACCGATTCCACCTTCTTGATCCATCGTTTCAGGGTGATCATTCCTCCAGTTCCGTTAAAGGTACGTGGTTTGGCGTTCGTGAAGTCTTTGTAGGAACATGTTTTGGAGGGTCCTTGATTCATTCCGTTGTTCGAACTTCCAGCCCCTTGTCCGTTCACTCCTTCATTGTTCCCTTGGTGAATTTGTGCCATTACTGTGGTGACCGCAGCAGATACAGCTACCTGGAATGCAGTTGAGTCAACTTCGGGTGGGGTTGGTCCAGGGTTTCCGCAAGTGGGTCGTCGAGGCATCTTTCTGCCAAGGAACAGAAAGATGTTAAGTATCTGTGCTTTTGTGAGAGCGTGATCCTATGAGCTAGGTGTGTGGCACTAACTTAGGTACTTTCACAATTTGGCACATAATCATGGATTCGTACACATAGCAGATTACAACATCAAAGTAAAACACATAAAACTTTACTAATAGTATCCGCATTTGATACATGAAAATTTTGCTCGAAAGAGCATACATAAGTGATATTAGTTCGACAGCATAACGGCTCTATGAGTAGTGTAGTCACTTAAACATAGAGTCGGGGTACATAGCATAGATCCTAATGACCTAGTAAGATAAGTCTATCCCTAACACTCCATTGTGTGTCCTAATATAGTGGCGGGATCATATGCGAAGTGATGAGCCAACAACTGAGCCATCTCAGTCATGTCTCCAATGACCTCATCCCTCTCATGCTCAGCTTGTACTGCACGTGCTTCCATGGCGAACAGCTGCTGCCGCAGGGCGGCAATCTCAGCTTCGGGAGAGCGGTTCTCCCTTGCGGGGTTCACTAGTGGGGCGGGTTGGTCCGGTTGCGCCTCGCCGACAAATGATGTGGTGTTATCTTTGCCCAAGTTTTGTCCTTCCTCCATGTCATCATCAGTCTCCTCAAACTTGTAGTCAGTGTCCGTGTACTCGTTAGGTCCGACGTCGTGTGCTCCCTCTTGATTCCCTTCTGGTTCATCTTCAAGCATCCCGTGAGCCACTAGGACTTGATGAAACTGAATGCCCTGCTGCTCTCCTTCCATGAAGGCTAGGAGAAGGTACACGAATAAACTATCATTATCCTATGACTATACCACTATTGTATAGACTAAACGGATGTTCTCTTCTTAGTGATAAAGGGGTATGTTTTTAGGTTCCCTAGCTATCTCGATCTCCTCAGGACGTGTGATAGTTATACCTTGGAGGGAATGTAGTTGATCAGGCTACATCTACTCCTTGATATGACTAGAACAGTTCTGGCTTAACTGAGATACTAGCATTATCTTGTTTGGTTCGGTATTATGTTCATGTTCCTAATACAAGCAAGGGTGTTTTATTGTTATGTTTTACTTGTTTTGTTCAGAGTTGTGTTAGTCCCTCTTTTGGTTTATAGTTGCATATCAATGTGTAGTTAGATATGCTAGTTCACTATAAATAGAGCTCTGATACCAACCTGTCACACCCCCGAACTAGACAACGGAAACGTCCGACGGCTATTGTGAATTAATTGAATACCATCACAATGATTATACATGAATCATAACATCATTCATCACCATGCATTGAAATATTACAACTGATATTGTTTACATTCGATACATTGTTTTAAACATTACAATTCCATAACATAATCCGTTTGATCATTAATCTAAGCAAAACACCATGACATCACTTGGTACTTATTCCTCGGTTTACCTGTTACCTGAGAATACAAGTTATTTTGAAAACGGTCAACATATGAAATGTTGGTGAGTTCATAAGTAATGTTATGGAAAATGATTTTTGTGAAGTTTGAAAACCCAGAAAATCTGATATTTTCTTAAAAGAGTATTGTTTATAAAAAGTGTGAACATCCGTAAATATGCTTGTCGATTTTGAAAACATGAATAATTATTGAACTTTGTATACATCACATAGGTAAAAGTGTTGAACTCCCCGGGAAAACCCGATGTTTTCCCCAAACATAAAATTACGTGTCTTATTTATTGTTTTACCGATACGACGATTGTTTTTGATTACCCAGGTGACATTGGATTAATTATGAGTTGTGAGTTGTTATAATCACGCATTAATGAAAATGACTAGTTTATAACTACCAATTACAAACGATCCTTTAGGCGTCGTCCGTACTACTCACTTAATCCAACCACCCTGACTTCTCTTGATTTACGCCACGAATCTATCTACTCGATTTCTCAGAGCCCCACAACCGAGGAGAAAGGAGGGTACAAAGCCCTCTTTATTTCTATGAGTTGTTCAAGACTATTGGGAATGCGAAAAGCACTTGGCCCGACTCGCATTTGACTTCTCGACTTCGCTAGCAGTACCAATGGGCCCTTGGAGCCCAACAACACATTAAAGCTATTGAAAGTCCTTTTACATGGAATTAGGTCATAGAAGGCCCATTAACATGTAAGCGCGTTCCCTTCGGGCCTAAAGATCATGTTATTGGGCTAGCAAGGCCCAACAAGCACGATTTGAAACTTTCAAGCCCAAAGATTGAATATTGACTCCTCGTAGATTTCGCGTGTTTATTGAAGTACTATTGTTTATTGATTTTTGTTTTGTTATTGATTCGAGACCGAATCAATTCGTTTGGTAACGATATTGGTGTTGAAAGTGTATTTGATATTACGTTTCGCCGGTAGTCGTGGATCTCGTATTTTGTCTTAAGGGATTTATTTGTTTAAAGTAAGATTTTACCTTTCCACAACACTTCTTGGATAAAATTTGCACTTTTAGTCCTTTTTATAAAAGAATTTCCGTTTTAGTCCTTAAACCATTTTTCTTGACACTTTAGTATCATAACTTATTGAAAAGACATTTTCAGCCCAAATTTACTTTGTAAACAGCTTAAGTCCTTCCAAAATTAAGTTTTCTTGGTTGGAACCCCCATTTTCGCAACTTTTACAGTTTTGGCCCAAAATGGAAATTTTTTGCATTTTTGATCCCTTTTGAATTTGAAAAACATTTTTGACCTTTGAAATGGTTTTAATACACTTGAAATCCCATGTTTTACAGAAAGTTGCATTTCCAGCCCCTCAAATTTAAAAATCTCGCAAATTGAAGCTTATTGGGCCAAAAAGCCCATTTTAGCCCATTAAGCTCAAAATTTACATTTTAAGCCCCTCAAAAATGTTGATGTTCAGAAAAATTGTTATAGAAAATGTTTGGACCCTTTTTAACCTCTAGAAATTATAATTTGTCGTTTTGGGCCCTTAGTTTTGTATTTTTGACAATTTAAGCCCAAAAATGGGTTTTATGTCCAAATATGTTCATCCTAACCAAATGAACTATTTTTCTTGACTTGATTAGTGTAAAATGGTTTAAGTTATGTTTATTTCACTCCTCATGTTTTAGATCTCGGTTTTTAGATACTTTTTGGATAACATATTCATCACAACACATGATATTACACACAAACATGCATCAAATCACACATAGCATACATTTACTCATAGATCTACACATTTTCTTGTATTCTCCCCCATAAAAACTCATAAAAACCGAAAGAAAGGGGGTATGAAACTCACCTTGGGTGTGGTTTCGGTTTTGGAAGGAAAAGATGAGAAGAATTCGATCCTAGTAACCTTTCTTGGAAGATCTCGAACTTGGATGCTTCTAAGGTGCTAAATCATAAGTTTGAATGAATTAAGAGATGATTCTTGAATGGAATTAAATAGCTAGCTTATGGATCTAAGAAATATCTTACCTTAGATGATGATTTTTATGGAAGAATTCCCTTAAACACCTCTTAGATCTCAAAATTATGGAGAAGAAATGAGAGAGTTTCTTGAGAAAATTATGAGTGAAATGTGTGTGTGTGTGTGTGCTTGGATTCGGCCGAGAGCAAGAGAGAGAGGAGAGAAGAGAGGTTTTGAAGTGATTTGAATGAAAACATGAGATGGCATGGATGTTTGAAGTGTAAAACCTAGATATCTTCCATATAAAGATGAGGTGTCATGCAAGAAGTCAACGTCCTCTTTTCCTTTTGGGCTTGGGCCGAGAATTATGGGAAAGAGAAGAGGGTTTTGGGCCTTGTATGCTTAATCCTTTTTTTTCATGGTTATGTTAAGTGATGTTTGGTCCAAATAAATATAAATGGGATTTTTATGACCTATTGGGGCCAAATTAGGCTAATTATGGCCCAATATGGTTCATTTAATTAATTTATTTCGTTCTAGGCCTAATATGGCCCAAAATATTGAAATAAATGGAAGTGGCTCCAATTAGAGCCCATTTAAGAGTTCTAAGCCCAAGATGGTCAAATTGGAAGCTTATTGGTCCATTGGGCCCAATAAGAAAGTCCTAGTCCAAAATGGACTTAACCAAGAACTTCTAGGGTTTCCAATTGCTTATTGACTACTTGAAATATTTGTATGAGGTGTTTGATTGAAATTCTGTTGTTATAGAGTATGCATCATACATGATCTCATGTCTTTCATTCATAATTTGGCTTAAGTGTTGTAGTTACAAGGCGCAAAAATTTCTAGTTGTGACACAAACCCAATGCTAGAACGAAAACACATGGTTTTTCGGTCCAAGCTACAAATAAACTAAATATTATTTTCGCTCAAAACTAAAAATAATAAATGCTTAGAAAAGCAAAGTATAAACCATATTTTTGACCCAACAATCTCCCCCTTGGCTTATAACTTTCTTTTCTTTGACCCAACAAACTCCCCCTAAGAATGTAGCTGCCTTTTCTTGTCAATCTTCATTTGTAGCTTTGCTTCAGCTTTTTGTCTTCTATTTCTTCACAACTTCAAGATGAACAACTGAATCTTCTAGGTGAATGACTTCATCTTAAACAAATGGGATTTTATTCAAAATTTGACTTTGAATGCATGTTGGGTGTGGAGGCTTCTTGTATGGATTCTTGAAAATCTACGCTTTTCAGCTTGAGAATCTTCAGAGAGAATATCAGAGAGAACGAATCTTCTGGATCACTTCAGCAGGTACATAAATAGCAGCAAATTGATTGAGGACACTTCAATGCAATTTGTCACATAATCTTCAAGTACAGCTCCACCTTGCTTCTGGGGTTGAAAAATTGAATGTTGAAAAAATAATCTTCATTTATTGTTCCTTCGAATGAGTGACACAACCTCCTTGATGCTCTTCTTCCTTTGAGTTCTTCTTGAGTCTCTACCTCCTTTTAATTCTCGTTCTAAGACAAACAAAACTAAAAAAAAAACTTAACACATGAAAAAAAATATTTTTGGATTTTCATATTTTTTGAAGAAGAAATAAAAATAGAAATTAAAATATTTTTGTATTTTCTTGAATTTTATGATTTTTTTAATTCTCTCCCCCTTAAATTTGTTCATAGAGGAGCACTATGAACAAATTGACCAAAAACAAAAATAATAACTAAATTTAAGAGTAATTTTGGATCAAAGTTGTGAGACAATTCAATATCGTTTATCAGCACATGCCAGCATGTTTAGATCTAGTCAATCACCGATATTGTTATCCACTTAAACACGAAGAATAGTGACAAATTTGGACATATTATAAGTGACAAGTCATTGCACCTATATTTCTAAATAATAATCCTAGAAGGACCATTTAGCTGACAACGACCAAGGATATTGTTGTCTACTTAAACTCAATAGCGAGACCTACAGACAACCTATTAAATTGTTCAATTTTAGATGTACTAGAGCGTGTTTCCCACTTCCTAATACACCCAGGTAATCAAGAACTTCCAAAGAACTCTTTACTTTAGTTGAGTAGACAATCATTAAGAGAGAAGTCAGATTTAGAAGTGCATATGTCGTATACCGAGGTCGGATCTCTTCCAATCACGTAGAGGGAACAACATATGTCTAACTTGAATAGAGGGATTGAGAGGTAGAATGTTGCATATGTTGTGTTCCAGGTCGTATCATTTCAATCACGCAAAGGAGACATCATATGACTAATAGATAGAAAGAATAGAATAGAGAAGAATATGCATAGAGATAGAGTTGCATATGTTGCAATCCAGGTCGGATCTCTTCCTATCACGCAGAGGAAGCAACATACGACTGACAGATAGAAAGCAAGAAAACAATTTCCTACAGACCTACTTTATCAGAATCCCCCAGTCTCCCTATCAGTACCGAAATTAAGGACATGAGTCCATACATCAAGGAAATGTTAAACATCAATTCTGGATACATATTACTTTAGTCTATCCTGCAAGTTCCCATGTTTATCTCACTGCTCAATCTACCCGAGCATCGTATTGTTAGTCCAAACGGAACTATCTAAGTCTACAATGTCAAGTCCTTTCATTGTCAAACTACGTTTTGTCTAGTCCTTTTGAACCCTTCATGCCTACCAGCACATTGACCATAGAGCCTAAACAATTTAGCTTCAATGCATTACACGAATCTCAAATTGCCATTTAGCACTAGGCTTCCTATCACTTCCCAATAGACATATAAGAAAATTAAAAAAAAATGTCTTTGAAACGAATCATTGTAGGGGAAAACTCAAGAGTATCGAGAAGAAAAATCAAACCGTAAGTCACCGATTGAATTTGCACCCAGAAGGTCTAAGAACAACACACATATTTCGATCTCAGAACAGATCCGAAAATTTTTCACGTCGTTAAGCACAAAACCGCATGTGTGATCCTTTCCTTTCTTCCTTTCCCGCAAAGGAAACATACTCTCACTTAAAGTTCTGAGTGTTGTACTGTTAAGAGATGTCCCCTATCATGTGCCTAAAACAGCCACTACCATCAAACTGAAGTCTGATGATATGCCTCCATAGCTAATCCAGCACAGAGTGAGAGATTAATTTGCCTTTGGAACCAAGTCCATTTTAAATCTGGGTCGACCTTTGTCATCTTTGCAAGGTACTCTCCCCCATGACATATCCTACTTATCACAAATAGAAGATGAAGAAATGTTAGAATCATTAGACAATTTGGGAGATTGAACCTTTGGTACCCATCTTTAGTTGGGTTTAACCCATTTCTTGTTCGATTGGATGGGTGCCTTTGAAGGGTTTTGAGCATTCTAACACTCCTATGGTGTACATGCAACCCTTGAAACCTTGGATCTATGTTTTCTCCAAGATACATGCAAATAATAACTTTCCAAGGTTTACATCCTAACTAGCATGTTATGGGGTACTTGAATCATCAAACACTAGTAGAATTACATACCTTTTAGTTGTGGTTGATTGCTTGGAGTTTAAGAGCCTAGAACCAATAATGTGGATGCCTCAAATGGAAGTCACAAATCACCACAAACTTTGGAAACTTGAGAGAATGGTAGCACACTTCATGAAATTGGCCACATCTTAGTTCTCACACACACTAGTGCCATTTCAAGTGCCAAGGATCCCTTTATATAGTGTGGTGGATTAGGGTTACATTCATGTAAACCCTAATACCCATGAGCTTTCATTTCCATGATATCCATGGGTTAAAGCTTCATGGAGTATCAATGGACATTCCATGCAAGCCTAGCCCATTCTAAATAAGCAATAGCCCACACTATATAAATGCAAGAGTTCATATTTAATTATTCACCTTTTTGATCACCAAATTAATTCTAAATTAATTTTAGATCAATACAAATTAAATAATATGATTTCATATTAATATATTAGAACTTATAATATATTAATAAATCATAAACATACTATATTCAAAGATTATCCATAAATTGTTCGGGTGAAGTGCAACCCAAATGGACCATGCCGGGTCAGATCAAGTACATCTTAAATATAGTTATGGACTTAGACACCTTGTCCAACAGTCTCCCACTTGGATAAGTCTAATAACTATAGTTGCAAGCATGACTTCATGAACCGACCGACAATCGTAGTTCTTAAAACTCTGTTGAACTATGAAGCGCCATTTTAAGGGATCATATAATCCTCTGTTATAGATATCAATCGGACAAATAAATGGAACAATGCCGTACTTATTATCTAGCAATTTGTTTCCCGATTTCCGATTTGTTTGACATAGAAATTAGTTGAACACATCAATTTAGTTCTGACCGGGCCCGGTACATAGGTCAAAACAAAGTCATCGAGGGGCCAAATATCGCTTCAAATCCAAGAAGGAATAGATAAACGTCAACTCATATGTTGGTTCTACTACTTGTTGAATTATACACAAATGTACGTTTCATGACAGTCTTGATTCATATCTACTTCCAACATATGACCGACTGTGGAGAATTTGAATAATATGATATACCATAACATAATTATTCTGGAAGTCAAAACATGCAAAATGAAATGATAGTAAATGATTGACAAAATATAGCAACACTTTACTTATAAATAAACAACAACTTTATTTATCATCAAATGTCAATTACACTTTACAAATTTCAAGAACTATCTAATCTGTAAAACTAATATCGTCCTTTAGCACGATGTGCCTCGCATGCTGCAAATGCCTAACCCTAGTCAGTCCCTTTGTGAGGGGATATGTTGGGTTCTCCTCTGATGATATCCTCTTTGCTACGAGGAGTCCTTCTTCTATCTTATGTCTTATAGAGTGATATTTTCTGTCAATGTGTCTGGATATGCAATGATCTCTCGGTTCCTTGGCTAAGGCAACCGCACTATTGCTGTCACAGAAAATCTCCATAGGCTCCTTTATAGCTGGCACCACTCCAAGGTCTCCAATGAAGTTCCTCCGCCATATCGCCACCTTTGCCGCTTCACTCGTTGCTATATACTCTGATTCACTCATCGAATCAGCTACCGTCTCCTTCTTGGAACTTTTCAAGTAATCGCTCCTCTATTCATGGTAAAAACCCAGGCCGACTGAGAATGGAAATTATCCCTATCAGTCTGAAAGCTAGCGTCACAATACACCACAACTCTCAATTCATTACTCCCACCAAGGGTAAGAATCCAATCACTCTATCAGGGTACTCTTGTTGGTGCATGTAAATGCTCCACAAATAATGAGTGATTATTAGGTTGTATTTTCCCTTTATTGTATTTTTTGGTGTAAATACTCTCCCTCCTATATAAAGGGAGAGTTGGTCATTTATTTCTTTTAGTTAGCTAGCTCATTTCTTTTTTCTTAGAAGAGTTACACTTTTCTTACAATGTAATTCTAGAGAGAGAAAATGGTTGGTTCTCCCACCTAGGGAGAGTTTCTCTCCCACCATGTTCTTCATGCTTCATGCAATATACTTTATCTCTTTTGTTCTTTTTTTTCTTATGAACTCATATTATGTTCTTCGTGTTCATACTTCCAAAAATACGACTAATCTCGAGATATCTTTCTTCCGCATTCACCGTTCATTAGAAAAATGGGTTCCTACAATTGGTATCAGAGTCGTACCTTGAAGATCTGACGATTAGTTCAAGGGAACGACTCCCGTTCGGTGATTATCTTGTGATTTTTCCGTGTTTCTGCAAGAAAATTTTTTGAGTTTCTTACCGGAATTTTTTTATGAAGTTATTTCTTAGTTCTATCTTATGGGTGATTCTTACTTAATAAATTGTTGTTGCTTCTGCTCGTTCTATTTATTGCTGGAAGAAGATGTTCTTAAAAGTTTATTACTTTTGCTGTTGAAGAAATGAAGAAAAATGGGAAGAGAAATTAATTTTGTGGTCTCTAAAATGTTGAAGATATTCTCCAGGAAGTTCTCTTATTCTTGGATGAGAAGACACAATTAACGGGATTATTTTCCTTGAAGTGGTGCTCTTTTTTTTACCCAGCAGCATGGAAATCTCCTTGAGGTATGAAGTTCTTTATCCCTCATTTTCTTGCTGTGAATCTTTAATGTGATGAAATTTGGACGTAAATTATGTTTGTGAAAAGCACTTTGTTCTTTTTGCTCTTTTGGGTAAAGAGTAATTCACTTATATTTGCCTTCCCAAGAAAAAACCATGTGGCTATGACAAATCCCATCACCTTTTGTCCCCTAAAAACCCCCTGTATACTCCTCCTTTTGCCTTCCCAAGACCCACTTGTTGACTTAAATGCTTTATAAAATATTTCCCTTATTAAACTATGAATAAATGGCCTTTGCGGTACCATTTTTAATGAAAAAATAACATTTTTCGTCACCTGTTCAACCCTTTCCGGACCCCCGAACCGCAGCCAAAAAACTGCCTACCAGAGCCTCCTTAGAAGCCTTCCTGCAGCCCTTCTTAGCCTTGATCCAAAGTCCTCCCAGGCCCCTATCCGCAGCCTCGGTCAGCAGCTTAGAACCGAAGCCTACCCTACCTTGCTGATGAACCGAAGTCCCCTTCTTGGCTCGGACCGCAGCGCCGCACCGCAGCTGCTATCCGCAGTTTGGACCGCAAGCTAGCATCTTCGCACCACAGCTTAGCTGCTTCCTCGCCTACCGCAGTCACGCCTTGCGTCCGCACCCAAATCTCCATCAGCACCCACCTTCGTCCGCACCTAAGCCTCTCATCCGAACCCCTCCGCCTTCCCCTCTGATCCGCAACCAACTTACGACCCGCAACCTCCTCTCTCCAGCGCCCCCTTCCTCCTCCTCCCCCCTCCTTCTTCATTCTCCTTCTCCCCTCCTCCCACCTTTCTTTTTCCTCCCTTCTCATCAGCCCCCCCCCCCCCTTTTTTTAGCCTTCTAATTTTTTTAAGCCTCTTTTTTTATTTATTCAATTTTTTTTTATTTTTGTTTCTCAGTTAATTATTTTAACACCAATTATTTTTTTTATTCAGTTAATTTTTTTAAACACCAATTTTTTTTTATTTAGCCAATTTTTTTTACACCAATTTTTATTTAGCCATTTTTTTTATTATAACCAATTTTTTTTTTATTAAAACCAATTATTTTTTTTAACACCAATTTTTGCCACCACCTACCCATGGATTGTTACATTGGTTATTCATTTTATGCCGGTTATTATTATTGGAAGAATACTCCTACCGCAGTCGGACTTCATATTATCTTTTTGTGATGCTTGCACCGCAACTGCGATTAATCAACAAAGTTGTTTCACATTCTTCACTTTATGGGATATTATGACTTGGCGCTCTTGATTTTTGGTTGACGAATCATGTATCTTGAGCATGTGTACTTTATTCTCTATTGAAGATGACTTCAAGTGTTCCAGCATCGCAGTATGGATATTTGGATATTATTTTTGGCACAACAGATTTTCTCAACACAACTTCAGCAACGATGTCACCCGCCTTCAAATGACCGCATAGTATCTCTTTTACTCTATTTCTCGTGTCTTATCAAGACCCTTTATACATCTAGGGAGAGCTCTCTTAGCTCTTGGTATCCGACACTCTCCATCCAATGATTTGTTGATTTTTGATATCCGGTATTTGGTTATCAAAAATAGGGAGAGAATATCATCCAGATTTGGTTATTATTTTGAGTTTGGATTTTGAAGACTTCTGAAGACGATTATTTATTTAGTGATACGATGTGGCACTTATTTTTGGTCTTCACGGATCAAATTTTTGGCATTGCTCGATGATTTCCGATTCAGATTATTTATTATTCGGACTCTACCACATAATGATTTTGTGATCGCATCTGGTTCAGATCTTATGGTTTCACGAGTTTGGATTTGTGATATGTTGAAGACGAAGATTATTTTGGTGATGTGACGTGGCACTTATTTTTTATCCTTGGATCAAATTTTTGGCATCGCTGGACCATGTTTTTGGACTCACATTATTTTTATTCGGACTTCATTTATTGGATGCTTCACATTTTTAGCAGGTTATTCTTTGAAGAATTTCGGTGTATTATGATTCGAGAACTCAAGATGTTTTTCAGACTTTTGAAGACGAAGTGTTTCTTTTATTGGATCTTCTACTTGCTCATGGTGACCTCCTTCTTCGGGTGATTATGACTGGTTTGAAGATTTGGATCTTATCTTTTCTGCTTCATTGGTTGTGCTTTGAAGCCGAAGACCTTCATTTCAGAGATTCATGGCCAGTTTCATACTTCACAGACACTTTAGAGTTTCAGAGACATTTCAGCACTTGATTTCATTTTATTACCACACTTGCTAGTCGGATTATGATATTGCCATATTTATACATATTTTTAGGCAATATTGAAGTACATATATATATATATATATATATATATATATATATATATATATATATATATATATATATATATATATATTGGTCATTTTCATAGAATAATGATACTTATAAGGTTAAATTATATTTTGCAGCCAAAAAAAGACATTTTGAAGAAGGGGACTAAAAGCGTTAAAGGATGGAACTTTGGAGGTTGAACGCTTGAAAGACAAGAAAAACACCCAAAAAAGACGTACTCACGACGTGAAAAGTTGATGGTTCACGATGTGAGTGGAAAGAATTAGAAGATAAGCATCTGGGTGAAGGAATCCTTGACGATCACGATTACTTTGAGTTCACGACATGAGTTTTAAATGCTGACGACGTGAACGGTGATTTTCCAGAAAATATATATATCCTTCTCCATTACGATTGGGGCCAACTTTGGTTGGCTTAGGAGGATTCCTGGAGATGAAATTCAGAGGAAAAGAAGCTCTGGAAGTTGGTTTTAACACCAAGGAAGGAAGAGTTCATAATTTGTCTTTATAGATTGGTACATTTAAACATGTTTTTTATTATGGTATTTGTTTGTTTAGCTGTTAATATGTCCAGCTAAATCTAGTTGCTTCTGTTAGCTAGATGAAGCTGTAACTCATGGTTTAATGCATTAGACTTAACTTTACTTGTTGGTGATATGCTTGTTATGATTGATTTCACCTAGCATGCTTGAATTAATTATTTGAATGCTTTTAATTCTTGTTCTGTGTAGTTAGTGAACACAAATCTGCATGAACTTGAATACCTAATAATATAGTGAACACTAGTTTATTGGAGCTAAGATCAAACCAATCTTAGATTATTAATTGAATCATTAAATCAAGCTGTGTTAGAGAACTCATATTATGACTGTAATTATGTTTTGATTAACTAATCTTTCATGGCTCCAATCTTATTTAATAATTGATTCTATGTTAACTATTGTATGACCATAAATAGATTTATATGAACTGATTAATAATTAGTAGATTTAGAACTAAATTGCTAATACTTCCTTAATTGGTCACCAATAGTAATAGTTATAGCTAATGTATAACCATTGAGTGAAAGCAGATTCGAACTAACAGAAGTGTTTTGTTTATTGATTGAGTTTCCGTTAAAGGATTAAGTTCATCTAAACTTGCGAAATTAGATAAAAACCCCTTCTTAGTTTATTAATAATTAGATTAATTTAGTAGTAAATATATTAATTAATAACACCGTTACCTGTGATCGACACCCAACTTACCAAACTATTCTATAATTCGACTAGGTACACTGCCTAGGTGCATTTTAGTTAGTTAGTTAGTTAGGTTATAAATTATAAAATTAGTGGGTACTATCGTGCACACCAAGTTTTTGGCGCCGTTGCTGGGGAATGGCTTAGTTTATTATTTTTTTTATTTGCTTTTGGTTAATCGATCCTTTTGTGGGATAAAACCTGCAAAAAGTTAATTTTCCAGCAAACTTTTTATTAGCATAAGTTTTTATTTTTTTTCTATTTGTCCAGTTTTCACGACGTGAATATAGTAGTTATCAGTTTTTATGCATTTAGTAAATATTTTTATTAAATTTGTTTTTAGTTTCGAGGAAGGTTTGATTTTTTCTGATTACAGAACTCACGACGTGAGTTTATAGACTCTCGACGTGAGAGCTGTGATTTTTACCTTTCTTTAGTTTTTAGTTTATTTTTCTGTTTTAGTTCGTTTTTACGTTGTCTTTATAGATTGTCTGCAGGAGTGCATGACCAGAGGCTCAAACACACTTTTGGTGCCACCACTCGAAGATCTGGAGTTAGCCCTTCACAAAAACAAGAATAAGAACGCGAAGGAAGATCACACGCCAAAGAAGACGCCACTGAAAGAACTTAAATCAGCCTTTTCAAGGAAGTCAGGGAAGAAGACAGGAGAGTCTAGTTCAACCCCAAAGGAGAAAAACAAAGTTGAAGAACTTGGTCCAGTTTCTAATCCACACGAATCCGAATACGATTCAGACCCAGAATTAGAAATATTCGCGAGTGAGCCCAAAGACGAGCAAGAGGACGAAATGGCAAACATTGAGGAGATGTGCATGGGATCTTACAAGAAGTGGATCCGAGAGGATGTGGGTCTCAGTTTAGTCCAACCCGCAATACCTGCCACTGCCACATTCGAGCTGAAGAGGCATATCATGACTGCACTGAAGGATATCCCATTTTATGGGAAGGATCATGAGGATGCTTTTAAGCATCTTGATGAAGTCAATGACATTGCGGATTACTTCGATGTCCCAAATGTCAATAGAAACACCGTCTTGCTTAGGATGCTTCCCATTACTTTTAAGGCAGCTGCTAAAGAGTGGTTAAAATCACTTCCACCAGGTACGATCACCACTTGGGCTCAAATGCATGAGCAGTTTCTTGACCAATTTTTCCCACCATCCAAGATAGCTAAACTCAAGAAGGAAATAGCCAACTTTGAACAACAGCCGGGGGAGTCATTATACGAAGCATGGGAGCGTTACAAAGGCTTGCTCAAAAATTGTTGTCAACATGATCTTAATGTCCAACAAGAGATGTCAATCTTCTATGATGGGGTCAACATTATGACAAGGCAACTCCTTGATTCTCAAGGACCTTTGACAAAGGAAAATCCAAGGGAGGTCAAGGAGCTGATTGAAGAATTCGCGAAGCACTCTCGTGAGTACCACAACCCTAGGCAAGATGGAATCAAAGGCGGTGGAGGGGCCCAAACTGAAGAAATAGCACCTATGATGGCTATGCTAAATAATATGGACCAGACGTTGACACAAATTGACCAATCAATTCATGCTATAAGAGTTGGTTGCGAGAGGTGTAATGGTCCACACTTGACCAAGGCTGCAATTTGGATGAGTTTGGGAATAAAAAGGCTCAAGTATGCTACTCGAGTGGGGACAAGTATGATGAAGACTGGAGGAAACCAAAGAAAGAGTGGCTACCATATGAAGAATATAAGAAGCAAAAGGAAGAGAAGTATAGGCAAACAATCCGAGGCTTCTACCAAAAGGATCTGCCACCAGCTGAGAAAAAACCCGATCTAGAGACCATGTTAATTATGTTTATGGAAGCTTTAGAAAAGAGACACGAGGCTACTGATTCTGCTATTGATGAACAAAGAACTTTGATGAAGAATCATCACACAATGATGGTAGAACAACAAGCTTTAATAAAAAATCAACAAGCCTCCATCAATAATCTTGAAGTGCAACTTGGTCAACTAACCACTTTGGTTCATGAGAAGCTGTCCCCGAAAAATCCTGAAAAGAAGACCCAATCTCATGTAATGGCCATAGATACTGAAGAAGAAGCCATCTCTGAGTTCCTAGAAGCATTAGAAGTGGAGCCACCACAGCCCAATCAAAAGCCAAAGAAGCGAAAACTCGAAAATGAAGGAGTTGCTGGAACACCCAGTTCACAACGTGATCCCGCTATGCTCACGTCGTCGGCTCTGTCTGAACAAAAAATTTCCGACCTTGTTCCAGCATATCAGCCACCTTTGCTGTTTCCTTCCTGAGCTGCCCTTAGTCCACTGGAAATAGAGCATATAGAGTTTATTAAGCACGTGAAGGGTATCCTGATTAATACTCCCTTTGTCGAGTCGTTATCAAAAATTCCTGAACATGAAAATTTTTTACAATACTTGATAGACACTCGTCGACAACTAAGGAAGAATTCCAAAGTTATTCTAAGTGAGCAAAGTTCAAGGGCTGTATTGGGAGATCCTAGACGACTCACTCTTCCATGTGAGTTTGGGAACAACATGAAGGTTTATGCTTTAGCCGATTCTGGGGCTAGCATAAATTTGATGCCTTATTCATTTTATAAGAAGTTGGATATTCAGAAGTTGAAGGCTACAAGAATAACTATTCACATGGCGAACCGTTCAGTGACACAACCCTTGGCATTGTAGAAGATATTTTAGTAAAAATTGGGAATTCATTTTTCCAATAGACTTTGCAGTATTGGACATGAAAGAATATCCCAATGTACCAATTATTCTTGGCCCCCCACTGCTAAACACTACTGGAGCTCTTGTTGATATTCGGGAGTCTAAGCTCACCTTGAGGGTTGGAAATGAAAAAGAAATTTTGGAATGGAAGATGGCTTTCAAGGGAATCATGCTCACGAAGAAGTGTTCAACATGGATGAAGACAATGAACTTGAAGAATTAGAGAAGCTCATGGAAGAAGAGATCACAACAATTCATCAAGTCAAAAGAACAAAACCAAGAGCAATTGTTCCATATTTAGTTGAAGTCATTGCATACACGAGTCTAATTTCTTGGGTGAGCAAGGAAGATGATGAGACAATGAATGATGAAGAGGAGGTTACTTCAAAAGTAACAACTCCAGTGGTGAGAGAATAAAAGAATTCTATGGAGTGCAAGGAAGAGACTAAAGGGCCCAAACGCAAGCTTGATGAAGACGAGGTAAAGGCTAAAAAGGAGAATTCGAAAAAGGCGTACAAAAGACGAGTTCAAGCTTACAAGAGGTGTTTCAAGGAACAAAAGATCCTAGTAGTGGATTCTTTCAAGGACTCAACGTAGGAGGCACAGAGTCCAACTCATCACTCCAAGAAAAAGAAGCGCTTCTCGGGAGGCAACCCGAATTTGGCTTGCAATTATTCTTTTCTTTTTAGTTTTTGCATTTTAGTCTTAGAAACATAAATCATATCATCCAACTCACTTTATTCATAATTAAACACTGAGTGTGGGGTCCCTAAAAATGAAGTGGTGATAATTTACCATTTAGTTAATAGACAAATTTGACTTAATAATAAAAAATTTCGTGCAGGATTCACGACGTGAATAGTTAATAATTTACGACGTGAATTCTGAATAAGCCGGATAATATACAAATGATGCATATCAGCCCATTTTCTATTAAACTAATTGGCCCAAGATTAATCCATTATTGATAAGGAATGCATGGTCCAACATTAAGCCCAGCCAGGACTCATAACGTGAATCCTTAAGGATTCACGACGTGAATTTTGAAAAACACGGGACCACAGATTAAGGGGATAAGAATCACTTTGGCCCTCTTTTCTTTATTCCCCACAAAGCAAAACACCAAGTTTTCTGGTCCCCCTTGCTCCAATTTTGGCCGACAATCACACAATTTTCCTTTTTGCTTTCCTCATACTACAATCTAAGGTAATGATTCTTAATTCTTAAGTTTAATTTTTCTTTAATAGTTGAACTTAGGGTTAGGGTTTGCTAGTTAGATGAAATGTCGAATTTACTTCTTAAAAATCCCGTAATAGCCTTGGAATGTTTATGCTTTGTGCTTGAAAGTGGTATAGGAGTAAACCCCATTAGTAATGTGACCAGATTTGCCCCTGACTTTTGCGATTATGCTTGTTGAAGTTGCGAACTCACGACGTGAATCCTAAAGGATTCACGACCTGAATCCTGGGACTGGACATTTTTTAGTTCTGTTAATTTCTAATTTCTTGGATTGTTTCTTTTGGATATGTTTGCTACTGTTTTTGCATAAATGGCTCCCAGAAGAGAGATTCCAGCTGGAGTAGCAACTTTACATCCCTTTTACAACTTCCCAAAAACTACACCCCGGGATATATATACGCGATGGAATAATCGGTTGGGATGGCTTTACAACTGGGAATTTGCTATTGCCCCCACTATTCAGTGGGCACGGTTGAGGGAGGTTGGGTTGGTGGATCGGATGTCCCAATATCTTACTAAGATCTTTTTGCGGGATGGATTTTCCTTCACGTGCAAGGGGTGGTACAATTTGTTTGACATCCAATAGCGGGTCTATAAAGAGTTATGCGTGGAGTTCTTTTCGACAGTGACATTCCATGAGAATGTCCAGGATCCTACTTTTCCCCAAGCTTTGGTTTTCCGTCTAGGAAGGGAATATCGGGAGTGCAATTTGGTGGAGTTTTCTCACAGAATGGGGTTGTACGAGGCTCATGAGACCATAACCCATGAGTTTGTTTTATTTTTGAGGGACGCCACACGAGGTTATGTGAATGGTGTTTCAGGACCGGAGTTTTGGAGCAATATCGCAGCCGGTGTGTTCAATTCTGGTGTATCCCCCGAAAGTAGCATCAAATCACCGATACATCGCCTTATCCATCGCCTTATTACCTTTTCTATTCACCAAAAATTCCATGGTTATAAGGTTACTAAGGTCAACCTATTCTTTTGTGGTGCATTTTACAGCCCGGCGTGTGCTGTAATATTCCGTATTTCTTGGCCCGATACTTGGCGGATTATGCTATGAGTGCTCGTCCCAGGAGCCCCATTTGTGGAGGGCACTTTGTTACGTGCTTGGCCAGATCTTATGGCCTCATTGGTTCTGGAATCACTCGTTCTTTGACATGCTTGGAGGGGAACGAGTTTAGTATGGGATATTTAGAAACAATGAAGGTAGTCAAGAATTATGGGACACATTGGGGAATTCTAGAGGATAATGATGATGGTGATGACCAGCCGACAGACCAACCTGAACCACAACCGAGGCCGAGGCGCAGGAATGTAAGAGGAAGAGGAGAACGAGGGCAACCAATGCATCTACCCGCATCTATGGTAGGAGCACCTTTTGGGGGCGATATGGTTGGTTATTTTGACCAGTTACCTTTGAGTGTAAATTGGATTGGTGACACCATGAAGAACGTTGTTTGACACCTTGGGGAGGAGCAGCCGCCTCATTTGGGGTATCATTACCTGATTTGCCCGAGGTGGATGGAGTATAGAGGGCATGGAGCCGACGGAGCGGGCACTAGCGGGGTAAACGAGAATGACGAGGATGATTGTTAGTGTTTTTTTATTATTTTAGTTTTATTTGGTTTAGTTTTATGTTCTTTTTGTGTGTTTGGGATTGTAAAACTATTTAGATATTATGTTACTTTTTCTCTTTTTGGTTGTTATTTTTTCAGAATTGCTAGGAGCGCATATAAATGATGTCGAGATACGAGTGCATATGTGTTTAGCCGGGAGTGTTTAAAGTCGAGAGTCGAGACCCATAATTTAAATGAAGTGTGGGGTGAGTCAAGTGAGAAGAAAGTTGGAGAGAAGATTTGAAATTAATAGGGTTAGAAGAGTCTAAATCCAATAAGACATGGGGTAAATATAAGAAGTGAGAAGAAAGGTTGAAGGCAATACATTTCTGAGAATCCAGTTTTCACATCGTTACCCTTTTGTTGTTCACGTCGTGAGTCATTATCTGCTGACTTTCAGAACCCGCTTCCAATTGAATTCGCCTCGTGAACATTTACAGATTCACGTCGTGACTTTATAGTTTTCACAAAAATAATCATATTTTTCTATATTCCTTATGTGGTTCGCCACCATTCTTTTTGGGAATATTATGTGTTGGGCTGAAGTTTTATTTTGATGTTGCATCTTTTGGGCTTGTTAGTTTAGCCATGTATACTCCGGTTTGGGCCTGTCCAACCGAGAGCCTTTTATGTATTGTATATAAGTTAATGCTTACATGCATATTAGGTTAACGAGATAGAGGTTAACGTTTTTAGAGAATAACGATAGAGAGCTTAACGATAGTAATTTCAAGGTTTCTTTAATCGTTCTTGTAACCTACCAATCCTCTACAGTTGATGTTCTTAATCGAGCTCTTCTGAGGATTTTGTTTTAATCATTCGACTCGTTTGATTCAATCTTGTCTTGTTCTTTTTATTGCGTTCTTACTGTTTTTATATTCATATACTTGTTCAAGATCTAATCGATCTTCATAGATTAAAGGTTGTTTTAATCCCATCAATTGGTATCAGAGCAGCAGGCTGTGTAATCGATACACATCTTTTCTGTGAAAAAGATTTCCATTAGGGTTTTCCGCATTCATCGATATTTATTGAGCCGTCATATTAATTGACGTATCTTGATATTTATTGTTTTGCCCTAATCTACTTTATTACAAGTCTGATCTTTGAACAAGTGTTTTACGATCATAATGGACGCAATGCAATCAAACCTTATTAATATTTCCAACAGCATCGGTTCGACGACAAAGATTCCAATCTTATACACCCATGACTATGAAGTATGGGCGCATCATTTTGAAGACTACGTGATTGGATCGGAGGATAATGGGTACCTCATATGGGAAGCCATCATCAATGGACCGTTTTCTCATTCTGCTACGTATAGAATCATCAAGACACAAAAAGAGTACAATGATCTGCTAAAGGACGTGAAGGATATTGCACAAGATGAAAAGGACAAATTCCAGTGTAATATTAAGGCGTTAAGGTTGATCAGGTTCGTCCTTCAGTCCGACACATTTAGATTGGTTAGCTCATGTACGACGGCAAAGGAAGTTTAGGATAGACTTCGTGAACTGTATTCTACAGACGAGGATCTTGAACATTCTATCCAAACCTTGCTTCTATCTGAGTTTGGAGAATTCAGGCAAGGAGCCGAAGAAACGGTGACCCAGACATTCGATCGCTTCAATCATCTTCTCAGCAAGATGATCAAACACGATATTGAAAGGAAGCTTATCGAGCAGAAGGTTACTTTCTTGAATGGATTAAGGTCTGAATGGAGAGCAGTGGTTTCCACAGTCAAAGCCATGAACAGTTTAAATCATATTCTTTGGCGAAACTGGTAGGTATTCTAAAGTCCCAAGAGAAGATTGTGGTGCAAGAAAAGAACGTCGTTTCGAGTCTTGGTTCGTTGGCTCTCCTATCTAAAAGTAAAGCTGTGATGGAGGATGAAGACCTCATCTTGGAAGAATATGACCTCACATCTGAGGATTATGCCATGATGGTGTCCAATCCCAAGAGGTTCATAAAGAAGAGATTCCCCAGCAACAAAAACCGAAACTGGCAGGGGAGTTACAGTTCTGAGAAGATGAACAATGAACCGAAGGATGAGGAGCCCAAGAAGGAACCGAAGGCAGATGGCGATTCTGGAGTAAGCTGTTTCTACTGTGGTGGCAAGAACCACTATGCTAAGGACTGTGTTCTTAAGAAGATGGCTGAAAAGGACGATGGAAATGATGAGGAAGCCGTGCTGCAGAAGAGACTGGATGAGTTGAGAAAGAAGAAGTCTATCGCTAACCCTTCTATTAATGCTCTTATTGTGCAGGGTTCGGTTAATGACGATGAGTTCGGCAGCACAGAAGTTTGGTCTACCGACTCAGAAGACGAAGAAGTGAAGAAGCCTACCCATGGAAAGGCATATGTGGCTAAGGAGGAAAGCAGGGGAGGAAAATGCTTCATGGTGACTGACGTATCTCAAATGAGGGGATACAACACCGATGGTGGAAGCAATGGACCGAAGATACAGGAGGATATGTGCTTTACGGCCAAACCACTCAGCCAGCAGTTCAATGAGCTCGATGAACTGATAAAGAAGGTACAATCTGTTTTTATTTCATCTAAAGTACCACCATCCTCATATGAGAAAGAACTAAAAAATGTTAATACAAGAATTTCTCATTTAGATAGTAGCTTAACTCAAACTCGTGTCACCAATTCTAACCTGACTGATCAATTAAGTAGGGTGGCGTCGAAGAGTGAGGAGCGGCGAATGTGGATTGAGTTAAAAGAGTCGGAATTAGTTAAAGTTAAAGACGAAAACATTTATTTACAGAGAGACAATTTAAAATTGTTAAAACAACGAAATGTTTTTTGTTTAATTGCTAAACGTTTATATTCCAATATTACTCAGCTTCACTTAGATTGTGAAATAGGCCAAAAGATCCATCGCATGATTTTACCCTTCCTAGAGTTTAAGGAGGATGAAATTGATGCCGAAGCCTATAATTGTGAGAGTGTGATATCGTCTGATGATGTCAATCCGACCTACATGTATGGACTGGACAAAATTGAGTCCTTCATTAAATCCAAGGACCACAAGGACATGCTCAAAAATCTTTTGGATGAAAATGATAGACTTAAACTGAGAACCGAAACTATACAAAAATTTGACTCTTTAAACGCCAACGTTAGCTCAGAAAACAAAATTGATGTTAAAAATGCAACCGAGCTTAACAAGGACGAAAACATGAGTGAAATTTCTGTAGAGGACACGGTTGACTGCTCACAATTTGTTAAAAGCGATACTGAAAACCACAAGAATCTTATTTCTGAAAATTCAGTGGAGTTCACTCGATTGTTCCAACAAAAGTCCCCGATATTAGTTGAAAAAGCAGTTGTGTATCAAAAGGTCAGGACCACTCCGAATCAAGTATACAAGGTGACTGGAGTAACCGAACATCAAACAGCTGAGCTCACAGATATTGTAAACGAAGACAATGCCGATGGCTATGATGAGTACTTCTGGGAAGCTCCAATAGATAATGGAAATGAAACCGTTGGCCTATCTGAAAGAACCTCCTGGATGAGAAAAGGGAGATACATACCTGAACCCTTGAATAAGCCGGATAATTTCAATGAGCCAAGCACCAGTGGTACGAAAGATATTCATCAGGAGAATGATCGTTCGGCAAAAGAAGACATTCCCTCTACTCCAACAGCACAAAGTGGAACTTCTTCGGACATTCCTTCCAGTCCCTCAGTGAAAACTGGATCTTCTTCGGATATTCCCTCTGCTCCCTCGGCTCAAAGTAAAACTCCTGAAGTTCAAAAGGAACCAGCCAAGGAGAAACCGAAAACGAAAGCTAATGTTCATCATCAACCTAAGCAGATGAGGGATAGAAAGATTGAAAGGAACCAAAGATACAGGAAGAACCTTTCTGAAAGGAAACAATTCTGGCACTCCTAGAATGCATACTACTCACACCAAGACAAGAATCTGAAGTATGAAAACAATCCTGTAAGAAAGCCTGAATGTTCCAACAACTGAAAGTCAAGGTTCGGTTCACAAGAAAATACCAACTGAAGGCAAAGGCTCGGTTCACAAGAGAATACCAACCGAAGCCAAAGGTTCGGTTCTGAAAAAGACTTCAACCGAAACCACAGGTTCGGTTCCAAGAACAACTCCAACCGAACGCAGAGGCTCGGTTCTGAAGACAAAAGAGAACAAGACTCTAAGGTTTGTCCCTCCAATGATCAAAAGCAAAAGGGTCACCTAGAGTCACCAGCCTGGAAGTCCTCTCCATCCAAACTCTCTCATTCTAATTCTTCTCGTTCTATTAATTCTTCTACTTCCACCGATTCATCTCCATCTTGCTCTAAAGCTAATTCCGCTTGTTCTCAAAAATCTCATTCATCAGCTGAACAAAAGGGAAAGGAGAAGGTCAATGAATCCAAACTAGAGTCCAAAACGAACACACCCAATCCTAACAAAATAAAAGTCTTTACCATTAAAAAGAAAGATGAAACAACTCTAATAAAACGAACATATCTAGTTGACATCTCTCTTACTATTCCCGTTCCCATGAAAAGCTCACATGGACCCAAGAAACTTTGGGTTCCTAAATCTGCTTAATTTTTGTAGGTTATAAGTGACGAGCAGTTTGACGAAGAATGGTACATCGATAGTGGCTGCTCGCGTCACATGACAGGAAGGAAAAAGGAGCTCAGGGAATACAGGTCTCTTGCAAATGGTGGCAACGTCAAGTTTGGTAATAACTCTTTTGGCACCATAAAGGGATATGGAATGATAACAAACAGAGACTTCACTATAAGGAAGGTGGCTTATGTGGAAGGACTCCAACACAACCTCATCAGTGTATCTCAGCTTGTTGGAGGTACAGGTCTCAAAGTCTCATTCGATGATGAAGGTTCTGAAATCATAGAGAAAAAGACAAAGAAAGTGATTCTCAAGTCAGAGCGAAAGGGTGAAATGTTTCCTCTAAAAATGAAACCCATCAAAGGAAACCCAACTATATGCTTGTTATCAAAAGCTCAATCCGACGAAAGCTGGTTGTGGCACCGAAGACTCTCTCATCTCAATTTCAAAGATATCAATCGACTTGTCACTGGAGGTCATGTCAGGGGTCTTCCATTGCTCAAGTTCAACAGAGAGCATTTGTGTGCTGCATGCGAAATAGGGAAGCAGAGTCGTCAAAGTCACCCATCTGTAATCAACACAAAAGTTGTTGAACCACTCGAATTGCTTCATATCGATTTGTGTGGTCCTTCGTCTATCGAAAGCATCGGTGGTAGCAAGTATATTCTTGTTATCGTTGATGACTTTTCACGATTTACATGGGTGTTCTTTCTAAAGCTCAAATCTGAAGCGACTGAAAAGCTGAAAGCGTTTATCAAGCAAATTGAAGTCCAGCTCAAGAAGGTCGTTCGCAACATCAGGAGCGACAATGGTCTTGAATTCAAGAACAGGGAGTTTGAAGAGTTTCTTGTAGAAAAGGGAATTAGTCACAATTTCTCAGCTCCCTACGCACCACAACAGAATGGAATAGTCGAAAGACGAAATCGATCTTTGTGTGAAGCTGCCCGAACTATGCTAAGTTTCGCTTCCTTACCTCTTTATTTTTGGGCCGACGCTATTTCTGCTGCTTGTTTTACACAGAATAGGTCTTATCTCAATAAGCGATTCACGCTCACACCATATGAGATAATAAACAACAGAAAGCCCAATGTGAAATTTTTCCATGTGTTCGGCTCAAGGTGTTTCATCCTTAACTCTAAAGAACACCGCAACAAGTTTGTTGTCAAAGCCGACGAGGGAATCTTTCTGGGTTACTCGCTCACATCCATGGCGTACAGGGTCCTAAACAAGCATTCGAGAAGGATTGAAGAGACATACTACGTGACCTTTGACGATAGCTATGTCAAAAAGCTACAGGCCAAAGAAGACACTGCCGGGGAAATCTTTCCTCAAACTGGCCAAGTCACAGTCTCGATCGCCAATTTATATGAGAAATTTCTGGAACTCTTTGACAAACCAGAAAAAGCTTCTCTCTCAGAAGCAGGTGCAGCTGACAACAAAGTTGATCATATGAAGCAAATTGTCGAAGATGCTTCAAGAAGAATGCATGAAGGAGAATCACCCACTGATGAATCTCCATCCAACAATGCTTCAGTCAAGGGGGAGCCAAGTTCTCATGTCGAGGGGGAGCCAAGCTCACAAGTCCAGGGGGAGCCAGGCTCTACAACTTCAACCGAAGGTCCTTCACCAACCGAAGGTGCCTCTCCAACCGAAGATACCTCTCTAACCGAAGGTGCTTCACCCTCTGAAAGTCCAGCACCACAAGAAACCCCTGACCTCATGTTTCTCAAGACTCATCAATTGAGGGGGAGCATAATGATATGACGCTTGATTACGATAGCCAATCTGAGCCAGAAGAAATGATCAATGCTGAACTAGACCCAACCTTTGATCCGAATTACCCGCCTCTTACCAAATGGACCAGAGATCATCTTATCTCTCAAGTAGTTGGTGATGTATCTGAAAAGGTTCTGACCCAATCTCAACTAAAGGCAAAACAGACATCCTTATTTTCAAAGGTTGAGTTTTGTATGTTTAACTCATTCGTATCAAAAGTTGAACCGAAGACAGTGAACACTGCCCTTGATCACTCTGATTGGGTTCAAGCAATGCAAGACGAACTGAACGAATTTGAAAGGAACAAAGTCTGGCGCCTCATTTCAACTCCTCCAGATGCTTCGGTTGTTGGTCTAAAATGGGTTTTTAGGAACAAAATGTACAAGGAAGGTAATGTCATAAGGAACAAGGCTCGTCTGGTGGTAAAGGGATACTGTCAGGAGGAAGGGATAGACTATGAAGAGACTTTCGCTCCAGTAGCTAGGCTAGAATCCGTTAGAATATTTCTGGCTTATGCTGCTCACAAAAACTTTGAGGTTTTCCAAATGGACGTTAAGTGTTCATTTCTCAATGGAGAACTCGAAGAAACTGTGTATGTGGAGCAACCTCCTGGGTTCGTGAACGAAAAGTATCCAAATCATTGCTATATTCTGGATAAAGCTGTGTACGGCCTCAAACAAGCTCCGAGAGCCTGGTATGAAACGCTTACAAAATTTTTAAAGATGTCTAAATTTAAACAAGGTTCGGTTGACCCAACCTTCTTTCGCAAAAAGGAAGGTAACCACCTTATGATAGTTCAAATTTATGTCGATGACATCATCTTTGGCTCCACGAATCCCAGCTTAACAATTGAATTCAGAAAGCTGATGGAGACTAAGTTTGAAATGAGCTCAATGGGTCCTATTAATTTTTTCCTTGGTTTAAACATAAGACAGGGACCCGAAGGCATCTTTATTAATCAGGAAGCTTACACGAAGACTCTCCTAGCGAAGTTTGACATGATGGGAGACTCCAAAGTCAAAGTCCCAATGACATTCGGCACCAAGCTTACCCCATCTCTAGACAAACCGGCTGTCGATATCACGCTCTATCGTCAAATGATAGGCTCACTGATGTATCTAACTGCTAGCAGGCCTGATATCATGTTTTCTGTGTGTTATTGTGCTCGATTTCAGGCAAACCCACGCGAACCTCACATGCTTGCAGTGAAGAACATCTTACGCTATCTCAAGCGAACCACCTCCTTAGGTTTATGGTATCCATCCAACTCAGGCTTCTTCGTTCAAGCCTATTCTGATGTTGACCTTGGAGGATGTGGACTCGACCGTAAAAGCACAACTGGTGGCTGTCAATTCCTTGATGGGAAGTTGGTCAACTGGCAATCCAAGAAACAAACGTGTGTGTCGTTGTCTACTGCCGAAGCGGAATATATTGCCGCTGCATCCTACACATCCCAAGTGATTTGGATCCAAAGTCAACTTCGAGACTATGGACTCAATATGAAGAAGATCCCACTATATTGTGACTCTGAAAGTGCAATTAGGATCTGTCATAACCCAGTGCAACATTCCAAAACCAAACACATAGCACTACAGTATCACTTTATCAAAGATCACGTGGAAGATAGAAACGTCGAAGTTCATTTCGTAAGAACCACTGATCAACTGGCTGACGTCTTTACCAAAGCTCTTCCTGAGGCATCATCCAACAGAATATTACAAGGGCTGGGTATGATGGAATCAGAGTCAGTACCTCATACTACCTCTCCACCTCAAACGTAAGAAGCGAAACCAACCGAACGTGTGGGTTCGGTTGAAACCATGTGTCTCGCTCATCTCTTCAAAGGTAGTTTCTCTATGTTATATATTTCATGTACAATTTTGTTTTTCTTTGTGTTAAAAGTATTTTTATCTTGTATGTCTAAATTCCTTGGTTTCTCAAAAGTTTACAAAACCGAAACCTACCGAAGGTTCGGGTTCGGTTTTTCAAAATTTTGTGGAACCGAAACCAACCGAAGGTTCGGGTTCGGTTTTTCAAACTTTTCTAGAACCGAAACCAACCGAACGCTCGGGTTCGGTTTTTCAAAATTTTGTGGAACCGAAACCAACCGAAGGTTCGGGTTCGGTTTTTCAAACTTTTCTAGAACCGAAACCAACCGAACGCTCGGGTTCGGTTTTTTTTCAACTTTTACCAACCGAACGTTCGGGTTCGGTTTTTCATATTCTTTCCAAAGTTTTTCCAGAGTTTTTTTTAAGTCTTATTTTTTCCTTCTTACTTATTTTTTCCTTATTTTTATTAAAATCACAAAAACTCCAAAAAAAAAAAAAAAAAAAAAAAAAATTCATTCTTATATTTTTGTGTTCGTTCGTTTGTGGGGATATATTTGCTGAACTACTTTAGTGTCCCTAGAAGCATGCTGCTGTATGTGTCCCAAGCCTCATCAGATTTTGAATAATAGCCTTAATGACCTGGTATCCACAAACCTTGTCTTCCCAATAAGGCTAACCCATTTATTCTAATCGTGAGCTACCTCACTCTTTTCTCACATGAGTTAAGAGTTTTCTGCTTGGTCCTTATTTTCGCAGCAGAGGTACTATATCTTCTTAAACCATCTCCATAACTCTTCTCCACTACATTCATTTCATCAACGTAACCCTTGAGACTCTCAGAAATTACCACTGAGGTTTATGGTTACACAACATCTGTGTTTATGATCTTAGTTTCGTGTCACTACGAGTTGAGTGAAACCCAAAATTCAACACCCAATGAATTGACGGTGAACAATTAAATTGCTCAAGCATTCACTAAAGGATTGACGAATGTACCCTAATGAAATCTCAAATTTTCTTTTGTGTGATTCCTATGAAATCGTTAAATACCATAACATTTCTTCCCTTGGGATCCAGTTTTTAATTATTTTTTTTTCTGAGATTTTATACTAATCTAAGCCAATACAAAATAAATTCCTACCTACTTGTTCAACAGGCTACACCGGTCTCACAAGTACTTTATTCACTTTCTTTCTTATATCAAGAATAGAATTGGTGAATCAAAGCGAAACCACCCTTATTTAGCCTAATTAAAAGAAGCCTTTCAACATTTATTAATAAGTGTTTGATCGTAATTCAACGGGATTCCACACTAACACTTTGAGGTCTCTCTTGACCTTGAAGGAAGAGATTCGTGCCCGAGATCATCAGTTTCGTGTCATTATTGGCATCACAGAATATCCTTAAAAGAGTTGCTTTATTTCTTTTTATTTTACACTCTTTGCACGAAAATCTTTGATTTTCCCAAATTCCGTTGCTAATTATTTACAGGCTGAGTTCTACTTTCGTGGTTAATTATGGAGCTGTGGTCAAAAACAATACACGTGGTAATTTAATTCAAAAATGGCGTTTAAAAGGGATAAGACGAAAGGTTGCTGACTCGGCGGGAGATTAAAAGGATTGTATTTCAAACGACAGTAAAAAGTGGGCGCGTGTGAATATGAAACGGCCGCGCTTTTACTGACACTTATGGACGCGTGTGCGATATCCAAGCATCGAAACCACCTCCTTCCTCCAAAGCTACTCACACAACCGAACCACCTCAGACTGGTCATGCTTCGGGTTCAGGTGTGAAGAACAAGGGCAAAAACATAGCTGAGGAAGATGAAGATGAAGACAGGGAGACCATTGCTGACATGTTAAAACGAAAGAACAGTCGCAATGCTGATGATGATGCCAGTCGTGTGGCGCGAGAGGCTAAAGAAGCCAAACGCAAGCAAAAAGAAGCCCACGATCTCCTTGAGAGCCGAAAGCTGCTCTTCCCTGCCTGGACCAGGGATCGTATGATAAAAGAGGCCATAGAAACTCCAAGCATATTATGGCTCGAGCCGGTTATATCATTCGACTGCAACAACACTGTCGATTCACAGTTCGATATGCCGCTGACTCGAAAGGCGTTCATCTTCCACGCCTTCTCTAACATTTTTGAAGTCCCGCATCCGAACGATGAGCTTGACAGGGAGCTCATTGACTTCTATCTGGAGGCCGCTCGTCCTCGATACCTTACCTGGAGCGCCCAGAAGATTGTGAACGTTCGGGTGCTGAAGCCTTATGCCGTGGGGAGATTCACAAACGTTAGGTTCAAGCTCATTCGAGGATCTGCAAGAACTGCTCATATCATCTCCCTGGCGGATCTGCCGAATCTAAATCCTCATGATTGGATTGTCCTGTACAATATCCTTTTGACCAATGAAGCCGAATATGGTCCCATCATAGACCATGTCAAGAGGATGTTAGCATGCTACATCATGGAGGTTGCCCTAATGGATCAGGAGGTCGCCACAGTCTTCAAGAAGAAACCGAAGATAGCTCCTGTGGGATCGGCCAGTGATCTCAACAAAATGCAAATGGGCAAGATTGATCCGAGGCGAAACTCGGTAATGTTCACTAGAGCCGAAGGACAGAAATGTCTCTTCGCTTTAGCTGACAAACACCTTTACACCACAGCTTGCTTGGAGCACGTTTTATCAATTATCAAGCGGTGTAAAGAGAATTCGGCTGATGATGTCAAGTACTTCAACGACATGATCAATTGGTACATCCGGTTTAGACAGACCATCCTCTCCATAACCAAGTGTCTGTTTAGCACCGTGAAGAAGAAGGTACCTGCTTCAGCTGCTGGCCCAAGTAACAAGTGAAGGTCTCGCTCCAAATTGACGCAAAGGGGGAGATTTTTGGGCTGAAGTTTTATTTTGATGTTGCGTCTTTTGGGCTCGTTAGTTTAGCCATGTATACTCCGGTTTGGGCCTGTCCAACCGAGAGCCTTTTATGTATTGTATATAAGTTAATGCTTACATGCATATTAGGTTAACGAGATAGAGGTTAACGTTTTTAGAGAATAACGATAGAGAGCTTAACGATAGTAATTTCAAGGTTTCTTTAATCGTTCTTGTAACCTACCAATCCTCTACAGTTGATGTTCTTAATCGAGTTCTTCTGAGGATTTTGTTTTAATCATTCGACTCGTTTGATTCAATCTTGTCTTGTTCTTTTTATTGCGTTCTTACTGTTTTTATATTCATATACTTGTTCAAGATCTAATCGATCTTCATAGTTTAAAGGTTGTTTTAATCCCATCATTATGAAGATAATAATGGCCCATTTTATCTACCATACCATGTGGCGTTTGCTTTCACACATTGTTCTTTCCATTGTGCACATTTTTCTGCACCACATTTTTTGAAGATTGAATACTCGATTCCATATTTTTCCGGTACATTACTTATCTCGCGTATTCAAGATCCAAGTTTCTATTTCTCAAAGTCTATATTCAAGACGCACATTCCATCCGCATTTCTGGAGATGATCACGCCACTATCCCAGGGGAGTCTGTTCCTTTTTATCCCTTCTCTTAATTTTTATATTAATTTAAGCATACAATGAGGGCATTGTATGAAATAAGTGTGGGGTAGGGGGTAGAAAAAGTAAATTGCTAGATAATGGTAAATTTTGAAATTTTTAATAATTAAATCTAGTAATAATAATTTGAACAACTATAGTTATTAGTGTTATATGGGATGATCCAACAAGAGCTCAAATTTTTAGTTGAGCCAATACACATTATAGTGCATTTGTGGCCTCCCTTATTTTAGTGAAATCATGGAACAAAAACATGACCCTGCTTAGTTTGAGGGATGCAAAATATTTAGCAGCCTGAACCTAAAATGTATCCAGGAAAGATATGTGTTAACCAATAAAGGTTGAAGTTGAGCGCCCCTGCTTCAGCATGTATGTTTTTGAGTGAAAAATAAAAAGTGAGTTATACATGTAAAAAAAAGTGAGATAAAAATTACCAAAAAGTGAAAACATTGAAGATTTTTGGAGCTATCAAGTTTGAAGATCAAAGATCAAAATTCCAAAGAATCAAAAGTTGAAGATACCAAAAGTTATATATATGGTGAAATCAAGCAATCAAACATCAAATATCAAAGAAGTGTAGAATTCCAAGAGCTCCAATGTGGTATCTAAAGTTGTAATTTCTAGATTATGTATGCTTGGGCAGCTTAACCAAAAATATCTTGAGGTTAAAAAGCTTTCTGAGGATGGATTCGGAGGGTTGCATAAAATGAGAATTGTTCGAAAGAAGTGGGTAATTGTTTATGAAGATTGTGAGTATTTAAAGTATGGGTGGGTACTTTAGAAAAAAAATAGACACAAATGCATGTGTTGAGGTCTTGGCATAATGGCTGAACTGGAATTGGATTGCTCTATGAAATGCTAGTGATGAAGGTTTGAGTTTAAATAATTAGATTTGCTTGAGGGCAAGCTAAGCCTAAGTGTGGGGTATTTTCATATTTCCATATTTATACATATTTTTAGGCAATATTGAAGTACATTATATATATATATATATATATATATATATATATATATATATATATATATATATATATATATATATATATATATTGGTCATTTGCATAGAATAATGATACTTATAAGGTTAAATTATATTTTGCAACCAAAAAGAAGACATTTTGAAGAAAGGGACTAAAAGCGTTAAAGGATGAAACTTTGGAGGTTGAACGCTTGAAAGACAAGAGAAACACCCAAAAAAGACATACTCACGACGTGAAAAGTTGATGGTTCACGACGCGAGTGGAAATAATTAGAAGATAAGCATCCGGGTGAAGGAATCCTTAACGATCACGATTACTTCGAGTTCACGACGTGAGTTTTAAATGCTCAAGACGTGAACGGTGATTTTCTAGAAAATATATATATCCTTCTCCATTACGATTGGGGGCAACTTTGGCTGGCTTAGGAGGATTCCTGGAGATGAAATTCAGAGGAAAAGAAGCTCTGGAATTTGGTTTTAACACCAAGGAAGGAAGAGTTCATAATTTATCTTTATAGATTGGTACATTTAAACATGTTTTTTATTATGGTATTTGTTTGTTTAGCTGTTAATATGTCCAACTAAATCTAGTTCCTTCTGTTAGCTAGATGAAGCTGGAACTCATGGTTTTAATGCATTAGACTTAACTTTACTTGTTGGTGATATGCTTGTGTTGATTGATTTTACCTAGCATGCTTGAATTAATTATTTGATTGCTTTGAATTCTTGTTCTGTGTAGTTAGTGAACACAAATCTTCATGAACTTGAATACCTAATAATATAGTGAACACTATTTTATGGGAGCTAAGATCTAACCAATCTTAGATTAGTAATTGAATCATTAAATCAAGTTGTGTTAGAGAACTCATATTATGACTGTAATTGTGTTTTGATTAATCAATCTTTCATGGCTCCAGTCTTATTTAATAATTGATTATGTGTTAACTATTGTATGACCATAAATAGATTTATATGAATTGATTAATAATTAGTAGATTTAGAACTAAATTGCTAATACTTCCATAATTGGTCACCAACAGTAATAGTTATAGCTAATGTATAACCATTGAGTGAAAGCAGATTCGAACTAACAGAAGTTTTTGTTTATTGATTGACTTTTCGTTAAAGGATTAAGTTCATCTAAACTTTCAAAATTAGATAAAAACGTCTTCTTAGTTTATTAATAGTTACATTAATTTAGTAGTAAATATATTAATTAATAACACCGTTACCAGTGATCGACACCCAACTTACCAAACTATTCTATAATTCGACTAGGTACACTGCCTATGTGCATTTTAGTTAGTTAGTTAGTTAGGTTATAAATTATAAAATTAGTGGGTACTATCGTGCACACCAGATTACTATATTATAGCCTTGTATCACTTATTGTATCTCTCATCATTTGTAAGCATTTAGGTAGAGAATGTTGGTTAATGTAAATGCTCCACAATAATGAGTGATTATTTGGTTGTATTTTCCCTTTATTGTATTTTGTGGTGTAAATACTCTCCTTCCTATATAAAGGGAGAGTTGGTCATTTATTTCTTTTAGTTAGCTAGCTCATTTCTTTTTTCTTAGAAGAGTTACACTTTTCTTACAATGTAATTCTAGAGAGAGAAAGTGGTGGGTTCTCCCACCTCGGGAGTGTTTCTCTCCCACCATGTTCTTCATGCTTCATGCAATATATTTTATCTCTCTTGTTCTTTTTTTTGTCTTATGAACTCATATTATGTTCTTCGTGTTCATACTTCCAAAAACACGACTAATCTCGACATATCTTTCTTTCGCATTCACCGTTCGTTAAAAAAATGGGTTCCTACAACTCTGCTCTAAAAAACCCTCTGGCTGACTCATGTAAACATCCTCAGCCAATTTTCAATTAAGGAAAGTGGTTTTGACATCCCTTTTCCATATTTCATAATCATGAAATGTTGCAATTGCTAGCATAACCCTAATAGACTTAATCTTTGCCACTAGTGAGAAGGTTTCATCATAATCAACTCCTTGAGTTTGAGTGAAGCCCTTCGCAACCAGTCGTGCCTTGTAAGTGTGCACTTTTCCATCCATGTCTGTGACAACCGTCAATTTTCGGTCAAGTCAAAGTCAACTAAAGTCAACAAGTCAAACCAGTCAACTCAATTTGCCGTGAGTACTAAAGTTTACGTTATGTAACTTCTAAACAACTCTCTATTCTAATGAGAGATCATAAATCGAAAAGTGCGTTCACCTAGATCTCCTTAACCCAAAACGGTGGCGTGGAAAGCCAAACCTATACAACAATGTTACATACTCATCGGGAGTATGCAAGATCCCTAATCAAGGCTTAACGGGGTTTAAGGACCTTTCAGTGCGTAGCTGGACACTCAAAAAGGTCACCAGTGAAACCTCTCCCACATATCTTTAAGTATGTGAAACCTCTCCCACATATCTCTAAGTATGTGAAACCTCTCCCACATATCTCTAAGTATGTGAAACCTCTCCCACATATCTCTAAGTATGTGAAACCTCTCCCACATATCTCTAAGTATATGAAACCTCTCCCACATATCTCTAAGTATGTGAAACCTCTCCCACATATCTCTAAGTATGTGAAACCTCTCCCACATATCTTTAAGTATGTGAAACCTCTCCCACATATCTCTAAGTATGTGAAACCTCTCCCACATATCTCTAAGTATGTGAAACCTCTCCCACATATCTCTAAGTATGTGAAACCTCTCCCACATATCTCTAAGTATGTGAAACCTCTCCCACATATCTCTAAGTATGTGAAACCTCTCCCACATATCTCTAAGTATGTGAAACCTCTCCCACATATCTCTAAGTATGTGAAACCTCTCCCACATATCTTTAAGTATGTGAAACCTCTCCCACATATCTCTAAGTATGTGAAACCTCTCCCACATATCTCTAAGTATGTGAAACCTCTCCCACATATCTCTAAGTATGTGAAACCTCTCCCACATATCTCTAAGTATGTGAAACCTCCCCCACATATCTCTAAGTATGTGAAACCTCTCCCACATATCTCTAAGTATGTGAAACCTCTCCCAAATCTCTCTAAGCATGTCAAATCTCTCCCAAATCTCCCTAAGTATGTGAAATCTCTCCCAAATATCTCTTTGTATGAGAAATCTCTCCAAGTATGTCAAATCTCTCCCAAATCTCTCTAAGAATGTCAAATCTCTCCCAAATCTCTCTAAGTATGTGAAATCTCTCCCAAATCTCTCTCTGAATGAGAAATCTCTCCAAGAATGTCAAATCTCTCCCAAATCTCTCTAAGTATGTGAAATCTCTCCCAAATATCTCTTTGTATGTGAAATCTCTCCAAGTACGTCAAATCTCTCCCAAATCTCTCTGAGAACGAGGAATCTCTCTCAAATCTCTCTCGAAATCTCTCCCAACTTTCTATAATCACTCGGGGCATCCCGACCCTCGAATTTGGCGAAAATAGCCCAAAAACGGAAGTCTACGCAAAAAACGGACCTTAGGAACCGAAACTCCTCTTAGGAACCGAAACCCCTCTTAGGAACCGAACCCTCCGAACCGAAAGTACTATTCATCAACCGAACCGAGAGTACTGTTCATCAACCGAACCGAGAGTACTGTTCATCCGAGCCGAACCGCGCATAGAAGGAAGGTCCGAACCGAGCCTCGCATAGAAGGAAGGTCCGAACCGAAGTTACTGTTCACTACAGTCCGTTCGGTTCTGCCATTCTCGCTTCTTAACTCCGAACCGAAGCTTCCCTGCTGACCCTTCGGACCAAGCCTTCGGACCAGACCCTCGCCTTCGCTCCTTCTTCACTTCTCGCGCCTTTCGCTTCCGACTCCAACCTCAGCGTGGACCGAGCCTCGGCCTAGGGACCGAACCTCGGCCTAGGACCGAGAGGTCTCGCTGGGAAGCATTTTTCTCCCGGTTTTCAACCAAATTTGCGTTTTAAGCCCGTTTTTAATTATTTTAACGCGGGATTTTCACCCAAAATCATATTTTAACATAATAAACACTAAATATTCACAATTTAATCATAAATTCATAAAAATCTCTATTTAAATAATAAAAGCAAGTGGGTAAAAGTACAAATAGGTGGAGTGTTGACTTTGCTTTACTTTATGACACAAGCAACCACTCCCACACCCACTCCATGATCAATCCACACTCCTCTCCCCCATACCTTGTACTTTTTACCTCCCTCACAAGCCATCTCCATGCTTTGAGAGCTGGATATTCATCCTCTCTCCTCATTTTTCTCTCATTTATTCTCATTTCACAAGAAGATCAAACTCCTTTCTCTCTCTCTTTCTCTCTCTAGAAATCCGAGATTCAAGGGCTGATCTTGAGAGTTTCCTCCACCTTTGGTAAGCATAATCCATTTCCTTTAAGATTATCTCGATTATTTAACTCAAATCATGAGTATCTTACACAAACTCCATTAAATTTGTGTTAGAGCTTCGAATCTTCAAGCGATTCTTCAAGTGTTCTTGGGTTGAACACTTCTTTTCTTCAACACTTATCTACTGAAATCACACAAGGTGAGTTCATACCCCTACATTTTCATGTTTTCATAAGTTTTTAGGGGGGGAATACAAGTTAAAACACCAAGAACATAACTAAAATTTTATAACAGCTTTCATCAGAAAAGTTAGACTCCATTCACGGACTGTTTTGGACACCTTAAACATTTTAGTTTTCAAAACTGTTTTAGGTGCATGTAGTTCCACTTCTTAGCTTTAAAATGACTACTTGCACATCTCCATACGATTTTTCTACAATTTATGGTGATTTTTACAAAACTGCCTATCATTTCAAACACCAATCCGGACCAGTCTGTGATTATGGACTTTTTCACCTAAGTTACAGGTCATTAAAAATCATGATAAAAATTATGAGTAAACTAGACACATTTTGGGAACTCCCAGAATTTACGGATTTAGTTTACGACTTCGTATGATTTTTCTATGAATTTTCAAAAACAATGTAGAAAGGCTGAAAATTTGTTAACAGCTTGTAATTTTTACAACACTTTGTATAATGTTGAGCAAAGTGGATAATTTCAAGTTCTAAGTATTGAATGTGATATGTTGTAAATTTTATCATCATAAACTGAAAATAAGTCATTCATGATAAGATTATTCATTCATTTAGAACACGTATATATATATATATATATATATATATATATATATATATATATATATATATATATATATATATATATATATATATATAAACTATAATAAGCATAGTTTAATGGATTTTATAATCCTAACACTTTTTCATAAAAGAGTTCTTATATATTACAAACGTTTTGGATAAAACTATAATAGGTATAGTTTTAAATACATCACATAACACACACGTACGAAAAGGGTACATTCATACAGAAAGGTTTTACACTCCCGCATACAACTTGTAAACTTGTTAACCTAGATTGTGAGACATTCTCTTTCCGTACGTCCGAGTGCGGAATATAAAATCTTGTACGTTATAATCAGAGTCTCCTGGAGGGAGAACGTGATAGTTATATATAGATCTATATTGGGTTTGACACCCCACACCTTGCTGCTAGCTACAGTTGGACCTGCAGGTCTACGGGTGATAATTGTCATTTCAGTTATTCGACGCCTGAGAAACGTCGTGGCAGGTTCATTAGTCTTAAGTATGATTATAGCGGCTCACATAAGGATATAACAATACATAAAGTTTACGGGATTTTTATAAAACTTTAATGGGTTTTATGTCGATTTTAAAATCACTTTTATCTCAATAAGTACCGATATTACTGTCTACATTCGGTTTTTGGTATTTATGACTACACATCATTTTGAAACCACATTTATAACTTTAAGTATAGACGATACTTGTTATTTTCTCGGTCCTGAGACTTAGGACTACATATACATTAAGTATTAACAAACATAAGAATTTGCGGGAACATCATTTAATTCAAGTGCGTTTATGTAAATTTAAGCACATTTTATTTTCCTTTAATAAGAAAGGTTACTTATACATTTTGGTCGTCGGTTATGAGACTACATTACATAAACTTTATAAAGAAAATATCGGATTTTCTGAATACATATCATATCATTTTTACAAGGAAACCGGTCTATTTCTCCAATAAAATCTCTTATGAACTCACCAACCTTTGTGTTGACACTTTTCAAAACTACTTGTATTCTCAGGAATTCAGTGAAAACAGGAAACCAACAACGTTTTGAGGATGGGACGATAAATCGTCAAATAGTTCATTTTGTTTCATAATGTAATTGATTCGAATCATGTAAACATATACATTGGTGTAACTTTTTTAGTTATATTTATGATGGTTGTATTTACTTTGAGCACTATTATACTCATTGTTGTGATACTCTACATGAAGTCCTCCACCCTCGAACATTTCCGCCATCCTTGGTTTGGGGGTGTGACAGATTGGTATCAGAGCATTGTTTATAGTGAACTCAGTATATCGAACCACATAAGATATACAAACTATAAATGCATTGGGACTAGAGTCTCTGATTTTACGTTTTCAAAACAACTATACTTTTAGAAATAAGTAGTTTCTTATTAAAAGTATACGCGCATGCATACATACTAGGGTCACGTCGTTCTAGAACAAAACAAAAGTAATGATTGTTGGATATCACAGGTAAGCTCGGGGATGTATGGTCAGTCTTGGGATTGGCATAGCCTGATCAACTATGCTCGTCCGAGGAGTGATTAGCACATGCCCAAGAATGGTTGTGATATGGCAACAAGTCTAAAAAAAAACTTACCAACACTACCACAATGAAATACCATAGGGGTATTTGGTGTTATTATAATTACTTATCTGAGAACTAAATAGATTTTTATCAATAGGTCAATAATTGCTTAGTGGATACATTACAATTATATGTATCCAGGACGTCATAGACTTAGAATCTGTGAATCTTTGCTTTACTTCCTGTTCTCGTTGGATTGGGGATTTAAAGTTAGGATCGCTTATTCGAAGGTCTATCCTGTTCCAAATACATATGACTAGTATGCACTAAACAATGTATTGAAGTACCTGATAAAGATCATCTTATAATTATCTAATTAGTACATCTACTTAGTTACTTCTTATATCCCCATTTCTCGCGAAGATATCATGGCTGGATTTCATCCCCACGACGACCCGTACTACCCTAACCACAACAATACTGAATGGCTCGGAGAGGAGCCAGTGAATGATCACCCAATCCCTGTGGATGGTCACCAAGCTGAAGGCCTTGCTGACGATTCCGACTCCGAACCTGAAATGGTGAACCTATCCTCGATGACCCGTGTTCCCAATCCCAATCCTCGACCGGCTTTCCAAGGCCCAATGCCTCCTTGGGTAGAGTGCTTGGAAATCTGGAGCGAAGAGCAAGACCAACCTATGACGTTCGACGGGGATCGAAGCTTCTACAACATAAACGAAGGAACCCCAGCAGATAGAATTTTTCCAATCCTGGTCCGTAGAGTTGCCCGAGACGAGATTCAGGGCAGAACAACTCTCCATAGTATCGCAGAGGTTGATGCAAATGCAAGAATACATACAATCCGCACCAATCGCCTTGAGCACTCGTGAAAAGTCTGAGGAAGACTATGAAACCCTGCTGCAAGCACTGGCTGAATCACGAACCGATGTCATAAAACTTCGAGTACGCCAGAGGGTGTACGAAAGGCACATGCTTGATATGGAGCGGCAGCTAGCTGAACTGAGAGATGACAAGAAAAATGACTGCCGCCAGTAGTAGATGCCTTGCTTCATTTCATGATAAAAAGGAATCGTTTTCCCTATCTATGCCCTATGTGGTATTCCCTATGAGACTATCTTGTACTGTAGGTACCTTTAGTGAGGCCTTTAGGCGGCCAAGACACTCCTGCTTCGATATGATATAAGACCCCCTACAAGGTCAATTTTCCCTAATTTGTTACATCTTAAACATCAATGACGTATCAATCAACCAAATTCTGTGTCACCTTTTTGTTCAAACACTCCCATCATGCTGCGATAGGAGCCTGCGTACAACCCACTCTATTCAAGTTGTAAGACTAGAGTAATCTAGCTCCGGAATCGTTCCTGATCTTCTCTCCAAGGTTGGATCATATCATTCACCAACCAATGGAACCCGGTTTTAAACAACCAACATCAAAAGATCACTACCTAAACTTACTTCTACTCTGTATTAGGACTGCATCATAGGGATGCAGATCAAATCTTCGAGAACATGCTCCAATTGGTCATAATAAGGACCTAGCCTGGGTCAGCTATAAGGCACCACTTGGATGCAGAACTACTAAAAATTCATGGGTTTACCATATAAAGACTCCCGTTATGAATTGTTTTCGGAACGCCCTTAACGACCAAATTACGTTACAAATCGATACAAGATACAACTTAGTTAGAAACTCACAACGTATAGCCATTCTAAAAACTCATTATCATCTCACCCTTAATCATTTTGTTGAGAAGTTCCTTCATCATAGACTTAGCGGTGCGATCATACCAGCACTAATGCACTGGGTCCCATCAAAACTCCTCAGCCAAGCGTGTTTGGACACACATGATTATAAGAAGAGTAAAGCTTAACGCCCGTATGAAACCTACCCCTACCCACTGCTGTAACCCTATTTCAAGAATGTTAGCGGAAACACTAGGAGTAGTACAGTAATGTGCAAAAATTTATATACGTTAATATGAATTGTAAGGATGCACTTAAGATAACCATTTCCACTAACGAAGATGTTCTTCATCGTGAAACAGAACTATGTCTTCACCAAGAAGGAACCAACCAACTAGCAAGGTGCCAACTCTGCAGATAGACGCTGCTACTTTTCAGGCTGCAGTCACGGCAGCCGTGGCAGCCGTCATGGCACAGTTCAATGCTAACAACGCCAGCAGAAATGGAAGCGGTGCTGACAATGCAGATAATGGTAATATTCAGGAACACCAGCGGGTGTCCGCCAGCAAAAATACCTCAGGTGTCAAACCTACGAACAAGAAGAGAAAGTTTTGGAACATGAAAGAGCGCCACCAATCTCAAAAATCCATTAAAAGACAACAACCTATGGCCACCCCCACCATCGCAACAGCAGTCACGATACATGCCCCGATACTAGCCACAGGATCTACCACCCAAACGTCGGCCAGACCATATGAGGGATCTCTCCCGAAGTGTGTCAAGTGCAGTTTCCATCACACTGGAGCTTGCCGAATCTTAAAATGTGATAACTGCAACAGGAAAGGACATACCACCCGTGTCTGTAAGGTCCCGACCCAGTATCTCCCTTCAATCACCAGCACCAGGGCGGACCCAGTATGCTACTCATGCGGTGAAATGGGACACTTCAAGAGAGAGTGTCCAACCAAGAAGAATGACGGAGGAGCCGGAGGAATGTAACAAACGAACCGGCAGGATCAATAGGAAACCATATTAGGACTTTTGTAATGTTTCCAACGTCAAAAAAAAAAAAAAAAAAAAAACGTTTAAGTACTATATGTTTGTAATGAAATTGTTATGCTTGCTAAAGTCACCGTCTTTCTAAAAGTAGTTAAAATACTCTCTCGTTTAAATCGAACCAAATACATTCATATATGATCTAAAGATCATTGCCTCTAAGATGTGATGACTTTGTACATACATCGGGGTTTATTATAATCAAAATACTGAAGTCATGAAACAAATAATTTCATCCCGACTCCTAAGCCGTGTCTAATAGTAAGAGTTGAGTGGGGCCACCCACTCGACGATTCCCCAAACATCAGATCACATACGACGTTCATATACCATTCGATCATAGAGAGACCTGTCAGGGGTCATGATGTCAAATATCATTACTAATTCTCGAAACACACCTGCCGCCAGTGCTAGGCACTGTGGTATAAATCATCTACGATAACGATAACATCAAACAAATTTTATCACCCTAAAAAGAAACACAAGATACTTTATCACTCCAGTAATCTCTTCGTGCGAATACAGCTTAGCTAGTTTTATCTAAAAAGATATTGCTGTCGTCATCCAATCTTCATTGATATAGCCCTCATCTTCCCAATTTAACATCTACAAAAAGACCTTTCACCTAACCCCTCCGAACATCGAAACCTTTGTCTCTCAGAAACATCCAGCTCGAACCTACGGATTATCTTTTACTATGGAACCCCAAAACACGCATCAGAGGAGTGTTATACTTCCGAAACCTTATCACAAGTGCTTACAGGAGACCCTTGGGAATGTCACGCATGTAGCAGACAAGGTCCAAGCACAGAAGCTTGGGAAAGACATGGTACGAGTTCTGCCATGAACTTCGAGCCAAGGTAACCCAGGAGGGCGAGTAAATGTCCTACCATCTAAGAAGGCCTAATCGTGTAAACCAAACCCTCATGCTACCTACCGAGCTACAAGAACTCTTGGGTCAAACCTGTCGAACTACTCAACAATAAAATTGAAGAACCAAGCTTTTCACCCTGGAAAGCTCTGTTCTTATTCTTCAAATAGAAAGGCAAATTGCTCATAGTTCCATTAACTTCAGAGGCCCTGACAATATCTCCAGTAGAAACCTTCACTATCTGCCGCACTTAAAGGAATAGGCCGACCAACCACAAGGAACGAGGTACCCTTTAGGAATCAGATCTGAGATCTGAATATCACCAGTCGCGAGTATTGGATAAGGATGTCCGAGGACAACCCTCCAAATTCGATGCGGACGCTGCAAGTCTGTAGTGATACCCCTCGGATAGGACCAACCCGTTCGCAGTATTCATAGAATGTGCCATTCTTACTAGGATCAGTTCATCGTTATCGTTGTAAGTGACTTACTTATCTACCCTCGTAGTAAGAAGGATTACTAAGTTATCTGTTATGATTTCCTCACTTATACATTCCCTAGTTATATATAACGAAATCCTGGTACCTAGTTATATATAACGAAATCCTGGTAGATAATAGCATGTGAGAATTCTGACTTAGTTTCTTTTCCTTGTTGGGATGTGAAACTGAAGTAGAATCACACATTTTACTATCCGCCCAGTATTGGTTATATCATAATGTGTATGAGTTAAGATTTTGTGTACAATAACTCATCTCTTAGTCAGAATCAAATTAATGTAGAGTTGACCTTAGTCATTTCCAACTCATTGCCTAAATTCGAATTTCGGGACGAAATTCCCTCTAACGGGGGGATGATGTGACAACCGTCAATTTTCGGTCAAGTCAAAGTCAACTAAAGTCAACAAGTCAAACCAGTCAACTCAATTTGCCGTGAGTACTAAAGTTTACGTTATGTAACTTCTAAACAACTCTCTATTCTAATGAGAGATCATAAATCGAAAAGTGCGTTCACCTAGATCTCCTTAACCCAAAACGGTGGCGTGGAAAGCCAAACCTATACAACAATGTTACATACTCATCGGGAGTATGCAAGATCCCTAATCAAGGCTTAACGGGGTTTAAGGACCTTGCAGTGCGTAGCTGGACACTCAAAAAGGTCACCAGTGAAACCTCTCCCACATATCTTTAAGTATGTGAAACCTCTCCCACATATCTCTAAGTATGTGAAACCTCTCCCACATATCTCTAAGAATGTGAAACCTCTCCCACATATCTCTAAGTATGTGAAACCTCTCCCACATATCTCTAAGTATGTGAAACCTCTCCCACATATCTCTAAGTATGTGAAACCTCTCCCACATATCTCTAAGTATGTGAAACCTCTCCCACATATCTCTAAGTATGTGAAACCTCTCCCACATATCTCTAAGTATGTGAAACCTCTCCCACATATCTCTAAGTATGTGAAACCTCTCCCACATATCTTTAAGTATGTGAAACCTCTCCCACATATCTCTAAGTATGTGAAACCTCTCCCACATATCTCTAAGTATGTGAAACCTCTCCCACATATCTCTAAGTATGTGAAACCTCTCCCACATATCTCTAAGTATGTGAAACCTCTCCCACATATCTCTAAGTATGTGAAACCTCTCCCACATATCTCTAAGTATGTGAAACCTCTCCCACATATCTCTAAGTATGTGAAACCTCTCCCACATATCTCTAAGTATGTGAAACCTCTCCCACATATCTCTAAGTATGTGAAACCTCTCCCACATATCTCTAAGTATGTGAAACCTCTCCCACATATCTCTAAGTATGTGAAACCTCTCCCACATATCTCTAAGTATGTGAAACCTCCCCCACATATCTCTAAGTATGTGAAACCTCTCCCACATATCTCTAAGTATGTGAAACCTCTCCCAAATCTCTCTAAGCATGTCAAATCTCTCCCAAATCTCCCTAAGTATGTGAAATCTCTCCCAAATATCTCTTTGTATGAGAAATCTCTCCAAGTATGTCAAATCTCTCCCAAATCTCTCTAAGAATGTCAAATCTCTCCCAAATCTCTCTAAGTATGTGAAATCTCTCCCAAATCTCTCTCTGAATGAGAAATCTCTCCAAGAATGTCAAATCTCTCCCAAATCTCTCTAAGTATGTGAAATCTCCCCAAATATCTCTTTGTATGTGAAATCTCTCCAAGTAAGTCAAATCTCTCCCAAATCTCTCTGAGAACGAGGAATCTCTCTCAAATCTCTCTCGAAATCTCTCCCAACTTTCTATAATCACTCGGGGCATCCCGACCCTCGAATTTGGCGAAAATAGCCCAAAAACGGAAGTCTACGCGAAAAACGGACCTTAGGAACCGAAACTCCTCTTAGGAACCGAAACCCCTCTTAGGAACCGAACCCTCCGAACCGAAAGTACTATTCATCAACCGAACCGAGAGTACTGTTCATCAACCGAACCGAGAGTACTGTTCATCAACCGAACCGAGAGTACTGTTCATCCGAGCCGAACCGCGCATAGAAGGAAGGTCCGAACCGAGCCTCGCATAGAAGGAAGGTCCGAACCGAAGTTACTGTTCATTACTGTTCACTACAGTCCGTTCGGTTCTGCCATTCTCGCTTCTTAACTCCGAACCGAAGCTTCCCTGCTGACCCTTCGGACCAGACCCTCGCCTTCGCTCCTTCTTCACTTCTCGCGCCTTTCGCTTCCGACTCCAACCTCAGCGTGGACCGAGCCTCGGCCTAGGGACCGAACCTCGGCCTAGGACCGAGAGGTCTCGCTGGGAAGCATTTTTCTCCCGGTTTTCAACCAAATTTGCGTTTTAAGCCCGTTTTTAATTATTTTAACGCGGGATTTTCACCCAAAATCATATTTTAACATAATAAACACTAAATATTCACAATTTAATCATAAATTCATAAAAATCTCTATTTAAATAATAAAAGCAAGTGGGTAAAAGTACAAATAGGTGGAGTGTTGACTTTGCTTTACTTTATGACACAAGCAACCACTCCCACACCCACTCCATGATCAATCCACACTCCTCTCCCCCATACCTTGTACTTTTTACCTCCCTCACAAGCCATCTCCATGCTTTGAGAGCTGGATATTCATCCTCTCTCCTCATTTTTCTCTCATTTATTCTCATTTCACTAGAAGATCAAACTCCTTTCTCTCTCTCTTTCTCTCTCTAGAAATCCGAGATTCAAGGGCTGATCTTGAGAGTTTCCTCCACCTTTGGTAAGCATAATCCATTTCCTTTAAGATTATCTCGATTATTTAACTCAAATCATGAGTATCTTACACAAACTCCATTAAATTTGTGTTAGAGCTTCGAATCTTCAAGCGATTCTTCAAGTGTTCTTGGGTTGAACACTTCTTTTCTTCAACACTTATCTACTGAAATCACACAAGGTGAGTTCATACCCCTACATTTTCATGTTTTCATAAGTTTTTAGGGGGGGAATACAAGTTAAAACACCAAGAACATAACTAAAATTTTCTAACAGCTTTCATCAGAAAAGTTAGACTCCATTCACGGACTGTTTTGGACACCTTAAACATTTTAGTTTTCAAAACTGTTTTAGGTGCATGTAGTTCCACTTCTTAGCTTTAAAATGACTACTTGCACATCTCCATACGATTTTTCTACAATTTATGGTGATTTTTACAAAACTGCCTATCATTTCAAACACCAATCCGGACCAGTCTGTGATTATGGACTTTTTCACCTAAGTTACAGGTCATTAAAAATCATGATAAAAATTATGAGTAAACTAGACACATTTTGGGAACTCCCAGAATTTACGGATTCAGTTTTCGACTTCGTATGATTTTTCTATGAATTTTCAAAAACAGTGTAGAAAGGCTGAAAATTTGTTAACAGCTTGTAATTTTTACAACACTTTGTATAATGTTGAGCAAAGTGGATAATTTCAAGTTCTAAGTATTGAATGTGATATGTTGTAAATTTTATCATCATAAACTGAAAATAAGTCATTCATGATAAGATTATTCATTCATTTAGAACACGTATATATATATATATATATATATAAACTATAATAAGCATAGTTTAATGGATTTTATAATCCTAACACTTTTTCATAAAAGAGTTCTTATATATTACAAACGTTTTGGATAAAACTATAATAGGTATAGTTTTAAATACATCACATAACACACACGTACGAAAAGGGTACATTCATACAGAAAGGTTTTACACTCCCGCATACAACTTGTAAACTTGTTAACCTAGATTGTGAGACATTCTCTTTCCGTACGTCCGAGTGCGGAATATAAAATCCTGTACGTTATAATCAGAGTCTCCTGGAGGGAGAACGTGATAGTTATATATAGATCTATATTGGGTTTGACACCCCACACCTTGCTGCTAGCTACAGTTGGACCTGCAGGTCTACGGGTGATAATTGTCATTTCAGTTATTCGACGCCTGAGAAACGTCGTGGCGGGTTCATTAGTCTTAAGTATGATTATAGCGGCTCACATAAGGATATAACAATACATAAAGTTTACGGGATTTTTATAAAACTTTAATGGGTTTTATGTCGATTTTAAAATCACTTTTATCTCAATAAGTACCGATATTACTGTCTACATTCAGTTTTTGGTATTTATGACTACATATCATTTTGAAACCACATTTATAACTTTAAGTATAGACGATACTTGTTATTTTCTCGGTCCTGAGACTTAGGACTACATATACATTAAGTATTAACAAACATAAGAATTTGCGGGAACATCATTTAATTCAAGTGCGTTTATGTAAATTTAAGCACATTTTATTTTCCTTTAATAAGAAAGGTTACTTATACATTTTGGTCGTCGGTTATGAGACTACATTACATAAACTTTATAAAGAAAATATCGGATTTTCTGAATACATATCATATCATTTTTACAAGGAAACCGGTCTATTTCTCCAATACAATCTCTTATGAACTCACCAACCTTTGTGTTGACACTTTTCAAAACTACTTGTATTCTCAGGAATTTAGTGAAAACAGGAAACCAACAACGTTTTGAGGATGGGACGATAAATCGTCAAATAGTTCATTTTGTTTCATAATGTAATTGATTCGAATCATGTAAACATATACATTGGTGTAACTTTTTTAGTTATATTTATGATGGTTGTATTTACTTTGAGCACTATTATACTCATTGTTGTGATACTCTACATGAAGTCCTCCACCCTCGAACGTTTCCGCCATCCTTGGTTTGGGGGTGTGACAATGTCGGTCTTCTTATTGAAGATCCATTTGCACCCGACCGTCTAACGACCCGGTACATTGTCAACCATGTTCCAAACTTGATTTTCAGACATGGACTGAATCTCACTGTCCATAGCCTCTTTCCATTTAGCAGACTCAGGGCCTACCATGGCCTCCCTATAGCTGTTAGGTTAATCCAAATTTACCAGTGATCTATCACTGATAAATTTATCACCTTCCGTAGTAATATGGAAACCATAGTAATGCTCAGGTGCATTCCTAACTCTCGTGGAACGCCTCATAGGTACTGACTCGTCAGTTGGATCAACAGGAGTTTCCTCCTCGGGTTGATTGCTAGGGTTTGAGGTTCCTTCACCACTTGACTCTGGAATTTCTTCAAGACCAATTTGCCTCCCACTGTTTCCATGGCTTATGAAGTCCCTCTCGCGAAAGACACCACTCCTTGCTACAAAGACCATATTAGCATTGGGTATGTAGAAGAGGTAACCAAAGGATTTCGGTGGGCAGCCGATGAAAATACACCTCTCACTTCGAGGTTCGAGCTTATTGTGAGTCTCGCACCTCACGAACGCCTCGCAACCACAAATCTTGATGTGGTCCAGAATGGGAACTTTACCAGTCCACATCTTGTGAGGTATGTCACACCCCAAAACCAAGAACGGCAGAAATGTTCTGGAGCGGAGGACGTCATGTACAGTATCATAACAATGCAAAGTAGTAAATAAGCAACAACATCATCCATTACATTAATAGTATAATTTCATACAAGTGTGTTATTTAATAGTAATAAGACACCAAAAATGAATAATCAAAATAAAAGACGAGTCTTGAAGATGCTCCGTCTTCTCAAAACTTGATCATTGGTACCTGTCTACTGCTAACCTGAGAATACAAGTTACTTTGAAAGCGTAGATAAGCATTTAAGTTGGTGAGTTCATAAGTATTTAGTGTCAATGTTTGTATATGTTTGATGAAAATGTTTGTAGTTGATCAATATAAATGTTTATATATGTTTGAAAACTCCTAGAAAATCCTATATTTTCTACTAGTGTAAAAAGTAGTCTTCTACCAAAATATAGTTTTATATTACCGTTTATATGAGAAGTACACAATTTGAATATAATGGGAAAATGTATATGTGTACTACAATATTATTTGTATTAATCACTGAAGTAATAACTACCTTAAAACCAATGGTTTAATTAAAGCAAAATGTGATATGATTGTTACCATACTAATCTTACTATAACATGACGATGAAATACGTCAGAAGAAAGGACATTTGGCACCCGTAGATTGGCAAATCCCACTGTAGCGAACAGCAAAGGTGTGGGATAGTCAATCCAATACAGATCTATATGCAAACTCACGCTCTCCGTCCAGGAGATTCTGGTTACAAAATGTAACATAACGAAATGGTCGATGTGTCATGAAGTAGTATCTCACATTATGTTATCTCTGAATCTTGTTATAGTATACTTGTTATAGTAATAGTATTCTCTGTATAGTATCCTTTGTCTAGTATTCTCTGTTATAGTATGCTCTGTCAAGTATTCTCTGTTATAGTATTTGTATATGATAGTATTCACCTAAACTATACCTATTATAGTTTACTAGTAAGTTATATATATATATATATATATATATATATATATATATATATATATATATGATTAGATAAATGTATACCCTTGCTACCCAAAGGTACTGAACTGATTGAATAGAACGTTTATCTCTACATATGTATACGTAATATATATCTAATAGTTTGATGACCTTTGGACAACTGGCCGGTACATTAAGTCCACATCCAAACAAGGAAAAGGAAATAAAGCGAGCTAGCAGTCCTGAGTCCTTTAAACATTATGTATATAACTATACATATATATATACATGCTTTTGACAGTATATATAAGTTAAAAAGAGGTTTTTTAATATATTTAAAGATTTTTGAACAATAAATAATTAATGACTTGATGTCAGTTTATAAAACGATTTAAAAGTAGTTTGTTTTGAAACACGGTTTGAAGCATATGAAATCCTTGTTTGAAACACAGTTATAAATCACATGTGATTGATTATATAACTTGCATGTTTTCTACTTGTATCCCCCCTCCATAAAATCATTTAAAATCATTTAAAAGATAAGTTTAAAGGGTATGAACTCACCTGAAGTGAGTGATGCGAATGTAAGATCGGTAAAGGATGCTAAGTGTCAAGTGAGGACTTGAGCACACACGGATCCTATTTAACATATATTGACACATACATGCTTACAATTAGTGTTTATAACAACTAATTATGTAATGGAATAACCTTAGGGACTAGGAAACACTTGTAGTGAAGTGTTAAACCACATAGGGTTGCACATAAGGGGTGAAGGGCCTCTAATTGGAGTTTATGGCCCATATGGTTATAACCACATGAGTTTACAACCAAGGGGTAATTTCCCCATGATTTTTCGGCCGTAAACTCATGTTATTAAGTACCAAGTTGTGTTATAAGGTCTTATAAGTTAATATGAAGTGTTCTATGATAGATTCTAAGCCTTAAGAAGGAATGGTGGCACCATTGCACCACTAACTAGAGTTTACGGCCTAAGGACCATTTATCCATGAGTTTACCATCATAAAATCATCGTATCTTGTACCAAATAAAAGTTTAAGGTCCCTAGATTATGATGGAAGTGTTCTAGACTTGATCCCAATGCTTTGGAAGGGATTAGGGCTCATTTGGACCCTTAATTACGGTTTACGGCCCAAGGAGGTTCCTTGGCCATAAACACCATTTTGATCTTGAATTCATGATGTTTTCTAGTTGTAAACTAGGTTGTTTATGTATATAACAAGCTAAGACAAGAGTACTTACAATATAGAAGCTTGTAAGGGTGCTTAAGGCTCAAGAACACTAGTGTGTGTTCTTAATGTTCTTGGTGAAATGAAGAACACTTGAAGTTCTATCAAATGAAGAGATTTCATGGATGAAATCTTGTATAAACACTAGATATTGAACTATATCAACTAATCACAGAAGGAAACACTTACCAAGTTGAAGATCTAGTGAAGAACTTGGATGATACTTGAGAGAAAATGGGTTCTAGGCTTGAAAATGGGAAAATGACATAAAATGACTAAGTATCATATTTATACCTTAGATTTTACGGCCGTAAACTCCAAACTCTAGGAGTTTTGAGACTTAAGTGTTGTGCAATTAACTCTAGAGTATACTTCCTATGATTACCTCTGATGTATTTAAGATCAAAACACCCAAACTGACTCCAAAACTGCTAAAAATTAGCCACAGTAGGTTTGACTTTGATTGAATGCAGGGTTTGTTATAAGATAGAAATTTCGGGTTGTCACAAGGTATTTTGGCAACCTTCTTTGTTGGTAATAGAGTAAGGATATAGGCGGCAGTCTCTGAGGCATACCCCCAAAATGAGATTGGTAGTGAAACTCGACTCATCATGGAACGAACCATGTCTAACAAGGTTTGATTACGCCTCTCAACTACACCATTCAAATGTGGTGTTCTGGGAGGTGTCAATTGTGAGACAATCCCACATTCCTTAATATTGTCAAGGAACACTGTACGAAGATACTCACCACCTCGATCGGATCGAAGCATCTTAATGTTCCTGCCCAGCTGATTCTCCACTTCCTGTTTAAACTCCTTGAACTTTTCAAAGGTTTCTGACTTATGCTTGATTAAGTAGACATATCCATATCTACCATAATCATCAGTAAAAGTCACATAGAAGCGGTTGGCATCCCTTGTGGCGGTTCTGAAGGGTCCACACACATCAGTATGTAAAAGATCCAAGAAACCCTCACCCCTAGCACAAGTACCAGTGAATGGTGACTTTGTCATTTTCCCAAGAAAACAAGATTCACAACTATCATCTGACTTTAGGTCAAACGACTCCAAGATTCCATCCTTTTGGAGTTGGCCTATGCGTTTCTTGCTTACATGTCCAAGACGACAATGCCATAATGATGCTTTATCCAAGTTAGTGGAAGAATCAATACACAACACATTATTTCCCAGGTTATCAACAACAGACACAGTTTCATAGTTTCATACACACCATCACAAGGTAATGCTTTAAAATAAAGAACATTATTAAAGAAAGCATTAATACCACCACATTCATTATCAAACGAAAAGGTAAACCCTTGTTTTTACAAACTATGAAAGGAAATAATATTTCTTGCCATTTTAGACGAGTAACAAAATTTATTTAAATCTAATGTTAACCCACTACTTAGCAACAAAGAGTAAACTCCAATCTTGGTGACAGGTGAGGCTTTCATATTCCCCTTGATCAAGTTTATCTTCCCATGCTCCACATTCCCACTTCTTCTTAGTCCCTGCAAATCAGAACATATGTGAGTACCACAACCTATATCAAGGACCCAAGAATTAGAATAGGGTGAGTTATTAGACAATATAGTGTAAATACCTACATGGTTGGGTTTCACATTCCCATCCTTAACGTCTTGCAGGTACTTTGGGCAATTTTTCTTCAAGTGCGACTTTTCATGGTAATAGAAGCATTAAGCCTCTTTAGGGTTGGCGGAAGGAGTGACAGAACCTCTCTTGGTTCCACTTGAAGAAGAGCCATAAAGGGAGTTTTCCTTGGTACTCTTCGAAAGGCTCTTCCTCTTCTTTACTTTGCCTTGCCCGATTGCCAAGACAGGGGTTGTGGTAGGAGTAGGAGTAGTAACAACCGACTTACCTTTAAGACCACTTTCCGCGGTCTTCAAAAGTCCTTGAAGTTTGTTGAGTGTAACTTCTTCTTTTTTTATGTGATATGTCATCCGAAATTGATCATAACACGAAGGTAAGGAGTGCAAAATGATGTCAATTTCCAACTCCTCGGGGAAGTTCACATTCAGTTTCAGTAAACAGTCCACATACCTTTTCATTTTCTGCATGTGGCCCGTGATGGGTTCACCATCCTTCATCCAGGTTGTTATCATGGCGGAGATGATTTCATACCGCTCTTGACGAACACTCTGATGGTAGAGGTCCATCAAGTCCTGGTGCATCTCAAAAGGGTAATAGTGCTCATAGGACTTTTGGAGCTCGGCTGTCATCGTGGCCAACATGATACATGCCACTTTGGTGGCATCTCTCTCATGAGTCTGGTATTCAGTGATCTCCTCAGGAGTAGCAGAAGACTCATCAAGTTCCTTAAGCTCCTTGAAGAGGACATATTCCTTATCCTCATACCGAGTGACGATCCTGATGTTCTTGATCCAATCCATCAAGTTGGATCCATCGAAGATGACTCTCCCACAAAGGTTCATGAGAGAGAAGGAGACGGTAGGGTTTGAGCCAGAAGCAGCATTGTTGGAAGACATCTGAAAAAGAAAGACAAGTTTAGATTAAATATAAAGATAGTCCTTAATAAGACACCCAAAATGTAATATTATGGCTAGGACCCAACACAATATTTTATAACTTAGAAGAGGGATGCCGTAATCCAAGCTATAAAATATTTGAAGGTAGGTGAATGACGATTCACCAATTTCCACCATGAAAAACGAAATATATTATTAGGTTTTAATTGGTTTTGAAACTCCTAGATTCTTTGAGATTCATTGAACTTTTCAATGGAATGTTTCAATCTCGAGTGTTCCCTTCAAGTTTTATGACTGGGATGCCGAGGATCACAGAACAAGGTGTGAATTAACCATGCAAATTACTTGGTATTCTTAATGTTTATCACCTAATCGATGTGTCGATTAACCACACGCGCTCCCCTATCTATGATAAACCTTAAGCCACCCTTTTCCTACCTTGTTAAGTCCAGGTTAGTGTGTCGGTTAACCACACACGCTCTACTAACGACTTAAGCAAAGTGTAAAGTGTAATTTCATGGGTTAGCACCATATTCACATTTTCCTAAAGTAACTAAGATTGGGAATTTATAAAAAACATTTAGTTACTTTACAATCATCATACTTTTGATGAGGATTAAATTCATTTTCCTACCCGTTCGGCTAACGACCCTCCATCAGTCAAGGAAGCGGTGGACGAGAGTGCACAGCCACTAAGCTGCCATTTTATAGGCAACAACCTTATACCGACAAACTTTGTGAATGAGGCCTACTAACGGTAAAACGACTTGTTCTTATATATATATATATATATATATATATATATATATATATATATATATATATTATTAACTTATATTATTATAAAGTATGAGGGTTGAATTTTATCTTTTAAAATTCAAGGGGTTGGAACTAAAGTTTACTAAAATTTGTGAGACTTTACATGTTCCAAAACTTGAGGGCAAGATTTATAACTTTCAAAACTTTTCAACTTCATAACTTATGAGTTAATGATTTATTAAAAAGATGACTCTTCATTTTCATGTAACTTATGTGTTTCTTTAATGGACTTTAAAAGAGTGACTTTTGGTAATCCATAACTTGATGACAAATTATGGATTCCATTAAAACACATCAAGATCAAGAATTAAACTAACAAACTATTTGCAAATAATTCCTATGATCTTCTAAACTCATAAGTGTATGAACACCCATATCAACAATTTCAAAAATCATAACTAAACCATACAAAACTTGAAATTTTGATAATAGCCATTGTAAATGGATTAGCATAACCATTACACCATCTCAAACAAGATTTATAAGACCAAAACAGTTTAGGGTAATGGTTCTAGTCCATTTCCAACAGTAAAAGTCGAAAATCTGCATTCAGGGCCTCCTACTCGTCGAGTGCATGAACCTACTCGACGAGTAAGATGATTTTACACATGGAATTGTCGAGTCCCCCCATGGAATCGGTGAGTTCACTCAGCAGAACATAGTTTTATCGATTTTCGTAACAAGTTTGCATCAAGTATCAAGAAAAGAAGACTAGGCTCTGATACCACTGAAGGGTTTTGAGCATTCTAACACTCCTATGGTGTACATGCAACCCTAGAAACCTTCGATCTATATTTTCTCTATGATACATGCAAAGAATAAATTTCCAAGGTTTACATCCTAACTAGCATGTTATGGGGTACTTGAATCATAAAACACTAGTAGAATTACATACCTTTTAGTTGTGTTTGATTGCTTGGAGTTTGAGATCCTATCACCAATAATGCGAATGCCTCAAACGGAAGTCACAAATCACCATAAATTTTGGAAACTTGAGAGAATGGTAACACACTTCTAGAAATCAGCCATACCTTAGTTCTCATACACACTGGTGCCATTTCAAGTTTGAAGGACCCCTTTATATAGTGTGGTGGATTAGGGTTACATTCATGTAAACCCTAATACTCATGACCTTTCATTTCCATGAGATCCATGGGTTAAAGCTCCATGGACTATCCATGGACTTTCCATTCAATCCTAGCCTATTCTAAATAAGCAATAGCCCGCACTATATAAATTCAAGAGTCCATATTTAATTAGTCACCTTTTTTATCACCAAATTAATTCTAAATTAATTCTAGATCAATACTAATTAAATAATATGATTTCATATTAATATATTAGAACTTATAATATATTAATAAATCATAAACATACTATTCTCAAAGATTATCCATAAATTGTTCGGGTGAAGAGCAACCAAAATGGACCATGTCGGGTCGGGTCAAGTACATCTTAAATATAGTTATGGACTTATACACCTTATCCAAGAGCCTCGACACTTGATTTTGAACTTGAAGCCGATCTTCGAAATGACTTTGATCTAACTGATCTTGGTTTCACTGGAGCATCTCTTGAATTGGACTTCTTGGCCGGAATTCCCTTCTTGACATTGGGATTTTGATTCTTGGCCTTCTGTGCATTCCAGTTACAATTGTTTGAACGTGGCCTCGAAGGGTTTCTTTTAGAAAATCTTCCTATTGGCGCGTTCTGTCACCCATGTGCGTAGTAGAGAACGTATGCACGATTCGGACAATTTTTAGCAATGTGTCCAGGTGTTCCACAGTGAAAACATGTATGTTTCTTCACGTAGGAGTTGTTTCTGCTTGCCCCTGGTGGCGAACCATTTCCTTGTCTCTGATTGTTCCCACAAGCACACTTGCAGGAAGCACTTTGTTTCACTTGTTTTGGTGGCCTGTATTTACCAACAACAGGTTTGTTAGAGGTGACTAAATTAGAAGCAACGGATTCAGAGTTCAATGAGCTATTTGTTTGACAATCAACAGTATAAACAGAATTGGAATTAATTTTGTTCTCATTGTCCTCATCTTCCGCTACTTTACCTGCACAGGAAGTAGAATCATTAGTATCTTTCATCTCAACTCCCTCAGTTGGCCCTGATTATTCAGTCTTGACTGAAGCTGGTGCACGAGTTTGGCCATACTGAGCAGGCATTTCTTCCTCGTTGGTCTCAAGGGGTGGGTTATAGTTTTCATTAAAGGGAGGTGAAACACTATTATACCCCAGACCCTTATTTTGATTATCTTTAAATTTTAGTTGTTTTTCTATCATAGAAGCAACTACCTCACTTGACACATCAAATTTCTTAAACGTGAATTCAGCATCATTATATTTAGTTTTCAATGCATGAAGTTCGGCAGTTAATTCAGCAAGTTGTCTCTTAACATAATTATAGTTTCACATTTGTTGCGGAATCCCAAAAGTCAACCTTAAAAGTCAAATTTAAAAAGTCAAACTTTAAAAGTCAAACCGAAAAGCTAAATTGAAAATTTTAATGTTAAACGAGAAAGTCAAAGTTTAAAGTCAAAGGTCAAAATTGAAAGTCAAAGTCAATTTTTAAGGTCAAAAGTCAATTTAGGAAGTAAAAAAATAAAAGTCAAAGTTTTGGGTAGAAAATGGAATTTTAAAATTCAAAAAATTGATTTTTGGGCTAAAATTGTCAAAATTCCGAAACTAGACTGAAAATACAATATTTGAATTAAATCGGGAAGGAAAATAACACGAGGCTTGCTAGATGGATTGGTAAGACAACGGGTTGATGATGTCAGAGACCAAGATTCGAATCCTTGCACGCCAAAAACATTTTTAATTTACTCGCTGCTGTCGAAGGACTCGCTGACTGAGAATGCGGCCCAAACACGTCTGCTGACCGCAAAAGGCGAGGACCAAAAGTGTGATGAACCGAAAACTTGCGAACCGAACACATGCGAGAACCAAACACGCGAAGCTGTTGACCGAACATGTGCTGGGTCGAGAACTTGCGAGACCTCAGACCGTAAACCCCCGTTATTGGCTGTAAACACTTCGGACCACACACACCGCAGACCGCGAACACGATTTCAGTTGTAAACACTTTGGAAACCCTAGCTGCTGACTGAAAACTCCGCCACCCCCTCGCTGGTTACGACCAAAAACAACGTTTTTTCACCTTTTTTGCTCCAAAACTCGATCAAAAACTCCTTTTTCGAAAAACACGAAGAATAAACCCCAAATATTTTATCAAAGACTATCCAAAAACACGAAATCCTTTTAGAAAAAGTGCAAAAAACTCCATATCTTGCCAATAAGATTGATACAATCCAAGCTCTGATACCAACTGTAATTCCCAAATTTTGCTGATGGTGCGGAATCCCAATAAATTGGATGATGAAAGATCAAAATGAGGAAGAAGGAGAAGAAGAAGAAGATGAACTTGATGAATCTTCAATGTGTATATGTCTAGAATGATGTTCCAACACAAGATTCACACACACATATACAAGTTCTCTCTCTTTCTCTCTCTAGAATATGCTCCACTCAACAAAGGCTTGATTTTATGGAGCAGGTGCAGTAAAGGATGAAAAAGTATTGTTGGATGAAATCCCATGGTTCACAGTAGAATAAGAATTCACATGGTTGATTTCTCTTTCTATGTCATCAAGATCACATGCTTTGATGATTGCCATTGTTTCCGCAAGACTGAGTAGGTTGAGATCCTTTGTCTTCTTGATGACTGAGATATTCATGTCCCATGACTTTGGGAGAGAGTTAAGCAGCTTCTTGTTGATTTCTGATCTTGGCACTCAAATTCCGGCAATACTCATCTCAGTGGTGAGAGTAATGAAACGATGTAGTTTAGTCTCCAAAGATTCTCCAAGAATATGATTGAACATGTTGAACTTCTGTCGGAGCATGTCCTGACGGCTTTGCTTCATATCCTCATTTCCTTCATAAACTTCAATTAAAGCTTCCCACAAAGCTTTGGCTGAGTCATACTCATAGAAACCTTGTGCAATTTCCGGAGATAATGTCATTCTCAATGTTGCAAGAGCCTTCTCTTGTTCCTCTATTTTCTCAAAATCCTCATCAGTATAATTTGCAAAGTACTTGTTAACAATGGTTCCATTTTCAAGAGCGATAGTAGTTCTGACTGGACCCCTCAGAATGCTACACCATATCTTGAAATCCTTCATCTTAATGTACTTTTCCATTCAGTATTTCCAATCCGGGAATTCTTCTGCTGACAAAAGACGTGGGATTCTAGTGGTGCTTCCCATGATGGAGTCGAATTCCTGATGAGCTGTCAAGTTTTATGATTCCATTTTTTCAATTTTCTGAATTTTTCTTAATTGACTGAAAATAAAATTTTGTAAGGAAAATGCAACCGAAAACAACAAAGGTTTACAGCTAAGAACAAGTTCACGGTCAGGAACGATTTACGACTGAAAAAGGTTCACGGTCGTACACAACTTTTTCAGTTGAGAACGGTTTACGGTTGAAGGCAATATACGGTCCAATGTAGTTCACGGTCGAAAACGAGTTGTTTGCAGTCAAAAATCGTTCACGGTCGAAAACATGTATGAGTTTATGGCCGAAAACGTGTTCACGACCATCAACTGATGAACAGTTGACGCCGAAAACACCCAGAAATGATGAAAACAACTGATTTTGAGCAGATCTTTAATCTCTTTAGCCTTCAAATCACGAACAATCGCAAAAACCCAACAACCAAGCTTGAAAAATGATGAAGATGAAGAGAAACTTCAACCACAAACTTAGTTTGAACTAATTTGACACCGGATTGGCTCTGATACCAATTGTAAGTCCACAAATCCGGATCCAACCAGTGATCAAACACAAGATCAAGCTAAGATCAATAAGCACAAGAAGGAGTAGAAGCAAGAGAGTTCCCAATGTACACATTTATAAATGGTCGTAAACGTAAGGTACATAGGAACACACACATACAAACAATTTATCATCATTACTATCTCTTTCACTCATTCCAGTAACTGATTCAGGTAGACAAGCTGCATTTGGGTTTAATTTTTGGTCATGATTACAAGGTTTTGGACTCTCTAGTAATGGACTTCGTGCCGAAGATGATGCCCGGAATAAGAATCTCTTTTTATTGAGTGCAATGTGTTCTGCCTTCTCACTGAAGTGACACCCAAGAATAGAGACTCCCAACTTTTTTTATTCAGAAACACGTATTTTAGAACTTTTGAATCCTTAGTTAAGTTAATTGTGTTTGAACTTTGACATCTCCTTGATGAACTCCTACAACCCTTTGAAACTTTTGTCCAAGTAAAGTCTGATTTGATTAAGCTAGTAAGTTCCAAAACTGTGCTAAGAAGACAACTTGAAGAGCTTTTTCCATTAATTGATGATCTTCCACCACAATTTTTGCAGGATAGTGTTCCACTACGCCTTTTCCTTGATGTATTAATAGAGGTTGAACCTCCAATACAGGTACACAAATGAATCATTAGATGTGGCGCCTCATTGTTTGCCTTTGAAGAGAGTGATGTCCGTAAAACTTTGAAAACCCAAGCTACTCGAACTCACAGCCTGATGAAAAAATCAAAACACAGATCGAATTATTCACATTAACCGATCCTTCGACAAACTCTGACGATCAAGTGGATCATCAACTTGATTGGGATTTTGCACCATCAAGTGGATTTGATTGATACATCAAGCAAAATTTAGGACTTACAGTTGGTATCAAAGCTTGGATTGTATCAATCTTTTTGGCAAGATCTGGAGCGTTTTTGCACTTTTTCTTGAAGGATTTTGTGTTTTTGGATAGCTTTTGACAAAATATTGGGGGTTTGAATTGCTTGACAACTTTGATCCCAAATATTTTTGTTTTCATTAAATTTGTTCATAGATTTCTCTATGCACAAATTAGGGGGGATTTAAAATTAAAAACAAACAAAAAAACAAAAATCAGAAAACCAAAAATCCAAAAATATTGTTATTTCTATTTTATTTTTATTTTTGCAAAAAAATCAAAAATCCAAAAAATATTTTTGTTTTTGGTTTATTTTTTCAGAAAATATGAAAAATCCAAAAATATTGTGTGCTAAGTTTGTTGTTTATTTTTGATTTTATCTCAAATTTCTTTGTCTTGAAAAGTGAATTCAGATGTAGATGAGACTCATGGAGACTTTATTGAGATTTTCTGAGCCAAAGCTTCATCCATGATTGACGAAGAATTCTCATTCAAAGGAACAAGAAATGAATATTATTCTTTCAACATTCAATCTTTCAACCCCCAGAAGCAAGGTGAAGTTGTACTTGAAGATTATGTAACAGATTGCATTGAAGCCTTCTCAATCAATTTGTTGCTATCTATGTACTTGTTGAAGTGATCCAGAAGATTCAATCTCTCTATTATTCTCTCTAAAGATCTCAAGCTGAAAGTGCAGATTTTCAAGAATCTTTTCCAGAAGCCTCCACACCCAATGTGCTTTCAATGCCAACTTTTGAAGAGAAGCCCAAATGTTCAAGATGAAGTCACTCACGTAAGATTCATTTATTCATGTTAAAGCTATGAAGAAATCGAAGATAAACACTGAAGCGAAGCTCACGGAGTGCAGACTAAGAAGAAATGCAGGCTACAATCCTAGGTGGAGTTTGTTAGGTCAAAAGAAAAGACAGCTACAAACCAAGGGGGAGATTGTTAGGTCAAAAATAAGGTTTATACTTTGCTTTTCTAAGCATTTATTATTTTTAGTCTTGGGCCGAAAATAATATTTAGTTTATTTGTAGCTTGGACCAAAAACCCATGGGTTTTCGGTCTAACATTGGATTTGGGCCTTGAGTTTGCAGTCCATATATATATATATATATATATATATATATATATATATATATATATATATATATATATATATATATATATATATATATATATATATGGACTGCAAACTCAAGGCCCAAACCCAATGCTAGACCGAATATACATACATATATATATACATATATATATATATATATATATATATAGAGAGAGAGAGAGAGAGAAAGAGAGAGAGATGTAAGGGTGAGGAGTCAAGGGGGCATTCATTTATAATCATATTGTAGAGAGAGAAAGTTAGAGAGAAGAAGTGTGTGTGTGTGTGTGTGTGAATCTTGTATTGGAGCATCAATCTTATTATTGAATACATCATACATTCATCATCATCATCTTCTTCTTCTTCTTCTCCTTTTGATCTTGCATCATCCTCTTGATTGGGATTACGCACCATCAAGTGGATCTGATTGATACATCAAGCAAAATTTGGGACTTATAGTTGGTATCAGAGCATGGATTATATCAATCAAATTGGAAAGATCTGGAGCGTTTTTGCACTTTTTCATGAAGGATTTTTCGTTTTGGATTGTTTTTTGAAAAATATTGGAGGTTTGTTCTTCATGTTTTTCATAAAAATGACTTTTTGATCGAGTTTTGGTGCTAGAAAGTTGAAAAACGTGAGTTCCGGTGGCCATTTTTGCACAAACAGCAAGCTTCTGTGAGGGGTGGCGGCATGTTTGGTTAGCAGCTAGGGTTTGCGTGGGATTTGTGGCCGAAATCTCATGTGCGATCCGAAGTTCATTTACAGCCGAAATCATTTTTCAGATGTGAGGTCTCGGACGTTTTCAGCCTCAGAAGTTTTTAGTTGCGCATGTATTTGGTTGTAGCACGTGTTCGGTATCGCAAACGTTCTCGAACAGTAGGGCTTCGTCCCAGCTCGAGTTTGGATTCAGCCTTCGCATTTGTGGCAAGCAGCAACTTTATAAAAATTTTGGGGTGGAGGAGGGTCGAACCCGGGTCTCTCCCACACTCCCCCACCGTCTTACCAATTTGTCTAGGTTGTTACTTGTTATATGCCTTCCCCGTTTAATTCAAGAAGCTGAGGCTTTAGGGAGGTGGATTTTTCTTGATGTACAATCAGATCCAATTGATGGTGCGGAATCCCAATCAATTGGATGATGCAAGATCAAAATAAAGAAGTAGGTGCTTAAATCTCTCCCAAAGTCATGGGACATGAATGTCTCAGTCATCAAGAAGACAAAGGATCTCAACCGAATCAGTCTTGCGGAAACAATGGCAATCATCAAAACATGTGATCTTGATGACAAACAAAGAGAAATCAACCATGTGAATTCTTATTCTACTGCAAACCTTGGGATTTCATCCAACAATGCTTTTTCATCCTTTACTGCACCTGCTCCACAAAATCAAGCCTTTGTTGTTCCACAAACATCGTACCAGGTCATTCAACCATACATGCCTTATATATATATATATATATATATATATATATATATATATATATATATATATATATATATATATATATATATATATATGCAACATTCTCCTCAAAAGCCCCTGCTCCTACCTCTGCTCCCAAAGAAGCCAAAGAGAACATGGCTCTAGCTTCTGGGTTGGTGAACTGCTACAATGCCTTTGTGGCTGGAGAATTACATCCACAGACTTCTTTTGCTGATTTAGATCAAATTCACCCAGAGGATGTAGAGGAGATGGACGCCACTTGGCAGATCACAATGGCAGTGTTCAGGGCCAAGCAATTTGCAAAGAAAATAGGAAAGAATAGCTAGGGAATGAATGCAGAGAAGAAAGTTGGTTTCAATAAAGGAAAGTTGTGATGCTTTAACTGTCATGAGCCTGGTCATTTTTCTCATGACTGTCTGAAACCTGATCGAAGAGCGAATAATGAAAGGACGATGGTGTCGGTGCGAAACAACAGGGAGCTTCTACCAACAACGAACCTACGAATCTAGTGATGGTGGATCAGTCATTTGATTAGGAGGATCAAATTCAGGCTCTAAACATTTCTGGACCTAAAAATGCTCACTTGGCCCAAATCACTGACATCCCTGAAGAGAAAGTTGAAGAGGATCTAGAAGCAGAGATTATGGAATTGCAGTTTGCATTCATGGTTTCTACTACCCCTGAGCCTAAGAAGAAAGAGGTCAGTCAAACTTCCTATTCTCAAACATGCATTGATACTGTTAAATTTTTACATGAACAAATAGAGTTATTGCGTGAGAGAACGAGGACCTAAAGTACGAGGCATATAACCTTAGAAAGGGCCAAAAACTGCTTAAAGAGCAATTAGAGGCCAAGACTAAGGATTTTAGGAAACTACATGAAGAGTTTAGCAACAAGTGTGAGAAAAGAAGACTAGGCTCTGATACCACTGAAGGGTTTTGAGCATTCTAACACTCCTATGGTGTACATGCAACCCTAGAAACCTTCGATCTATATTTTCTCTATGATACATGCAAAGAATAAATTTCCAAGGTTTACATCCTAACTAGCATGTTATGGGGTACTTGAATCATAAAACACTAGTAGAATTACATACCTTTTAGTTGTGGTTGATTGCTTGGAGTTTGAGATCCTATCACCAATAATGCGAATGCCTCAAACGGAAGTCACAAATCACCATAAATTTTGGAAACTTGAGAGAATGGTAACACACTTCTAGAAATCAGCCATACCTTAGTTCTCATACACACTGGTGCCATTTCAAGTTTGAAGGACCCCTTTATATAGTGTGGTGGATTAGGGTTACATTCATGTAAACCCTAATACTCATGACCTTTCATTTCCATGAGATCCATGGGTTAAAGCTCCATGGACTATCCATGGACTTTCCATTCAATCCTAGCCTATTCTAAATAAGCAATAGCCCGCACTATATAAATTCAAGAGTCCATATTTAATTAGTCACCTTTTTTATCACCAAATTAATTCTAAATTAATTCTAGATCAATACTAATTAAATAATATGATTTCATATTAATATATTAGAACTTATAATATATTAATAAATCATAAACATACTATTCTCAAAGATTATCCATAAATTGTTCGGGTGAAGAGCAACCAAAATGGACCATGTCGGGTCGGGTCAAGTACATCTTAAATATAGTTATGGACTTATACACCTTATCCAAGAGCCTCGACACTTGATTTTGAACTTGAAGCCGATCTTCGAAATGACTTTGATCTAACTGATCTTGGTTTCACTGGAGCATCTCTTGAATTGGACTTCTTGGCCGGAATTCCCTTCTTGACATTGGGATTTTGATTCTTGGCCTTCTGTGCATTCCAGTTACAATTGTTTGAACGTGGCCTCGAAGGGTTTCTTTTAGAAAATCTTCCTATTGGCGCGTTCTGTCACCCATGTGCGTAGTAGAGAACGTATGCACGATTCGGACAATTTTTAGCAATGTGTCCAGGTGTTCCACAGTGAAAACATGTATGTTTCTTCACGTAGGAGTTGTTTCTGCTTGCCCCTGGTGGCGAACCATTTCCTTGTCTCTGATTGTTCCCACAAACACACTTGCAGGAAGCACTTTGTTTCACTTGTTTTGGTGGCCTGTATTTACCAACAACAGGTTTGTTAGAGGTGACTAAATTAGAAGCAACGGATTCAGAGTTCAATGAGCTATTTGTTTGACAATCAACAATATAAACAGAATTGGAATTAATTTTGTTCTCATTGTCCTCATCTTCCGCTACTTTACCTGCACAGGAAGTAGAATCATTAGTATCTTTCATCTCAACTCCCTCAGTTGGCCCTGATTATTCAGTCTTGACTGAAGCTGGTGCATGAGTTTGGCCATACTGAGCAGGCATTTCTTCCTCGTTGGTCTCAAGGGGTGGGTTATAGTTTTCATTAAAGGGAGGTGAAACACTATTATACCCCAGACCCTTATTTTGATTATCTTTAAATTTTAGTTGTTTTTCTATCATAGAAGCAACTACCTCACTTGACACATCAAATTTCTTAAACGTGAATTCAGCATCATTATATTTAGTTTTCAATGCATGAAGTTTGGCAGTTAATTCAGCAAGTTGTCTCTTAACATAATTATAGTTTCACATTTGTTGCGGAATCCCAAAAGTCAACCTTAAAAGTCAAATTTAAAAAGTCAAACTTTAAAAGTCAAACCGAAAAGCTAAAAGTGAAAATTTTAATGTTAAATGAGAAAGTCAAAGTTTAAAGTCAAAGGTCAAAATTGAAAGTCAAAGTCAATTTTTAAGGTCAAAAGTCAATTTAGGAAGTAAAAAAATAAAAGTCAAAGTTTTGGGTAGAAAATGGAATTTTAAAATTCAAAAAATTGATTTTTGGGCTAAAATTGTCAAAATTCCGAAACTAGACTGAAAATACAATATTTGAATTAAATCGGGAAGGAAAATAACACGAGGCTTGCTAGATGGATTGGTAAGACAACGGGTTGATGATGTCAGAGACCAAGATTCGAATCCTTGCACGCCAAAAACATTTTTAATTTACTCGCTGCTGTCGAAGGACTCGCTGACTGAGAATGCGGCCCAAACACGTCTGCTGACCGCAAAAGGCGAGGACCAAAAGTGTGATGAACCGAAAACTTGCGAACCGAACACATGCGAGAACCAAACACGCGAAGCTGTTGACCGAACATGTGCTGGGTCGAGAACTTGCGAGACCTCAGACCGTAAACCCCCGTTATTGGCTGTAAACACTTCGGACCACACACACCGCAGACCGCGAACACGATTTCAGTTGTAAACACTTTGGAAACCCTAGCTGCTGACTGAAAACTCCGCCACCCCCTCGCTGGTTACGACCAAAAACAACGTTTTTTCACCTTTTTTGCTCCAAAACTCGATCAAAAACTCCTTTTTCGAAAAACACGAAGAATAAACCCCAAATATTTTATCAAAGACTATCCAAAAACACGAAATCCTTTTAGAAAAAGTGCAAAAAACTCCATATCTTGCCAATAAGATTGATACAATCCAAGCTCTGATACCAACTGTAATTCCCAAATTTTGCTGATGGTGCGGAATCCCAATAAATTGGATGATGAAAGATCAAAATGAGGAAGAAGGAGAAGAAGAAGAAGATGAACTTGATGAATCTTCAATGTGTATATGTCTAGAATGATGTTCCAACACAAGATTCACACACACATATACAAGTTCTCTCTCTTTCTCTCTCTAGAATATGCTCCACTCAACAAAGGCTTGATTTTATGGAGCAGGTGCAGTAAAGGATGAAAAAGTATTGTTGGATGAAATCCCATGGTTCACAGTAGAATAAGAATTCACATGGTTGATTTCTCTTTCTATGTCATCAAGATCACATGCTTTGATGATTGCCATTGTTTCCGCAAGACTGAGTAGGTTGAGATCCTTTGTCTTCTTGATGACTGAGATATTCATGTCCCATGACTTTGGGAGAGAGTTAAGCAGCTTCTTGTTGATTTCTGATCTTGGCACTCAAATTCCGGCAATACTCATCTCAGTGGTGAGAGTAATGAAACGATGTAGTTTAGTCTCCAAAGATTCTCCAAGAATATGATTGAACATGTTGAACTTCTGTCGGAGCATGTCCTGACGGCTTTGCTTCATATCCTCATTTCCTTCATAAACTTCAATTAAAGCTTCCCACAAAGCTTTGGCTGAGTCATACTCATAGAAACCTTGTGCAATTTCCGGAGATAATGTCATTCTCAATGTTGCAAGAGCCTTCTCTTGTTCCTCTATTTTCTCAAAATCCTCATCAGTATAATTTGCAAAGTACTTGTTAACAATGGTTCCATTTTCAAGAGCGATAGTAGTTCTGACTGGACCCTTCAGAATGCTACACCATATCTTGAAATCCTTCATCTTAATGTACTTTTCCATTCAGTATTTCCAATCCGGGAATTCTTCTGCTGACAAAAGACGTGGGATTCTAGTGGTGCTTCCCATGATGGAGTCGAATTCCTGATGAGCTGTCAAGTTTTATGATTCCATTTTTTCAATTTTCTGAATTTTTCTTAATTGACTGAAAATAAAATTTTGTAAGGAAAATGCAACCGAAAACAACAAAGGTTTACAGCTAAGAACAAGTTCACGGTTAGGAACGATTTACGACTGAAAAAGGTTCACGGTCGTACACAACTTTTTCAGTTGAGAACGGTTTACGGTTGAAGGCAATATACGGTCCAATGTAGTTCACGGTCGAAAACGAGTTGTTTGCAGTCAAAAATCGTTCACGGTCGAAAACATGTATGAGTTTACGGCCGAAAACGTATTCACGACCATCAACTGATGAACAGTTGACGCCGAAAACACCCAGAAATGATGAAAACAACTGATTTTGAGCAGATCTTTAATCTCTTTAGCCTTCAAATCACGAACAATCGCAAAAACCCAACAACCAAGCTTGAAAAATGATGAAGATGAAGAGAAACTTCAACCACAAACTTAGTTTGAACTAATTTGACACCGGATTGGCTCTGATACCAATTGTAAGTCCACAAATCCGGATCCAACCAGTGATCAAACACAAGATCAAGCTAAGATCAATAAGCACAAGAAGGAGTAGAAGCAAGAGAGTTCCCAATGTACACATTTATAAATGGTCGTAAACGTAAGGTACATAGGAACACACACATACAAACAATTTATCATCATTACTATCTCTTTCACTCATTCCAGTAACTGATTCAGGTAGACAAGCTGCATTTGGGTTTAATTTTTGGTCATGATTACAAGGTTTTGGACTCTCTAGTAATGGACTTCGTGCCGAAGATGATGCCCGGAATAAGAATCTCTTTTTATTGAGTGCAATGTGTTCTGCCTTCTCACTGAAGTGACACCCAAGAATAGAGACTCCCAACTTTTTTTATTCAGAAACACGTATTTTAGAACTTTTGAATCCTTAGTTAAGTTAATTGTGTTTGAACTTTGACATCTCCTTGATGAACTCCTACAACCCTTTGAAACTTTTGTCCAAGTAAAGTCTGATTTGATTAAGCTAGTAAGTTCCAAAACTGTGCTAAGAAGACAACTTGAAGAGCTTTTTCCATTAATTGATGATCTTCCACCACAATTTTTGCAGGATAGTGTTCCACTACGCCTTTTCCTTGATGTATTAATAGAGGTTGAACCTCCAATACAGGTACACAAATGAATCATTAGATGTGGCGCCTCATTGTTTGCCTTTGAAGAGAGTGATGTCCGTAAAACTTTGAAAACCCAAGCTACTCGAACTCACAGCCTGATGAAAAAATCAAAACACAGATCGAATTATTCACATTAACCGATCCTTCGACAAACTCTGACGATCAAGTGGATCATCAACTTGATTGGGATTTTGCACCATCAAGTGGATTTGATTGATACATCAAGCAAAATTTAGGACTTACAGTTGGTATCAAAGCTTGGATTGTATCAATCTTTTTGGCAAGATCTGGAGCGTTTTTGCACTTTTTCTTGAAGGATTTTGTGTTTTTGGATAGCTTTTGACAAAATATTGGGGGTTTGAATTGCTTGACAACTTTGATCCCAAATATTTTTGTTTTCATTAAATTTGTTCATAGATTTCTCTATGCACAAATTAGGGGGGATTTAAAATTAAAAACAAACAAAAAAACAAAAATCAGAAAACCAAAAATCCAAAAATATTGTTATTTCTATTTTATTTTTATTTTTGCAAAAAAATCAAAAATCCAAAAAATATTTTTGTTTTTGGTTTATTTTTTCAGAAAATATGAAAAATCCAAAAATATTGTGTGCTAAGTTTGTTTTTTATTTTTGATTTTATCTCAAATTTCTTTGTCTTGAAAAGTGAATTCAGATGTAGATGAGACTCATGGAGACTTTATTGAGATTTTCTGAGCCAAAGCTTCATCCATGATTGACGAAGAATTCTCATTCAAAGGAACAAGAAATGAATATTATTCTTTCAACATTCAATCTTTCAACCCCCAGAAGCAAGGTGAAGTTGTACTTGAAGATTATGTAACAGATTGCATTGAAGCCTTCTCAATCAATTTGTTGCTATCTATGTACTTGTTGAAGTGATCCAGAAGATTCAATCTCTCTATTATTCTCTCTAAAGATCTCAAGCTGAAAGTGCAGATTTTCAAGAATCTTTTCCAGAAGCCTCCACACCCAATGTGCTTTCAATGTCAACTTTTGAAGAGAAGCCCAAATGTTCAAGATGAAGTCACTCACGTAAGATTCATTTATTCATGTTAAAGCTATGAAGAAATCGAAGATAAACACTGAAGCGAAGCTCACGGAGTGCAGACTAAGAAGAAATGCAGGCTACAATCCTAGGTGGAGTTTGTTAGGTCAAAAGAAAAGACAGCTACAAACCAAGGGGGAGATTGTTAGGTCAAAAATAAGGTTTATACTTTGCTTTTCTAAGCATTTATTATTTTTAGTCTTGGGCCGAAAATAATATTTAGTTTATTTGTAGCTTGGACCAAAAACCCATGGGTTTTCGGTCTAACATTGGATTTGGGCCTTGAGTTTGCAGTCCATATATATATATATATATATATATATATATATATATATATATATATATATATATATATATATATATATATATATATATATATATATATATATATATATATGGACTGCAAACTCAAGGCCCAAACCCAATGCTAGACCGAATATACATACATATATATATACATATATATATATATATATATATATATAGAGAGAGAGAGAGAGAGAAAGAGAGAGAGATGTAAGGGTGAGGAGTCAAGGGGGCATTCATTTATAATCATATTGTAGAGAGAGAAAGTTAGAGAGAAGAAGTGTGTGTGTGTGTGTGTGTGAATCTTGTATTGGAGCATCAATCTTATTATTGAATACATCATACATTCATCATCATCATCTTCTTCTTCTTCTTCTCCTTTTGATCTTGCATCATCCTCTTGATTGGGATTACGCACCATCAAGTGGATCTGATTGATACATCAAGCAAAATTTGGGACTTATAGTTGGTATCAGAGCATGGATTATATCAATCAAATTGGAAAGATCTGGAGCGTTTTTGCACTTTTTCATGAAGGATTTTTCGTTTTGGATTGTTTTTTGAAAAATATTGGAGGTTTGTTCTTCATGTTTTTCATAAAAATGACTTTTTGATCGAGTTTTGGTGCTAGAAAGTTGAAAAACGTGAGTTCCGGTGGCCATTTTTGCACAAACAGCAAGCTTCTGTGAGGGGTGGCGGCATGTTTGGTTAGCAGCTAGGGTTTGCGTGGGATTTGTGGCCGAAATCTCATGTGCGATCCGAAGTTCATTTACAGCCGAAATCATTTTTCAGATGTGAGGTCTCGGACGTTTTCAGCCTCAGAAGTTTTTAGTTGCGCATGTATTTGGTTGTAGCACGTGTTCGGTATCGCAAACGTTCTCGAACAGTAGGGCTTCGTCCCAGCTCGAGTTTGGATTCAGCCTTCGCATTTGTGGCAAGCAGCAACTTTATAAAAATTTTGGGGTGGAGGAGGGTCGAACCCGGGTCTCTCCCACACTCCCCCACCGTCTTACCAATTTGTCTAGGTTGTTACTTGTTATATGCCTTCCCCGTTTAATTCAAGAAGCTGAGGCTTTAGGGAGGTGGATTTTTCTTGATGTACAATCAGATCCAATTGATGGTGCGGAATCCCAATCAATTGGATGATGCAAGATCAAAATAAAGAAGTAGGTGCTTAAATCTCTCCCAAAGTCATGGGACATGAATGTCTCAGTCATCAAGAAGACAAAGGATCTCAACCGAATCAGTCTTGCGGAAACAATGGCAATCATCAAAACATGTGATCTTGATGACAAACAAAGAGAAATCAACCATGTGAATTCTTATTCTACTGCAAACCTTGGGATTTCATCCAACAATGCTTTTTCATCCTTTACTGCACCTGCTCCACAAAATCAAGCCTTTGTTGTTCCACAAACATCGTACCAGGTCATTCAACCATACATGCCTTATATATATATATATATATATATATATATATATATATATATATATATATATATATATATATATATATATATATATATATATATATATATATATGCAACATTCTCCTCAAAAGCCCCTGCTCCTACCTCTGCTCCCAAAGAAGCCAAAGAGAACATGGCTCTAGCTTCTGGGTTGGTGAACTGCTACAATGCCTTTGTGGCTGGAGAATTACATCCACAGACTTCTTTTGCTGATTTAGATCAAATTCACCCAGAGGATGTAGAGGAGATGGACGCCACTTGGCAGATCACAATGGCAGTGTTCAGGGCCAAGCAATTTGCAAAGAAAATAGGAAAGAATAGCTAGGGAATGAATGCAGAGAAGAAAGTTGGTTTCAATAAAGGAAAGTTGTGATGCTTTAACTGTCATGAGCCTGGTCATTTTTCTCATGACTGTCTGAAACCTGATCGAAGAGCGAATAATGAAAGGACGATGGTGTCGGTGCGAAACAACAGGGAGCTTCTACCAACAACGAACCTACGAATCTAGTGATGGTGGATCAGTCATTTGATTAGGAGGATCAAATTCAGGCTCTAAACATTTCTGGACCTAAAAATGCTCACTTGGCCCAAATCACTGACATCCCTGAAGAGAAAGTTGAAGAGGATCTAGAAGCAGAGATTATGGAATTGCAGTTTGCATTCATGGTTTCTACTACCCCTGAGCCTAAGAAGAAAGAGGTCAGTCAAACTTCCTATTCTCAAACATGCATTGATACTGTTAAATTTTTACATGAACAAATAGAGTTATTGCGTGAGAGAACGAGGACCTAAAGTACGAGGCATGTAACCTTAGAAAGGGCCAAAAACTGCTTAAAGAGCAATTAGAGGCCAAGACTAAGGATTTTAGGAAACTACATGAAGAGTTTAGCAACAAGTGTGAGAACTACAAGTTTATCAAGAAACAACTTGCCACTGTGACTGATGAGCTTGACACATTAAAAATTCGATTTGAAAATGTTGATTTTAATTTCAAAAAATATGATGTGTCAAGTGAGAAAGTTGCAACCATGATATAGAAACAACTGAAATGGCAAGACAAGAAACAAGTAGGTATAGGGTATGAGAGTGTCCCTCCTCCATTTAATCACAATTACACTGCTATCCCTATGACCCAGGAAGAGATTGACAGAGAGGAATTTCTTGCGTATGGCAAACCTGATGTACCCTTGACGGAGAGTAGTGCTAGGGAAAAGGATACTAACGTTTCTACTTCCTATACAGATTCACCATTAAGTCATGGCAAGAAGGCAGCAAAAGAGAGTGTGTCTGATATTAATAATATTTCTAACTCCGATGTTTATGTTTTAAACCCTGATGTTTTTGTTTCTGACTCTAAAACTAATGTTTCGGTTTGTGATGATTCTGATGTGTCAAAGTCTGATGGTTTAGTTGTTTTTGTTAAGTGTGGTGATGTATTTGATAAATCTGATGTTTTTGTCACAAGCACATCCACTCCACCTTCACCTGTCACACAACCTGAGTCATGCACATTCATGTGTGGGAAGAGTAAGGGAGTCAATAAGAATACTAGACCAAAAAAGAGCAGTACCAGCTTTTAAACAGACATGTTTTAACTGTGCAACTGCTGTTCATATTGCACGCAATTGTCCAAATCGGGCTTTGTTCCATTTCATGCACACATAAGAGAGAATGAGTCACAAGGAAGATCTCTCGTGAAAAAATTCTCGAGAGCTTGTTCTTGTGATGAAGATTGGAATGTCAATAATGACAGAAAATAGGATGAGCTTAAAAAGAATAAACAGATTTTTCATGAAAATACATGTACTTTTAGAAAACCGAACGTGGCTAAGCCAAGATCGGATTCGTCAAAGTCTTCGTGTGGGTCTTCGGCTAATATTAGACGAAAACCTAAACGATGAAAACAAAAGTAAATTGTTTCAAAGTCACATGTAAATGTTTCTAAACCTAAATACCAATGGGTCCCCAAGAACTTAAATATCCAATCATCTGAATCTTCTGTTTGTGTATCTGGTGATAAATCAAAATTGAAAAGTGAAAAAGAAATTTTTGTTGCTAAAAAGGGAAAACCTAGTGTTTCAATGACCTGGGTTCCAAAATCTAACTAATATCGCGTATCGTGCAGGAACAGCTACGGAGGAATGTCGTCAGACCCTGGTATGTTGACAGTGGTTGTTCCAGGCACATGACAGGAGACATATCCCAACTGCATGACATTTAGAACTTCAATGGGGGTTATGTTTCCTTCGCGGGAAGAGATGGTGGGAAGATCACGCAGAAAGGAATTGTTACAAATGGAGTCCTGAGTTTTGAGAACGTCAATTACGCTCCTGAGTTAAAGCATAGTTTATTGAGTGCCTCTCAGATATGCGGAAAAGGCTATTCTACACACTTCACTGACAAATAATGCCTTATTTTGAAGCCTGAAATTATTATTCCCGAAGATAGGATCCTAGTGACATCAAAGAGGGATGGAAATGCTTACATCATAGACATGAATCATAATATCCTGGAGCAAGTTACATGTCTCTTCTCTAAAGTCTCTAAGCATAATGCAATGCTTTGGCACCGTTGACTCGGCCATGCAAATGCCAAAAACCTGAATCGTCTTGCCAAGAACGAGATAGTGCGTTGCCTCCCTGTCAAAAACTTTATTACTTTTGAAAAATGTGTGGCGTGTGCACAAGGAAAAAATCATCGCAAGCCCTATTTTCCAAAGGCAGTAAACTCAATCAACAAGGTTCTCCAATTGTTGCACATGGATTTATTTGGTCCCATCAACGTTCTTAGCATCAACAAGAGCTCCTACTGCTTGGTTGTGATAGATGACTACTCGAGGTTCACTTGGGTTTTCTTCTTATCCAACAAGAGCGGAATGGTTGATATGATCAAGAAGTTCGTGGTGATGATTGAGAATCAAACAAATAAGAAAGTGAAGGCGCTCAGAACAGATAATGGAACGGAATTCAAGAACGCAGTTTTGGATCATTTCTGTGCCGAGAAGGGTATAATGTGTTAGTACAGTGTTGTTCGTACACCTCAACAAAATGGTGTTGTTGAACGGCTTCAGTGTATGAAAATTGCATGCTAGAATCGAGTAGACAACAGTAGGATAGCCTGTTAGGTTATGCCTGATAGTATGAGTTTAGCTCTGTATGCTAGATCAACTTCTCTCTATGAAAGCGGATTGCTTGAGATTGTTCCCTTAGTTCGAATGTTGCTTGCTTTGTGCTTTGTGGGACTCTGAGTGGTGGGAGTTAGCCATTAGGTGAATACGTCCCGTTACATGTGATCGGGGTTGAATAATCTTAGAGTGCTGGATTTGGCCCTATTGCGCAGCTCTCGTTTGAGTCTAACCGTTGTAGGGATGAGCCTGTTACTCGAAGGATTATCCGAGCCTCACCACATGTGATAGTATTCAGGTAATGGTTAATTGGCACTACTAAGGGGCCTTCAGCAGCTGAGGACCTGGTAGGGTGGAGCCTGAGATTTCCCTAGGGCAAGCCTAGGATGAGCATAGCAGTGATCAGCCATAGTGGAAGTGATCTGGTGGAGTCGAGGCAGTCCTTGAAGAAGGTACCGATAGATGTGGAAGGTAGTATGGCCCCGCACTACTAAAAGCAGAGGATCCGTACCCGAACCAAGGAAGGCCAAGATAAGACCAGGGAACTTGTAAGTAGCAGTGATCTCTCAGGAAGTATCAGTATCACTAATGATTCTTATTATGTATTGCAGAATGGTGGTACTTCGATTGAGGCCGATAGATGGTAGTTCAGGAGAGGGGTCAGGTTCGGGATCAGGTTCCGAGCCGGTAGATGAGGGACTACGCGAGTTCATCGCGTCATAGATCACCAGGGGTATCCTTGAGTCGACTCCCATTATCTTCGGGTCGATCAAGGAAGGGATCATCGAGTTGATGGAGGATCGCGTCAGGGCATTCAGGAGTGACATGGCATCTGGCCAGTCGAGATCTTGCACGCTGTCCTTTAAGGACTTCAGGGGCAGTGGTGCGCCAGATTTCCACGGGGTGAAAGACCACATTGCTGCCAGGCGATGGATTGCGGACATCGAGTCTGCATAGTTGACTAGCTTCTACCCTAAGGGGTCGAAGGTGAGGTATGCAGCAGGGTGTTTACGAGACCAAGCTCGATATTGGTGGGAGTCAGTGGGTGACTCGTTGGGAGCCTCAGCTATTGAGGCTATGACCTGGTCGGACTTTGTGACCAGGTTCAGGGCAGAGTTTGCGCCGGCTGTCGAGCTTCAGCAGCTGGCCAGGGAGTTTTTGGACATGAGATAGACGACGGAGACTGTGGCGGAGGTCACCACGAAGTTCCGGGAGAGGGCACTGTTGGTACCCCAGTATGCGGGCGATGAGGACATGAGGAGGACCCGCTATCATGACATGTTCCGGGCTGATATCCGGGAGCACGTTAGTTTTTCAGCTTGCCCCACCTTGGACTCTATGATTGCCAGGGCGAGGGAGAGGGAGATAGATTTGGAGCACATTTGGAAACGGAAGGCAGAGGAGGGACAGCCAGGAGGGGCTTCGGGGAAGAAGCCCAAGGGATCAGATTTGGGGCCAAAGGGCCAACAGGGACGGGGCCGCTGCAGGAAATGCGGCAAGTCGCACGAGGGGCGTGCAGGTTGGGATCATCAGGCTGCTATAAATGCGGCAAGTCTGGGCACTATAGCAGGGATTCCACTGCTCCAACGGCAGTTATTCAGACGTCTGAGTTGTTGTGTTTCCACTGCAACCAGAGGGGCCACAAGAAGGCCAATTGCCCCCAGTTGACAGCATCAGCATCGGTGAAGGCACCAGCTCCAGCGACCCTACGGATCACAGATGGCCGGCAGGGCAAGGCAGAGGCTCCAGTGGTGAGGAGCCGGGCATTTCAGCTGACCGCCGAGGAGGCACGCGCAACACCCGATGTGGTGACGGGTATGATTCTTTCCCTCTGATTTATTTATATGATGTTATGATATTGATATGTGCTCGGTGTATGTATATATGTGTTAGGATCGTTCCATGTGAACGGTATCCCAGTTCAGGTGTTGTTCGACTTGGGTGCTACACGATCATTTGTTTCCCTTGCGCTTAGCAAGAAGTTTCCTGAGTCTTCGAGCATGTTGGATTGCCCTTTGGAGGTGGAGATTGCCGACGATCGATCGGTGCGGGCATCATCAGTATTCATAGATTCTGTTCTGAGGTTATTCGAGGAGCACTATTTGGTGGATCTAGTTCCCATTCCGTTGCGTGGGAACAAGGTGATTATAGGCATGGATTGGTTGAGCCCCAATGGGGCGGTGATAGATTGCGCACAGCAGCTAGTGCGAGTCAGGACCCCAGGTGGGGGAGAGTTAGTGATTCATGGCGAGAGGCCGCAGTGTGGACCTGCTGTATGTTCAGCAGCGAGGGCTAGACGCTACCTTCAGCAGGGATGCGCAGGATATGTCGCATATGTGATGGATACCCGGGAGGCGGGTAAGGCGACAGTGAGCGAGGTTCCGGTGGTGCGAGATTTCGCAGATGTCTTCCCAGAGGAGCTTCCTGGGATACCTCCGGAGCGACAGGTGGAGTTCAGGAGCTGCTAGACAAGGGATTCATTAGACCGAGCAGTTCACCCTGGGGAGCCCCGATTCTGTTCGTGAAAAAGAAGGACGGGTCACATCGGATGTGTATAGATTACCGGGAGCTGAACAAGGTAAGGGTGAAGAACCATTACCCACTCCCGAGGATTAATGATCTCTTTGACCAGCTTCAGGGACCATCTTGGTTCTCCAAGATTGATTTGCGTTCGGGTTATCATCAAATGAGGGTCAGGGAGGAGGATACGCAGAAGACTGCGTTTCGGACGCGCTATGGCCATTATTAGTTCGTGGTGATGCCGTTTGGGCTCACCAATGCTCCTGCCGCGTTTATGGACCTCATGAACCGCGTGTGCAGACCGATGTTTGATCGATCTGTGATAGTTTTCATTGACGACATCTTGGTTTATTCCAAGACATAGGAGGAGCATGAGGATCATCTGAGAGACGTATTGGAGACCCTGAGGAGGGAGAGCTTGTATGCCAAGTTCTCCAAGTGTGAGTTTTGGTTGCGCGAGGTGCAATTTCTCGGACACCTTGTCAACCAGAACGAGATTCTGGTCGATCCGGCCAAGGTCGGGGCCGTGATGAGGTGGGAGGTTCCGAAGTCTCCATCTGAGATTCGGAGTTACCTAGGGTTGGTAGGCTACTACCGGAGATTCATTCAGGATTTCTCCAAGATAGTCGTACCCCTGACACGGCTAACGAAGCAAGTCGTGGTCTTTCGGTGGGGACCCGAGCAGCAGGCTGCGTTTGAGACACTGAGACAGAGATTGTGCGAGGCACCGATCTTAGCCCTGCTAGAGGGTGTAGAGGATTTTGTGGTTTACTGTGACGCGTCCATTTCAGGGTTGGGCGCGGTGCTGATGCAGAGGGGCCATGTCATTGCCTACGCTTCGAGGCAGCTCAAGCCTCACGAGGCGAACTACCCGACGCATGATTTGGAGTTGGGGGCGGTGGTTTTTGCCCTCAAGATTTGGCAGCATTACCTCTACGGGGTTCGATGTACCATCTACACGGACCACAAGAGTTTGAGGTACCTCATGGATCAGCCGAATCTGAACATGAGGCAGCGTAGGTGGTTGGACATGGTGAAGGATTATGATTGTGAGATCCTTTACCACCCAGGAAAGGCCAATGTGGTGGCCGATGCGCTTAGCCGTAAGGCAGCGCCAATCAGGGATATTTGCATGAGGATGACCGTAGTGACTCCCCTGTTGGAGCAGATTCGGGAGGCTCAACAGGAGGCTATCAAGGAGGAGCATCGGAAGAGCGAGCGTGTGGTGGGTCAGGTTTCCTCCTTCGATTATGATAGCCGAGGACTATTGACACTACACCGTAGGGTGTGGGTGCCGTATCACAGAGGCGTGCGCCAGATCTTGATGGAGGAGGCGCATAAATCCCGATTCTCTATTCATCCAGGGGAGACGAAGATGTATAGGGATCTCCGTCTAGATTATTGGTGGCCCTGCATGAAGCGGGATGTGGCTTGGTACATCGAGCGGTGCTTGACCTGCAGGAAGGTCAAGGCCGAACATTAGAGACCGCATGGCAAGATGCAGCCGTTGGACATCCCTTTGTGGAAATGGGAAGATATCACGATGGATTTTATCACGAAGCTTCCCAGGACCGCACGGGGAGTAGATTCGATTTGGGTCATCGTGGATCGATTGACCAAGAGTGCTCATTTTATTCCGATTCAGGAGAGCATATCGGCCGAGAAATTGGCCGACATCTATATTAGGGAGATTGTGGCGCGGCACGGGGTGCCAGTATCGGTTATCTCGGACAGGGATGTGCGTTTTACTTCCAGGTTTTGGAAGAGGTTTCATGATGAGTTGGGCACTCGCTTGCATTTTAGCACCGCCTTCCACCCGCAGACAGATCGTCAGAGTGAGCGAACCATCCAGACTCAGGAAGATATGTTGCCGGCGTGCGTGCTAGACTTCGGTGGTAGCTGGGATATTTATCTTCCCTTAGCTGAGTTCTCATACAACAACAGCTACCACACGAGTATTGACCGTCCCCCATTCGAGATGTCGTACGGTCGGAGGTGCAGGACCCCGATATGCTGGAGTGAAATTGGCCAGAGAGTCATGGGGAGCACCGACGTGGTGCTCAAGACGACCGAGAGGATCCAGCAGGTTCGGAGCAGGCTTTAGACTGCTTAGAGTCGATAGAAAAGTTACGCTGACAAGCATCGATCCGACTTGGAGTTCCAAGTTGGGGATATGATGTTGGAATAGTGTCTAAGGCTGTAACTATATTAGGCAAGTATTTGACCCGGTTGTGCATGGTCCTTTTGGGTTGCCTTCACCATAACAACTTGATAGGATGATTTATTATGAGAGAGTAAATATTATTAATATATTATGAGAATAATATAAGGAATAATAATATTGTTATTTGATTAGTATAAGTCATAGAATTAATTAGTATTAATTTGGTGACTTAAAGAGATTAATTAAATAAGAGGGTATAAACTGTCAATTGTTTGATAGTTACACTTTAGACTGTAAATCCTTAAGGGATAGGGATTGGACGAATTCTAGGGCTTGGGATAGCTCAAAATCGTCCAAGGCTTATCTATGGTAAGGATTTGGATTGCTTTAAGGAAAGATTATCCAACTAGGGTTTAAGGTGAAACCCTTAAGTAGTCTACAAGTATAAATAGACCCCATGGCCAAGGGAAAATCGGCACCTCTTAAGAAGAAAGAAACCCTGGCCGAATCTTCCCTCTCCTCTCTCTCTCAAATCATCCTCTTTGTTATTTGGTGTTTGTAAGCCATTAGAGGATTGACAATTGTGACTCTAGAGCTCCAAGACAACAAGATCAAACAAGAGATTCAAAGGTAAACTTCTAGATCTGATTTTGTATTGTTCTTATACCTAATTAGTCATTAGAAGTCTTGGATTCAAAGCATGTTTAATTAGAAAGCCTAGATCCAAGCATTAGGGTTTTACATGCGCACATAGGAAAGTTCTTATGGCTAAAACCCATCATATGGTTCTCCTGAAGGTGTCTCCTTGGAAAGGCGTCATTCGATTCAGGAAGCGGGGCAAGTTGGGCCCAAGATTCATCAGACCGTTCAGAGTTGTAGCCTGGGTGGGCAAGGTGGCGTATAGGCTGGACCTGCCAGTCGAGCTCAGCCAGATCCACAGCACTTTCCATGTCTCTCAGCTGCGAAAGTGCCTAGTGGATGATTCAGCAGTAGTGCCGTTAAAGGATATACATGTTGATGACAGCCTGAATTACATTGAGCGCCCAGTCGCAATCCTCGATAGGAATTCGAAGGATTTGAGGAACAAGCGAGTGGAACTCGTGAAGGTGCAATGGCAGCACCGGAAGGGATCGGAGTGGACTTGGGAGTCGGTGCAAGAGATGATGGAGCATTACTCCGAGCTATTTTTGGAGCAGGCAACAGACTTCGAGGACGAAGTCTAAAATAAGTGGGGGAGATTTGTAGCACCTGGTTCCTGGTATGTCTTCTTAGTTATTAACTCTCCTTATATATTGCATTTTAACCTTGGACTCGGCGAGTTGAAGGACTAACTCACCGAGTAGAAGCGGGACTAGACGTGGGATCTACTCTATCTACTCAGCGAGTAGGCTCGTGGGACTCGGCGAGTAGACCCTGTCTGGACTAAAACCCTAACCCGGGTGTTTGCACCCTATTTAAACGATCTAACCCAGCCTCCACTTCTTCTAGCACTCCCAGAGATCTGTAGAACGAAACCCTAGCCCCCTTTGTGTCCTTGTGGGTGATTTTTAGCATTGTGAAGGTGGTTTGGAGCTTGGGAGAAGAAGGAGAAGGTTGAAAAGTGCAAGAAGGGAAGAAGATCCGGAATCTACTCTGTGAAGGGCTTCTATTCAGGTAGAAAAGTTCCTACCTTTATCTTTAGTTCATTGAATCCCCTTTTTGTCCCTAAAAAGAGGTTTCAAGCCCTAAGAACCTAAATCTCTATGTGTTTATGGTTAATGTTCTACAAGGACTTCGGATTTGGACCTTTAGGACATCCTAGTAGCATAAAGTCTCTGTGGTTGAAGTGATTGAGGTCCCTATTGAGTGTAGGACCTCCTAAAGAGCTTGGAATTGCATGTTTGACCTCATAGGGAAATGCATGCACTTAAAGTTTGCAACTTTACGTGGTAAACATGCCCTAGGACCATAGATCTGCGGTTTTGAAGCATTGCATGTCTCAGATCTGGCCAACTCAGGAAATGGGTCGAGGAACTCGGCGAGTCCCAAAGTGGAACTCGGCGAGTTCTATGAAGATGGTCCTAGACTCGGCGAGTTGGATGAACAACTCGGCGAGTCCTATGAAGATTGCCTGGAGCTCGCCGAGTTGTTCTTCAAACTTGGCGAGTCATATGAACTTTCACAGAGCAAGAGGGGTTTAGGCGTTGAAGGTTCAACCCTTCGTACCTACATGCGGAATTAACCGTGTAACGTAGTCCCGAAACCCCAAACCCTCTTATGGGGTGTTCTAGTGTGGATTGAAAGCGAGTAGGGGATCCGCTCGAGGAACTCGGCGAGTTGCTCACAGGACTCGGCGAGTCGGGACTCGAGTCGGCCCCATAGTCCCGAGTGGTGAGTCAAGGGTGACTCAGTGAGTGGGGAGAGGGACTTGGAGAGTAGGACCAGATTAGTAAGGGAAGGACTCGGCGAGTCCAGTCAACTGGAAGTTTACTTTGACTTGGATTTCGACTTGGTCAAGGGTAAAAGGGTCATTTTACCCTAAGTACATCTAGCAGTGTTTGACTGATCGTTTTGTGGGAATTATAGCCGGAGGATGTCCGGAGCAGCAGCAGCAGCAGTAGACAGTCAGTTCCCGTTCAGATCAGCAGCTACTTTGAGGTGAGTTACCTTCCAATAGCGGTGGGTCTACGGCCACAATGCCGGCCCACCAGTAGGAGTTGTATGTAGATGATTGTCTCTATGATATTCATCTAGGGATTACTACTACCTGTGTTATGTTTATGTGCTAGTATGATATGATGCTATGTGCTAGTGACAGTAGGGGTAGATAGTCCCCGAGATATCCGGTCGGTAGGGTCGAAGGGGTAGTCATACCCAGCCATGATAGATAGATTCTGATATTATGATACATGTTATGTGGTAGTAGTAGAGGGGAGAAATAGTTCCCCAGTATCCGGTCGAGAGGACCGAAGGGGAGGCCAGCACCCAGATATGCTAGGCAGTATCCGGTCGAGAGGACCGAAGGGGAGGCCAGCACCTAGATATGCTAGGCAGTATCCGGTCGAGAGGACCGAAGGGGTAGGTCGGGCACCCAGATATGCCTGACAATATATGTATGTTATGTGATTATATGGTATGTGGTACAGTGGGGGAACTCACTAAGCTTCGTGCTTACGGTTTTCAGTTTTGGTTTTTAGGTACCTCTGCTTCAAAGGGGAAGGAGTCGGCGCGGTAGCGGCCTATCACACACACTCTTGTTTCCGCAATTATGAGTTCATTCTGGGATTGATACTCTGATATTTTGGTTGTTTATATGTTGTGGATTTCAAATTTGGGTTTTCGATGTGAAATGGTTTAATTGAACAATGTTTTAATTAGTAATGTTTTCTAAGTAATGTTTTAAAAACGGAATTTTTGGACGTGAAAATTGGGTCGTTACATACATCCAGAATCGTGTCATGATTAACAAAGCCCAGATGAAGACCCCATATGAAATTCTGTACAATCACAAGCCATCCGTTGCTCACTTCCGAATTTTTGAATATTCGTTGCTGCTGTGAACTAGACCACATGCGAGGACCACACACATATGCGACCGAAAGCACGCTTGAACCGAACATGTGCACGTTGCTGACCGCAAACCTCATGGGTCAAACACCTTCTTAGCCGAAAATCCAAGACCTGCAAACGAGTTGGGCCTACTTCGGAAGCCCAAAACACCGAGGAACCCTAATCCGAGATTACGGCCGCCGCTGAGGTCTGACCGAAAACATGAAACTTTAGCCGTTAACGAGTGTGAAACCCTAGCCGTAAACGAGTTGAGTCGTAAACGGTTCAACGGTTCACAGCTGTAAATGCTTCTTCGGCCACAAACCCCTCGCAGATTACGTCAAAAAAACACCGTTTTCACCTTTTTAAGCCCAAAACTCGATCAAAAACTCGTTTTTATTAAAAACACGAAGAACAAACCCCCAATATTTCTTCAAAAACTATCCAAAAACGCAAAATCCTTCAAGAAAAAGTGCAAAACGCTCCACATCATGCCAAAAAGATTGATACGATCCACGCTCTGATACCAACTGCAAGTCCCAAATTTTGCTTGATGTATTATTCAGATCCACTTGATAGTGCGGAATCTCAATCAAGAGCAAAAACAGCTTCTACTTCTTCAAGACTTCTAATACTTCTCACAGATGTTTGCCATGCTCATGTTGGCTCTTTGAGTAAATAATAATGTTATCTATGAACACTATCACAGATTTATCGAGGAATGGTTTACAAACTCTGTTCATTAAATCCATAACCAAGAACTCAGAGTGTCCATATCTTATTATGAATGCAGTCTTCTCAATATCCTACTCTCTCACCTTCGGCTGATGATATCCTAATCTAAGATCGATCTTTGAGAAATAGTTCAAACCTTGCAGCTAATCGAATAGGTCGTCAATCCTTGGCAATGGGTACTTGTTCTTTACCGTTTCCTTATTCAGCTCTCTATAGTCTATGCACATCCTCATAATTCCATCTTTCTTTTTCACGAATAACATAGGAGCTCCCCAGGGTGATGAACTAGGTCTAATTAAATTGTTATCTAACAACTCCTGAAGTTGCGTCATAAGCTCCTTCATCTTTGTCGGTGCTAATTGGTATAGTGTTTTTGTTATTAGTGTCGATCATGGAAACAAGTCTATTCGAAACTCCACTTGTCTATCAGGGGGCAATCCAGGAAGATCTTCAGGAAATACTTCCGGATATTCACACACCAATGGTATTCTTTGTATCTCCTTCTTCTCCTTCCTTGCATCAATTACAAATGCCAAGTATGATGTGCATCCTTTAGAAAAACATTTTCTAGCTTTTATAAGGGAAATGATTCCAGAATTCACTTTGTGTTTGACCCTATACACTATAAATGACTCTTTCTCGGGTGGGTTTAGTCTTACTATCTTCTTCTTGCATAGTATCTCGGCATCGTTGGCGCTAAGCCAATCTATTCCCAGTAAAATGTCGAAACCATTCAACTCAACGGGTAATAGCTCCTCGTGGAATTCGTTTCCGTATAAGTCAATGACGATGTTCTTAATGTAATCGCTAACAGGTATGAATTTTCCACTGACAACTTCTACAACTAGAGCATTATCAAGGTTATCTACAGGCAATGCTAGTCTTCCAAAAAATTTGTGTGATATAAAGGATTAATTCATTCCGGAATCAAACAATATATTAGCAGGCAATCCATTTACAAGAAAGGTACCTACAACAACATTTGATGTATCCTTCGCGGCTTCCAGAGTCATCTAGAATGCTCTGGATTTTGTGTAACATCCCAAAATTCAAGACAAAAAATTTCGTTTTAATTAAGTTATTATAAAACCAATAGTATAAGAAAACATCCATAATAACATATCGTGTCAAAATCAAAGTGTCAATAATCAAAACATGTTATCATAAAACAATATCAGAGTGTTATTACAAAGATCTCGAAATCATTCCTTACCATTCCTTACGCGCCAAACCACTCAAGTAACATGACCACAATCCTGGGTACACCCTAGCCTTTTCGAGGCAATCCAAATCATCCCTCGCAGGGTTCTAAAACCCGAAAATAAATGAACCCCTTGCAACAATCACATCTACTTAGTATGAAATCTGTAGTCTCGAGATGGCCTAACTCCCTGGCAGACCACCCATATTGAGCTTTACCAAGCTTAATCTTCATCGAATGATTGTCCACATGCACACTTTCTGCCTCGGTTACCTCAATGCTACCAATATAACAAAATCACTGACCATAGACAACAATAGAGCACTTATTCTTGACAGAAGGCTCAAATAATCCTTTGAGTAGAGGATCCATCCCTGCAACGGTTAGACTTAGACGAGAGATGCACAACAAGATCAAATCGACTGCTCTGAGATTATTTAATCCCACTGTGAGTGACTTGTCACTTCCCAATCAATCAGCTATTCCATCTATACTTGCAACCTAAAGCACAAATATTAATACTGCCAAAACACTGAAACTGCCCGAAGCACTGAACTGTCGGAAATATCATGTTGCCCCATGGCTGCTTTCCAAAATCTACCAGACCTTCTGGGTCTCCAACCGATCGGGTCCATGCATTGAATCCTGACGTCACCAAATCCAAGGCTAAAAGTGACTGCTACCTGACCGATGGTAGCCTTATATCACAAACGACCTTATACAGTCCATTGCTTCCCTGTTACCATAACTGTAGTGGCGTTCCTACGGTCATATCGCTGGCTCAACCAGATCTAACCTATCTAGGCAGTTCCAAAATCCAATATGTGGATTTCCATATTCTCACTGATACACCCGAACTGGTGGGTACTACTGTTCCTTCCGCATCCTAACAACGCGCTCATGTTATCTACCAACCTAGTGAATAGTATGGCTACACCCACATAATTACATCACTCTAGCACTACCTGCTAACTTTGTGAATGCTACGGCTACACCCGAAGACTTACAACACTTCTCATACTATCTGCCAACCTGGTGAATGTTACGGCTACACCCACAGACTTATAACACTTCTAGCACTATCTGTTGCTAGTGAATGCTACGGCTACCCCCATAGTCTTATAACACTTTCCATACTATCTGACTGTTAGTGAATGCTACGGCTACCCCCGTAGTCTTACAACACTTTCCATGCTATCTGATTGCTAGTGAATGCTACGGCTACCCCCATAGTCTTACAACACTGTCCAAAACCGGGTCGAACATGCACTCGACCTTACACTCAACTGAAATTGAGTACTAACTAAATCTCTAACCTGGTTCCCAAATCTTGCTATATGTTGCCAAGGAAAACACGAACCAAAAGTTGGAACGTTTTCTATACTTCCAATTCACCCAATCCTCAACCTAGACGGCCACTCGGCCGCCCTCCTTCTTGACGAGGATGTGAAACTCATCCTAATTTCACACCGATTACAACTCCTTAGTACCTGAGCGATTCTCCCCCACTTAGCTTCAGCTAAGTCTTCATGGCACGTGAGAATTGAAGGATTCCCATTCCTTCTTGCTTCCTAATAATCCACTGATGATAACTTGTGCTTACCAATGTTAACGATCAATTACCAGTAAAGCCTCAAGATCGCCCATTCTCTGAAGACTTGAAGATTACTCTTGAAATCTGGTCCAGTCCGACACTTCAATCCACTCCTCAGGCTACCATACCAACTCCTTAAGTTGCCGTGTTGGTGACTAGAAACCTTAACCTTTACTCTGGCTGACAAATCCTCACAGAACCACTTAACTCTAATCAAACACGACCAATATAAAATATATAATTCCCTTCAACTTCCAATGCCCCAATACTCATGCATCTAACACTCACAATTGAATCCATTATCTTCATGCTACCAGTCCTTTCCTAGCAATAGTAGTGCCTTGAACTCCAAAGTTCTTCCATAGACAACTGTCAACCATACCCGAATAAGGATAAAACCACTGAACTCAGACTTCACTATAGAACTATCTCTCTAATCCTGACCTAATATCCTCTGAATAATACTCCTGAATGGATCCCGACAAAAATCTGGAATGATAACGGTACACGTGGAACCCACTCCGCAAGATGTGTCCCTCTGTGGGTTCATCAAGGGCTTTTCGGCATGCAGGATGACATATATAATCCTTGATAACCCAAACACTAGCAGAAAACCGACCGGCGATCTGACTTATCCAAACTCACTCACAATTCCAAAGTGATACGTATTCCAAACATCCATCTAGTAGCAGTGGAAGATGACATACCTGCAGCATCTGGAGGAATCCCGATCACCTTTTGCTGACATGACCAACCCCACTACCCTTGTAGCAGCCTTAACCCTTCGAGCGATAATCTCACTTGTGATTTTTTTGTATGTGTTGCACTGACTCCGGTCCTGCTGGCCTTTCACCCGATGATCAGAAGTCATGGGTTCCCAGGACCATCTACTACACGCACCTGGCACGACCCTCTCTTCCCAGGGTGCTCCAAATTGATCTTGCATCTACAAACTCTTGGAAGTCATATCCTTCAGGGTCTGACACCCTGTCACGTTCATGTTAGATTAGTGTCTAAGTCCATAACTATATTTGCTATGTACTTGACCAGGTTGTAGCATGGTCCTTTTGGGTTACCTTCACCGGAGCAACTTGACTGGACGATTAGTGGAGAAAGAGGATATTATGGTTTATTAATATATTATAAGAATGATGTATTAAAAGAGAAATCATATTAGTTAATTAATACAAGAACTAATTAAGAAATCAATTTTGTGATCAAAAGATATTAATTAAACTTAGGGGACTAGAATTGCAATTATAAGATAATTGAATTTTAGGCTGTGGATCTTATGGATTATAGGGGTGGGTGAAATTAGGGTGGAAGCCCACCATGAAATCGTCCAGGCCCTTATTCTAGAAGGTTCTTGGGGCTGCTTAAGGCCTAAGCTATCCAATTAGTGTTTTGACTAAAATCCTAGCAGCTCAGCTATATAAGGACCCCTAGCGCATCCAAAATCGGCTACCAGAAGAACCCTAGAGTCCTTAGAGCCAATTTTGAGCCATCATTCTCTCTTTCTAAGATCATTCTTTTTGCCTTGGTGTTTGTGATCGATTAAAGCTATTACATTTGTGATACTAGGCTCTCAAAGCTTGAAGATTCTTGCAATAATCTAAAGGTAATTATCTAAACTTGTTTTATTTGATATTTTTGGATTTTGTATGCTAGATCTATGGTTTGTGTAACATCCCAATTTTCGAGACCAAAAATTTCATTTTTAATAAATACTTCGCAACATAGTTTACCAAAACATTACCCAAGTCGTGTCATTTATAAACAAAAACTATAAAAACATGTTTGAAACCAACTCAACACAAGTAATATAAATCAGAGTACAATCCCAGAAACTAAATGCGGAAACCATATGTGTGTGTGATGCGTTGCTACACCGCCAGCTCCTTCCCCTTGGACGAAGAGGTACCTGAAACCAAAACTGAAACTGTAAGCACAAAGCTTAGTGGGTTCCCCCATCATACCACATACCATAACATCACATAGCATACATACAGCCGGGCAATTCTGGGGTGCTCGACCTACCTATGTCAAGCCATTCTAGGGTGCTGACCTACCCATGCCAAGCCATTCTGGGGTGCTGACCTACATGTCAGGCCGTCCTGGGGTGCCGACTACCCTCCGGTCTATCTCAACCGGCAATGCGGACTATTTCACCCCCTACCTCTATCATACAATATCATATACAATCATACGGTCAGGCATATCTAGGGTACTGACCTACCCTTCGGTCCTAACGACCGAGTCAAGGACAAACTATTCCTTGCTACTACCATTAACTCATATAACATATCACATAAGCATATTTCATAAGCACATCTCATAAATATATCACATAGGCATACCAAGATAATTATCACAAAGACAATTATCTATCAATTACTCTTGTTGGTGGGGTGACATTGTGACCTTGGACCCACCCCTACTGTGAGGTAACTCACCTCGATGTTGTGTAGTTTCTACACTGTCCTCGGTGTGAAAGTCGGCTCTCCTCGACTCCTTAATCCCTACACGACAACCCTTCTAAGTTATCGACTTGTACTCACAACACCTACAAGGGTCAACTCGAATCCAAGTCAAAGTCAAACCCTGCTCAAGTCAACTCTTTGGTTGACCAGACTCGCCGAGTTAGTCTGCCAACTCGTCGAGTCCCCTCTTCCACAGAATACTACAAACCCGTCCCCACTCGTTGAGTCTAGCAAGAGCTCGACGAGTTCACCTTCAAAAACACTTCAGTCAATCTTGAACCGACTCGACGAGTTCTTCCTTGAACTCGTCGAGTTCATCTTCAACATGTGAATGCGTCCACTCTATGACTCGCCGAGTGGTAAGAACAACTCGTCAATTCCATCTTCAAAGATTAGGAGATTGCCTTGGACTCGCCGAGTTTGTTTTAGCACTCGTCGAGTCCCATGATTCCCAGGTCCCTAAAGAGCCTAAACAACTGGAGAACCTTCCACACTATCATCCGGTCCTTCAACAGAAGGGATTTGGTAGGCATTACACCCTGACTCGCCGATTCCTAAGAAAGACTCATCGTGTCCATCCTTGACCATTACTATACAGTCGATTTAAATGGGTCTTAACACATCAAAACTATAGATATGGCCTCCTAATGTCCATTTTACATGTAAAGCCTTAAGTTTAGTTCACATGCATGGGATCCTTGGCTCAAAAAGCCATAAAAGATGGTCTACAAGATTCATGGGTGTTTATGGCAACAAATTTGGCATCTTTATGCCATAAAGACCCCCAATGGCCCCATATGTGAAGTCATAACTCCATATTACACATCACAACCCGAAAATGGCTTAGAAATCCCTAAATATACCATGATACAAGCCCTAAAGATGATTCTTTACATGGAAGGTCAAGATAAGAGCTTTTTACCTTAAATGAGCTGGAAATGGAACACAATCTATGGATCTCGAAGCTCCCACTTGAACTCCCAATCTCCTTTCCTATTCTCAAGCTTCACAAATCACTAAAATGCACAAAATGGCCTTAGAACACTCAAACAAGGCTAGGGTTTCGAGTTAGGGTTTGCTCTGGACGATAGGGGCTATGTTGAGGGGTTATAATGTGTTTAAATAGGTTGCAAGCCCTCAATATAGGGTTTCACTCAAACAGCGTCTACTCGCCGAGTCGGTCTCCCGACTCGTCGAGTAGACTACTTAAACTTCCCGCGAATCACGACTCTACTCTACGAGTTGGAGGCGACGAGTTGGGCCTCCACGTCTAGTCCTAGGGAAAACATAATAAATACTCGAAGTCTGTTGTTCGGTCCTGAAAAAGCTCGGGGTAATACTCCTTCATCTTGTCCTCCGGCTCCCAGGTACATTCCGATCCCTTGCGGTGTCGCCACCGCACCTTAACCAACTCCACTCTCTTGTTCCTCAAATCCTTCGATTTCCTATCAAAGATTGCCACTGGCCGCTCAATGTAATTCAGGCTGTCATCCACCTGAATATCCTCTAATGGCACTACTGCCGAATTGTCCACCAGACACTTCCACAACTGGGAGACGTGAAAAGTGCTACGTATCTGAGTGAGTTCGGCTGGCAGATCCAACCTATATGCCAACTTGCCCACCCAGGCTACAACCCTAAATGTTCCAATATACCTAGGGCCCATCTTGCCCCACTTCCTGAATCGAATGACGCCTTTCCAAGGCGACACTTTCAGGAGCACCATATCCCCGACCTGGAACTCCAGGTCCGATCAACGCTTGTCAGCATAACTTTTCTGCCGACTCTCAGCAGTCTGAAGCCTGCTCCGAACCTGCTGGATCCTCTCCGTTGTCTTGAATACCACCTCGGTACTCCCCATGACCCTCTGATTAACCTCACCCCAGCATATCGGGGCCCTGCACTTCCTCCCATACAACATCTCGAAGGGAGGATGGTCAATAATCGCATGATAGCTATAATTATAGGAGAACTCCGCCAAAGGAAGGTAAGTATCCCAACTACCTCCAAAATCTAAAACACACGCCCGTAGCATATCCTCTAGAGTCTGGATGGTAAACTCGCTCTGACCATCCGTCTACGAGTGAAAGATGGTGCTAAAGTGTAGATGTGTACCCAACTCTTTATGAAACTTCTTCCAAAACCTGGAAGTGAACCGCACATCCCTGTCGAAAATCACTGAAATTGACACCCCGTGCCGCGCCACTACCTCCCTGATATAGATGTTGGCCAACTTCTCGGCCGAAATGCTCTCCTGAATCGGAATGAAATGGGTGCTCTTGGTCAATCGATCAATGATGACCCAAATCGAATCTACCCCTCGCGCGGTCCTGGGAAGCTTCGTGATAAAATCCATAGTAATATCCTCTCATTTCCACAGTGGGATATCCAACGGCTGGACCTTGCCATGAGGTCTCTCGTGCTCAGCCTTGACCTTCCTACAGGTCAGCCACCTCTCCACAAACCAAGCTACGTCCCTCTTCATACAAGGCCATCAATACTCAAGACGAAGATCTCTGTACATCTTCATCGCCCCGGGATGGATAGAGAATCTGGATTTGTGTGCCTCCTCCATCAATACTTGACGCACACCTCCATGATATGGGACCCACACCCTACGATGAAGAGTCAACAATCCCCAGCTATCATAGTCGAAGGAGGAAACCTGACCCACAATACGCTCGCTCTTCCGACGTTCCTCCTTCATGGCCTCCTGCTGGGCCTCCCGATTCTGCTCCAACAACGGAGTCACAACTATCATCCTCATACAGATATCCCTGATTGGCGCTGCCTTGCAGCTAAGCGCGTCAACATGACATTGGCCTTCCTCGGGTGGTAGAGGATCTCACAATCATAATCCTTTACCTCATCAAGCCACCGACACTGCCTCATATTCAGATTTGGCTGATCCATGAGATACCTCAGCTCTTGTGGTCCGTGTAAATAGTACAACGAACCCCATAGAGGTAATGGCGCCAAATCTTGAGCGCAAAAACAATGGTCCCCTGCTCCAAATCATGCGTCGGATAGTTCGCCTCATGAGGCTTCAGCTGCCTTGAAGCGTAAGCGATAACAGACCCTCTCTGCATCAATATCGCGCCCAAACCTAAGATGGACACATCGCAATATACTACAAAATCCTCCATTCCCTCCGGAAAGGCTAAGATTGGTGCCTCGCACAATCTCTGTCTCAACGTCTCAAATGAAACCTGCTGCTCGGGCCCTCAGCAAAAGACCACGGCTTTCCTCGTCATCCGGGTCAAGGGCACGACTAGCTTGGAGAAGTCCTGAATGAATCTCCGATAGTAGCCTGCCAGTCCCAGAAAGCTTTGAATCTCAGATGGAGACCTCGGAACCTCCCATCTCATCACAGCCTCCACCTTGGCCGGGTCAACCGAAATCCCGTTCTGGTTGACAAGGTACCCAAGAAATGGCACCTCACGCAACCAGAACTCATACTTGGAGAACTTAACATACAAGCTCTCCCTCCTCAATGTATCCAGAACCTCCTGCAAGTGCTCCTCATGTTGCTCTCGCGTCTTGGAATAAACCAAGATGTCATCAATGAAAACTATCACAAACCGATACAACATCGGTTTGCACATGTAGTTCATGAGATCCATGAACGCAACAGGAGCATTGGTGAGCCCGAAAGGCATCACTACAAACTCATAGTGACCATAACGCGTACGAAAGGCTGTCTTCTGCACATCCTCCTCTCTGGACATCATCTGATGATAACCTGAACGCAAATCAATCTTGGAGAACCAAGCTGCTCCCTGTAGCAGGTCAAAGAGGTCATCCATCCTTAGGAGTGGGTAACGGTTCTTCACCGTTACCTTATTCAGCTCCCGATAATCTATACACATCCAATGCGATCTGTCCTTCTTCTTCACAAATAAAATTGGGGCTCCCCAGGTTGAACTGCTTGGTCTAATGAATCCTTTGTCTAACAGCTCCTGCAGCTGCGTAGACAGCTCTTGCATCTCAGGAAGAGCCAACCGATACGGTGCCTTGGCTATCGGAGCCGCACCCAGGACTAGGTCGATCCTGAACTCTATTTGCCTCTCCGGAGGTATCCCAGGCAACTCCTTGGGGAATACATCCGCGAACTCTCGTACTACTGGCACATCATCCACCGTCGCCTTACCCGCCTCTCGGGTATCCATAACATAGGCAACATATCATGCGCAACCCTGCTGAAGGTAGCACCTAGCCCTTGCTGCTGAACATAAGGATGTTCCTCGTTGTGGCCTTTCGCCCTGAATCACCAGCTCTTCCCCACTTGGGGTTCTGATACGTACCAACTGTTACGCGCAGTCGATCACCGCCCCATTGGGGCTTAGCCAATCCATACCTATAATAACCTTGTTCCCCTACAACGATATGGGAACCAATTCTACCAGGTAACGCTCATCGAACAATCTCAAAACACAATCCCTGAAAACCTCTGATGCTCGCACTGAACGGTCTTCCGTAATCTCAACCTCCAGAGGGCAATCCATCATGCCCGATGACTCAAGAAACTTCTTGCTAAGCGCAAGAGAGACAAACGATCGGGTAGCGCCCGAATAAAACAACACCTGAACTGGGATACCATTCACATGGAATGATCCTAAATAGAGCATACATATCACATATCAAAATCACAACGACATAACATAAAATATTAGAGAGAAGGAATCATACCCGTCACCACATCGGGTGTAGCGCATGCCTCCTCAGCTGTCAACTGAAACGCTCGGCTCCACACCACTGGAGCCTCTACCTTGACCTTCCGGCTATTCACAACTCATGTTCTCGTTGGAGTCGGCGCCACCACCGGCGCTACTGCTGATACTGCTGACAATCTAGGGCAGTTGGCCTTCTTATAGCCCCTCTGATTGCAATGGAAGCAAATCAGTTCTGATGTCTGAACTGTAGGGGCGGGGGCGGTACAATTGCTGCCAAAGTGCCCCGTATTGCCATACTTGTAGCAGCATGACGACCCTGCTCTACAAGCTCCCTCATGTGGCCTGCCGCATTTCCTGCAGCGGCTCTGGCCCGGATGGCCCTTCGACCTGACGTCAGATCCCTTGGTTTTCTTCCCCGAAACCCCCGTAACCTGCTCAGTCTCTACCTTCCTCTTCCTGAGGTGCTCCAAATCAATCTCCCTCTCCCGCGCCTTGGAAATCATGGACTCCACGGTCGGGCAGACTGAATAACTGAAATGCTCCCGAATTTCAGCCCTCAACATGACATTGTAGTGGGTCTTCCGCATCTCCTCATCCCCAACATAATGAGGTACCAATAAGGCCCTCTCCCTGAACTTGGCGGTGATCTCCGCCACTGACTATGTAGTATGTCTCGTATCCAGAAACTTCCTGGCCAGCTACTGAAGCTCCACAGTTTGCGCAAACTCCGCCCTGAACCTGGTCACAAAGTTTGACCAAGCCATAGCCTGCACAGTTGGGGCTGCCAGCGAGTCACCAACTGGCTCCCACCAATCCCTAGCTCTGTCCCTCAAACAACCCGCAACAAAGCGGACCTTCGACCCCTACGGGCAGAAGCTCGTCAACTGCACAGACTCGATGTTCGCGATCTATCTCCTGGCTGCAATGGGGTCCTTCGCCCCATGAAAGTCTGGTGCACCACTCCCTCGAAAGTCCTTAAAGGACAGTGTGCATGTACCCGACTTGCTGGACGCCAAGTCACTCCTGAATCCTCGGAGGCGATCCTCCATCAGCTCAACAATCCCTTCCTAGATCGACCCGAAAATAACTGTGGTCTCCTCAAGGATACCTCTCATGATCTCAGACGCAATGAACTCGTGTAACCCGTCATCGACCTGGTCGAACCATACACTCAAGCCTGATCCTGATCCTGATCCTGATCCTGATCCTGATCCTGAACCTCCTGCTCCATGTCGTGTGACCACCACACCGAAAATATAACACGTAAACGTCAGGATCATACATACTTTCGAGAGGTCTCACACACTCTCCAAGTTTCCTGGTTCCATGTTGGCCCTCCTTGACTCGAGTACAAATCCTCTGATTTCAGTAGTACAAGCCCATACTACCTTCCACATCTATCCGTACTTTCCTCAAGGATTGCTTCAAGTTCACCATGTCCCTTAACCATTATCCCTCTCCAACTAATCTCATCATAGGCTTTCTGAGGGCACCCTTCGACCTACTCTCCGCCATCAGCTACACTAGGGGTCCCTGCCACCTTTCCCTAACTAGCTCGTGAATACTATTATATATTCGCTTTCTAGTTAGTTAAAGTTAGCCAGAACCCCTATAGCACAAAGCAAGCAGCATTCGTACATTGACTAACCAAATTGAGCATAACCTAATCAGGCTATCTCACTGCTAACTAACTGCTCTAACATACGGCTCAATGAGCTCCTATAGCAGGCATACAAGGCATCCTTCCTAGATCCTTAGCCCTATTCTAGCATGCACTTCTCATAAACACATAACAAGCATACAAGGCATCCTCGTAGATCTTTAGCCCTAATCTAGCATGCAACTCTCATAATCATATCATATAACATAACAAGTATGGGTATCTTGGGGAAAACTTACTTGAGCTCGGCCGGTCGCATGCATCACACACCTCGTTCTTTCTCAAAACTCTTTAATTTAGAAAAACTATTTCCTTGTTAAAAAAACTTTCAAGCCCTCGGTTTGAGTTCAGACACACCCCGAGGGTGTGTCCGAATCCCTCAAACCAAGGCTCTGATACCAACTTGTAACATCCCAATGTTCGAGACCAAAAATTTCATTTTTAATAAATACTTCACAACATAGTTTACCAAAACATTACCCAAGTCGTGTCATTTATAAACAAAAACTATAAAAACATGTTTGAAACCAACTCAAAACAAGTAATATAAATTAGAGTACAATCCCATAAACTCAATGCAGAAACCATATGTGTGTATGATGCGCTGCTACACCGCCGGCTCCTTCACTTAGACAAAGAGGTACCTAAAACCAAAACTGAAACTGTAAGCACAAAGCTTAGTGAGTTCCCCCATCATACCACATACCATAACATCATATAGCATACATATTGTCAGGAAATTATGGGGTGCCTGACCTACCCATGTCAAGTCATTATGGGGTGTTGACCTACCCATGCCAAGCCATTCTAGGGTGCGGACCTACCCATGTCAGGCCGTTCTGGGGTGCCGACTACCCTCCGGTCTATCTCAATCGGCAACGGGGACTATTTCACCCCTACCTCTAGCATACAATATCAAATACAATCATACGGTCAGGCGTATCTAGGGTACTGACCTACCCTTCGGTCCTAATGACCGAGTCAGGGAGAAACTATTCCCTGCTACTACCGCTAAATCATATAACATATCACATAAGCATATCTCATAAGCACATCTCATAAACATATCACATAAGATATAACGTAGGCATACCAATATAATTATCATAAAGACAATTATCTATCAATTACTTTTGTTGGTAGGCCGGCATTGTGACCTTAGACCCACCCCTACTGGAAGGTGACTCACCTCGATGTTGTGTAGTGTCTGCACTATCCTCGGTGTGAAAGTCGGCTCCTCAACTCCTCAATCCCTACACGAAAACCCTTCTAAGTTATCGACTTGTACTCACAACCCTTACAAGGGTCAACTCGAATCCAATTCAAAGTCAAAGTCAAACCCTGGTCAAGTCAACTCTTTGGTTGACTAGACTCGCCGAGTTGGTCCGCCAACTCGTGAAGACCCTTCGTCCATAGAATATTACAAACACGTCCCCACTCTTCGAGTCTAGCAAGAGCTCGACGAGTTCACCTTCAACAACACTTCAGTCAATATTCAACCGACTCGGCGAGTTCTTCCTTGAACTCAGCGAGTTCATCTTCAGCATATGAATGCGTCCAGTGTATGACTCGCCGAGTTGTAAGAACAACTCTTTGAGTCCATCTTCAAAGATTGGGAGATTGCCTTGGACTCGCCGAGTTTGTTCTAGCACTCGTCCAGGTCCCTTAAGAGCCTAAGCAACAAGGGAACCTTCCACACTATCATCTGGTCCTTCGAAAGAAAGGATTTGGTGCTCATTACACCCTGACTCGTCGAGTCCTAAGAACGACTTGTTGATTCCATCCTTGACCATTACTATACAGTCGATTTAAATGGGTGGTAACACATCAAAACTATAGATATGGACTCCTAATGTCCAGTTTACATGTAAAGTCTCAAGCTTGGTGCACATGCATGGGATCCTTGGCTCAAAAAGCCATAAAATATGGTCTACAAGATGCATTGGGTGTTTATGGCAACAAAGTTGGCATCTTTATGCCATAAAGACCCCCAATGGCCCCAGATCTGAAGTCATAACTCCATATTACACTTCATAACCCGAAAATGGCTTAGAAAGCCCTAAATATACCAAGATCCAAGCCCTAAAGATGATTATTTACATGGAAGATCAAGGTAAGAGCTTTTTACCTTAAATGAGCTGGAAATGGAACACAATCTCTGGATCTCCAAGCTCCCACTTGAACTCCCAAGCTCCTTTCCTCTTCTCAAGCTTCACAAACCACTAAAATGCACAAAATGACCTTAGAACACTTAAACAAGTCTAGGGTTTTGAGTTAGGGTTTGCTCTGGATGATGGGGGCTGAGTTGAGGGGTTATAATTGTTGGATTTGTGTCTAAGTCCATAACTATTTTGGTATGTACTTGACCCGATGGTGCATGGTCCTTTTGGGTTGCCTTCACCAAAGCAACTTGATAGGATGAATTATGGAGAGAAAGGATTAAATATTATTTATTAATATATTATGAGAATAATATATTAAAGGAGAGATCATATTGTTTAATTAATATTAGTCAAGAATTAATAAGAATTAAGTTTGTGACTAAAAGAGATTAATTAAACTTAAGGGACTTGAACTGTTAATTGTATAATAGTTGAATATTGAGCTAATGGACTCCATATTAAAGGGGTGGACGAATTCTATGGGGAAACCCATTAGAAATCGTCCTAGGGCCTTTAAGGAAGGAGTCCATGGGTTGCTTAGGGCTTAAGCATCCAAATTAGGGTTTCCTTGTTAGATAACCCTAATAGCCTCTCTATTTAAAGAACCCTTATGGCTCAAATATGTGGTGAACTTGTTGATTAGGGTTTCCACACGTTTTTGAGAGCCTCCTTCTCTTCTCTTCTTCATCTTCTTGCTCTTGGTGTTTGTGAACCATTAGAGGAGTGACATTTGTGACTCTAAGCTTTCTAAAGTCATTACAAGGAGGATTTGAGATTGTTATTACTACATAACAATCAAGGTATGATCTAAACCCTAATTTATATGTTATATCGATTATCATATACTAGATCTAGGGTTTATAGTCTTGGATGAATTGCATGTACAATAGAGAAACCTAGATCTAAGCATTAGGGTTTGCATGAGCACATAGGATGTTTTAATGGCTAAAACTCATCAGTGGTATCAGAGCCTTGATTGGTTTCTATTGTATTAATGCCTTGTGTGTTTGTTCAAGTTGCAAAATCGATTTTTAGCCCATCTGCCTGATGAACTCGGCGAGTACCACAGTGTACTCGGCAAGTCCAGTGTGGTACTCGACGAGTTCGAGCATCAGATGGAGCTAATTTCGGGATTTCTTGTTGTTTTACTCATGGATACATGCCTTATCTGTTTTAGGTCATTAAAATCCGATTTTATACATATTTATGAGTATATCCTTGATTAAACAAAAGATAATTACCAATTGATTAGATAATAACTTCCTTATATGATAAAGTTTGATTATTTGTATTAATTGGGTAACTTACTTTGAAAGAAATTGAAATTAGGTCAAATATAGATAATGATAAAATTAGTTGTTTAATTTATATTATTTGTTATTTGATCCTTGTGTTATGAAAAGTTTCAATTTTTCCCCTTTAGGTTTTATAGTTTAAATTTGAACTTAAAAGTTTTGCTTTGAAATTTAAATAGTTGAAACCCTAATGTTTTGAAAAGGTTTCAAAACTTGCCCTCAAGTTTTGGAATTTAAAATTTTGATTAAAAAGTTTGATTTTGAAATATTTAAATTCTAAACCCTAATGTTTTGAAATGTTTCAAAACTTGCCCTCAAGTTTTGGAATTTAAAAGTTTAATTTAGGAATGTTAAATTCTAAAACCCTAGTATTGTTTTGAAAAGTTCAAATCACACCCTTATGGTTTTATTAACTAATTAAGGTGTATAATTAAAAGAGGTTTAATAAATCCATAAAGTTTTGGTTTACAATTTAATTGAATTAAAAGTATAATCGTTAAATTTGACCACATAGTATTTTAAAAGTGTAAAATACACCCTATACTATATATATAACATTAAAAGTCTAACATTATATATATGTATGAGTAAAAGTCAGTCTTACCGTTAGTAGGCCTCATTCACGAAGCTGGTATATAAGGGGTGTTTAAGGAAATTGCCTATAAAATGGCGATTGAATGGGTATCCACTCTTACCCACCGCACTCTTGACTAGTGGAGGGTCGTTAGACGAACGGGTAGGATAGGACGAAACCTTCCATTATAATTATAATGAAGTACAAAAGTAACTATATGTTTTACAAAATTCCCAATCTTAGTTACTTTAGGCAAAAGTGAATTGATGCAATTCCATGAAATTACACTTTGTGCCCTTGCGAAGACGTTAGTGGAGCGTGTGTGGTTAACCGGCACACTAAATGGTTCTAAGCAAAGGTAGCAAAGGGTGACTCAATGTTTGTCATAGTTCGGTGGAGCGTGTGTGGTTTACCGGCACATCGAATAGGTGACTGTGACATGTGAGGGCACCATGTAGATTTGCATGGTTATTCACACCCGCTTTGTGATTCTCAGCATCCCAGTCACAAACTAGAGGGGCATATCGAGATTTAAACATGCCATTGAAATGTTCAATGAATCTCAAAGGATCTAGGAGTTTTCATAGATTTAAAAAACTTAAATTTCTTTTTCGTTTTTCATGGTGGAAAATTAGTGAATCGTCATTCACTTACCTTCAAATATTCTGCAACTAGATTATGGCATCCCTTTTCTAGGTTGTAGCGTATTGTGTTGGGTCCTAGCCTTAATATCTCATTTGGGTGATTTATTAAGGACTCAATCGATCAACTAACTTGAATTTGTTTTCTCCCGTTTTGTAGATGTCAAAGTTCGACAACTATGGTCTTCCCAAATCCCGTGGAACAAGCATTCCACATGAATATGATATTCCACGATTCGATCGAGGAACAAAAATCATGATTCACTTCCTCCTCCTCCTCCTCCCGTTGTTCTCCCTAAACCACAAGATCGAAGAATTGAAAGGTTCAATGTCACTAAAGCCCTATTGGAAATGAAACATGAAGATGGTAAACCCGTGTGTGCTCACGTTCTAGGAATGAAATCACACATCGATAGGTTGATAATGTTGGGTGCGTCATTCCCTAATAAGTTGGCTGTGAACTGGGTTCTGCAGTCACTTCCCGAATCATATAATGAGTTCAAAAGAAAGTATTATATGATGGATCATGACGAAAACCTAATTGACCTAACTTACATGTTCATTGCTACTGAATCAGAAATGATTTGGCAAAGCAATGGAGCGTATTTGTTGGGAAAGTCAACCAACCATGCTTCCGAGGACGTTCTAGGAGAACCGACTTGCGTTTGCTGCCAAGAGAAAGGGCGTTGGATACAAGTCTACCCTAAGAGCCTGAAGAGTCCAAATGATGGGAGAGTCAAAGAGTATGGTTGTGCTTCAGGTAAAATCCACGATCTAACTCCATTAAGTTCCTATTCGTTGATTCTTAATACATGATGTGATAAGATTGCATTTGAATGTTTTGCAGGATCAGTGAAAATAGAGGAAGCTTGAGGAAAAAGCAAGATGATTCTAATCACGAAGAAATGGATCTCGATCGCATGGATTTGAAGATTAGATTTTGAGCTTAGAAAGTTATGATAGAGTTGTTAGGAATATTTAATTACATAGTTTTTCAGTTGATTTTGCATTGTAAGGACAAATGTTTTCCGTTGCTTTTATGAATAAAATAAATTTTGATTTGACTCATTTATTTATTTATTTGCAATAAAATCGTTATGAAAAATTGATGTTTGCATATTTCTACAACAAATGGATGTGATTTTTAATTATGTTATTTATTGAAATGTCATGAGTTTACCAAATAGGGAGAGTTTCTCATCGCCGAAGTTTCAATTGGACAGAAACTTGGAATCATGCAACTTGGTTGCACGATGAATGAGAAATTTCATATTTGGAAATTGGACTAAGTCGTTGACAAAGTGTCAAGTGAAGGACTAGGAGATCGAGTACACAAAGTTGTGTGTTGATCACGTCCACCACAAGAGTAACAAAGATATTCGTCATGATTTACTAAAGATTTAGTAAATATGATTATACTTATAAGATTAAGTGTAATTCTGAATTGATTGAAAGAGTTTAAATCAATAGCAGAATGAATAAGAAGAATCAAGTAGGCAGAAAGATAAAAGTTTCTCTATTCTAAGAAGAATGGAGAGTACCTTTTATTATGTTTTATGATAGGTCTTAATGATTAAGAACCATATCTCAATTGATCCTCTAAGTAAATCTTAGTACAATTGTATGTCTAAGAAGAGAAATTAAGAATTGAAGAAATGGTTAAATCAAGAAGTCAATCATACTTCGTTCCAAAACAAGTCTTAGAGTTAAAATTGTGACATTGAGTGACAAGTCTTAAGAAGGTTTATAACACTCATCAAATGTAGAATATGGAAAAAGTTTTTCTTATTCTTGCACATTTGAAATTGGAAACTTGTGATGTCTTGGATAAGACAAAGATCAACTATGACCAATTTTGTGAAGTGTTTTGTCTTGATAAAAACTACACTAACTCTTGAATATTTGTTTGTCAAGAAATGTTTATTGACAAGAGAATCTTATATGTCAAGGAGTCAGTGGGAGCCTTAATGGTCTTGAAAGGTTTCAAGAACAAATCAAAATAAACCTTATCGAACATCACTAGCACACAACTTGAGGTGTTGACATTATCTTGTCTCTGCGTCGTTCCAATCGAGTTAATTATGCATGTGAGTTCTATGAGTTCTCCTTTGAATGCATAAAAGGCAAGGACCTTGATCATTGAAAAGTACATTGATAGGAAAGGGTGAGCTGCTTAACTACTTGGAAGACATGGTGGGCAGCTGTGTTACCATAAGGCAAGAAATCAAGATTGAGAAAGTTCGGTCCATATGAGTTTGAATTTGTCGTAAACTTTGTTTTAACAAATTCACATGGATAGGAACATATACACAATTAAAATCTAAGTGTCATAAGTTTCCCTACTTCATAAAAATGACTGTGAGGAAATACTTTCACTAAAAGAGATTTTAAGAAGATAGTGATTGTGAAATTGTATTCTCGAATTCGATTATGGTTACGGTATCCCTTTCCATGATTCGAATTGTGAGATTTGGCAATTAGTCTTGATTGTTTAGACACACATATGAGCTATCTAAAGGAAAGGTGTATAAGCTTAGATAAAGGATTATCAAAGCATTAGGTATTAGAAACATGAACTTAAGAAATTCAATAGGTATTGTTTTTCTGAAAGTTAAGTTGTTTCTGAATACATGTCAAAGCTAGTGGGAGCATAAGTGTTATGTTTATAATAATCATCATGATAGTGGGAGCATAAATGTTATGATTTTATGATTATTAAGGCAAGTATTGCAAGTTAGCAATATTAATTATAGAAAACAAGAGTCATACTTTGCAAAGTTGTAAGGGTTGAATAGTTGTTTTGCTATAATTAAGGGAGAGAATATTATGCTTCATTTCAAATCTAAAGGCTTAGGTTGTGGAATATTAATAAATTTAGTCAAGGATACATAGTGTGTTCTTAAATTTAGATTATGATTACGGCATCCCTCTTCATAATTCGAATTATGAGAACGTAGCACATAAAATATTATGGCAGAAGATTGATAAAGTATTAAATCTTAATGTAAGACATTATGCATCGTGTTCCATACGCTTCGGGTATAGGATCGATTGTAAATGCTATAATATTTGACCATTCTAAAATTTTTCCAAATGTCTAGCACATTTAGAGGGAAAAAAGGACAAGAATCGGTTTTGACTAAGATAATTAAACAACTATCAAAGGACAATCCAAAGTTCGCCGAGGATTAGTCGCTTGTGAGTAGTTGGAAGTATAGTATTGGATGGACCATATCGACATTATTATGAATAGAAAAGATTCTATTAAGAATGAGTTGTCATATGGAAAATATGGAAATGTTTCCATATTGGGAGTTAGATATTGAGAATCTATATCTAGATTAGAAACTTTTATGCAAAAGGATGTTCAAAGGAATGTACTTTGAGTGATAGACATCACACCTAAGGAATTGTCTTGTAACAATATCCGATAGAGGAATTTGTAATTTCATTGACAATAGTCATTGTGACTTTTGTGTTATGACGTTACGAAAGCATCATCGCATAAAATGTTAGAATCTAACATATTCTATAAGTGGCAAGAATTTGATATTCTTTCACTTGTGAAAAGGATTGGGAGTTGTGGAATGAGTAGGATTGGAAATGTATTCATTTGATCTATTTCACAATGTAAGAACCGTAGGTAAACATTGTGTGCATGCTAAGAGCATGGGATAAGTGTTGTAATAATTCAAGTAAGAAGTTGATTAACCGAAACAACAAATAATGAGTAATCGATATGGTGATAAATAAAAGGTATTTTATTTATACTCAAAGGTTTGAGGCCATATGGGATTAGTATTATTCTTGTGTTTCACTTTGCATGTTTTGACTTCCTGAATAATTTAATTGGTTTAGAACAGTCAAAGTATTCAAACGGGCCACAGTCGTTCATATGTTGGAAGTAGATATGAATGAAGACTGTCGTGAATTGGTGTGTGGATTGTCTAAAGAGTATTAGACATAAGCAAATGTTTGCTGCAACGTTCATGAGTGCTTATGAATATGATTTAAGCATTGGATTAAACCCACGCTCATTTGGATCACTTCATGGATTTTATCACGAGTGATTGGTGAGACGATAATATCTTATATTCTTGAAACCGAGATGTGTGAGTTGTATCTTGTGATTCGGTTGCACATTGATAATATGTAAACGCATCAGTAACTTGGTGTTATAAAACATATTGTTGTGTGTGATTTGGTTAGTGAGTGCAAGCGAGCATTGAGTCAAAGTTTATTTGTTCCTTTTATCCAAAGTAGGGTGAAAGCGATATATGTGGGCCCCTCGATAATTTAGTGATGGCACCGAAGTGCTTGGCCAAGCCGGGACTAAATTGATGTGTTCAATTGTAGTCTGTTGTCAGTCGTCATAAATCTGAATTCGGGAAACAGCACATAGACAGAGAGAATGATTTGGATCCATGTCTCAGTCTATACGATAATATCTAGAATGGAGGAATATATGATCCCTTATCTGAAGGACACGCGTATCTGATAAGATCAGAGTTGACAGTGACTTTGGAAAGCTACGATTGTAGATCAGGATCTGAAGTCATACGTGGAATAGTTATTAGACTTATCCAAGTGGGAGACTGTTGGATTAGTGTCTAAGTCCATAACTATTTTGGTATGTACTTGACCCGATGGTGCATGGTCCTTTTGGGTTGCCTTCACCAAAGCAACTTGATAGGATGAATTATGGAGAGAAAGGATTAAATATGATTTATTAATATATTATGAGAGTAATATATTAAAGGAAAAATCATATTGTTTAATTAATATTAGTCAAGAATTAATAAGAATTAAGTTTGTGACTAGAAGAGATTAATTAAACTTAAGGGACTTGAACTGTTAATTGAATAATAGTTGAATATTGAGCTAATGGACTCCATATTAAAGGGGTTGACGAATTCTATGGGGAAACCCATTAGAAATCGTCCTAGGGCCTTTAGGGAAGGAGTTCATGGGTTGCTTAGGGCTTAAGCATCCAAATTAGGGTTTCCTTGTTAGATAACCCTAATAGCCTCTCTATTTAAAGAACACTTATGGCTCAAAAACGTGGTGAACTTGTTGATTAGGGTTTCCACACGTTTTTGAGAGCCTCCTTCTCTTCTCTTCTTCATCCTCTTGCTCTTGGTGTTTGTGAACCATTAGAGGAGTAACATTTGTGACTCTAAGCTTTCTAAAGTCATTACAAGGAGGATTTGAGATTGTTATTGCTACATAACAATCAAGGTATGATCTAAACCCTAATTCATATGTTATATTGATTATCATATACTAGATCTAGGGTTTATAGTCTTGGATGAATTGCATGTACAATAGAGAAACCTAGATCCAAGCATTAGAGTTTGCATGAACACATAGGATGTTTTTATGGCTAAAACCCATCAATAATGTGTTTAAATTGGGTGCAAACCCTCAATTTAGGGTTTCACTCAAACAGTGTCTACTTGCCGAGTCGGTCTCCCGTCTCGTCGAGTAGACTACTTAAACTTCCCGTGGATCACGACTCTACTCGACGAGTTAGGCCTCCAACTCATCGAGTCCCATAGAAAACATAATAAATACTTGAATTAAAGGCATACCAGGAATCGGGTGTTATAGTTTCTTAGCTTTGGATAATTTGCATGTACAATAGAGAAACCTAGATCCAAAGTTTTAGGGTTTGCATGTATACTATAGGATTGTTGTTATGCTTAAACTCATCAGTGGTATCAGAGCTTTGATTGGTTTCTATTGTATTTGATGCATTGAGTGTTTGTTCATTGCTTAAAATCGAAAATTCTGCCTTCAGCCTGACAGACTCGTCGAGTTCCCTGATGAACTCGATGAGTCAGATGAACTCAACGAGTCCAAATGGTGACTCGGTGAGTTGGAGTGTTAGACAGAGGGATTTTTGGGATTTTGGCTTATTTTGACTTGGAATAATTACCAAAAATGCTTTTGATTGATAAAATCTGAATTTTATTAATATGATGTGATTATCCTTATCAAAGTAGAAGATAATTCCAAATTTATTATATAATTATTGCCTTATATGATAAACTTTAATTATTTGAATTAATTGAAAGAATTATCTTGCCATGGAATTGGATTAGGTCAAAATTAGATAATCACCAATTATTTGTTTGATTATATTATTTGAATTTTGATCTAGAAAGTTTTGAAAAGTTTCAAAACTTGCCCTCAAGTTTTGGAATTTAAATTTTGATTAAAAAGTTTAATTTTGAAATATTTAAATTCTAAACCCTAAAGTTTACAAGTTTAAAATTCAACCCTTGTATTATTATAATATTATAAGAATAATGATTATATATATATATATATATATATATATATATATATATATATATATATAAGATTAATGCTAGTCTTACCATTAGTATGCCTCATTCACGAAGCCGATCTATAAGGGGGTATAAGGTTGTTGCCTATAAAATGGCAGTTTAATGGGTGTCCACTCTCACCCATCGTTTCCTTGATTGGTGGAGGGTCGTTAGCCGAACGGGTAGGACAGGGCAACTAATTCCTCATTAAAAGTATAATGATAATAAAGTAACTAAATGTTTTTTATAAAAATTCACAATCTTAGTTACTTTAGGAAAAATGTGAAGATGATGTTATTCCATGAAATTACACTTTGTACCCTTGTCATGATGTTAGTGGAATGTGTATGGTTAACCGACACACTAATTTGGGTCTAGCAAAGGTGGAAAAGGGTGACTTGATGTTTGTCATAGATCAATGGAGCGTGTGTAGCTAACCGGCACATTGATTAGGTGACTGTAACATCGAGGGCACCAAGTACATTTGCATGGTTATTCACACCTTGTTTGTGATCCTAGGTATCCCAGTCACAAACTTAAAGGGCATATCGAGATTTAAACATGCCATTGAAAAGTTCAATGAATCTCAAAAGATCTAGGAGTTTTCACTACATTTAAAATTTAATTTCTTTTTCGTTTTTCATGGTGGAAATTAGTCAATCGTCATTCACTTACCTTCAAATTATTTTTTGTTTAAATTACGGCATCCCTCTTCTAAATTGCAAATAATGTTGTTGGGTCCTAGCTCTAATTTTTCATTTGGGTGTTTAATTGGGGATTCTTATGTAATCAAGTTTTGTCTCTTTTCTTTTTCAGATGTCTAACTCAAACAACAACAACACTTCTGGATCAACCTCTTCCAGCTCGTTCTCGCTCATGAACTTGTGTGGGAGGGTGATTTTCGATGGGACCAATTTCAATGATTGGATCCGCAACATTCGAATGGTTACCCGCTACGAGGACAAGGAGTATGTCCTCGACAAGGAGCTGAAAGAAGTAAACGTTAACACTGCTACTCCCGAGGAGATCACTGCCTTTGAGGCTCATGAGCACGATGCTACGAAAGTCCATTGCATCATGCTCGCGACTATGACTGCATAACTCCAAAAGTCCTACAAGGACTACTATCCCTACGAGATGCATCTGGATTTACTATACAGGTACCACCAAAGTGCCAGGCAGGAGAGGTACGAGGTCATCACTTCAATGATCACTACCAAGATGAAGGACAAAGAGTTTGTCACAAGCCATCTACAGAAAATGCAGAGATATGTCGACCGCCTACTGAAGTTAAATGTTAACTTCGATAAGGAGCTGGTGATTTATATCATTCTTCACTCCTTGCCACCTTATTTCAACTAGTTTCGCATGACCTACAACATGAATAAGGAGGAGGTCATCTTGAGCAAGCTTCAAGGCCTGTTGAGGACTGCTGAGACTTGAGAGCAACCTCAAGGACAAATATGTTGCATCAACTCGCGCTACTGTTGCCCTCGTCTTGGCTATTGGGCAAGGGAAGGGTAAGAAGAGGAAGACTCCTTCTAAGAGCCACCATAAGGGAAAGTCCCATGATGGTACCTCTTCTAGTGGAACCAAGGCTGGTCCCGCTGCACCCTTCTTGAACCCGAAGGATGCAGAGTGCTACCACTGTCATGATAAAGGGCATTGGAAACGAAGTTTCCCAAAATATCTGCAAGGATATTATGACTTTATTTTTTATGTTCTTTATATCCACACTTAGCTATCGACGAGCTCTACACCTTTCGTTTGGACTCCGTCGGCTAATTTTGACTTTATTTTTTTGTCCATGTTTTTATAAAATTAAATGATTTTGCTAAAACAATAAGTCTCTCATACGGACTCCGTTTTTGGCATTCTTTGTCCCAAAATTCATATTTTAAGGAGTACTACAATTTTTGTTTTGGTGGCATTAGCTTAAAGTCAAACATTCTTTTCGTAGCTTTTTACGTCACACATTCCTTGTGCATGGCTAACTTTTATATCTTATAAAAATCATATCTAATTCATAACGATTCAGATTTCGACGAAATTTATATTTTCGGGATCGGGACGACGTGTAATTTCTAAATATTTGATTATATATATATATATATATATATATATATATATATATATATATATATATATATATATATATATATATGTTTTGGCGCACTTATTTTTACGATTTACGGACGATTCAGCTGATTTTTTTATTTTATTATATTATAATAATCATGAAACATATAGTATTCACATAATTCTTCTTTATTAAGTCAAATATGTTACAATTGTTGACTCTAACTATTACATCATTATAATAATATTTAGCCAGAAACGTGGGTGTTACATGGGTGGAGATGTTTTTGATTCAATGGAAGATGTCAAGTTTTTGGAGGTTGTAGATCTCTCACTAGATGAACCGGATTTTGAAAATGATTTGATAATAATGATAATTAGTAACTTTTGAAATATTTAGTATTTTTGGAGTTAAAACTTTACGTATTTTGGAATTTCTTTAATATATATATATATATATATATATATATATATATATATATATATATATGTGTGTGTGTGTGTGTGTGTGTGTGTGTGTGTGTGTGTGTGTGTTTTCATATCTTTATATTATCGTATCTGTGTTGTATCCGTATCTTGAATTTTTAAATTTTGTCGTTTTTCGTTTCCGTTCCATATCCGTTTCCGGTTGTCATATTCGTTTCCGTGCAACTTAGTTCATTATTCTTCATTATTCTGTTTATTATCATTTATTCTCTATTAAAACATTTTAGTATTGTATTGATGCCTAAATGAACAACAGCATGAGGGTTTTGTCCAGTTCTATGAAGATGAATGATTCTAAGTGGGTGGAACACGTAATACATAGTTTCCTTGAAATTAGAACCTAAAACTAAAAGACAAATTAAAGATGTTGAATTATGATAAACTGTCCCAGAGTAGATGTTCAAAGACTTGCAAATCTTGGGAATTTGTATTTATTATCAAAGTCTTTTCCAAACTTGTGGTATTTTTCCGAGACTTAAAAAAGTGATGTTATCGGAATTGTTAAAAATGGGCTCCACAGAAGGTAATTCTTGGTCTGTGTTAGAAGGCCCAAACATGCTCATGGTCTTATTTGTTTTGATACATTTGATGTTGTCAAATATAACTGTACGATATAATTCCATTGGTGTTTATGTTCAAGCTAACTTTTTTTTTGTTCTTTAAAAAAAACAAAAAAACAGAAAACAAAAACAAAAAAAATATGTTTCTTTAAAGCTTTCTTTGCAGCTTTCTACACATCAATGTGTAAGTCTTCTACGATTACAGAGTCCACCTTGATTGAATCCATACAGGTAGTATCTATGAAGTTAAATGATCCTAAGTTGTTGGCCTTAAATTGGTGGCCACTTGTGTGGGTACAATATTTCTATACAATACTTAATTTCCATGACCCACACTATAAGAAAATCAAAAATGAAGAATTGGAATTAATTGCCCCAAGTTAGATGTTTAAAGACTTACAAGTCTTGACAATTTGTATTTGTTACAGATATCTTTTCCCGTCTTCTGATATTTTGCAATTTGTATTTATTATCTATATTTTTTTTCTCATCTAGTGATAATTATTTGGTATCTTATATTTTTAATAAATAATTGAAAGTATGGCACATTAGATCATTCTTAACACCAACAAAGAACAACAGATTTAGCTGTTTAAACAAATTTGAAACTTTGTTAGGAAATTATAAACTTGAGAAGCTATGTAGTTTAGTTGATGGCTAGGCTAATTGCTTTGATTTTATATATGGAATCATGTATCTTGTATTCTATCAGTTGTGCAACATCAGTCCCTGTATCTTGTTATAAATAAGCAATTTGGGACAAAATTTCCACTGCTTGTTTGTGGTGTCCATTTGCAATTTTTAGCAAGCAGTAAATATTCCTCATTACATTATGCTTAGATTTATGATTATGCTAAAATTATATCTATGTGATTGATCAGCCACAACAAACTAATGAAACCAATGAAATCAATTTCACATAAAGGCATTTAGAATCTTCAAATAGAATCTTCGTGAACAGCAACGAGCAAAGAAACAACGACCTCCTACATAATCTATGCAAAAAACATACCATGATAGAACAAATCAACAAAAATACCTCTTGAAATCGGAATGTTGTGAGTAGCAACGACCGTCAATGGGTGGTTGAGCAACGGCGACGGCAGGTTGAGAGATGGAGAGATGCGATTGGCGATGGGTTTGAACGGGATACCTTTAATTTGGAGAGGAAGTACATTTGGGTTATGTGGATTTACTAATTTGCCCATAATAAAACATTGAAACAAACACATTTGGGTTATGTGGATTTACTAATTTGCTCATAATAAAACATTGAAACAAGCGTTATGGCTTAAGTGCAATTCATTAAACAATTCCTTTTTTTTTTGTACTTAAAAACCAAAATAAAACAAATTAATTCCTTTTTTTAGAAAGAGCTGGTACAAGACTAAGGTAAATAAATATTTATTTAGGGGTAATAATGTCCAAAGCCTCAAAACATGGGGATAATATTATTATAAGAAAATTAGCAAATGTATGTCATCAAAATCTAAAAATTACAGTTAAAATATTTATAATGTAGAAATTATATTATAATTAAATTTTCAAAACAATTAAAAATAATATTTTATTTTTGTTGTTGAGTTTTCAAAGATAATTATATACTTATAATATATATTTTTCAATAATCTTCTATATTTTGCTACGGAAACATATTTCGTAACTACTTGACTACGGAATTTTCCGTAGCTAAATACCTACAATTTTGATTTCGTAGCTATTTTGCAAATTCACCTTTTTGTAACAAGTTACATAATAGATTAGCTATAAAATTTTATTTTGTAATAAATTTTCCTAGCGAAATAGCTACGGATCTCAATTTCATAGCTAATTAGCTACGTATTTTTATTTCGTAGCCAATTATGTAGCCAACTAGCTACATACATGATTTTGTAACAAGTTTCATATAGAACTAGCTACAACCAAAAAACTTGTAGCATTATTTGTAGTAAAGTAGCTATGAATTTTAATTATGTAGCAACTATTTAAGATTTAGCTACAGAATGTAATTTGGTAGTCATTTCCGTAGCAAATTAGTTACACCCACCATTTTGTAACGTATTCCGTAGTAAAATAACTATAAATTTAGATTCTGTAACTTTACGTAGCTATTTAATATTTAGCTACATAATGCAATTACGTAACCATTTATGTAGCAAAATAGCTACGACAAGTCGTTCCGTAGCATAATCTGTAGTAAAATAGCAACGGATTTTGATTTCATAATAACTTTCCGTAGCTATTTAAGATTTTTCTTGTAATTGAATACTTTTTTTTTTCAATTTATAGTTTTAATCATCAAATCATGTTTTATTTTGTTTAATAATATTATTTTTTTATGTTACTCTATGTTATTCTTTTATTGTGTCAGTTTTTTATAATTATATATGTATTTTTTATATGTTTCTCGAGTTAAATGTGGGTCATAATCTAATAAATAATAAGATACCAGATTTTATATTTTACTAATTACCAACAGTAAAATAATATATATATATATATATATATATATATATATATATATATATATATATATATATATATATATATATATATTGTGATTAAAGAAATTTAACATTAAAAAAATGAGTTTTAAAAAATGTGACTATCCTTCACAAAATCCGTCAATTTCATACGATCAAAATTACTAATAATAGAAAAACTTCGAAAAGGATTGGAGAAGTCGCCAAAAGATGCGCCTATACTTACAGAATCAACCAATTTTTCAATATGTCCACATTTTAATTTCATTAATGTATACGCAACTACTAGCTACAGAAAATATCTCAGCTTCGAAAAAAGCCAAACTATTTATCGCTTAAATTCACACGCAATGTCCGATCCTTTTCCTCTTACAAGACAAACGCCACCAGATTCCATCTTAGTAGTTTCATTTCGATACACTCCATCGATCGATCGTGGGAATGGAAACCGTCTCCTGCTGCTCCATAAATTCGCATTCATCGTTCCACAGATATACCAATTTCCATTATCATACTAAAACCATCAAATCCCGACCAAGTTTCATCGTTTCCGTATTCAAAACACCAATTGCCCGAAGAAGTCGAAAAGAAGAAAATCCGCCTAATGTCGAGTCCGGAAACACGTTACTCGAAAAAGTATTTAAAAAACTTGACAAAGTTATTGTGGATTTTCTCGATCCTCCACTTCACTTATCTATTGACGCGAACTATATTTTATCTGATAACTTCGCACCGGTCAGTGAATTGAGTCCAACCGAGTGCGATGTCATACAGGGTTCCATCCCTGCATGTCTTAATGGGGTTTACATACGTAACGGACCGAACCCACAGTTCCACCCTAATGGTCCACACCACTACTTTGATGGTGATGGGATGGTCCACTCGATTAGGATTTCCAACGGTCGAGCCACTTTCTGTAGCCGATACGTGAAGACCAACAAGTACCTAATCGAGCGTCAGCATCGATCCCACGTTGTCCCCAATGTCATAGGAGGGACACGTGGGATCGGCCCATTTATGGCTCGTGCAGCAGTATTCGCTGCACGAGTTATTTTTGGGCAGTATGATATTATCAACGGAATAGGCGTTGCCAATACAAATGTATCGGTTTTGGGGGGGAAAGTTTATGCCTTATGCGAATCCGATATTCCTTATGCAGTCAAAGTTAAAGATGATGGAGATGTAATAACATTAGGCCATGACGACTTTGGTGGGAAGCTTTCCAAGAACATGACGGCTCACCCGAAGATTGATCACAAGACAAAGGAGGCTTTTGCGTTTCGTTACTGGGCCACAAAGCCGTATCTTACTTACTTTCGGTTTGATTCAAATGGAAATAAGCAGCCGGACGTTCCCATCTTCTCCATGGAACACCCTTCTCTGACACATGACCTGGCTATCACCCAAAAGTATGCAATCGTCTGTGAGACTCAAATTGGCGCGAGTCCCATGAACCTGATCCACGGAGGTCGGTTAGTCGGTGTAGACTCTACAAAAGTTCCGAGAGTCGGTGTTCTTCCAAGATATGCGAATGATGAGTCGGATATGAAGTGGTTTGAGGTGCCTGGATTCAATATATTTCATGCCGTGAATGCATGGGATGAGACGGAGGAAGATGGCAGCGAGGTGGTGGTGCTGGTGGCACCCAACATATTGTCGGTGGAACACTTTTTTGATCGAGCCGATCTAATCCATGGATCCATGGAGAAAGTGAGGATTAATTTACGAACTGGGGTTGTGTCCAGGAAAACTTTGTCATCAAACAACTTGGAGTTTCCTGTGATCAATCCAGCCTTCATCGGTAAAAAGAACAAGTAAGAAAAAACTCTTCACTTGTAATACATATTATTCGAATCATCAGTCTTAAGAGAATAACCGGCCATTATCCAGGTACGTTTACGCAGCAACCTCAGAGCAATCTCCGGCAAAATGTAGGATGATGAGGGTATCAGGGGTGGCAAAACTAGACATTGCAGCAACGGAAGAGAACAATGAAATAGATGAGTGCACAATAGCTAGTCGGATTTATGGAAATAACTGCTTTGGAGGTGAGCCGTTTTTCATTGCCAGAGACCCAGAAGATCCGAACTTGGAAGAAGATGATGGGTATGTTGTGTGTTATGTGCATGATGAAAGCTTGGGGGTGTCGAAATTCTTGGTGATGGATGCTCGGTCGCCGACTCTTGAAGTGGTTGCGGAGGTGAAACTGCCGCAAAGAGTGCCTTATGGTTTACATGGGATATTCATTAGGGAAAAGGACCTCAATGAGATGTGAGGATCTAGTTGGATTAATATATGTCTTTTTATGTTGAAACTTTAATCCCTGTTTTTAAATTAGAAGAAATGATTTAGATAATGATTAGATTTAGTTGTATTATCCAACTTCATTGGATCTTCAAAAGTGAATTATACGTTCGTTTTTTATATATTCTTATTGTCCGACTATATCAATTTTTGGATTATTGAATAGTTCATATTTACACATCAAATTTGGTGGGTTGCCCATATAGTCTCTTCATATATGTTGGGATGATAGGTTTATTTAATAGTAAAAGCATGGATCATCTATCTTTTCTAATAAACAAAATCTAATTTATCATTTATCACTTTATTAAACAATATGTTGGATTATCTATCTTTTCTAATAAACAAAATCTAAATTTATCATTTATCACTCTATTAAACAATATGTTGTACACATGACATCTTTTCCAAAGTCTATTTGTTGACTTTCGAATTTCAAATATCTTAATATCAAGCAATGCCAAACTTGTTAAACTTATTTAAATTCAAATCTTCTTACATTCGGCTATATCAAAATCTAAAATTCCACAGACAATGTAATTTCATATTCCTAATATTAATAAAGATATTAGACAATATACAATAAATAAATCAACTGTCATTGATTTTTATTCTTCAAAACCAAATTTCAATAATTTAGTTTTTATTCTTCAAAACCAAATTTCAACAATTTATTTATGGAACAATTACTTTTCAATTAGAATATTATTATCCAGATTTTTATATTTTAACCTATTCCACGTGAATAGCTTGTATATACACTTTGTATAGCCTAAACTTTTTAATATTCATTATTTTGGCACCAGATTGAATATTATTTAAAATTTCTATACATTTAAAATATTATTTATACATAAACATTATAAGCTTACTAATCAATATACATACTATATATAAATATTTTTTGCAACTTATTGTTAAATAAACTATTATTTTATTATTTAAATTTTATTATTGTTAAGTGTTAACCGTACGGGACACGGATCATAACTTAATGCTATTTTTAAATAAGATCCAAGAAAATTTAGGAGAATTCATAAACTTTTTGAACATAGTTAATGCTTATGTGGCTGTAAACGAACGGGTCCATGTTTTGGGGACCTCTTCCAAACATGATGATTTTGACAAATGGTGTCAAGATATAGGCAAACTCCATTCAATCTTATTTATTTATATAGGGTTTTCTATTTACACCATTCATAAATTTTGTGAGACCTCTTCCAAAACATGATGATTTTGACAAATGGTGTCAAAGATATAGGCAAACTAAATTCAATCTTATTTATTCGTATGGGGTTTTTCTATTTATATCTTATTTTTGTTGGTAATATTTGGGTAACTTTATATAAAAATTTGATTTTGATATTGTGTTATTTTTTGTCTCAAACTGAAACTATATTTCTAATTTGTTACAATTCTGACTATTAGACTGGTCAACACAGTTGTCTGTTGACGTGGCATGATGACATCTCAGTTTGATGACATAACATCCTTAAATGGCAAACAAACATGACAATATTAAAAAAAATTACACAAAAGATACTAAGTTTTCACTTTTTCAATTTTAACATTGAGTTTTATTTTTATTTTTTAATATTGACATTCCGTTTTTTTGATCCAAATCGAGCATCATTTTTACTATTTTGTTCACTGTTGACCATTTTCTATTTGAAATCGTATAAATATTTTTTTATATTTGAAACAGTATAAATACATTTTTGGTCATTTAAGAACTATATTTTTTTATCTAAATACAAGGTTTTTTACATTCAAATCATAATGTTATGTATAAATATGTATTAGTTATATTATAATCATATATTTCATTAAATATACAGCTTTAAAATAAGTTTAGATATGTGGAATGCACAGTCAGATAAGCTAATGTGATTTTGGGAACACAAATGTCTAGGGGTCGCTTTAATTACCAAGGGATCGTTTATTGTATATATTCATAACTAGTTTATAACTCGTGGAAACCACGGGTTATAAAATTAATTAAACTTTCATAATAAAAAATTATAATTATTAATTAATTAATTTAAATAAATTGTTAATTAAGAGATATATCAAAATTTTAAAGTTATTCTAACTTCAAATTTAACATATAATTAGAAAATGTAAATTTGAATTTTGAAATGAATTGCCTAATATATCTTCATCACATATAGCATAATATTAATGAGGAGTTGTATTAGAGTGACACTTGGCGAAATGAGATTAAAACTATTTTTTATTAGAATAGAGATTTTGTTCTTGTAGATATATTTCTTGATTTGTTGGAAAAAATTATAACATACTAATAATGCATTAAAATTACAATTATATTATAATACAATTTTAATGTAATTAATACATATTTAGTTTAATTGTTATCTATAAAGCTAGTATATTTAATTGGAATTCTTTCATTCATTGCAGATAATCCAATTAAGATACACCAGTTTTATAGATAACAAACTAAATATGTATTAATTATATTATGGTTGTATTATATAATAACCATATTTTACATGCATAATTAGGATGTTATATTTTTTCCCAACACATCATGAAGTATATCTGCAAGAACCAAAAATCATGAATATATACAATGAACGTTCCCTTGGTAATTAAAGCGACCCATGGACATTCGTGCTCCCGATATCACATTAGCTTATATGACTATGCATTCCACATATCCAAACTCATTTTAAAGTTGTGTATTTAATGAAAGATATGGTTATAATATAACTAATACATATTTGGGTTCTTAACATAAAACTCCTTAGGTTTTCCAAGTTTTAATATAAATAAAATCCCATTGGCAGGTTATCTTCTACCTCCTTACTCATTCTCTATTCCTTTTGAAGATATCGGTGCTACCATCACCGTCCTCCACCTCCGAAAAACCAAAAACCCACATCATTTTTAGATCTTCCAACATTATCTTCGCCATAAACCCTATACATCCTTATTGCTTCCACCACCTCTAGTCGTTGTCCCTACTATGTGTTTTGATTTTCAGATAGTGGCGGTGGTTACGTCGCCGCCTCTAATGTATACGTGTAAGAGATGGAGAGATGAAGAGGTTATGGTGGTTGCTTCAGGTGGTGGCAGGGGCTATGATGAAATCAAAAGGGGTTTCATTATTTCCGTCGAGGGAGAAATAAGGGGGTTTCATTTTACTGGCGAAGAGAGGAAGGTGGCATAGGAACCTCCGGGGGTCGGAAGACAGTTGTGTTTGGTGGGGTTTAATGGTGGAAGGAAGGTGGTTCAAACGATATGTGATGATTTGAAAAAGGCGATGATTTGCTATGGTCTGACGGCGGAGGACGGTGACACAGGTAAGTAACCGGACAATAGGTGATGGTTGCTTATGGTGGTAGCAATAAGGCATATTATGGTGGTGGTGACCTGTTGTAGGCAAGAGTGACCTGTTGTAAAAGGTCAAATATTCCTAAAGGGTAAAGTTGAACAAGTTTTATCAAATATTATAACACCTGCGTTACTCGTTAGGCGTTAATAGAATATGTAACCGACGTTTGTCAACAATTGTAAGCTTTTTTTATGAATAAATGAAAGGAAGTTGTTTGAATATATGTGATTTATGTGTAAATATTATGTGTATATAATATTAGGTGAAAACTTAATAAATAGGACTAAAACAAATATTAAAATAAAATGTTAATTAGGGTAAATAGCCTTAATGAAAGTTGAAGTGGTCGTGATGAGAATTTCGGAGATATAAGGAACGCTTAAATCTGACTTCGTATGAAGAAGTTACGATCATTTGAAGTTTCACGTTCAACCCGATACGGCAGAATGCATCGTAAAAAGTAAATTTAGATAAGTTAGTTATTAACCCAAGCAATATAAATGAATGTTGTAGTAATCGTAAAATCGAGAGTGCGCATATAGAGATCGCCTAAATAGCACTTCATATGAGAAAGTTATGATTTTTCGAAGTTTCAATGTAGTTGTGTTAACAAAGAAATCGAAATTTAGATCATTAATTTCTAACCGAAACAATCTAAACAAGATTCGAAAATCTCGTGAATAGGAGTCCGTTGATATAAATAAATTCGAGAACGGATGTCGTGTCACACCCCCGAACCATGACGGCGGAAATGTCCAGGGGCGGATGACGTCATTGTAAATTATCATTACAGTTGATTATAACTGAAACATAGCAACTTGTCACACCCTTGAACCAGGACGGCGGAAACGTCCGGGGCGGATGACGTTGTTGTGTAGTATCATCACAATTGAATATAAATTGACATAGCAACCAAACAACATACATTAACAGATAAAAATATACATTGTTTACATATTGTATTTGTTCATGAATTACACAAAAGTGACATAAAGTATGAAATTCCAAAATGCAGCAAATCCGGTTCTTAGGTACCTGCTTAATGGTCCCTGAGAATACAAGTCATTTTGAAAATCATCAACATTGAATGTTGGTGAGTTCATAAGCACTTTTGTATGAAAAGATTTGTAACATCTTTGCTTGTAAAGAATTTGTAAGACTCCAGAAAATCCGATGTTTTCTATGAAAAATGGTTTGTAACTCTCAATCCAAAACTGTGAATATATACATGCATGTCATTTGTTTTCTTTTATTTGTAATTGTAAAATGTATGTTCCCAGAAAATCCAATATCCTCTGATGTATGAAAATTTGTAGTCCTAAAACCCTAAGACTGGAGTAGTGATAATAGTGTATTGAAAAATGAAGCGTAGTTTTATATTTTGTAAAACCAGTGAAGTGTATATTCTTCGTAAATCCAAAATAGTGTTGTTAATCCCTATGTGAGTCATTATAACCATGCTTGATGTGATTGTTATGCGTATTATGACGTTCTTCAAGCGTCGGTTTCGGTAAGATATTTGTCACCCTAGACTGGCTCCGTCTAGCTGTAACGAACAGCTCAGGTGGGGGGGGGGGGGGTTCAATCCCTATATAGATATATACACAATTACCTCGGTCTCCCTCCAGGAGACTCTGGTAATAATTACATGACTTAGAGTGTACGCTAGGTAGGTACGATGAAGACAGTGTCCCACTAGAGCCTAAATGGATTTACACGAACTTTGACTCCCATTATCGAATAACGAAATGACATTACTAGTGTGAATTTATGACTGGAGCTTTATGACATGCGTTTTACAGCTTTATGACATACAGTCTATTACTCATGCTTTAAAAGCTTTATGATAGGCATATTGTGGCACGCGGATTTTTCTCTCATAAATTATGTTTTGTATATCATTTTGGTTAAATTATTTATAATACTTTTTATAAATAATCCTTAGTGAACATGTCATATAGCATAATTTTTCAAGTTTTAAGCCATCAAAAATAGTGACAACATGGTTACGACTATTTTACTAATAAAATTAATTTTAGCAAAATATCAAGCTTTGTGGTTTGTTTAACACACCAAAATCGGTTTGAAAGTTTTGTAACACAAATTATTCTATTTTGTTGTGACTCTAACAAATCACGATTTCTACAAAAATACATATAATAACCTTGAAATTTATTATGTTCAAATATTTGTGTAAGTATAAGTGTTGAAAATGTATATGTCCAAGAGTTAAACATGTTTGAGCACAACACTCATATTTTCACCATTTTTTAGTGTACAACCCATGTCCACAAGTTTTTATGTAACATATATGTTAAAAAACACATTCATCACGATTTTTATGAATTTACATAAGATAAAATCCTTTTTGCACAAGTAGTTGTTCCATTTTCAACACATAACTAAGATGCATGCAATTATCCAAAGGGTAAATGACACTTCACTTGTATTCTCCCCCTGAAAAGTATGAAAAACATGAAAAGATGGGGGTATGAAGTTCACCTTCATTTCGTGTGGTAAGAAGAAGAAGAAGAAAGAAGTTGTTGAGCCTAGTTTGTGTAGTTTGAAAGTCGCTCAAAAATGGATGATGTCCTAAGAAGCTACACAAGAAATGTGTCTTAACATGGAGTTCTTCACTTAAATATGTAAAAACGCTAGATTTTTGCAAGGAACTTACCTAGTTCTTGAGAGAGAATGAGAGGAACTTGTGAGTGAGTTGAGAGAAAATATTTGGTGTGTGGGTGGGGGAAGGATCGGCCGTTAGTATAAGAGGGGGGGGGGGGATGGGTTGACTTCTTGTGGATTAGAAACATGATGGATATTTAGTACAAGTGCATGGATGTATGAGGGTTAATTACTTTGAGATTTATGGGATATTAGTGAGGTGTCACCACCTTTTCCCAGTTCATCTTTTTTTGGTTGATTCATGCTCAACCGATTTCATCACTTAGTAGAGGGTTTTTCAGTTTTAGTGTGGCCGAAAACACCCTATGTGCTTAATGGGTTTTCTGGTTTGAAGTGATCATGGGCGTTTTGGGTTTAATTGGATCCAATAAAGGAGTTTTCAGCCAAGGGAAGGGACAAAAGAAAGGGGTTTTCGGCCCAATAAGGTGTGTGTGGCTTTTGGGCTTATTTGAGCCCAATAAGAGAGTTTTCGGTCCTATAAGTCCCAAGGAAATGTGTTTTCAGCCTAGAGGGTTTGGGCCAATAATTCTTGGCTAAGGCCCAAAAGCAATTCGGCTTAGTTATTGGATCAAGCTTTGAGCTTGCAAAAAGGCTATTTCAACTTGATTCTCAATGTATGCATGTATGAATTCAAATAACATTGTAGTTCGAATTTCACTAATTTGATGCAATAAGGTTACATAGAGGAAATGGTTTTGTACATGAATCACCCTCTTAACCCTAGTTTTTACTAGTTGTGACATCATCCCCCCGTTAGAGGGAATTTAGTCCCGAAATTCATTCTAGAGTAGCATTCAAGAACTAAGGAAAAGATGTGGATACTTTCGCATAAGGATGGAAAAAAACCTGAACCCGACAGGAAAACCCGATTCCCGAAGATTTTGGGGTGGGGCGGGTCGGCTCGGGTCAAGCTTATTGGGTTACGAGTCGTTATTGGGTATTTTTTCGGGTTCGGGGCAGGGAGTGGGTTATACGTGTCCCGACTATATATAATTACATTTAAGCCCCTCAGATACTCTAACCCTAAAATCATGTTACCACTTACCACTATCGTCAATCTCTTTCCGCCGACATCATAAGAATCGAAGGCCTATTCCTGAAGCTCGTTCTGTTTCATCGAAGAAGACTCGAATTCAGTATTCTAGTTGCTTCGTTTCACTTGTCTATCACCCCTCGCAAGTCGTAACCTCTCTAGTCGATCGTTGCCTCATTATTTTTCCTCACCACTGTTTGGAGAATCACTCGTTTGGAGAATCGACAATCGCAGTTTGCAGAATCGAAGTGGAAGGCTCGAAGCACATCTGTTCGACATAATCTAAATCCAGGTAAGAATAAGTTCCTAAATCCTAATCCATGTAAGATTTAATGTTGATTCTGATTAGTTTTCAGACTCAAGTTCTTTCTAAGTTTTTAGATTAGTTTTTAGACTAAATTTATGATTATTTATGTCGAAGTTTTTAGATTAGTTTCTATAAGATATAATGCCAAAGCATACATGTTCGACACACCTGTTCTGATTTTGTTTATATGTTTATTTCAAATCTGATTTATGAATTGAATTTTGATTATGCCGAATCTAAGTTTTTCGAATCTGATTTGAACTTATTTGTACTGATGAATCTGATTTCTTATATTCAAATGCATATATTAGTTGATTTATTTTCAAATGAACATATAGGTTTACCTGATCTGTTAATCTGTTTAGACATATTTGTTGAGTCTGATATGACACTGGTTGTTATTTTTTAGGAATATGAATTCAAACAGTCATAATCAGCTTTCAGCATTATCTAACAAGAGATGTTTGGATGTTTAATTTTTATTCATTTCAGGTGTGTTAATTAATATTTTTGTAGTAGAAGTGCTTGCTGCTAAGTTGATTGCTGATCAACCAAAGCCTAATATGTTACACAAACAAATTTTAAGTTAAATTTTAATCTTTCTAGGGAAAATATTGATATTTTCTTATAAAGTGATGATAAAATTGATAAACGAAGATTACCCAAATCAAAAAATTCTTGTGATCTTCAATATATGATCTTAAATTGCACTCTTTATGAAGGAACCATTTCAAGATTATATCTTTAATCTCTCTGAATTGTTTTATAACTATAATTTATTTTCTTTTCAAATGTTTTGTGGGAAAATTGTAAAAGTAAAGCTTACCCAGATAAAAAAATTGCTTAATCTTATGTATATGATCGAAGTTTACAATATTTGGAGATACTCATAACCTTTTCATTCAAGTCTTTTGCATTGTCAAGTTAATACTCTTACTGAGTGGTTGAAATGGTGGATATTTAATTGGATTTTATCTATTTTGTTTATGCTCACTTAACTTGGGAAATGTAGGGTGATTTTGAATCATTTGAAAGTCTGCCCTTTGTACCTCTTGCTGCCCTCCAAAGTGAAATTGGTTACTCATTCAATATTACACACCAATTGTTTGATGTTTGGTTTAGTTGAATCAATACTTTTTGCAAGGGTTCCGTTTTGATGAAATGCATGGTCTTTCCACGTTGATACATGTTATTCCTCATGCAAATCATCAGTTTTATATTGGCAAACAAAGATCTTACTGTGATTAGCATTCACTTATTCATGTTTTCTTTTCTTGGAATCATTTAAAACTAACTTATGGATCATTTCTCTAGGGTCGTGATTATCACGGCCCAAGTAAGTTTTCTAGTTTTCTTATATATAGCAACTTGTTCTGAAGAGACCATGGCATATTGTCATTTTTTTGAATTTGATTATGATGTGGAAGAGGTAAAACAACACTTCTATGAATATTAATTTTATATAGTTTCAGTGATTTGGTTTGATTCTGAGTTTGTTTAATATTTTGTAGGAAAACACTAAAGAAATCGGGACAACAAGTTTGGATGATTTTGTTTGATTTTAAGTTTGTTTTAATGTTAAGTGCTAATGTATTATTGTGATGAATTAGTTTTTCATATTTTGTACTTTGGTGTTTTGGTTGGTTGGTTGGTTGTTGTTACGATATTAGACTATTAGTAATTTCTATTTGGTTAAATGATTTAAGAACTTATTTGGTATTTTAAGCCTATGCAACATCTTAAGTTCTAATTTTTCATTCTGTAATTGTTGTTTTTCCATTTTTTTCCTGCTATATTTCGGGTTTTCGGGTAGTTATCGAGTTTCGGGTTTAGGGTCGGGTTCGGGGAAAGTTTCAACCCTGACGGGGCGCCCCGATAAGAAACCCGTCGAGTCGGGGTCGGGGACACATTTAGAAATTGGGTTCGGGTTTGGGAAATCAAGACCCGCCCCGAACCCGCCCCGTTGCCATTCCTACTTTTCCATCGAACCTTCACAATGGGAATGCGGCTTTGTTTCATTCGTTTCACTTCTGTATCCATAATTTCAACTGGTTCCTCAACGAGATGGAGATCTTCATTCACCTCAATTTAGTCAAGGGGGACAATGAGAGTTTCGTGAGCTAAGCATTTCTTTAAGTTTGACACATGAAAGACAAGGTGTACATTGTTGAGCTCTTGTGGTAGTTACAGCTTGTAAGCCACCGGACCAATCCTAACAAGGATATCGAATGGTCCGATGTATCTTGGATTCAACTTTCCCTGTTTTCCAAAGAGTATCATCCCTTTCCAGGGAGAGACCTTTAGCAATACGCGATCGCCGACTTGAAATTTTAGAGGCTTCCATCGCCTGTTAACGTAGCTTTGCTGCCAGTCTCGGGATGCCTTGAGTCGTTCCCTAATCTGAACAATCTTCTCAGTTGTTTCCCGGATAATTTCAGGACATGTGAGAGTGTTGTTGGGTACTAGTCCCTTCGCTAATTATGTGTCTCCTACCTCCACCCAACAGAGAGGTGATCCATATTTTTGTCCATATAGGGCCTCGAAGGGAGCGACCTTGATGCTTGTGTGATAGCTACTATTTTACAAAAATTCAATCAGTGGCAAGTGGACATCACATGCCTTGACGAAGTCTATCACACAAGCCCTTAGCATATCCTCCAATGTTTTGATGGTCCTCTCACTTGTCCCATCTGTCTTGGATGGTAAGCAGTACTCATGTCGAGCTGAGTTCCCATCGCCTTTTGGTGTGACTGCCAAAATCGTGAGGTAAATCTACTATCTCTATCGGAAATAATAGATATCGGTACACCATGCAATCTCATAATTTCCTTTATGTAGATCCGGGTCAGGCTTTCCATTTTATATGTCTACTTTATTGACAGGAAATGGGCGGATTTGGTCAATTGATCGACAATCGCCCAGATGGCATCCAACCCCTCTGCCATCTTGGGTAATTTGGTTATGAATTCCATCATTATTATTTCACATTTCCACTCAGGTATTTCGGTTTGTTGCGGTATACCCGAGGTGTAACATCCTAATTTTCAAGACCAAAAATTTCATTTTGATATAACGATTTAAGAAAACATTTATAAGAGAACATCATTGAGTTAAATCATTTCATAAAACCATAGCATTCTGTCTCAAAACCATATCATAAAAAAATAGTAATAATGTCAGAGTACAATCCCAAGAATCTCATATGCTACCATGCCAGCTCCTTCCCCTTCGATGAAGAGCTACCTAAAAACAAAACTGAAAACTGTAAGCACGAAGCTTAGTGAGTTCCCCCATCATACCATATACCATACATAGCACATACTGCCAGGCATATCTGGGTGCCCGACCTACCCTGCTCATCATACCGGGGTGCTCAACCTACCCCTGCTAGGAATACTAGGGTGCCTAACCTACCCTTGTCAGACATACCGGGGTGTCCGACCTACCCCTCCGGTTTATCTCAACCGGTTACGGGGACTATTTCACCCCTACTACTACCACATAAAAACATAACATAATCATACTGTCAGACGTACCGGGGTGTCCAACCTACCCCTTGGCCCTATCGACCGAATATGGGGAGTGTTCCCCCTACTATCACTATCACATATCATCATATCAGGCTAGCACATAATTATAACAATATACCAGACAATTATCACGAAGACAATTATCTCTACTATAACTCTTACTAGTTGGCCAGCCTTGGTGCCTTCGACCCACTTTTACTGGAAGGTGACTCACCTCAAAGTCGTGTAGTATCTAAACTGTCCTCGGTGCTGGAATCGACTCCTCTCAACTCCTACACATAATAACCTTCCTTAAGTACCATTTCATACTCATAACCCTTTCAAGGGTCAACTCGGGTCAAAGTCATAGTCAAGGTCAACTCCTCGGTCAAAGTCAACATCTATTGACTCAACTCGTCGAGTTGGCCCACCAAATCGTCGAGTTCCATAATATACAAAATACTGAAACTTCGATCCTACTCATCAAGTCTTTCAAGAACTCGTCGAGTTCTCCTTCGTATAGAATCTGGACCTTTTGCTCATGACTCGTCGAGTTCATCCTTGAACTGGTTGAGTCATTATTCATACAATTTGAAGTGTTTTAGTCCTTGACACGCCGAGTTCTTCCTTGAACTCGTCGAGTTCTTCCTTATATATTTAGGACATTTCCTTGAACTCACCGAGTTCATCCTTAAACTCGTCGAGTGCTTTGATCTTCAGGTCCATATGTCGAGTTCATCCTTGAATTCGTCGAGTACTTTGATCTTCAGTCCATATTCACATCCATCTTGTTGAGTCCTTTTCTAGACTCAACCAGATTACTCAGAAACAGAAAAGGTTTATGAACCATTACCCGACTCGCCGAGTCCTATGAACAACTCGTCGTGTCCCCCAAAGTCCATGTCCATACAGTCAATTTCAGTCAATCTTAGCGTATTCAAAACATAGATCTGACCTTTTAGGGTCGATATTACACGTAAAGTTATATGCTTTACGTGCATGCAAGATGTTATGAGCCAAAAACACCATTTCCAAGTCTAAAATGAAGTTTTGGCCAAAAGGAAGGGCTAAAGCATTATAGTTTCGTAAACTTTATAGCTATAGGGGCTGAAGGGGATCTAGATCTGAAGTTACAACTTCATATCACACTCCATACTCTAAAAAGGCTCACAAAATTGCTAAAAGATGGCCCTAAATCAAACATGGAGAGATCTAATGAACGAATGAGCAAGGTACGGACTTTATACCTCAAATGAGCTGGGAATATTGCAAAATCTCTGGATCTACTTGTTTCCCTTGATCTCCCAAACTTCCTCTTTCTTCTCAAGCTTTAAAAACTCACAAAAAGGCACAAAGTAGCTCAAGAACACTAAGAACTGCTTAGGGTTTCGTGAAGAGAGTCTGAGGGTGATGGAGGTTGGGGTAGAGACCCTATAAGTTGTTTAAATAGGGTGCAAACCCTCATATTTAGGGTTTCATCAAGACAGTTCTACTCATTGACTCGGGGCTTCCGACTCGGCGAGTAGATTCTTCCACCCGCGTCCCAAAATTCGCATCTACTCGACGAGTTGGGGCCTCCCACTCATCGAGACCTAGAGTAAAAATGCAAAAACTTATATTAAAATTAAGTACTAGGAACCGGGCATTACATGAGGGCTTTTGATACTTACTTTAGCGCAAGTCAGGCACTTGCTCACGTAGGTAGCAAGTTCAGCTTTCATATTCAGCCACCAATAATGTTGTTTGAGATCCAGGTACATTTATCGGAACCCAGATGAACGAAGGACTTTTTTTGTGGGCTTCATTCATGACTATGTCTCTGAAACCACCGAACTTAGGGGTCCAGATCCGGTCCATGAGGTAGTAGGCTCCGTTGTATTTGACCTTCAAATTCTTGTCCATCCCACGCAAAGTTTCGTTTGCGATGTTGTCTGACTTCAAGGCTTCCATCTGAGCCTCTTTGATTTGTGAAGACAAATGGGAATGCGTGGTCATTGTTAGTGTTCTTACTCGACGACCCGAGTATTCCTTTCTGCTTAAAGTATCTGCCACCACATTGGCTTTGCCCGGGTGGTATCAGATTTCGCATTCATAATCGTTGAGTAACTCCGCCCATCGCCGCTACCTCATATTAAGTTATTTCTGGTTTAGGATATGTTGGAGGCTTTTGTGGTCCGTAAAGATAGTGCACTTCATCCCGTAGAGGTAGTGCATCCAAATCTTTAGAGCGAAGACCACAACTCCCAGTTCCAGATCGTGAGTGGTATAGTTCACCTCATGGGTTTTTAGTTGCCTTGATGCATATGCTATAACCTTTCCATGCTACATTAGTACACAACCTAACCCCTGATTGGAAGCGTCGCAATATACCACAAAATCTTAATATTCCCTCTGGAAGTGACAAAACTGAAGCGTTGTAGAGGGCTTGTTTCAAAGTTTGGAAGACAGCCTATTGTCTCTTCTCCCAAGTGAAGGGTACATCCTTCTGAGTTAGGGCGGTGAGTGGCTTGGCGATCTTGGAGAAATTCTAAATGAACCTCCTGTAGTAACCTGCGAGGCCCAAGAATTGCCTAATCTCCGTCGGATTTCTCCTGGTTGTCCAGCCATCAATCGCTTTGATTTTCGATGGGTCCACATGTATTCCCTCTTCGCCGAACACGTGTCCTAGAAAATCTACCCTACAAATCCAGAATTTGCATTTGGAGAACTTTGTGTAAAACTTCTCTGCCGTTAGTGTCTCCAAGACCTACCGTAGATGTTGGCTGTGCTCTTCTTTACTTCGTGAATAAACGAGTATATCATCAATGAATACAATCACGAAGTTGTCAAGATAGGGTCGGCAGACTCGGTTCATCAGGTCCATAAATGTCGCGGGCATATTCGTTAGACCGAAGGGCATTACCAAGAATTCATAGTAGCCATAGCGGGTTCGTAATGTGGTTTTGGGGATGTCTTCTTCTCGGACTCGCAGTTGGTGGTATCCAAACCTTAGATCTATCTTCGAGAAGTAACTAGATCCTTGTAACTGGTCAAATAGATCATTGATCTGAGGGAGAGCGTATTGATTCTTGATGGTGAGCTTGCTGAGTTCACGGTAATTGATACACATGTGAAATGAACCATTCTTCTTTTTGACAAACAAAACCGAAGCTCCCCAAGGAGAGAAGCTTGGGCTTATGAACCTTTTGTCTAGTAACTCGCTCAATTGGCTGGAGAGCTCTTGCGTTCCTGTAGGGGCTAATCTATATGGTGATTTGGCAATTAGCGTGGCTCTGGGTACCAGGTCAATCCGAAATTCGACATGTCGCTCAGGGGTATTACCAGGAGGTATTCTGGAAACACGTCTGGAAAATCGCACACCTCCGGGATGTCTTTGATGCTCTTCTATTCCTTCTTTTTATCCATCACGTGGGCTAGGAAGGCATGGTTCTTTTGTGCCTTGATGCACGAGATGAGACGGAGGTTTGCACCGAGTTTATCGCCATAAATATTCAGGGTTTCATCGTTGGGTAGGTGAAGGCGAACGGCCTTCTCGTAGCACAAAATATCGGCATGGTGGGGGACTAACTAATCCACATTGATGATCACATCAAAGCTTCTAATAGTAACTGGCATTAAGTTGATTTGAAATGAGTGATTATTTAAAGTTAATTTGCACCTTATGAATACATCGTTTGTTTTTTCTGTTTTCCCATTTTCCATTTCCACCGTGAAAGTTCCATTCAATTTTTGGGGTTGTTGATTGAGTAAGTGCTTAAATTTATGACTCACGAAACTTCTTTCTGCCCCACTGTCAAACAAAATGCATGCATAGATGTTGTTGAGGAGGAACGTGCCAGTGACTACCATTGGATCCCTTACAGCCTCCTCATATCTCATTGCTAGGACTCCGCTTGTTCCCCTTGCATTACGCTTATAGGCCTTGGGACAGTTTCTTTTGAAGTGGCTAGTCTCTCCCGCACTCATAACATTCTTGACTTGCTCCAGCATTGGTGGGTTGGCTGTTCTGTTGTGGTGGTGCTCTGAAAAACCGGGTGGTATGCCTTTTCCGGTTACAGTTGCTGCACTGCATATCTCGGCATGAGGCGTTATGGTGAAAATTACATTTATCACATTTTGGGAGAGAGCCTGTATATGGCTTTGCAGGTGCTAGTGCAACTGGTGTTGGTGTAGCAGGAGTAGTAGCAGCATGAACTGCCACGATTTGTTGCTTCTTCGCAGAATCTTGAGTTTGTTGCCCCCTCCTCATGTTTCCCCAGTTTTTCGTGTTATCATCCCCCTTCTTTGGTTCAGTGACGGAAGTCTTTGTTCCCTTTCATTCTCCATGGTCGTATAGCTTTTGCGCAAGGCGCTTGGCACTGTCGAATGTTGCTGGTTTTGCAGCAATCACATTCCCCTGAATCGGGGGAGTTAGCCCCCAAATGAAACGTTCGACCTTATTACTTTTAGAGGTGATCATTTCCAGACACAAGAGTGCCAGATCATTGAACCTGGCAATGTAAGCTTCAATGTTGGAGTCTTTCACAGTAAGATTCCATAGCTCTTGTTCAAGTTTTTGTACTTCACCCCTGGGGAAATACTCATCAAGCATCATAGTTTTAAGGTCTTCCCACACCATGGAGTTTGCTACTGGTAGAGTTAGAGCCTTGACATGGACGTTCCACCATGAGAGGACCCTGTCGGAAAATGTACAAGCTACGAACTTCACTTTACTTTGTCCCGGACAGTCGCAGATTTCAAAGACAGATTCAAACTTTTCAAACCATCGGGTGAGAGCTATCACACCTCCTATCCTATTAAATGGCATTGGCTTTCCGTTGGTTAAATCCTTATATGTGCATGTTCTCTGATGTCCTTGATTATCTCCTTGATTGGAACTCCATGTCCCATTTCCATTTCCGCCTCCGTTTGTGCAATTGTTGTTGATATGTGCAAGTGCAGCAGTAACTGCGGCTGAAATTGCCGTCTGGAATGCGGTCGAATCCATTTCTGGTGGAGGCGGCGGTGGTGGTGGTGTTGTTGTGTTTTTTTTTTTGCGATTGTACTTTCGAGGCATTTCCTGCTATAAATTAGGAATGACAATGAGTTTTTGACATGATTATGGCTCGAATGCTTACAGTAATGGAAACCCCTTTATTTCTAACGGTTACGGTGATTCGATTGTACTTATAATTGAAACTGTATTATATCAAATAAAAATGAAAAGAGAGAACATATCAAATTACAACACCACAAATAAAACACATTCGTTTCATTAATGATAAAATTTTAGTACATAATGCGTGAAAATTGACCTTTGAAAAGGTCTACAGTACATCAAGATTAAAATCTGACAGCGTAACAACCCTACGTGTAGTGTAATCACTTAAACATAGGGTCGACCCTACATACATAGAGAAAACAAAAAGGGTAGCACCAACCCATACCCATAACCTAATCTACGACAAACGGTGGGTAGGATAATCCCTACTCATGACGAGTTGTCCCTGATGGTGCCTGTGATGAGGTGGAAGCGCCCTGAAGCTCTGCTAGTCGGCGCTCGGCGATCCGCACCCTCTCCTCCAGAGCAGCATGTCGCTCCTGGTACTCCTTTACCTTTGCTTGCATAGTGGTAAGATCCTCGATGAGCTGCTCCATCAGATAGTAGTCCCTCTCGAGGTCCTGCGTGTGTGTTGTTGTAAGCTCCACACAGCTCTCATCTCCACGGCTCTGTTTGCCATCTGGGCCTATTCGCCAATGTCGGAGATCCGACGAATCATAACTGGGAGGGCTCGGTTGGCGGGTCCTCCATGGCGAAGATCATAGAACCCTCGCTCCATCCCGAACGGTGGACGCTGCCTCTGGTGCCTGCTCCATCGCTCTAGATCATAACCCCAGGGGGCATAGAGCCATTGTAGGCTTGTAGCCCCATCGGTGCGCCGGCTCCCTAGCCATGTAGGGTGGGTCGATGACTTCGTACTTTGTGTCCAAGTCATCATCCTCCTCTTCCTCCTCATCAAATTCCTTGTCGATCTCTTCTGGATCCTCTTCTAGCCATCCCTTGTTCCCCTGGTTGGGGGGAAGAGGATCACCTGGGTGGTGGAAGTCTGTCATGTCGTTTGCACGAGAATATATAAGTATGAGAAAATAAATAGAATGTCAAAATACCCCTATAGTATTTTATTTCTTTTTGTTTTGTTATTAGACCCTTATGGTTTTAATGTTGGTAAGTTTTAGATTTGTTGTCCGCCTTGACCACTCTTAAACACATGTTGGCTGTATCTTGAATAAATTTAGTTCAATAGGCTATATTTACCCTAGATATGACTACATAACGATCTAAGTTTAGTCGCGATGTCCAACTCCTCTAAATACTTCTTATTTGTTTCTATATTAGGACTCTATTGTTAACGTATTTGCATGCAGGTATACTTTTTCAAAATATTTATATTTTTAAAGCATACTTTTAGTCAGAGTTTTTTTATTCCCATTTGTATTTATAGTTGTATATCTTGTATGGTTAGATATACTAGTTCACTATAAAAAATGCTTTGATACCAATCTATCACACCCCCGAACCCGGATGGCGGAAACGTCCGAGGGTAGATGACGTTATTGTGTAGTATCATCACAATTGAATATAAATGGACATAGCAACCAAACGACATACATTAAGAGATACCAACATACATTGTTTACATATTATATTTGTTCATGAATTACACAAAAGTCACATAAAGTATGAAATTCCAAAATGCAGCAAATCCGGTTCTTAGGTACCTGCTTACTAGTTCCCTGAGAATACAAGTCATTTTGAAAATCATCAACATTTAATGTTGGTGAGTTCATAAGCACTTTTTTATGAAAAGATTTGTAACATCTTTGCTTATAAAGAATTTGTAAGACTCCAAAAAATCCGATATTTTCTATGAAAAATGGTTTGTAAGTCTCAATCCAAAACTGTGAATATATACATGCATGTCATTTGTTTTCTTTTATCTGTAATTGTAAAATGTATATTCCCAGAAAATCTAATATTATCTGATGTATGAAAATTTGTAGTCCTAAAACCCTAAGACTGGAGTAATGATAATAGTGTATTGAAAAATGAAGCGTAGTTTTATATTTTGTAAAACCAGTGAAGTGTATATTCTTCGTAAATCCAAAATAGTGTTGTTAATCCCTATGTGAGTCATTATAACCATGATTGATGTGATTGTTATGCCTATCATGACGTTCTTTAGGCGTTAGTTTTGGTAAGATATTTGTCACCCTAGATTGGCTTCGTCTAGCTGTAGCGAACAGCTCACGTGTGGGAGTGTCAGTCCTCGTATAGATCTATACACAATTACCTCGCTCTCCCTCCAGGAGATTATGGTTATAAATACAGGACTTAGAGTGTACGCTAGGTAGGTATGGTGAAGACAATCTCACTAGAGCCTTGACGGATTTACGCGAACTTTGACTCCCATTATTGAATAAAGAAATGACATTACCAGTGTGAATTTATGACATACAATCTATTAGACATGCTTTAAAAGCTTTATGATAGGCAGATTGTGATACGCGAATGTTTCTGTCATAAATTATGTTTTGTGTATCATTGTGGTTAAATTATTTATAATACTTTTTATAAATAATCCTTAGTGAACATATCATATAGCATAATTTTTCAAGTTTTAAGCCATCAAAAATAGTGACAACATGGTTACGACTATTTTACTAATAAAATTAATTTTAGCAAAATATCAAACTTTGTGGTTTGTTTAACACACCAAAATCGTTTTGAAAGTTTTGTAACACAAATTATTCAATTTTGTTGTGACTCTAACAAATCGCGATTTCTACAAAAATACATATAATAACCTTGAAATTTATTATGTTCAAATATTTGTGTAAGTATAAGTGTTGAAAATGTATATGTCCAAGAGTTAAACATGTTTGAGCACAACTCATATTTTCACCATTTTTTAGTGTACAACCCATGTCCACAAGTTTTTATATAACATATATGTTAGCAAACACATTCATCACGATTTTTATGAATACACATAAGATAAAATCCTTTTTGCACAAGTAGTTGTTCCATTTTCAACACATAACTAAGATGCATGCAATTATCCAAAGGGTAAATGACACTTCACTTGTATTCTCCGCTCGAAAAGTATGAAAAACACGAAAAGATGGTGGTATGAAGTCCACCTTCATTTCGTGTGGTAGGAAGAAGAAGAAGAAGAAAGAAGTTGTTGTCTTGTTGAGCCTAGTTTGTGTAGCTTGAAAGTCACTCGAAAATGGATGATGTCCTAAGAAGCTACACACGAAATGTGTGTTAACATGAGTTCTTCACATAAATATGTAAAAACACTAGAGTTTTGCAAGGAAATTACCTAGTTCTTGTGAGTTACTTGAAGAGAAAACCCTTGGGGATGGCACACACACACGAAAATTAGAGAGAGAATGAGAGGAACTTGTGAGTGAGTTGAGAGAAAATATTTGGTGTGTGGGTGGGGGAAGGATCAGCCACTAGTATAAGAGGGGGGGGGATGGGCTGACTTCTTTTGGATTATTAGAAACATGATGGATATTTAGTACAAGTGCATGGATGTATGCTAATTACTTTGAGATTTATGGGATATTAGTGAGGTGTCACCACCTTTTCCCAGTTCATTTTTTTTGGTTGATTCATGCTCAACCGATTTCATCACTTAGTAGAGAAGTTTTCAACTTTAGGGTGGCCGAAAACACCCTGTGTGCTTAATGGGTTTTCGGGTTTGAAGTGATCATGGGCTTTTTTGGGTTTAATTGGATCCAACAAAGGAGTTTTCAGCCAAGGAAATGGCCAAAAGAAAGGGGTTTTTGGCCCAATAAGGTGTTATGGCTTTTGGGCTTATTTAGACCCAATAAGAGGGTTTTCGGTCCTATAAGGCCCAAAGGAAAGGTGTTTTTGGCCTAGAGGGTTTGTGCCGAGAATTCTTGGCCAAAGCCTAAAATCGATGGGGCATAGTTATTGGATCAAGCTTTGAGCTTGCAAAATGGCTATTTCAACTTGATTCTCAATGTATGCATGTATGAATTCAAATAACATTGTAGTTAGAATTTCACTAATTTGATGCAATAAGGTTACATAGAGAAAATGTTTTGGTACATGAATCACCCTCTCAACACTAGTTTTTGCTAGTCGTGACACAACCAAACAACATACATTGAAATACAAACGTACATTGTTTACATAGTGAATTTGTTCATATGTTACACAAAAGTGATAGAAAAGTAAAATTCCATAGTTCAACATCACTTGATCTCAAAAAGAGTTGGTTACCAGTTACTAGTTCCCTGAAAATACAAGTCATTTTGAAATTGTCAACAATGAATGTTTGAGAGCTCATAAGCATTTTTTTATGAAAAATGGTTTGTATATGCTTTGCTTAAAAAGTGTTTGAGGCTTCCATAAAATCTGATATTCTCTATAAAAGTGAGACTAAAAGTGTACGTATGCATGTTTCCTTGTAATTTGTAAATGTATATTCCCTGGAAAACCCAATATTTTCTGATGTATGAAAAACTTTAGTCTTAAAACCCTAAGATCGGAATGGTGATAATAGTGTACTGAAACATAGTATGTAGTTTTATATTTTATAAAACTAGTGAAGTGTGAGCTTCCCATAAACTAAGATAATGTTGTTAATCTCTATGTGAGTTATTATAACCATGCTTGATATGATTGTTTGCATGTTACGAATTTCTTCAGGCGTCAGAAATAGATAAGATATTTGTCACCCTAGACTGGCCCGTCTAGCTGTAGTGAACAACTCAGGTGTCGGGGTGTCAATCTCCATATAGATCTATACACAACTACCTCGCTCTCCCTTCAGGAGACTCTGGTTATAATTACAGGACTTAGAGTGTACGCTAGGTAGGTACAGTGAAGATAGAGTGCCACGCTAGAGCATTAACAGATTTACGTAAACTACGACTCCTTTTCTTGTATCATGAATTAATTACACTTTTGGAAATTTGTGACATGTGTTTTATGACACGCGTTTTATAAGTTTCATGACATGTTGTTTAAAACATGCAAACTGTTATGTCAACAGTTTGGTTTGTATTCTCTTTTGTGTAAACTATTTGTAAAACTTTATATAACTAGTCAATAATAAATATGTCCAGTAGTAACATATGTTGTAAAAATAACATAATATCCTTGGGTTTTAAACCATCAAAATAGTGACAACATAATTATGATTATTTTTACTACAAAACTTTATTTCCGGTAAAATCTCCAAAAATTTGTAGTTTTGCACATCTCATATTTTTTCGGTTGAAACTTTGTAAACACAAAATAGTTTAGTTTGACCATTTTAGTAGGTCACGAATTTTTTTATAAGAACCATATGATGACCTCAACATATTTGTACTTGTATAATTTTTTTTTTAATTTGTAAAAGTGGGACAAGTAATTATCCAAAGATCAAAACATATTTTAGCTTCTACAACAAGTGTTCTTGTTGTTTTCGAGTATAACAACTTTTAAGCCCGATTTTGTGTAATAAAAGTGTTGACAATAACATATGTTATGATTTTTATGTATTTAACAAATGATATCAATCATTTTATACAAGAATTTGTTCCATGTTCAACATATAACCATAGTGCATGCAATTGTCCAATGGACAAACGCATTTTAGCTTATAACAAGCTTATAAAACACAATTTTTATGTGTGTAAGAATGAAGTTTTCAACATCATATGCACATATAATTCGATAAACAAGTTGGTGCATGTAAATATCCAAAGGGTAAACGAAACTTGACTTGTATCCCCCCCCCCTCCCCTTAAAGCATGAAAAACACGAAAACTTGGGGGTATGAAGCTCACCTTAGTTATCTCGTGGATGCTAGAAGGAAATAAAAGAGAAGTGGTTTCGAGCCTAGCCTTGCACAAGCTTGAAGGACACTCGAAAATTGCTAGTGTTCTAAGGAACTACACACAAAAATGTGTATGTAAACATAATGATCTTAACTTTAAAATGTATAAAATCACTTGAGTTTTACAAGAAACTTACCAAAAATTCCTAGGACCAATTTTTGTTATGCTCGATAACATGACTTTGTTCTAGAGAGGAAGAGAATTTTGATGAAGAAATGAAGTGGCAAGAGTGGGATATCCCACTCTTTGGCCGTAAGTATTAAAGGGGAAGGAGAAGAAAGGTGCATTGTTGCATGGGGGTAATCTAGTGCATTGCATGCATGCATGGAAGGTAATTGCATGTGTAGTGTTGAAATATGGTGGGTAGTGCAATGTAAAGCTATGAGCTGGCACCATTTAGTCAAACTTTAAGTCTAACACCCCAAAACCAATTCTACATAACCAAAGGAGGGGTTTCGGTTTTAGGGTGGTCGAAAACACCCTTCCTTAGGGTTTCCAGTCCTTGTGATGTGGGATTTCATGTGCGATGTGGCCCATTTAAAAGAGTTTTCGGCCAAAGGAAGGCCCAAAGAAAAGGGTTTTCGGTCTAGGTGATTTGGGCCGAGAATTTTAAGCAAAGGCCCAAATTTTGATTTTTGTTTACTTATTAGATCAATTTGTGCTTACAAGAGGTTATTACTACTTGATTCTTAGTGTATGCATGCATGTACATATAACAATGCCATTTTTGAATTTCAATAGTTTAATGCAACAAGGTTACATATAAGAATTGTTTGTATATGAAACACAATCTTAACCATAAATTTGCCAGTTGTGACATTCGGTTTTGGCAGTCACTTTAGAGGTCATTAGGAAATCAACTCGATATGAGCACCGCTTACCATCCCCAAATAGATGAACAGAGTGAGAGGACCACCCAAACATTGGAAGATATGTTAAGGTCATGTGTGATAGATTTCGACAAGGCATGGGATGCCCATTTGCCCCTGATTGAATTCTCATACAACAACAGCTATCACACGAGTATCAAGGTCGCTCCCTTTGAGGCCCTATATGGAGACACACAACTGGCGAAAGGACTGGGACCCAACAACACTCTAACCAGTCCTAAAATCATCAAATAAACAACTGAGAACGTCGTACAGATTAAGGAATGACTAAAAGCGTCCGGGGACAAACAAAAGAGCTATGCAGATAAAAGATGAAAGCCCCTGGAATTTCAAGTGTGTGATTGTGTACTGCTAAAAGTCTATCATTGGAAAGGGATGATACACTTTGGGAAGCGTGGAAAGCTGAACCCAAGATACATCGGACCATTGGAAATCCTATCCAGGTTTAGTCTGGTGGCTTACAAGCTATAATTACCACCAGATCTCAACAATGTGCACCCTGTCTTTCATGTGTCAAACCTGCAGAAATGCCTATCTGAAGAAACTCTCATTATCCCGCTTGATGAGATCAAAATAAATGATAACCTCCATTTCATTGAGGAACCCGTTGAAATTATGGACAGGGAGGTGAAACGAACAAAAGAAAGTTGCATCCCCATTGTGAAGGTCCGATGGTGTGCCAAACGAGGACCTGAGTTCACCTGGGAACGCGAAGACCAGATCATGTAAAAATACCTACATCCCTTCTTTACTTCTTGAAAGCTGCTTTAGAACGAATTTCGGGATGAAATTCCCTCTAACGGGGGGATGATGTCACAACTAGCTAGCAAATTTAGGCTTGAGATTGTGATTCGTGCACAAACAATTCCTCTATGTAACCTTGTTGCATTAAACTATTGAAATTAGAAAATGGAAATGTTATATGTGATGGTTTTATGTACTCTAACATTCCTATGGTGCACATACAACCCTAATGCTTTGGATCTAAGTTTTCTCTAATTATACATGCAATATTGGTTTCCAAAGCATGAAGCCTAAATTAGCATACAAAATTTCATATATGTATCATAAAACAAGTTAGAAGATTACCTTTTAATGTAGCTTGTAGAACCTTGACCTTAAGAGAGACTAATACCCCAAGTTTTGTGCCTCAAATGTCTTAGAACAAACCAAGAACAAAACGAAGGAACTTGAGATAGAGGTTTGGGAGCACAATTTCGGCTAGCTACTACTTTGTATGCATGGGGGGCAGTTTTAGGGAGTTAAGGGATGCTTTTATAGCTTAGGAATACAACCATGCAAACCCTAATTCACCATGACCTTTCAGATTACATAAACCTTTTGGGCTAAACCTTTCATGTACTTTCGTGTAGGTTTTGTCCAAACCTAGTCAATATGGATCATGGGTCCAACTATAAATATTACTTATTTACCTAATCAGTCCCTACAACTTTAATTAGTCTCTTTTGATCACTGAATTAATTCCAAATTAATTCTTGTCCAATACTAATTAATTAATGTGATTTCTCATACTTATAATATATTAAAAAATCACAATAACCTCTTCCTCAAATGTCCATCCTATCAAATTGCTCTAGAGTGTTGCAACCCAAATGGACCATGCTATTATCAGGTCAAGTACATACCAATTATAGTTATGGGCTTAGACACCTCATCCAACGGTCTCCCACATGGATAAGTTTAATAACTATAACTACCAATGTAGCTTCAAAATCCGAGTAGGAATCGTAGCTCTCTAAAACCCATTGTCGAATCCTGACACGCCATTTATATAAGGGATCATATAATCCTTTATAGATTTAATCTTATCCACTGGTGAAAAAGGTCTCATCATAGTCAACTCCAGGAGTTTGAGTAAAGCCCTTCACAACCAGTCGTGCCTTATAAGTGTGTACTTTCCCATCCATGTTGTTCTTCTTCTTGAAGATCTATTTGCACCCGACTGTCTTACGTCCTGGTACATTGTCAACCAAGTTCCAAACTTGATTGTCATACATGGACTGAATCTCGCTGTCCAAAACCTCTTTACATTTTGTAGACTCAGGGCCTGCCATAGCTTCCTTATAGTTGTTAGGTTCATCCAAGTTTACCAGTGTACAATCAATGATAAATGTGTCACCTTCCGTAGTAATATGGAAACCATAAAACTCAGGTGCATGTCTAACTCTACTGGAATACCTCAGAGGTTAGGACTCGTCAATTGGTTCAACAGGAGTTTCCTTCTTGGCTTGAGCGCTAGTGTATGAGGTTCCTTCATCACTTAACTCTTGAAGCTCTTCAAGGTCAATTTGCCTCCCACTGTCCTCTTGGCATATGAGTTCTCTCTCGCGAAAGACTCCTCTCCTTGCAATGAATACAACATTATCACTCGGTCTATCAAATAGATATCCAAAGGATTTATGTGGATAGCCAATGAAAATACAACACTCACTTCAAGGTTTGAGCTTGTCGTCAGTCTCTTTTCTCACAAAATCCTCGCAAACCCAAACCTTGATGTGTGATAAAGAGGGAACCTTCCATGTCCACACCTCGTGAAGTGTTTTGGAAACCTTTTTAGTTGGGACTATATTAAGGATATGGGTGGCAGTCTCTAAGGCATACCTCGAGAATGAGATAGGTAACGAAGCTCGACTCATCATGGAATAAACCATGTACAACAAGGTTCTAATGTGCCTCTCTGCCACACCATTAAGTTGTGGTGTCCTAGGTGGCGTCAATTGTGAGACAATTCCACATTCCTTAAGATAGTCGTGGAACTCGATACTAAGATACTCTCCTCCTCGGTCGGATCGGAGCATCTTTATCTTCCTGCCCAACTGATTCTCCACTTCTTGTTTAAACTCTTTGAACTTTTCAAAGGTTTCTGACTTATGCTTGATTAAGTAGATATACCCATTTCTACTATAATCATCAGTAAAAGTCACATAGAAGTGGTTAGCATCCCTTTTGGCGGATCTGAAGGGTCCACACACATCGGTGTGTATGAGATCCAACAAACCCTCACCCCTTTCACAAGTACCAGTGAAGGGTGACTTGGTCATCTTTCCAAGCAAACAAGATTCACATGTGTCACCTGACTTTAAGTCAAATGACTCCAACACTCCATCCTTTTGGAGTTGGGCTATGCGCTTCTTGTTAACATGTCCAAGACGACAATGCCATAAGTATGCTTTATCCAAAACATTGTACGTATCGATATGCAATACATTATTTCCTATATTATCTACAACCATCACAGTTTCATATATACCATTACAAGGTAATGCTTCAAAATAAAATGCACCATTATAATAAGCATTAATACTACCAATTTCATTATTAAAAGAAAAGGTAAAACCTTGTTTATACAAACTATGAAAGGAAATAGTATTTCTCGCCATGTCAGACGAGTAGCAACAATTATTCAAATCTAAATTTAACCCACTAATAAGCAATAAAGAATAAGCTCCAATCTTGGTGACAGGCGACTTTTTCCTATTCCCCATGATCAAGTTCATCTCCCCGTGCTCCACATCCCTACTTCCTTTTAGACCCTGCAAATCAGAACAAATGTGAAAACCACATCCTGTATCCAAGACCCATTAATTTGCATGTGATGAGTTATTAGACAGAATAGTATAAATACCTACGAAGGAGGGTTTAATCTTCCCATCCTTTATGTTCGGCAAGTATTTGGGGCAGCTTCGCTTCCAGTGCCCTTTTTCATGACAATGAAAGCACTCGGCTTCCTTTGGATTGGGAGAAGGTTTAGCAGAACCAACTTTGGTCCCACTAGAAGAGGATCCATCATGGGGCTTTCCCTTGTGGATCTTAGAAGGAGCCTTCCTCTTCATTCCCTTCCCATGTCCAATTGCCAAGACAGGGGTAGTAAAAGTAAGAGTAGAAACAACAGATTTTCCTTTTACACTACTTTCAGCAGTCCTTAAAAGGCATTGAAGCTTTCTTAGAGTGACCTCCTCCTTGTTCATATGATAAGTCATACGAAACTGATCATCGCAAAGAGGCAAAGAGTGTATAATAATATATATGGCCAAATCTTCATCGAAGTTGACATTTAACTTCAGCAAGCGGTCCACAAATCTTTGCATCTTCTGCAAGTGGGCCGTGATGAACTCTCCATCCTTCATTTTTGTTGTAATCATGGAGGTTATGATTTCATACCTTTCCTGCTTAGCACTTTGATGGTACCTTTCTATAAAGTCTTGGTGCATTTCATAATGCCAAAAGTCCTCATAGGACTTTTGAAGTTCAGCAGTCATGGTAGCAATCATAATACACGACACTTTGGTTGCGTCCCTCTTATGGGCCTTGTATTCAGCAATCTGTTCGGGAGTAGCGGTAGATTCATCAATCTCCTTAAGCCCTTTTTCGAGAACATATTATTTGTCCTCATAGTGAATGGCCATTCGGATGTTTTGAATCCAATCATTGAAGTTTGACCCATCAAATATGACCTTCCCACATAAGTTCATGAGGGAGAACGAGCCAGAAGAAGTTGAGTTTGAAGCAGTGTTGGAAGACATCAAAAAAGAAAGACAAAGTTTAGATTAGATGAGGATCCTTAATATAGCACCCACAGGAAATATTAAGGCTAGGACGCAACACAATATTTTACAATTCAGAAAAGGGATGTCGTAATCCAATTGCAAAATATTTGAAGCTAGGTAAATGACGATTTTCCAATTTCCACCATAAAAACAAAATTCATTATTAAGTTTTAAATTAATTGAAATTCCTATATTCTTTTGAGATTCATTGAACTTTTCAATGACATGTTTAAATCTCGATTATGCCCTTCAAGTTTGTGACTGGGATACCGAGGATCACAAACAAGGTGTGAATTACCATGGAAATTAGATTGGTACACTTAATGTTACAAATCACATAATCAATGTGCCAGTTAACCACATACGCTCCATTAATCCATGATTAACATCGAGCTACCCTTTGCCACACATTGTCAGTCCTAAATTAGTGTGTCGGTTAACCACACACGCTCCACTAACGACTTAACAAGGTGCAAAGTGAAATTTCATGGAATAACACCATTTTCACATTTTTCCTAAAGTAACTAAGATTGGGACTTTATAAAAGTTTAGTTACTTTATCATATCATTATACTAATTAATGAAGATTAATGTCCTTTCCTACCCGTTCGGATAACAACGCTCCACTAGTCAAGGAAGCAGTGGGTGAGAATGGACACCCATTAAACCACCATTTTATAGGCAGTATCCTTATACCCCCCCCCCCCTTATAGACCGACTTCGTGAATGAGGCCTACTAACGGTAAGACTGACTTGTCTTATACATATGTACATAGGTATTAAACTCTTAGTATTATAATAATATAAGGGTTGAAATTTAAACTTTTAAAATTCTAGGGTTTGGAATTAAAGTTTCATAAATGAGACTCTTTAAGTTCCAAAACTTGAGGGCAAGTTTTGTAACTTGTCAAAACTTTTGATTTTCATAACTTATGGATTTTTAAGTTCCATGAATGAGACCTTTCAAATTCCAAACTTGAGGACAAGTTATGAAACCTTTCAAGACCTCTTGAACTCTATAACTTACAAGAGTTAATTGTTTCATGAATAAGGACTTTTCATATTCCATAACTTGAGAACAAGTTATGGAACTTTTCAAGAAGCATATAGATCAAATTTAACTAATTCAATTATCACATAATTCTTCATTTACCAATTTGACCTAATTTGATTCATATTATAAGATAACTTTAAATTTTACAAATAATTAGTTTTTCAAAAAATCAAGTAATTATCATAAAATTTGTCAAACTTCATGGTTTTGGATGGGGATAAACAATACCATATTAGTAAAATCAAATTTATGAACCAAAACGATTTGTGGTAATGATCCTAATCCAAAACAAGCCAAAAACTCGAAAATCCTACCATCTGATGATCCAACTCGTCGAGTTCCATTATGGACTCGTCGAGTTCAAGACAAAAACCATCCAACTCGTCGATTTCATCAGGAAGTGGCCAAAAATGTTATTTTTCCAACTTTGAAAATCAAACATTTGCATTAATATAATAGAAAACACCCATGTCTCTGATACCACTGATGGGTTTTATGTACTTTAACATTCCTACGGTGCACATACAACCCTAATGCTTTGGATCTAAGTTTTCTCTAATTATACATGCAATATTGGTTTCCAAAGCATGAAACCTAAACTAGCATACACAATTTCATATATGTATCATAAAACAAGTTAGAAAATTACATTTTAATGTAGCTTGTAGAACCTTGACCTTAAGAGAGCCTAGCACCCCAAGTGTTGTGCCTCAAATGTCTTACAACAAAGCAAGAACAAAAGGAAGGAACTTAAGATAGAGGTTTGGGAGCACAATTTCAGCTAGCTACTACTTTGCATGCATGGGGGCTGATTTAGGGAGTTTGGGGATGCTTTTATCGCTTAGCATTACAACCATGAAAAACCTAATTCACCATGAATCTTCATATTACATAAGCCTTTTAGGTTAAACCTTTCATGGACTTTCATGTAGGTATAGTCCAACCCTAGCAACATGGATCATGGGTCTAACAATAAGTATTACTGATTTACCTAATCAGTCCCCGTAACTTTAATTAGTCTCTTTTGATCAATGATTTAATTCTTGACCAATACTAATTAAATAATATGATTTCTCAATTAATATATCATACTTAAAATACATTAGTAAATCACAATAACCTCTTCCTCAAATATCCATCCTATCAAATTGCTCTAGAGTGTTGCAACCCAAATGGACCATGCTATTATCGGGTCAAGTACATACCAATTATAGTTATGGGCTTAGACACCTAATCCAACAATATGTACATGCATGCGTACACTAAGAATCAAGTAGTAATAACCTCTTGTAAGCCCAAATTGATTTAATAACTAAACAAAAATCAAATTTTGGGCCTTTGCTTAAAATTCTCGACCCAAATACCCTAGACCGAAAACCTTTTTTTTTGGGCCTTGCTTTGGCCGAAAACTCTTTTAAATGGGCCATATCGAACCCGAAAACCCACATCACAAGGACTGAAAACCCTAAGGAAGGGTGTTTTCAGCCACCCTAAAACCGAAAACCCTTCCCTTGGTTATGTAGAAATTGTTTTGGGGTGTTAGACTTAAAGTTTGACTAAATGGTGCCACCTCATAGCTTTACATTGCATTACCCACCATATTTCAACACTACACATTCAATTACCTTCCATGCCTCCATGTAATGCACTAGATTACCCCAATACAACAATGCACCTTTCTTCCCCTTCCTCTTTAATACTTGCGGCCGAAGAGTGGGATATCCCACTCTTGCCACTTTATTTCTTCACCAAACTTCTCTTGCTCTCTAGAACAAAGTCAAGTTTTCGAGCATCATCACCACAAAAATCGGTCCTAGGAATTTTTGGTAAGTTTCTTGTAAAACTCAAGTGATATTATACATTTTAAACTTAAGATCATCATGTTTACACACACATTTTCGTGTGTAGTTCCTTAGAACACTAGCAATTTTTGAGTGTCCTTCAAGCTAGTGCAAGGCTAGGCTTGAAACCACTTCTCTTTTCTTTCCTTCTACCATCCACGAGATAACCAATGTGATCTTTATAACCCCAAGTTTTCGTTTTTTTCATGCTTTTCGCGGGTCGGGGGGGGGGGGGGGGGGAATACAAGTCAAGTTTCGTTTACCCTTTGGATATTTACATGCACCAACATGTTTATGGAATTATGTGTGCATATGATGTCGAAAACTTCATGCTTACACACATAAAAATCATGTTTTATAAGCTTGTTATAAGCTAAAATGCGTTTGTCCATTGGACAATTGCATGCACTATGGTTATATTTTGAACATGGAACATATTCTTGTATAAAATGATTGATATCATTTGTTAACTACATAAAAATCATAACATATGTGATTGTCAACACTTTTATTACACAAAATCGGGTTTAAAAGTTGTTATACTCGAAAACAACAAGAACACTTGTTGTAGAAGCTAAAATATGTTTTGATCTTTGGATAATTAACTATCCCACTTTTACAAATTAAAAAAATGTACAAGTACATAAATGTAAAGGTCATCTTATGGTTCTTATAAAAAAATTTGTGACCAATTAAAATGGTCAAACTAAACTATTTTGTGTTTACAAAGTTTCAACCAGAAAAGTATGATATATGTGGAACTACAAATTTTTGGAGATTTTTACCGGAAATAAACTTTTCTAGTAAAAATAGTCGTAATTATGTTGTCACTATTTTGCTGGTTTAAAACCCAAGGATATTATGTTATTTTTACAGCATATGTTACTACTGGACATATTTATTATTGACTAGTTATATAAACTTTACAAATAGTTTACACAAAAGAGAATACAAAACAAATTGTTGACTTAACAATTTGCATGTCGTAAATAGCTGTCATGAAACTCATAAATCGCGTGTCATAAAACACATCTCACAATTTTCCAAAAGTGTAATTAATTCATGATATAAGAAAATGAGTCGTAGTTCATGTAAATCTATTAATGCTCTAGTGAGGCACTGTATCTTCACTGTACCTACCTAGCATACACTCTAAGTCCTGTATTTTAACCAGAGTGTCCTGGAAGGAGAGCGAGGTAGTTGTGTATTGATCTATACAGCGATTGACACCCCCACACCTAAGTTGTTCGCTACAGCTAGACGGGCCAGTGTGACAAATATCTTACATATTCCCAACACTTGAAGAACGTCGTAACAGGCATACAGTCATATCAAGCATGGTTATAATAACTCACATAGGGATTAACAACACTATCTTGATTTACGGGAAGCTCACACTTCACTAGTTTTATAAACTATAAAACTACATACTATGTTTCAGTACACAATTATCACCATTCCGGTCTTAGGGTTTTAAGACTAAAGTTTTTCATACATCAGAAAATATTGGATTTTCTGGGGAATATACATCTACAAATTACAAGGAAGCATGCATACATACACTTTTAGTCTCACTTTTATAGGAAATATCGGACTTTCGAAAAGCATACAACATTTTTTAAACAAAGCAAATACAAACCATTTTTCATACAAAAATGCTGATGAACTCACCAACATTCATTGTTGACGTTTTTCAAAATGACTTGTATTCTCAGGGATCCAGTACAAGGTAACCAACTCTTTTTAAGATCTAGTGATGCAAACTATATAATTTTACTTTTCTATCATTTTTGTGTAACATATGAACAAATTCACTACGTAAACAATGTATGTTTGTATTTCAATGTATGTTGTTTGGTTGTGATGTTTCAATTATAATCAACTGTTATGATTGTTGGGTTTTATGTACAATAACTCTCTTATGGTGCACATATAACCCTAAATACTTTGGATCTAAGTTTTCTATAGTTATACATGCAATAAAATTATCCAAAGCATGAAGCCTACAACTAGCATACAATTTGACATATGAATCATAAAAGTAAGTTAGAAAATTACCTCTTTGTTGTAGCTTGTAGTATTTGGCCTTTAATAGCTTAGTGCCTCAAATGTTTCACCTCTAATGGAATCACAAGCCACCATAAACAATTGGAGAATAATGAGAGAGAAGTTATGAAGCTCAAAAATCGTCCGTCTCTTGCAATGTCACTCGTAAGTCTAATTTTGGCTTACACATATATAGTTTGGAACTACTAAGGTTTAACTTGTAAACCCTAGTCCATTTAGTTAAGCCTTTAAGCAATCCAATAATCCATATGATGGGCCTTATGGACTAACTCTTCATGGACTCCCACATAGAATTAGTCCATCTTAATCAATATTGATCATTGGTCCAAACTATAAATATTATTGATTGACTTATCCAGTCCCTGTTAATTTAATTAGCCTATTTTGATCACTGAATTAATTCCAAATTGATTATTGATCAATACTAATTAAATAATATGATTTCTCAATTAATATATTATACTTATAATATATTAATAAATCACAAATAACCTCTTTCTCAAATATACATGCTATCAAATTGCCCTGGTGAATGCAACCCAAAAGGACTATGCTACTCTCGGGTCAAGTACATACCAATTATAGTTATGGGCTTAGATACCTAATCCAACAATCTCTCACTTGGATAAGTTTAATAACTATAACTGCAAGCACGACTTCAAAAACCGACTAGCAATCATAGCTCTTAAAAGCAGTTGTCAACTTTGATCAATAATGTGTCCTTTAGATAAGGGATCATAATATTCCTCCATTCTATATATCATATGGACATGATACATGGATTATAATCATTCTCTCTGTCCATGTGTTGTTTCTTGATTTCCAATTTAATACGACCAACTAATTGAACAAATCAAATTAGTCCAGGCTTGGCCAAGCCCTTAGTGTTGTCATAACTAGATCATCGAGGGGCCCACAAATATCGCTTTTATCCCTATTAAGGTAAAAGGAATGGATAAAATTCGACTCATATGCTTGCTCTATTTACTCATCAAATCACACATAATGACATGTTTTATAACACCAAGTTACTGGTGCGTTTACACATCTTCAATGTGCAGTCGACTTGTAAACTGCAACTATATGTCTCCATTTCAATAATATAAGATATTATCGTCTCACTAATCACTCGTGATAAAATCCATGAAGTGATTCATATGAGCGTAGGTTTATTCCAATACTCAAATCTTATTATAGGAGTACTCATGAATATTGCAGCAAACTTGTGCTATGTCTAAACACCTTTAAACAATCTACAGACCCATTCATGACAGTCTAGCTTCAATAACTACTTCCAAAGTATGATCGACTGTGGATAGTTTGAATAATCTTATTATTCAGGAAGTCAAAACATGCAAAGTGAAAACAAGAATAATCGAATCCAATATGGTCTCAAAACTTTTGAATATAAATAAAATACCTTTTATTTAATCACCATATTGATTACACATTATTCATTGTATAATGTTTCGATTTATCAACTTAATACTTGAATTAAAACAATAGTTATCCCATTCTCCAAGCATGCACACTATGTTTACCTATGGTCCTTTCTTTGTGAAGTAGATCAATTGAATACATCTTCAATGAAACTCATTTCACATCTCCAAATCTTTATCACAAGTGTAAGAATGCCAAAATTTTGCCGCTATTAGAGTGTGTCAGATTTTAAACTATTATGCAATGATTCTCTTCGTAATGTCGAGGTAAAAAGTCATAGAGACTTTGCCAACGATATCACAAAGTATTCCTTTGGATATTGTCACAAGAACAATTCCATGGAAGCGAAGTCTCAACTTCAAAGTACATTCCTTTGAACATCCTTCTTGCATAAAATTTTCTAACCTACAAATAGATTTTTTAATATCCAACTCCCATTATGGAAACATTTCCATATTTTCCATATGACAACTCGTTATTAATAGAATCATGTCTATTCATAGTAATGTCAATACAGTTTATTCATTACTATACTTCCAACTGCCCATAAATGACCAATCATTGGCGAACCTTAGATCGTCACTAACAGTTGTTTAACCACTTTAGTCATATCTGGTTCTAGTCCTTTTCCCTCTTAATGCCCTACGCATTTGGAAAATTTGTAACATCCGGATTCCCAGGTATATTATTTTACTCATTTATTTTTGGAGTTTTTGGAGGAACTCGGCGAGTTGGTGCTTAGACTCGCCGAGTAGGGTCGTGGATTCTCATCCGGGGTCACGACTGGACTTGGCGAGTCAATGAGTGGACTCGGTGAGTCCATGTTGTTTAATGAAACCCTAATTTCCCGGGTTTGGGACCTATTTAAAGGCCCTTAGGCCGTCATTTGCGGCTACCAAACCCCAGAGAGAGACCCTAAGAGATCTAGAGCGTTTGTGAGGAAGGAGAGGCCATTTTTGATCATTTTGTTGATGTAAGTTCAAGAAGGAGGTGACCAAGGCAAGAGGAGGCTGAAGGAGGTGCGATTCTCGTGACTTCATAGATCAGAGGCTTCATCTTGAGGTATTTATTCGGACCTTCTTCAGTTTTGGTGTTGATTCTTAAAGTTATGGTTTTCTAACCCCTTTGGAGGATGGTTATGTGGAGCAATTGGTCCCTTTTCGAGTTTATACTTTAGATCTGGACTCAAAGAGGTCCATAGTCCTTAACCCCTGGATCTTTATGATTTATTTTGGGGGCCATGGACTTAGGATGTCATTTTTGGGGCTAAATCACCAAATGATACCATCTAGATGATATATGAGTATCAAGGTTTGAACTTTACATGACTTTCACGCTTGGGAAGGCCAGGTCTATGGATTAAAGGAATAGATCTGACCTTAGGAGGTCAATAGAGTTTGTGCATGGCATGAACTCGCCGAGTCCAAGGATCAGACTCAACGAGTATGGTCAGGGTTTCACGTAAATCACTCAGTGAGTAGACTTGTCGAGTTGGGGGAATAACTCAGTGAGTCAGAGGGGGATTAGAGGACCGAGGTTCAAGGCGGAACTCACCGAGTTGTTCTTGAGACTCAGCGAGTTGAGTCGGGGTGGCCCCGTGATTCATGTCAGGTGAGACTCGTCGAATAAGGGGAGGGACTCGACATGCCAAACGAGACTAAAGAGTAGTGGACATGTGTATACTCGTCGAGTCGCCAAAGTGCACTCGACGAGTTTGGTCATAGTTTGACCATTGACTTTTGTTGACTTTTAGGGTTTGATCAACAATGGTGTCTTTGAGTCAAGGGAGGGGTAAAATGGTCTTTTACCCTTCTGAGGGTGCCAAGAGAGGGTTGAGTTTAGTCTCGAGAGTTATATTTATGAGAGTATTTACTTTATGTGATTAGGTGGAGGCTAGGTCATATTTCTACCGAGTCAGAGATTTACCGAGACATCTGCTGTGAGTCTTCTCACTATACTTTAACTAGTGTGGTGACAGAGTTATGTGACAGAGTATTTTAGAGTATTATGCCAATGTATTTGCATGTTATTTATGTGTTGTGATTTATTGTGATATGTGATATGCATGATTCAGAGTAAGGACCTTCGGGTCCATAGAGTTAGGTTCAGAGGGCCCATAGAGAGTTGGGGTTGGAGGGCCCCACTGAGACACATCGACCACAGGGTCGACAGAGTTATAGCCTTGACTGGAAAATATGTGATAGAGTGGTATTTTGGGGAACTCACTAAGCAATTATGCTTACAGTGTTATGTGTTATGTGTTTCAGGTACCAGTGATGAACGCGGGAAGGCATCGGCATGATTCGTACACACGCACATTGGAGTTTATATGTTTTGATCTTGCAGTTTGTATTGATACAATGTTGATACAATGTTTTAAAAATGAATGTGAATGATATTTTATGGTTTTCGAAAAAGTGAAAAATTGTTCAAATTTTTACGGTGTTACAAGTTGGTATCAGAGCCTTGGTTTGAGGGATTCGGATGCATCTTCGGGCGTATCTGAAATCAAACTGAGGATTTGAGGAAAATTTTAATAATAACGTAAATTTTTTGAAAATAGTAAAAAGACTTTTGAGACAAACAGAGCAGAGCAGTGTGTACAGTCAGCCAGCGCCCGAACGGTGATTTCCCAAAATACCATTATAATAAGTGTTATCAGATATGCTATGTTATGCTATATGATGAATTACGATATGCATGCTAGAGTAGACTAGGTATTCTTATTAGGACTAGAGTGGCCTGATATATGATGCCATAGTCTAGGGGTTTGCGGCTAGAAATGCTTAAGAGTGTTTAGATAGCAGTGAGGTGCTTATGAGAGATCTGCTAGTGAGTAGCACATGATTAGAGAGAGTAGAGTACTTGGAATTTGGGACTCTGGGAGGAAGACTTGGGATGAATGCTGATGCGGTATGGACGGTAGTGGTACGAGCGATGCTGAGATCCATAGGATCATTCATGAGGAGGTGGCTGCGGCCATCAGGGCAGAGATACCAGAGATGTTCGGATCTATCAAGACCACTCTGATTGAGACATTTGACGAGAGATACGCTGCTCTTTTGGGGGCTGATGTTGTTGCGGCCACTGCAGTTATAGCTGCGACGAGGCCGCAGGGTGGTGATGCGTTGCTATTCCAAGAATTCAGCAACACGAAACCACCAGAGTTCGATGGGACCCAGGACCCGATTGCAGCAATGAGGTGGATATCAGACATTGAGGGGTGTTTCTTTACTTGCTCATCTCCTGAGCATTTGAGAGTTCGGTTCGCGCTGAACTAGCTTCGCTTGGGAGCGAAGGATTGGTGGAAGTTTGTGACGGCGCACTACACGCCTACTGAGCTTGCGGCAGTGACCTGGGAGAGGTTCACTGCTATGTTTTGAGACGAGTACGTTCCCCAGGTGGAAAGGGAGCTATTGGAACAGGAGTTTCTGACCCTCAAGCAGGGTAGCGAGTCAGTTATAGCGATTACTCGGAGGTTTCATGAGAGGGCATTGTTCTGTCCAGAGCACGTGTCCTCCGAGCAGGCACGTATGAGTCGTTATTTGAGTGTGTTGAGGAGGGATATACGAGAGTTCGTGGCGAACTCGATGTACCGGAAATTTGCTGAGCTTCAGGCAAATGCCCGGAAGAGGGAGATAGAGTTGGAGACCCAAGCTAGGGAGGAGGCTGAGTCTCAGGGAAGGGATCGGCGGTCGGCTCAGTCCCAGCCGGCAGCCAAGCGGGACAAACCTGCTGATTCGAGATCTGGGGACCAGAAGGGCCGCACTTGTGGCAAGTGCGGCAAGAGTCACGAAGGGGTGTGCAGAGCAGGGTCTGGCTACAAGTGTGGCAAGGACGGGCATATGGCCAAAGATTGCCCCAAGGGGTTTGCAGTCTATTTTCACTACAACCAGACCGGACACCGGAAGGCAGAGTGTCCACAGTTGCGAGGGACAACATAATGAGCATCTCCGGGATCTGCCCCTGCTACAGTGAGAGCTACAGGTAGTCGGCCTATAAAGGTCGAGGCACCGAAGGCACGAGGGAGAGCCTTCTAGTTGACTGCGGAAGAGGTCCGCGCAACACCCGATGTCGTGGCCGGTATGTATTCTTTCATGTATTCACATTTATATTGAGATATTGTGCTTATATTATGTTATGCGTAGGTACTTTTCTTGTGAGTTCTGTACCTGATCTAGTGTTATTTGACTCGGATGCGAGCCAATCTTTTGTATCGATGGCTTTTAGCCAACACATCAGTATTAGTCGAGAGGCGTTGAGTCGACCTCTGAGAGTTTCCATAGCGGATGAGAGAGCGGTGTATGCCACAGAGGTGATTCAAAGTTGTGTACTTGAGATTTTCGGGGTAGAGTTTCCAATCAACTTAGTCCCTATTGCGATGGGGGATGTCTGTGTCATCGTGGGCATGGACTGGTTGAGTAGATTTGGAGCGATCATCGACTACGAGCGACAGCTGGTGACCATGCGAGACCCTAGTGGGGGAGTTCTTACAGTGTACGGCGAGGGTACATGTTCTGGGTCGGCTTTTCGTTCAGCCGCTAGAGCTAGACAGAGTCTTCAGCAGGGATGTAAGGGATTTGTAGTGTATGTGATGGACATGAGGGATGATTCAGAGAGACTGAGGTCAGTTGAAGAGGTTCCGATAGTGCGTGAGTTCCTAGATGTATTTTCGGAGGAGTTGCTGGGTGTGCCTCCCGAGAGGCAGGAGTTCAGTATCGATTTGGTCCCGGGGGATGCGCCTATCGCCAAGGCGCCCTATCGTCTTGCGCCTCCAGAGATGAAGGAGTTGTCCTCGCAGCTTCAGGAGCTGTTGGGGAAGGGATTTATTCGACCTAGCAGTTCGTCGTGGGGAGCGCCTATCCTTTTCGTCAAGAAAAAGGATGGTTCACACCGGATGTGCATTGACTACCGGGAGTTGAACAAGTTGACGGTCAAGAACCGTTACCCGTTGCCGAGGATCGACGATTTGTTCGATCAGTTGCAGGGAGCATCTTGGTTCTCCAAGATCCATTTGAGGTCTAGATATCATCAGGTGAGGGTGTGATATGAGGATATCCAGAAGACAGCGTACATGACTCGTTACGAGCATTACGAGTTCGTGGTGATGCCTTTCGGGCTCACCAACGCGCCAGCAGTGTTCATGGACCTCATGAACAGGGTGTGCAGGCCGATGTTGGATCGCTCGGTGATCGTATTCATCGACGACATTTTGGGGTATTCGAGATCCAGAGAGCAACATGAGGAGCATTTGAGGGAAATCCTCGGGGTTTTGAGATCGGAGAGGCTTTATGCGAAATTCTCCAAATGTGATTTCTGGTTACGAGAAGTCCAGTTCCTAGGGCATCTCGTTAAGCAGAAAGGGATATTGGTTGATCCGGCCAAGATTGAGGCGGTGATGAGTTCGGAGGTGTCGAGGTCACCTACAGAGATCAGGAGTTTCCTAGGATTGGCAGGCTATTATCGGAGATTTATCAGGGATTTCTCCAAGATCGTCGTGCCACTCACCAAGTTGACCCAGAAGGGTGTAGCTTTTTCTTGGGGACCAGAGCAGCAGGCCTCCTTCGAGACACTTTGCCCGAGATTATGCGAAGCCCCGGTGCTAGCCCTTCCAGAGGGAATGGAGGATTTTGTGGTGTATTGTGACGCATCGATATCAGGGTTAGGAGCAGTGCTTATGCAGAGGGGTATGTGATAGCATATGTATCGAGGCAGCTGAAGCCTCATGAGGCGAGGTATCCCACCCACGATTTAGAGTTAGGGCAGTGGTGTTCGCCCTCAAGATCTGGCGTCACTATCTGTATGGGTTTCGGTGTACCATATACATGGATCACAAGAGCCTGAAGTACTTGATGGATCAGCCCAACCTGAATATGCGACAGAGGAGATGGTTGGATGTGGTAAAGGATTATGATTGTGAGATCCTGTACCACCCGGGTAAGGCTAACGTGGTAGCCGATGCCCTGAGTCGTAGGTCGGAGAGCGTCCCTATACGAGATGTTTTCATGAGATTGACAGTGATGACTCCGGTGTTGGACACCATTCGAGGAGCCCAGGTTGAGGCCGTGAGACCAGAAAACCAGAAGAGAGAGCGAGTTGTCAGGCAGGTATCGGAGTTCGTTACCGATAGCCGGGGGCTTATGACATTTCAGGGTCGGATTTGGGTGTCGTTTGTGGGTGGGACGCGTACCATTTTGATGGAAAAGGCACATCGATCGAAGTTCTCGATCGATCCCGGGGACACTAAGATGTATTTGGACCTAAAAAGGGAGTATTGATGGCCCTGTATGAAGAGGGACGTTGTGTGGTTCGTTGAGAGGTGCCTAACCTGTCGTAGGGTTAAGGCCGAGCAGCAGAGACCGCATGGTAAGTTGCAGCCGTTAGAGGTTCCTGAGTGGAAGTGGGAACAGATTACTATGGACCTTATCACCAAATTGTCGAGGACTACGAGGGGCATCGATGCAATTTGGGTGATTGTAGACCGGTTGACGAAGAGAGCTCATTTGCTATCAGTGAGAGCTCTTCCGTAGAGAAGTTGGCAGAGATGTATGTGAGGGAGGTGGTATCACGACATGGAGTGCCGATCTCGATTGTCTCAGATCGAGATGTGCGTTTCACTTCCAGATTCTGGAAGAAATTTCATGAGGAATTGGGTACAAGGCTGCATTTTATTACCGCATACCACCCACAGACTGACGGGCAGAGCGAGCGGACGATTCAGACGCTCGAGGATATGATTCGGGCATGTGTGTTGGATTTCGGCGGGAGTTGGGACACGTATTTGCCCTTGGCAGAGTTTTCCTATAATAACAGCCATCATTCGAGCATTGGTATGCCACCCTTTGAGCTGTTGTATGGGAGGAGGTGTCGGACCCCCATTTGATGGGGAGAGGTAGGGCAACGTGTGATGGGTAGTACAGAGATCGTGCTTCAGACGACTGAGCAGATACAGCAGGTCAGACAGAGGTTGTTGACCGCTCATAGTCGTCAGAAGAGTTATGCGGACAGGCATCGGTCCGAGCTCGAGTTTCAGGTCGGCGACTTCGTAGTCCTGAAGGTCTCTCCTTGGAAAGGAGTTATCCGATTCAGGAAGAGGGGCAAGCTGGGACCCCGATATATTGGTCCTTTCAGGGTGATTGCGAGATTAGGCAGGGTAGCCTACCATTTGGAGCTACCTGCAGAGTTAGGTCAGATTCACGACACCTTCCACGTGTCGCAGCTGAGAAAGTGTATAGCCGACGAGTTAGCAGTGGTGCCATTAGAGGATATTCAGGTGGATGTGAGCCTGAACTATGTTGAGAGACCGGTGGCGATTAGGGATCGGAAGATCAAGGTTCTGAGGAACAAGTGCCTCTGGTGCAGGTCCAGTGGCAGCATCGGAAGGGGTCAGAGCTTACTTGGGAGCCGGAATGTGAGATGCGTGAGCAGCATCCGGAATTGTTTGCAGAGTGAGACTTCGAGGGCGAAGTCTGATTCTAGTGGGGGAGAATTGTAACATCCGGATTCCCAGGTATATTATTTAACTCATTTATTTTTGGAGTCTTTGGAGGAACTCGGCGAGTTGGTGCTTAGACTCACCGAGTAGGGTCGCGGATTCTCATCTGGGGTCATGACTGGACTCAGCGAGTCCATGAGTGGACTCGGCGAACCCACGTTGTTTAATGAAACCCTAATTTACCGGGTTTGGGACCTATTTAAAGGCCCTTAGGGCCGTTAATTGCGGCTACAAAACCCCAGAGAGAGACCCTAAGAGATCTAAAGCGTTTGTGAGGAAGGAGAGGCCATTTTTGATTATTTTATTGGTGTAATTTCAAGAAGGAGGTGACCAAGGCAAGAGGAGGCTGAAGGAGGTGCGATTCTAGTGACTTCAGAGTTCAGAGGCTTCATCTTGAGGTATTTATTCAGACCTTCTTCAGTTTTGGTGTTGATTCTTAGAGTTAGGGTTTTCTAACCCCCTTTGGAGGATGGTTATGTGGAGCAATTGGTCCCTTTTCGAGTTTATGCTTTGGATCTGGACTCAAAGAGGTCCAGAGACCTTAACCCTTTGAGCTTTATGAGTTATTTTGGGGGCCATGGACTTAGAAGGTCATTTTTGGGGCTAAATCACCAAATGATACCATCTAGATGATATATGAGTATCAAGGTTTGAACTTTACGTGACTTTCATGCTTGGGAAGGCCAGGTCTATGGATTAAAGGAATAGATCTGACCTCAGGAGGTCAACAGAGTTTGTGCATGGCATGAGCTCGCCGAGTCCAAGGATCAGACTCGGCGAGTAGGGTTAGGGTTTCACGTAAATCACTCAGTGAGTAGACTTACCGAGTTGGGGGAATAACTCAGTGAGTCAGAGGGGGATTAGAGGACTGGGGTTCAAGGCGGAACTCGCCGAGTTGTTATTGAGACTCAACGAGTTGAGTCGGGGTGGCCCCGTGATTCATGCCAGGTGAGACTCGTCAAATAAGGGGAGGGACTCGACATGCCAAGCGATACTAGATAGTAGTGGACATGTGTATACTCACCGAGTCGCCAAAGTGCACTCGACGAGTTGCGTCAAAGTTTGACCATTGACTTTTGTTGACTTTTAGGGTTTGATCAACAATGGGGTCTTTGAGTCAAGGGAGGGGTAAAATGGTCTTTTATCCTTCTGAGGGTGCCTAGAGAGGGTTGAGTCTAGTCTCGAGAGTTATATTTATGAGAGTATTTACTTTATGTGATTAGGCGGAGGCTAGGTCATATTTCTACCGAGTCAGAGATTTACGGAGACATTTGAGGTGAGTCTTCTCACTATACTTTACCTAGTGTGGTAACAGAGTTATGTGACAGAGTATTTTAGAGTATTATGTCAGTGTATTTGCATGTTATTTATGTGTTGTGATTTATTGTGATATGTTATATGCATGATTCAAAGTAAGGACCTTCGGGTCCATAGAGTTAGGGTCAGAGGGCCCATAGAGAGTTGGGGCTGGAGGGCCCCACTGAGACACATCGACCACAGGTTCGACAGAGTTATAGCCTTGAGTGGCAAATATGTGATAGAGTGGTATTTTGGGGAACTCACTAAGCAATTATGCTTACAATGTTATGTGTTATGTGTTTCAGGTACCAGTGATGAACGCGGGAAGGCGCCAGCATGATTCGTACACACGCACATTGGAGTTTATATGTTTTGATCTTGGGGTTTGTATTGATACAATGTTGATACAATGTTTTAAAAATGAATGTGAATGATATTTTATGGTTTTCGAAAAAGTAAAAAATTGTTCAAATTTTTACGGTGTTACAAAATTAGAACATGAGAATATTATAGCATATGTAATCGATCCTATACCTAAAGCATATGGGATATGATTCATAATATCTTACATAAAGACATGATACTTGACCACTCTTTTTCTATAACATTTCCATATATAGAATTCCCCATATTGAAATACTTCAGCATGGTAATCATCTATGCTCATGACTAAGATTTATTAATACTTCAATCTAAACTTTAGATTCGGAATAAAGTATAAGTATCCTCTCCCTTACTATAGCGAAACAACTTTTCAAATTCTGCAACTTTGCAAAATTCTTAATCTTTGTGTCCTATAACCAGTATTGCTAACATGTAACACTTAACATAATAATCATGCTCCCACTAGCATAATAATTACATTCTTACTAGCATAACACTTATGGTCCCACTAGCTTTGACATGTACTCAGAAATCAGCTAGACTTGTAGAGATCAAGACTTATTGAATTTCTTTCCAAAGTTCAGATTTCCGATACGAGATGCTTCGATAAGTCTTTATCTAAGCTCATACACCTTTTACGAGAAAGCTCATATGCGTGTCTAAACTATTTTAGAACTTACAACAATAATTCTGAATGTTCAAACTATTAGCCTTTTCTCACAATTCGAAATATGAAGAGGGATGTCGTAATCATAAACGAATTTGAGAACGCAATTAACACAACTACTATCTCCTCAAAATCTACTTAGTGAAAGTGTTTCCTCACAATCATTTTCACGAATTGATAGAAACCTTATGCCACTTAGATTTTATGGTGTACATGTTCCTATCCATGTAAATTCGTTATTACTAACCATTATCTTAGGATAAGGTCTATGAAAAATTCAAACTCATATGGAATGAACTTTGTTATATCTTAAATTCTTGCCACTTGGCAGCACGAGGGTCTATCATATCTTCCAAGTTGTTGAGCAGATCAACTTTACTGATCAATGAACTTTCACTTATCAAGGTGCTTTGCCTTATGCAATCAATTGTGAACTCATAGAACTCACATGCATAGTCAACTTTAACTGGAATGGGCACAAAAACAAGAATATGTCGACACGATAGGTTACAAACCTCAAGTCGTGTGCTAGTGATAAACGATAGGTTTATTCTTGATTAGTTCTTGAAGCTTTTCCAGGTATTTTAGATTCTCACTGACCTCTTGACATATAAGATTCTCTTGTCAAGAAACATTCCTTGACAAACAAATATCCAAGAGTTAGTGTGGATTCTTATCAAGAATAACACTTCACACAATTGGTCTTAGTTGGTCTTTGCTTTATCCAAAAATCACAACAACCAATTTGAAATGCGCAAGAGTAAGAAATCATTTTTTCCTATTCCACATTTCATGATGTGTTATAAACCTACTCAAGATATGTCACTCAAGTCATAATCTTGGAGAATAACTCTAATTCGATTTTGGAACGAAGTATGACTCACCTTAATTGATTTAACCATTTCAACAATTCCTGATTCCTCTTCTTAATCATACAAATGCGCTAAGGTGTCCTTAGAGGATAAAATTGTGATATGGTTTCATAATCATTAAGATGATCATAAAACACGATACTAAAGTATTCTCCATTCCTTTCATATTGGAAAAACTTTTATCTTTCTGCCTATTTGATTCTTCTTATTCGACCCGCTATATATTGAAACTTTTTCAATTATTCTGAATTATACATAATCTTGTAAGCATAACCATGTTTACTGAACTTCTAGTAAATCATGAAGAATAGTCTTATTGTTCTTTATGGTGGACTTGACCAGTGCACAACAATTTGTACTAGATCCCTTAGTCCTTCACTTGACTCACATATACATGTGAACAAGGAATTAGTCTTAATTTCCCAAATACGAAACTTCTCATTCATCACACAATACAAGTTTCATGATTCCAAGTTTCTATCCAATTGAAACTTTAGTGATGAGAATCTTTCCTTATTTGGAAAATTTAGACACTACCACAAACAAAAGAATCAATTCAATTTTCAACGTTGCTAACAATAGAAATATATAAACATCAGTTTTTCACAAATGTCATTTCAAGGAATTATAAAATAAGATAAAAACAAATTTTTTTCTTTATTTATAAAACTATAGAAAATCTTGTCCTTACAACACAAATATATATGAAAACTATGTTACTAAATATTTCTAAGCAATCTATCATAAATCCTAAGTAGTAGCTCAAAAATCTGATCATCGAACCATGCGATCGAAATCCATCTCTTCGTGATTAGACTCTGCTTACTCTTCCTTTAAGTTTCCTTTCTTTTCTTCGATCTACAAAACATCAAAATGTAATTTCATTACATCATGTATCAAGAATCTCCAAATAGGAACTAAATAGAGTTAGATAGTAGACTTAACTGAAGTAGAGTCATACAGTTTGACTTTACCATCCTTCCGATCCTTTAGGTAGATATGGCAGCTTCACATCCAATGCCCCATCTCTTAGCAATAGAAACAAACAGACTCTTTTAGAATGTCACATGGAACAATATCAGACTTAACCTTTCTCTTTACCATTTGGTCAAACTGATTGACCATGGCCGACCCCTTTCCATTGGGAAGAGATGAATCTTTTGGACTTCCAATGTTTCCATTGTCAACGTCCACGGAAGTTTGGAAAGTAGATCTTCCAATCAAATTTGCATTACCAGTGCACCAAATCATTGTTGATTCGGTAGCAATTAGCAAATATGTAAGATCAATAAGGGTCACATCATGATCTGTCATATAGTAGTCTTTAACAAACTGACCATATGACTCAGGAAGTGACTGAAAAACCAAGTCAACAGCCAGCTTCTATGGAAAAATGACACCTAACATTCCCAGCATGTCAATGTGTGACCTCGTCTCTAAGACATGTGCACACACAGACCTTCCATCTTGGTGTTTGCTTGCCAATAGGGTTTGAGTGACCTTAAAAGTTTTCAAGTTGACGAACATGTAGGTTAGGGAGAACTATTGGAGGAGGTGGAGTAAGAGAAGTTCCATCGAATCACGAAAAAGGGATTGATCTTTCACCTTGGTCTTCACGTGGAATTTCATCTTCATGAGGAAAACTTTTTCTAAAAGATTCGGGAATACCATAGTTGTCAGAACTAGACATCTACGGGGAGAAATTTAAGTTAGTTGATTTAAGTCCTAAATATATCACCTAAATGAAATATTAAGGCTAGGACCTAACACAATATTATACAATTCGGAAGAGGGATGTCGTAATCCAATTGTAAAATATTTGAAGGTAAGTAAATGTCAATTTACCAATTTCCACCATGAAAAAAAAATGAATATTAGGTTTTAAATGAATTGAAATTCCTAGATTCTTTAAGATTTGTAACGACCGAAAAATACAACCAATTTTAAATTTTTCAAAAACCATTCGATACCATTAAATCTTTACAAAAAGGTTTTCAATACAAAACATTTAACGTGTTCCCAGAATCACAATACTACAGAATCATGAGGAGCGGTACGATCACGCCTTCGCCTTGCCACGATCTCCTGAAGAACCTGAAAAAAACATAAAACCACAACTGTAAGCCCGAAAGCTTAGTGAGATATCCCCAAAATACCAACCACTATACCATACACGCATAACATGCCACAACATATCTAATCACAGAACAGCCATGCACTTCGGGTCTACTGTGTGACTGGTCTGCCGCACCGGCCTACAGTCCACCAGGTCCACCCTCTGAGTCTAGCCATAAACCTCGAGTCTACAGTGTGATTGGTCCGCCCGCACCGGGCCTTCAATCCACCTGGTCCACTCTCCACATACATCGAGTCTGCAGTGTGATTGGTCCGCCCGCACCGGGCCTTCAATCCACCTGGTCCACTCTCTAAGTCTACAGTATGACTGGTCCGCCCACACCGGGCCTTCAGTCTACCTGGTCCACTCTCCGAGCCTCGACACGTCTGGTCCGCCCTCTTGGGGCCTACAGCCTATCCAGACCGCTCGTTGGGCCTTCGGAACAACCGGTCCGCCCTGGGTATCTTAGCCTACAGCACAAAGCAGGACCCGCCTCAACCCAACTCCAGTCCAAACAACCATGTGCACATATACATACAATCATATAGCAATTCACAGTCAACAAGTAGATCAAACAGATCACATAACATATCACCTTCCTAACCAGGATACCGACCTAACAGGTCACTAGCATAGCATCGCCCTATCTCCCAGGATACCGATCTCAATTAGGTCTCTAACATATACCATCCTAGCTCTCAGGATGCAAACATATCAAAGCAATAACATAACAACAACTACCCGGATCTCAATCCGATAAGGGCCGGCCTTGGTGCCTTAGACCCTGTTGGTATAGTGAGGATAACTCACCTCGAAACTGCCGACTGAACAGATAACCCAAGCTGCTCCGATCACTGATACGATCTCCACCACTGGACAACCACCAATGCACTGAACTCAAAACAATAATCAACAATTACCAAAATGCCCCTGGAAACCACTGGTCAACCCTTGGTCAAAGACAAGGTCAAAGTCAACCCCTGACTGACTCTACTTGTCGAGTCAACCTGATGACTCGCCGAGTCTCCATACTCAGAACTTCCCTCAATCCGCGACCTAACTCGCCGAGTCACCCCGAGACTCGCCGAGTCCAACAACACTGAGTCCACTTGCCCACAACTCACCGAGTCATCCCTTGACTCGCCGATTCTTGACTCAACCAGAAAATATTGGAACTCTTCGACAAGACTCACCGAGTCTAAGGCTATCTTCAACCTACTCGCCGAGTTGTTCATACAACTCGCCGAGTTCCAGGTCATCTTCATCCAACTCGCCGAGTTGTTCTTCCAACTCGTCGAGTTCCAGCTCATCTTCAAGCAACTCGTCGAGTACACCCATGTGACTCGCCGAGTACCACCGGTCTGAATCCATACAAAAGCATTCCAGGCCATGCAATTGCTCCAAAACATAGATCTAGCCTCATACAACTCATCCATCACGTAAAGTGGCAAACTTTACGTGAATCCAAAGAAATCTATGCATTTTGCACATTAGGGCTAAGGTTTAGGACATGATAGCTTCATCCAACACTCAACACATGGACTTTCATGCATTCCAACTCTTCTCCATTCCAGATCTGAGGTAGCAACCTCAGATCTAACCTCTAAACTCCAACACATCCAAATATATAATCTCTAATACCCCCAAAATGATGCATCAAGGAAATAGCAGCTCAAAAACGAGATATTACCTCAAAAGAACGCCCCAACTACAATGAAACTCAATTCCAAGCAAAGCCCCTTGCTCCAAGCCTCTTCTTCTCTAAGATCTCTTCAACAACCACCTCTCCAAGCTCCAATTTGCTCAACAATGGTGTTTCTCCACGACTTTTAGGGTTTCTGGGACTCAAGGGTGATAAAGAGGCTGGGAGGAAAACATAATGTTCTTTATATAGGGCTCAACCCCGAGAATTAGGGTTTTCTCTACTCAGCGCCTACTCGCCGAGTCCACCTCATTGACTCGCCGAGTCGGCTACTTAACACGCGACCCAAATCGCGACTCTACTCGCCGAGTCCATCCATGGACTCGCCGAGTCACTCTTTCCCAATATACTATTTTAGCCCTTCACCTCTACTCTTGATATTTCGGGATGTTACAAGATTCATTGAACTTTTCAATGACATGTTTAATCTCGATTATGCCCTTCAAGTTCGTGACTGGGATACCGAGGATCACAAACAAGGTGTGAATAACCATGCAAATTAGCTTGGTATTCTCGAAGACATTTATCACTGAATAAATGTTCCGGTTAACCACACACTCTCCATTGATCTATGACAAACGACAAGTTACCCATTTTCATCCTTCATTAGTCCACATTAGTGTGTCGGTTAACCACACATGCTCCACTAACTGACCAATAAGGTGCAATGTGCAATTTCATGGGTTGGCATCAAATTAACATTTTTCCTAAGTAACTAAGATTGATAATTTTTAAATGTTTAGTTATTTGTATTCTCATTATACATTTAGTGGGAGTTTGTGTCATATCCTACCCATTCGGCTAACGACCCTCACTACTAGAAAAACAGCCTTTTACGACGCTCATTGCGCGTCATAAAAGGCTCAGACGACGCGCAAATGTGTGTCAAGGAAGGCCCTGTCATAAAGAGAGACAACGCGCATTTACGACGCTCATTTACGGCGTGCAATTACGACACGCGTTTACGACACGCAATGCGTATTAAGGAAGGCCCTGTCATAAAGGAAGATGACACGCATTCGTGTGTCGTAACCTTACGACGCGCGTGTTAATGACACGCAATGCGTATCAAGAAAGCCCCTGTCAAGAAAGGCCATGTCATAAATGAAGATGACACACATTTTTGCGTATCGTAAATTTAAATGTTTAAAAAAAATAAATTTACATATTTATTAATTTTTAAATTAAATTTGCATTTAATTTCTCATAATAGAAATAAAATACCATATACAAAAAATACAATCCATTGCATAATATAAAATAAAATTTCATACTCAAAAAATAAAATAAATTGCACAAATTGTAGTGTCATACAAAGAATCATTCAAATGTTAAACAAAAATAATACATTGCTAACATGGGTTATACATTCCTATAAAACTAACAAATAATCATACAACTCTGTTTCTTACTGGAAAGGAATGTCAAACATGATTACAAGTCTCCCTTAATCTTGATTACTCACCTGCTTAAGTAGAATGTTGTTGTTGAGAAGGTTACCTAGCAACAGAGAAAAACACAACACCTCTCCCACAATCACAACATCATTTACAGAGAAAGGGTTGTCAATTACTTTCATTAACACTTTCATTCAATCACAAAAATATTAAATAAAAGGGTGAAACAGTAACTTACTTTTGATAAGTTGATCTCCCTTAGAGCAAACACAGCTAAAGCATTGAACAAGACCCTATTTCAATCAATGTCTTGAACAACATCCAAAGTTTCTACAAGAAACTGCAAACAAAAAAAGAAATAAATAATAATGACATGAAAAGTAAGACTATCAGTCTATAACCTCAACAATAAAACAAAACAAATTATTATTAAAATCAAATAATGATAATACAAATTGTTACAAATTATGGGACAGCAGGGTCTTCTATGATGACATATAAAGCAGCCCTATTACAATATTACCCTTGTGGGACAGCAGGGTCTTCTTCTATGATGACAAATTGTGGGACAGCAGTACATGACTAAATGCATGTAGATTGATAAGGTTGTTTCTTTTTTACTTAATAAAATCAAAATGACTTGTCGTGCTAAGTGAGAGGTTGGTCACTTTATGTATTAAGACCCTCCCTATTACAATATTACCCTTGTTTATTTTTTTATTTTATTCAACTTTTGACAATCTCATGAAAAAGGCACTATCAACCTCGTTTTTTTTCAATGTTCACTGAATTTTAAGCAAAATGTTGGCATCTATTTACCTGTTGTTGTTTGTTTTAGAATTTGGAGAGAGAGAGAGAGAGAGAGAGAGAGAGAGAATCTTCATGCCTTTATGGTTTATCAAAGGAGGGCGCGAAAAGACAACCCAGTTACCATCCTAAGCAATTAGTGGTCCTAGACCATGTGAAAAACAGAGCTCATATCATAAGCTGATTTCATAAGGGGCAACAACCAGTATGGCAATCCTAGCATTCCATAATTTGAAAACTCAAAGCTTGTCATTGGCTCACAAGTTTTGTTGTATTTCCGCACCACCTGACCATCTAAACACTCTTGTTTCTTAGAGGATATTGTAGTTCATCAATTAAAACAAAAGGAAAATATTTAATTTTACCTGTGTCACAAATTACGATATTGTCCTGAAAAGTTACCACAGAATAAAGCAGACCCGCACGTGAAATACCCTCCACCGAGAAATTATTTTGTGGCAGCTGCTGACTAGGCAGTATTTCTTTTACGAGGGATGATTTCTCCTTTATCAACTGTCCACAGATCTCTATAATCTTTGAAGATCCTTCACACCACAAAAAATATTATTAAATAATATCATAATTAACCTAGAAACATCAAAAGAATATGTAGACAATAGAAGTCAAACCTTTGACCACTTCTTGAATGATACCAGATGACAAATCCATGATCCATAAAGTTTCAAAACTGCATGAAAACATTATATAGCAGATTAACAGTATATCATGTTAATTAAAATATGACATGTAAAATGTGGTAATTTTCCAATGACTTGAGAAGATGCCAGGGGTAAAAATGTAATTTAGGATCAACTTCCTCAGAATTTGAAGGGACCTGGACATGATGATAAAAAAAACTAATCAAAACTATGAGTAAATTAACCTAATCACTGCATATAACCTACCCACAATGTTTTTCACCGGAAGTGGACCCCTGCACCATCACATCACAAACAACATAAACATGATTTGAGATTAAATCTTTTGTTCTAATTAGCATAATGAAGGCTCTATATGGAGTTGAAGGGAAAAAAAAAGTTACCATAGGTTTCATTTCGTATTTTAATGGCTCTAAGATGAATTCTTCATCTTGTGCTACACCATTCACTAGTAGTTTACCTCCTCTTACCTAAAATATGGAACGGATTTAACATCTTGGAAAGATAAATGTTGTAGATAATTCTCTTGAAAAAAGGAGGTTAATCATAAATCATAATCTTACCTCAACCCAATCTCCAGCCTTTGCTACAATTCTTTTTATAAATACATCACCAGAACTGTAGCCAAATTCCAACAAGATTATTGATACAAGACAATGAGCAAACAACAAAACACAGAACTAATCAAAGATACTTATAATCAAGAAGTGAAATCGCACCTGAAGTATGGGAGGAGCCTTGAAGATCACAATATCTGAAACTTCTGGCTTCCGAAAGATGTATCAAACCTAAATCAATAACAGGCAAAAACTCAAAATCTTGCATACAATCACTATGTGAATTGAAAAGCCAAAATGGCGAAATTGGCAACCATCATTCATATAGTGTGTAATAAGGTTAGAATTGGGATTATACCTTTTCGGCCATTATGCGATCACCCACATCAAGGGTAGGGCTCATGGATGCAGAGGGGATGGATCTTGGTTCAGCCAACTGCGATCGGAATAAGATACTGACACTCAAAGCAGTGAAGGCAGCCTTAGCATCATCGGATCAAACACTTAATAGTTTTGAAAACCAATTGTTCCTCTCAACGATGATTTTGGTACTTGCAACATTACAGGTTTTCACGCAATCAGTAGTAGTCTTATTGGACTTCGTCGAGCTAGTACCGCCTTTATCAACCTCCGTATTGTTAATCTCGTTACATGGGAGCCACTTCGACCCTTGGAAAAATGGAATCATGGAAGACACCTTCAACGGCGAAATCCCAAAAACCCCAAAACCACCACCAACGCCACCACCGGTAGCCGTTGACTTTACCAACGAGATCAATCCAACAACAAGGGGAGAAGGTTTGGAGGAGGTCTCAACACCAAGAAAATCACATGCGAGAGTGGTATACGCCGAAACCGAACACCTTGAACCCGCCGTTGCTGCCGGACCGTACCCGGCGACGGGATCTCGGTCGGGATTCTGGAATATACGAGGACGAGAAAAAACCTCGTGAAAAATTCGGCATGTATTGGATTTTCCGGAGGCGGTGGCTAGGTTTTTGGCCACGTAGCCGGAGTAAGAAACAGTGAATTTGATCGCCATACACTCAATTTTGATTAACAACAAAAAGATTTGGAAAATTGCTTCTTCGGTGATCAACTGTTGTGACGTGAAAAGAAAACTCACAAAGAAAGAGATCCCATTGAAAATGAAGGAATCAGTGAGATTAGGAGGGTGGGGTGGAATCGAAGGGTAAGATTAGAACAAGAAGGGAAGAATCGGGAGCTGAAAATTGGGGAAAATGATGAAATCGAAAAACCCCAAAGCTGAAAACAACCTGAGATTTCCTCCGGGAAGCGATGGAGAGATCTCAAGGGTATGGAGACGAAAGAGACTTCCGGTGAAAAACATTGTGGATAGGTCTGTGTTCAAAATTGATAGGGGGTTGTGATTCTTTAGGCTTCAAAGTTGATAGATTTTTTTTCGATTCTTTCAAGTTTGAATCAGAAAATGAGAAAGAGTTAGGGAAATCAAGAGTGCAATGCTCGTCCTTGTTAGGTTGAAGATGAAAGATAGATAGAAGATAGAAAAAAAAAAGGCGGGTTTTCAAAATTTTGGGGATTTCATTTCCCCCCTTGTCTACTAAAAGCGCGTTTCATTAAAATTATAAAGCGACAGGTACAGACGACGCGCGTTTAAGATAAACCGCCCTCCGTGTTTTTAATTTTTTTTTTCTTGAGACACTAAATTAAGGGCACGCAATAAAGCGTGATGTAAATCCTTAATGTTTTTGGAGAGATGACACTATTTTAAGGGCACGTCCTTTTGCGTATCGTTAATTATCGCGTGTCGTAAAAAGCGCGTCATTAAAGGTCTTTTTTCTAGTAGTGCCTCCACCAATCAAGGAAGCGGTGGGTGAGAGTGGACAACCATTCAACTGTCATTTTATAGGCAGTTTCCTTATACCCCCTTATAGATTGACTTCGTGAATGAGGCCTACTAACGGAAAGACCGAGTTTTTTAGTTATACATATATAATATATTAAACTTTTTAATTTTATATAGTATAAGGGTGTATTTTTAACTTTTAAAATACTTGATGGTTTAATCTATTAATAAATTATACTCTAAATTTAATTAAACTTAAACCATATGATTATGGATTTAATAATACTCTATTGATTAAACATTTAATTAACTATTAGTAAAGTCCATAACAGTTAATTCGATTAATTTAAAAGCATCAAGGTTCTAAACAAAATTCAAAATTAAAACTATTTAATTAATTATTAAGTTATGAACCCAAGAGTTTTAGAATTCAATGTTTCATAATTTGAGACTTTTCAAATACCAAAACTTGATGGCAAGTTTTGTAGTTCTTGAAAAAATTTGGGTTCCATAGCTCTTTAAAACCTTTTGAGTTCCAAATTTGATGATAAATCTTAGTAACTCCTTAAAAAAAACTTTTAGAATTCCAAAACTTAAAGATAAGTTTTGTAACTCTCCAAAACGTTTAGATCAAGTGTTAAACAAATAAAATAATCATATTTTTATATTTTACTAAACTGGTCTAATTCACCTCTTGTAGCAAAATGATTCAAATTTTACAAATAATTAGTTTTTAACAAAATCAAGTAATTATCTTAAAATTTGGCAATCATCATGTTATCGGATGGGGATAATCATTACCATATCAACAAAATCAAATTTTATGAACCAAAACAGTTTGTGGTAATGATCCTAATCCAAAACAGGCAAAAAAAACTCAAAAAATCTGCCATCTTATGATCCAACTCGTCGAGCCAGGCAATGAACTCATCGAGGTCATGTTCATGTGAGCCAACTCATGGAGTCCACTCATGGGACTCGTCGAGTCCAGCAGTCAAAAAGCAAATTTTCAGTTTTGAACAATTAATCAAGCAACAATAGAACAGAAAACTACCCATGGCTCTTATACCACTGCTGAGTTTTATGTACTATAACACTCCTGTGGTTCACATACAGCCCTAAATACTTTGGATCTAAGTTTTCTCTAGTTATACATGCAATAAAAATATCCAAAGTATGAAGCCTACAACTAGCATACAATTTGACATATGAATCATAAAAGTAAGTTAGAAAATTACCTCTTTGTTGTGGCTTGTAGTATTTGGCTCATAAGAGATTAGTGCCTCAAATATTGCACCTCTAATGGAATCACAAGACACCATGAACAATTGGAGAATAATGAGAGAGAAGTTATGAAGCTCAAAAATCGTCCATCTCTTGCAATGTCACTCTTAGGTCCGATTTTGGCTAAAGGGGTTACACATATATAGTTTGGAATTCCTAAGGTTTAACTTGTAAACCCTAGTCCATTTACTTAAGCCTTTAAGCAATCCAATAATCCATATGATGGGCCTTATGGGCTAACTCTTCATGGACTCCCACATAGAATTAGTCCATCCTAATCAATATGGATCATTGGTCCAAACTATAAATATTACTGATTGACTTAACCAGTCTCCATTAATTTAATTAGCCTATTTTGATCACTAAATTAATTCCAAATTAATTCTTAATCAATACTAATTAAATAATATGATTTCTCAATGAATACTTTATACTTATAGTATATTAATAAATCATAAATAACCTCTTTCTCAAATATCCATCCAATCAAATTGCCCTGGTGAATGCAATCCAAAAGGACCATGCAACTCTCAGGTCAAGTATATATCAATTATAGTTATGGGCATAGACACCTAATCCAACAATGATACTTTACAATGACATCATCCACCCCCGGACATTTCCGCCGTCCTGGTTCGGGGGGTGTGACATGTCGTATGAAAGAGTTATGAATTTTACAAAATTATTTGCAGTGTAATCTTATTAGATTGTTAAATTAAGATCAGTTGAGAATTACTATAACATCTATTTTTTCTAGGTATTTGTTTTGAGACCCTTGAGTTATGAGTTATTTGCAAAATAGGTCCATAAGGGTAATTCTTTGACTTTTCAATGCAGCTTGAGTACGTTGGGCGTACTAAGTCGTGCGCCAGTACGCTGCGCATACTCCTATACGTTGGGCATATGTGGTTCAGAACAAAACCCTAATATTTAGGGTTCGTACACTATTTAAACATCATTATGGCCCTAAGACCTTTCCCTTTGTTAGCCTCCACCCCAAGATCAACCCTCCTAGAAAACCCTAGTCTATTTTGAGCATTTTGAGCTTTTGAGTGAGTTGTGCGCATACTTGTGTCTAAAGAAGGACCTTCAAGGTGTAGGTGTAACACCCTGAATTCAGAAGGCCTAGAAAGTAAAGAAAACCTCAAAATAAGGAAGTGACTCATCGAGTAGATGGGGTGACTCGACGAGTAGGAGCGCGAATTGGGTTGCGGGTTACATGACCTACTCGGCGAGTTAGAAGACTGACTCGGCGAGTTGGTCAGGTTTTGGGAAAACCCTAAATGTAGGCCTTGTACCCTATTTAAAGAACATTATAACCCTTCATCAGCCTCCTTTATGCTCTCTCAAGTCCAGAATGCAACCCTAGTGTATATTGTGAGTGTTTGAGCCACTTTTGTGTGGATTGTGTACTCTTGAAGAGGAAGAAGGAGAAGAAGGAAGTGGAGGTTCAAGAAGGGGGAAGTAGATCCAGAAGATACACTCCTTTGGCTGTATTTCTTGGTAATCAAGTCTTCATCTTGACTTCTAGTTTGTTTGATCTCTTAACAGCCCCTTTTTATGAAGTTTATGGACCAAGAATGATTTCTTGTGGGATTTTGACGTCCCTAAGCTAGATCCTTTCAGATCTAGGAGTATTTAGAGAAGTTAAGGCATAAATGTGGAAGCTTTGTGCCATTAGAAGTCCCCATGCAAAGTTTAAGAGGTTGTTATGGCCTTTTGAGCAAAAAGGGCCATGAATTGATGCAAAGGCATTAGCTTTGCGTGTTATTCCTACCCTAGGAGGCTAGATCTGGGTCTTGGATGCCTTGTGCTTGACTGAAATCATCTTAATAGAGTTGTACATAGAGGGACTCAGCGATTCAGGCCATTTTCTTGCCCTAAAACCCTTATGTTAAGGGTATGAGTTGAGTTGGTAATTGACTCATCCAGTATGGGTCCATAGTGGACATGAAGTTCATCGTACTCGACGAATTCAAGGAGGAACTCGGCGAGTCCAAGACAATCTCCCAATCCATCAAGATGGATTCGACGAGTTGTTCATACAACTCGACGAGTCACAAACTGGACACATTCATATGAGGAAGATGAACTCGACGAGTTCAAGGATGAACTCGGCGAGTCGGTTGAAGATGGTCCCGATTGTATGGTTGAAGGAGGACCCGTCGAGTTCTTGCTAGACTTGACGAGTAGAGTAGGGGGTTGTATTGGGTTGGAGGAGTATGGATTCGATGAGTTGGTATACCAACTCGGCGAGTCAAGTCAACTAGAGGTTGACTTTGACCAAGTTTGACCTAGGTTGACTTTTAGATTATTGTGGTCTAAATGTTATTTTGGGTATTGATAGTTCGGGAATCCGAAGGGTCAGCGGTTCAGAAGTTTTCGGTTAGCAGCCTGAAGTATTCAGCTAGTCTTCAGCAGTCCGAGGTGAGTCTCCTCACTGTTTGTATGGGTCTAAGGCACTAATGCCGGCCCATTATGTTTATGTTTATGTACAATAAGAAGGCCCGGGGTTAGCCCTAGGTACTTATTGTTATATGTTCCAGGTTACGACCTGATGTTGGGCGAAGCCCAAGGAAGGTTAGAATGCCAGAGATCTTTGTGATTCTTGCATGAATATGTATGATAGATTCAGGATCGGGGGTCCGATGTTGGGGTAAGCCCGTAGTATGATTACATGAGAGTATGTTTCTGGTCCAGGGGTCCGATGATGGGGTAATCCTGAGGAAGATTCTTATGTTGTATTTTAGATTATACTTGTTGTCTATGTGATACTTGTATGTACCTGGTAGGGAGGTGAGACGGATCTGTATACCAAGCAGGGCTCGATGCCAGGTGGGACCCAATGCCAGGCGGGACCTGATGTTGTGCGGGGCCCGATGCCGGGCAAGGCCCGATGCAACAGGCGGGGGGGGCCAATATGTGGTTATGCGTTCATGGTTATGCGTATATGGTATATGGTAGGTTGGGGAACTACTAAGCTTCGTGCTTACAATTTTCAGTTTTGGTTTCAGGTACTTCCGGGAACGGAGGGAAAAGATCGGGATGATCGCATGGCACACCCCCAAGAAGTTTTAGCTTGAGATGTTTTGTTCTGATAAAAAGATCATGTTTTGAGATGATACTCAGATTTGTTATATATAAACCTTTGTTATGAAAGAAACGACTTGATACTTATGATTTTATTAATGTTTAAAAAATAAATTTTTGTTCATGATTTTAGGATGTTACAATTTGGTATCAGAGCCTTGGTTTGAGAGATTGGGGCACACTCCTGGGTGTGTCTAAACTCAAACTGAGGACTTGGTATGAGAGTTTTAAAAGAAATCGTGTTCTTATAAAAGAGCTTAGGAAAAAGAAGAAGAATTTTGAGAAAAGAAAAGCACTCTGAAAAGTGAAAGAAACTTTGGAAAAAGAGAAAAAGGGTGTCGTGCATGCAATCAGCCAAGCTCAAGTAAGTTCTCCCAAATTACCCATACAATTTTATGTTATGACATGATTATGTGATCATCATGCTAGATGTAGGGCTAAGGATCTAGGAGGATGCCTTATATGCATGTTATATGAGTTTCTTGAGCTGCATGTTAGTATCGTCTAGACAGTGGTAGGATAGCCTGTTTAGGTTATGTCTGACTATATGAGCTTAGAATTGCATGCTAGTATAGATTCTTGTTGTGGGGTTAAAATTGCTTGATTATGTTCTGGTTAGATTTCCCTTTTTTTTATGAATGCTAATTGCTTTGTGCTTTGTGGGACTCTGAGTGGTGGGAGTTAGCCATTAGGCAAATACATCAAGTCACATGTGACCAGGGTTGAATAATCTCAGAGTGTTGGATTTGGCCCTATTGCACAGCTCTCGTCTGAATCTAACCATTGTAGGGACGATTCCTTTACTCGAAGGATTATCTGAGCCTTGTCAGATGTGATGGTATTCAGGTAGTGGCTAATTGGCATTATGAAGATGCCTTCAGTAGCTGAGGACTAGGTTCAGGTTGGAGGTTACCTTGGGGCAAGCCTAGGATAAGAGTAGTGCTGGGAGCAGTAGTAGTAAGGGACTTGGTGGAGTCGAGGCAATTCTTGAGGAAAGTATGGATAGATTTGGAAGGTAGTATGAGCCCATACTACTAAAAGCAGAGGATCTATACTCGATTCAAGAAGGGCTGAGGTAAAACCAGGGATCTTGTAGTGTGTGTGTGTGATCCTTCGGCAGTGATGTGTATTTTGATGGTTGTTATGTTATGTTTCCAGCATGGTGACGTTGTGGGAGAGACCGGTAAGGGTTCAGGAACCGAGCAGCTCGAGGAACGGATGAGGGAATTTGTATCAGCCGAGATTACACGCAGTATTCTAAACCAGACTCCTGTGATCTTTGGCACGGTCAAGGAAGGAATATTGGAGATTTTGGATGAGAGGCTGGGAGCCTTCCACACTATGATGATGGCCATGATGGGAGCATGTACTTTGACATTTCGGGAGTTTAGAGCTTGTGGAGCTCCAGATTACCATGGGGCCAGGGACCCCATTGCTAGTGGCAGATGGTTGGCTGATGTTGCCAACGCTTTTCATTCTATCCGGTGTCCCGAAGGGGACAAGGTTCGACTTGCCTCCTGTCTTCTGAAATACAGAGCGCGTGATTAGTGGGAGGAGGATGGTCATGCTATTGGGGATGATGTCGCGTTGGACGTGCTGACATGGAGTGATTTCTCGGCTAGGTTCAAGGCCGAGTTTGAACCAGTGATTAAGGTGCAACAGTTAGCCCGAGAGTTCCAGGATTTGCGACAGACTACAGAGACAGTGGCGGAAATCACCGCCAAGTTTAGGGAGAGAGCCATTCTTGTTCCGCGGTGTGTGGCGGATGAGGAAACGAAGAAGGCTTGGTACCATGAGATGTTGAGGAGTGATATCAGTCAGTTCGTGAGTCGGTCCAGCTGCAAGACGCTAGAAGATATGATCACTCAGGCCAGAGAGAGAGAGAGAGAGAGAGAGAGAGAGAGAGATTGATCTTGAGACAGAAAAGAAGAGGAAGCTAGCATAGGTTCAGGTATCTATGGGATGGGGCAAAAGTCCCAAGGCATCATATTCTAGATCGAAAGGTCCTTAGGGTCGGGGCCGTTGTGGCAAGTGTGGCAGGACGCACGAGGGTGCGTATAGGAGTGGCAGCGCTGGTGATTCCGGTTGCTTCAAGTGCGGCCAGATTGGTCATTTTAGCAAGGATTGTACTACTACCACAACCCAGGGTTCAGACTTGATATGTTTCCACTACAGTCAGAGGGGCCACGAGAAGGCCCGGTGCCTGAGTTTGCTTTCAGCAGGACAGATGATAGCACCTTCCCTGAGACTTTGAGGATCACCGACGGCCATCAGGGCCGGGCAGAGGCGCCTGTAGTGAGACATCCCCAATTTCACTGCCAGAAAAGACCGATTTGTTTATGCTTTGTTTTATAAAATTAGAGTAAATCCTTTTGATTAAAAGAGTTGTGGAATTTGTTCCCAAAACAAAATATGATAAAATTTATCAAAACGTTTCTCAAAGAGAATGTATTTTCATTAAATAATAAAACCTCGGGATGTCATGTTCCGGTATAGACCAAAAGCATAAACAATATAAAATAGATCTTACAACAGTTATTTGTAACTACTGATCTATAATCCAAAATCTCTCGTCAAGTCCACCAATTTATACTCTTGTTCCATTACCTATAATGCAAAGAAAACTGAGTAGGTCAGACTTGGGAGCCTGGTGAGCATATAGGGTTTTCAACCCACAATAATACACTTATTATATTCAGTTATCAAACAATCAACCCAAATACTCATTCACATTCTCTCATTTATTTCTTAAGGATTTACCCTAAGAATCAACTATCCTTTATCCATTTATTCCTAAGGATTGACCTAAGTAATTGACACAAAGTCCACCACTGCCAAGGTCCACAAATTATGACTGGTAAACACTTAGTTCAACATACTTAACAAACACCTGGTTCTAACACTCCTAGTGAAAAATTAATTCAAAACATCTTGTGAATACTTAGTTCTAAAACACTTAGTGAACACACTTAATTCAACAACACCAAGTGAACACATCTAGTTCAAAAATACTTAATGAACACATTGAGTCCAAAAATACCAAGTGAACACATAGAGTTCGGAAATACCTAATGAACACATTGAGTTCAAACACCAAGAGAACACATAGAGTTCAAAAATACCTAATGAACACATTGAGTTCAAACACCAAGTGAACACATAGAGTTCAAAAATACCTAATGAACACATTGAGTTCAAACACCAAGTGAACACATAGAGTTCAAAAATACCTAATGAACACATTGAGTTCAAAAATACTTATTATTTCGTCTCACATCAACTATTTCATCTCCCCAACATATTTGTAGATGCAAACACATATACAGTTTAAATCTTTTAAAACATGTATAAAACATTATTTCAACATCTATCTCAAGTAAACAAACAATGTATAAACACCTAGCACGTACTTCATAGCAAATACTTCATTTCTATGCGGTAGAAGAAAGTGAATATACATTCACACATATAACAACAAAATATACACATAACACGTATTTCGTATAAAATACTTTGTATTTATGCGTTAGAAGAAAGTAACCACACACTCACACATATAAACAACAATATATATACACATAGCAAGTATTTTATAAAATACTTCATATCTATGCGTAAGATGAAAGTGACTATACACTCACATGGTTAGACGATGCTCGGACAGCACTACAGCTCTAAGAGTAGTATTCCTCGGTGAAACCGGGATCAATTCGCACACCGGGATTCTCGCGGGCAGAGCTTTGGCTCGGAAACTCTTTTCTTCTTGGGATCTTCAGGCTTCGGGTCTCGGGGTTGATATCGGGGCTTCGGGGGTACTTCTTTGCACGTAAATCAATGCAATACAGGTGAGAGATGAGAGAATGAGCAACCAAACTTGGTTGGCCCTTCAAATCTATTTAAAGGGCAAAACTGGCCCTTGCCACGTCGTGGCACCTTTTTCCATGTCGTGGGCTTGGTCGTCACTGCATGCGTCATCTCAAGTTTCATCTGGGGGACTCCCGGAGGTGTCAGAAGACTTGTCACATCGTGGCACTGCTTGCCACGTCGTGGTATCTGACAGTTTTGGGGTTTCGCGCCCCAAACTTCAGAAATTCATAACTTTCGCATACGAACCCCGTTTTTGACGTTCTTTATATCGACGCGGAGGTGAGATTATGCTCTACAACTCTCATTTAGACTCCAGTGGCTGATGTTTACTTGATTTTTAATATATTATAAATATATTACTTATATATTATTTTTGGTAGGCCGGGACAGGAAAACTCCGTTATAAACTCATAACTCCTTCGTCTGACGTCCGTTTTCGTCTGTCTTTCCATCGTTGCACTAATATCGATGAGATATTCAATTCTCATTTAGATTGTTTTGGATAAATATTGCTCTAACGTAAATTCACTATTTACATCGCGCTGGGTCGTGCCGGTTCTGTCGCAAAACTTCGACAGGTCATAACTTCTTCGTTATAACTCGGATTTCGGCGTTCTTTATATGCGCAGAAACCTTGTGACATATACTAGAACTTGGTTAAGATTAATCCTTATAAATAATCTTCCATCAAACAGTCATTTTTGATGCTTATCGTCTCTAAATTGACTAGCCCGGATCTGCGGGCGTTACAATTATCTCCCCCTTAGGATGATTACGTCCCGGAATCATCAACGAAAAAAGACTTGTATAATGATTCCATACGTTATCTTTCCATCCTAAGTAACAACCGTGATGCTCAATCTTGCATCTGTTCTTCGTACCATGTTGAACTTCTACTCATGACCTTCGAGTTACCAAATTAATCCTTATTGAGGACTCCTTCTTCTTCTTAAGATAAATTCTTTTATTTATCTATTGTAACAAACTGATGGGTCGTGTTCTAACGACCTCTCATCATAGTCGGACTCAATTTGATATGACCACTAGGGTCGGAATATCAATCATCTTTGTAGTCATTACCGAAACAATGGTAATGACATACTTGAATAAAAACGAACTTAATTACTAGCTTCTTGGTAACCTACTACTATTCACACCTACTCATACTCGTTCCAAGTATTGTCTCTCAGTCCCCAAGTCCTAAAATCACAAAACAATTTAACATATACGAATGTGTCCAATTAATCATAAAAATTTTCCTAGACTCTACTAGGACTTCTTCCATGTGTATCTTCTATCACCAATCATACTTCAACTCGATTGGTGATGGAAATTCTAGATTATAGGACAACTTCAAGAATTACACCAATTGTTCCATCATCCTACCAATCGAAGGTGTACTTCAGACGTACCGTACTCCTCTAAACGTTCTGTTATTTTATCAAACATAAAATAAAGGCAAGACACCACTCTTACGATATCTTCCGATAGGTGTCATTCACTATCATAAGCCTTTCATTTCCTCCATTTACTCAATTCTCTATGAGTCTTCACCATAATGTTTTTTACACCCAAGCAGATGTTCGGTGCACCGGGCGAGAATTTAAGATAAGAAAGCTTTATTTACGATAGACGTATAAATCTCCTTATCACTCCAAAACGTTTACATGCTAGTTCTAATATCGTATCAAACGCTTAGAATCCTAAACACATAAGGTCTCCAGATTTGGTCGGCAACAGACCATAGATCCGAACAAACAATATCATATATGGAAAACACATAGCATTTAGCACATAAAAGCATTTTAGGCATCTTTCCTAAAATATACTAGTGCTCGTGTCAAAAATACGGTAGGCACTCATCTCACGATCATCACTTAGCATTCTAAGTGTAAGTCTACAAATCCTACAAATTCCTAGTTTGCTTAAACTAATGCCCTGATACCAACTGTGACATCCCCAATTTCACGGCCAGAAAAGACCGATTTGTTTATGCTTTGTTTTATAAAACCAGAGTAAATCCTTTTGATTAAAAGAGTTGCGGAATTTGTTCCCAAAAAAATATGATAAAATTTATCAAAACGTTTCTCAAAGAGAATGTATTTGTTGGATTAGTGTCTAAGCTCGTAACCATATTTGGTAAGTACTTGACCCGATTGTGCATGGTCCTTTTGGGTTGCCTTCACCAAAGCAACTTGACTGGAGAAATAATAGAGAAAGAGGTTATTATGATTTATTAGTATGTTATAAGAATAATATATTAAAGGAGAAATAATATTTGTTTAATTAATATTGGTCAATAATTAATTAGGAATTAATTTTATGATCAAGTGTAATTAATTAAACTAAAGGGGCTGAATTGTAATAATGTGATAGTTACAAAGTAGGGTAAGGATTATCCTACATATAGGTTGGACGAAATCTAGAGGATATGGATCCTTGAAATCGTCCAAAGATAGGGGCTTTCAAGGCTTATCTTATTGTTACTTGGTGGGCAAGCAACTAGATAAGGATAAGGACTGAAACCCTAATCTCAACCCTATATAAAGACCCCTAGGCCTCATGAATTCGTTGACTTGATTCTAAGAGATCATAGGGCCGATTTCTACCTCCTCCTTCTCTCTCCATATCTTCTCCAATTGCTTGTGGTGTTTGTGGGCCATTAGAGGCACTACACTTGTGGTGCTTGCTTTCAAGACTTAGGGTTTGAAGATTTAAGTTGTTATTGCAATATAACAACAAGAGGTATGTAATCTAATCTTCTTGGTGAATTTCTAAAATAGTATGACTCATTAGGGTTTTATTATGTGTTCATAATGTTGTGTATCTAATAGTGAAAACATAGATCCAATTCTAGGGTTGCATGCACACATAGGATTATTTGTATAAAACCTACCAGTGGTATCAGAGCCTTTGGTTAACTTGTTTTCAGTTAGTATTATACAATAGTATGAACTTGACATATTAGGGCTTATTGCCAATAAACCCTAGGAGGCTATAATTTTCGAGATTAGGGTTTCCAAACCCTAATTTGCGAATATTTGAACAAGTTTTTCAAATCCTTTCCTTAAGCCCCAAGATTTTGAAATCTAGGGTTTACAAACCCCCCATGATTTTCGAAATTAGCCTCCTCCCCAAGATAAGATCCTAAATTTTAGGGATTTGGATTATCCCATATCTTGTAATTATCCTTTAATAGTTAAATATGGTAATTAAAGATTTTGGGATATCTCATCCCTTATTTTCGAAATCTATGTAGAAGTTTAAGGGATTAGGATATCTTAAATGTATAAATGGTAATTATCCTCATGATTTAGATAATCCCTTATGATTTAATAATTAAAATTAATAGTCTAATTCAAGATAATTATTAAATAAAGAGTTTTAATATTTAAAATTTTAATTTAAATGTCTTACATTCGAAAATTTTAAGTGAGATTAAAACCTAATTGTTTTGAAAAGTTTCAAAACTTGCCCTCAAGTTTTAGAATTTAAATTGTTGATTAAAAGTTAATTTTGAAAGTCTAAATTCCAAAACCCTAATTTTGAAAAGTTCAAATTAAACCCTTATGGTTTTATTAAATTACTTAAGTGTATAATTAAAAGAGAGTTAATAAATCCATAATGATTTTGGTTAATTAAAAGTATAATTTAAACCACCTAGTATTTCAAAAGTGTAAAATACACCCTTATACTATGTATAACATTAAAAGTTTAATATTATATATGTATAACTAAAATGCTAGTCTTACCGTTAGTAGGTCTCATTCACGAAGCCGATCTATAAGGGGGTATAAGGTTATGGCCTATAAAATGGTTGTTTAATGGGTATCCACTCTTACCCACCACTTCCTTGATTGGTGGAGGATCGTTAGCCGAACGGGTAGGATAGGGCAATCGTCTCTTCATTAATGAGTATAATGAATCTATATAAAGTAACTAAACACTTTTGCAAATTCCCAATCCTAGTTACTTTAGGCAAAAGTGAAATTGATGCAATCCCATGAAATTACACTTTGTGCCCTTGCGAAGACGTTAGTGGAGCGTGTGTGGTTAACCGGCACACTAAATGGTTCTAAGCAAAGGTGGCAAAGGGTGACTTAATGTTTTTCATAGTTCGGTGGAGTGTGTGTGGTTAACCGGCACATCGAATAGGTGACGGTAACATGTGGGGGCACCATGTAAGTTTGCATGGTTATTCACATCCGCTTTGTGATCCTCGGTATCCCAGTCACAAACTAGAGGGGCATATCGAGATTTAAACATGCCATTGAAAAGTTCAATGAATCTCAAAGGATCTAGGAGTTTTCATAGATATAAAACTTAAATTTCTTTTTTGTTTTTCATGGTGGAAATTGGTAAATCGTCATTTACCTACCTTCAAATATTCTGCAACTGGATTACGGCAGCCTTTTCTAGGTTGTAGCGTATTGTGTTGGGTCCTAGCCTTAATATCTCATTTGGGTGATTTATTAAGGACGCAATCAATCAACTTGAATTTAGGTTCTCCCGTTTTGTAGATGTCAAAGTACGAAAACTATGGTATTCCCAAATCCCGTGGAACAAGCTTTCCACATGAAGATGATATTCCACGATTCGATCGAGGAACAAGAGATCATGCGTCACTTCCTCCAGCTCCTCTAATTATTCTCCCTAACCCACAAGTTCGAAGGCTTGAAAAGCTCAAGCTCACTCAAGCCCTTTTGGCAAGTAAACATGGGAAACCTGTGTGTGTGTATACGTCTTAGAGATGAAGTCACACATTGAAAGGTTAAGGATGTTGGGTGTTGAGATTTCAGGTAAGTTGGTTGTTGAGTGGGTTCTTTAGTCGCTTCCTGAATCATATAGTGAGTTTGCAAGTAAGTACTATATGATGGATCATGACGTGACCCTCATTGATTTAACCTATTTGCTTATAGCTGCTGAATCAGAAATGATTTGGCGAGCTGGTCGAGCAAATTTTTTTGGTAAATCAAACTCCCAAACTTCAATGGATATTGAAAATTGTGACATTGGAGATCCAGAAAAGGTAGATTCTGAGATAATTCCATGTGTCATTCCAACGGAATCCATTTGCTTTTATTTCCAAGAGAAGGGGCATTGGAGACGAAGCTGCCCTATTTACCTAAGAGATCTAAGAGATGGGAGAGTCAAAACGTATGGCTCTAATTTAGGTAAAATCCATTAACTAACTCTTTTAAGTTCCTATTCTAGATTCTTAATACATGATGTGATAAGATTACATTTGATGTTTTGTAGAATCGAAGAAAAGAGAGGAAACTTAAGGGAAGAAGTGAGCGGAATGTAATCGTGAAGAAATGGATTTCGATCACATTACTTGAAGATTAGATTCTTGAGCTACTACTTGGAGTTAGAATAAGATTGCTAAGAAATATGTATTAGCATAGCTTTTCAAAGAATTGCAAGGACAAATTTTTCCGCAATAAAATAAAATTTTGATTTTATATTATTTATTTATCCTTGCGATGGCGTGTATGAAAAATTGATGTTTTGAATGTTTCTATTATTATCAATAATGGATTTGATTCTTAATTAAAAAAATTGTATCATTTTTCATTTGAATTTCCTCGTTATTGTAATTATGTGGAAATGTCGAGAATTTACCAAATAGGTAGAGTTTCTCATCACCCAAGTTTCAATTGGATAGAAACTTGGAATCATGCAACTTGGTTGCATGATGAATGAGAAATTTCATATTTGGAAATTAGACTAATTCGTTGACAAAGTGTCAAGTGAAGGACTAGGAGATCAAGTACACAAAGTTGTGTGTTGATGAGGTCCACCACAAGAGTAACAAAGATATTCGTCATGATTTACTAAAGGTTTAGTAAATATGATTATACTTATAAGATTAAGTGTAATTATGAATTGATTGAAAGAGTTTAAATCAATAGCAGAACGAATAAGAAGAATCAAGTAGGCAGAAAGATAAAAGTTTCTCTATTCTAAGAAGAAGGGAGAGTACCTTTTATTATGTTTTATGATAGGCCTTAATGATTAAGAACCATATCTCAATTGATCCTCTAAGTGAGTCTTAGTACAATTGTATGTCTGAGAAGAGGAATCAAGAATTAAAGAAATGGTTAAATCAAGAAGTCAATCATACTTCATTCCAAAAACATGTCTTAGAGTTAAGATTGTGACATTGAGTGACAAGTCTTAAGAAGGTTTATAACATTCATCAAATGTGGAAAGTTGTGATGTCTTGGATAAGACAAAGACCAACTAGGACCAATTTTATGAAGTGTTTTGTCTTGATAAAAGCTACACTAACTCTTGAATATTTGTTTGTCGAGAAATGTTTATTGACAAGAGAATCTTATATGTCAAGGGATCTTGAAAGGTTTCAAGAACAAATCAAGAATACACCTTATCGATCATCACTAGCACACGACTTGAGGTTTATAACCTATCGTGTTGACGTTTTTTTGTTTTTGTGCCATTCCAATTGAGTTAATTATGCATGTGAGTTCTATGAGTTCTCATTTGAACTCATAAAAGGCAAGGACCTTGGTCAATGAAAAGTACATTGATAGGAAAGGGTGAGCTACTTAACTGCTTGGAAGACATGGTGGGCACTCATGTTACCATAAGGCAAGAAATCAAGATTAAGAGTTCGGTCCATATGAGTTTGGATTTGTCGCAAACTTTGGTTTTGACAAATTCGCATGGATAGGAACACATACACCATTAAAATCTAAGTGTCATTAGATTCACTCCTTCATGAAAATGACTGTGAGGAAATGCTTTCACTAAGAGAGATTTTAAGAAGATAGTGATTGTGAAAATTGCATTCTTAAATTCGATTATGGTTACGGTATCCCTTTCCATGATTCAAATTATGAGATTTGGCAATTAGTCTAAATTGTTTAGACACACATATGAGCTATCTAAGGCAAAGGTGTATAAGCTTAGATAAAGGATTATCAAAGCATTAGGTATTAGAAATATGAACTTAAGAAATTCAATAGGTATTGTTTTTTCTGGAAGTTAAGTTGTTTTCTGAATACATGTCAAAGCTAGTGGGAGCATAAGAGTTATGCTTATATGATAATAATCATCATGATAGTGGGAGCATAAAAGTTGTGCTTGTATGATTATTATGGCAAGTATTGCAAGTTAGCAATTTTAAATTATAGAAAACGAGATTTATACTTTGCAAAGTCGCAAGGGTTGAAAAATTGTTTTGCTATAATTAAGGGAGAGAATATTATGCTTCATTTCAAATCTAAAGGCTTAGGTTGTGGAATGTTAATAAATTTAGTCAAGGATACATAGTGCGTTCTCAAAATTTCGATTATGATTATGGCATCCCTCTTCATAGTTCGAATTGTGAGAACGTGACACATTAAATATTATGGCAGAAGATTGATAAAGTATTGTATCTTTATGTAAGACATTATGCATCGTGTCCCATACGCTTCGGGTATAGGATCGATTGCTAGTGCTATAATATTTGACCATTCTAAAATTTTCCAAATGTCTAGCGCATTTAGAGGGAAAAGGACAAGAATCGGTTTTGACTAAGATAATTAAACAACTATCAAAGGACGATCCAAAGCTCGCTGAGGATTGGTCGCTTGTGAGTAGTTGGAAGTATGGTATTGGATGGACCATATCGACATTATTATGAACAGATAAGATTCTATTAATAATGAATTGTCATATGGCAAATATGAAAATGTTTCCATATTGGGAGTTGGATATTGAGAATCTGTATCTAGATTAGAAACTTTATGCAAGAAAGGATGTTCAAAGGAATGTACTTTGAGTGAGAGACATCATATCTATAGAATTGTTTCTTATAGAGATTGGCCGAGCCTTGATGATTTTGAGCTATGACTTTACGAAATAATCATTGCATAAAATGTTAGAATCTAGCATAAGTAACAAGAATTTGATATTCTTACACTTGTGATAGGGATTGGGAGTTGCGAAATGAGTATGATTGGAAATGTGTTCATTTGATCTATTTCACAAAGTAAGGACCATAGGTAAACATTGTGTGCATGCTAAGAGCATGGGACAAGTGTGGTAAAAATTCAAGTAAGAAGTTGATTACCCGAAACAACAAATAATGAGTAATCGATATAGTGATAAATAAAAGGCGTTTTATTTATACTCAAGGGTTTGGGACCATATAGGATTAGTATTATTCTTTTGTTTCACTTTGCATGTTTTGACTTCCAAAATAATTAATTATTTCAGAATAATCGAATTATTCAAACGGACCACAATCGTTCATATGTTGGAAGTAGGTATGAATGAAGACTGTCGTGAATTGGTGTGTGGATTGTCTAAAGTGTATTAGACATAAGCAAATGTTTGTTGCAACGTTCATGAGTGCTTATGAATATGATTTGAGCATTGGATTAAACCCACGCTCACTTGGATCACTTCATGGATTTTATCACGAGTGATTGGTGAGACGATAATATCTTATATTCTTGAAACCGAGATGTGTGATTTGAGCATTGGATTAAACCCACGCTCACCAGGCGGGACCTGATGTCGTGTGGGGCCCGATGTCGGGCAAGGCCCGATGCAACAGGCGGGGGGCCCAATATGTGGTTATGTGTTCATGGTTATGCATATATGGTATATGGTAGGTTGGGGAACTACTAAGCTTCGTGCTTACAATTTTCAGTTTTTGTTTCAGGTACCTCCGGGAATGGAGGGAAGAGCTCGGGATGATCGCATGGCACACCCCAAGAAGTTTTAGCCTGAGATGTTTTGCTCTGATAAAAAGATCATGTTTTGAGACGATACTCAGATTTGTTATATATAAACCTTTGTTATGAAAGAAACGACTTGATACTTATGATTTTATTAATGTTTAAAAAATAAATTTCCGTTCATGATTTTAGGATGTTACAATTTGGTATCAGAGCCTTGGTTTGAGAGATTCGGGCACACTCCTGGGTGTGTCTAAACTCAAACTGAGGACTTGGTATGAGAGTTTTAAAAGAAATCGTGTTCTTATAAAAGAGCTTAGGAAAAAGAAGAAGAATTTTGAGAAAAGAAAAGCACTCTGAAAAGTGAAAGAAACTTTGGAAAAAGAGAAAAAGGGTGTCGTGCATGCAATCAGCCAAGCTCAAGTAAGTTCTCCCAAATTACCCATATAATTTTATGTTATGATATGATTATGTGATCATCATGCTAGATGTAGGGCTAAGGATCTAGGAGGATGCCTTATATGCATGTTATATGAGTTTCTTGAGCTGCATGCTAGTATCGTCTAGACAGTGGTAGGATAGTCTGTTTAGGTTATGCCTGATTATATGAGCTTAGAACTACATGCTAGTACAGATTCTTGTTACGGGGTTAAAATTGCTTGATTATGTTCTGGTTAGATTTCCCTTTTTTTATGAATGCTAATTGCTTTGTGCTTTGTGGGACTCTGAGTGGTGGGATTTAGCCATTAGGCGAATACATCAAGTCACATGTGAACAGGGTTGAATAATCTCAGAGTGCTTGATTTGGACCTATTGCACAGCTCTCGTCTGAATCTAACCATTGTAGGGGCGATTCCTTTACTCGAAGGATTATCTGAGCCTTGTCACATGTGATGGTATTCAGGTAGCGGCTAATTGGCATTATGAAGATGCCTTCAGTAGCTGAGGACTAGGTTTGGGTTGGAGGTTACCCTGGGGCAAGCCTAGGATAAGAGTAGTGATGGGAGCAGTAGTAGTAGTAGTAAGGGACTTGGTGGAGTCGAGGCAATTCTTGAGGAAAGTATGGACAGATTTGGAAGGTAGTATGAGCCCATACTACTAAAAGCAGAGGATCTATACTTGATTCAAGAAGGGCTGAGATAAAACCAGGGATCTTGTAGTGTGTGTGTGATCCCTTGGCAGTGATGTGTATTTTGATGGTTGTTATATTATGTTTCCAGCATGGTGACGTTGTGGGAGAGACCGGTAAGGGTTCAGGAACCGAGCAGCTCGAGGAACGGATGAGGGAATTTGTATCAGCATAGATTACACGCAGTATTCTAGGCCAGACTCCTGTGATCTTTGGCAAGGTTAATGAGGGAATACTGGAGATTTTGGATGAGAGGCTGGGAGCCTTCCACACTAAGATGATGGCCATGATGGGAGCACATACTTTGACATTCGGGAGTTTAGAGCTTGTGGAGCTCCAGATTACCATGGGGCCAGGGACCCCATTGCTAGTGGCAGATGTTGCCAATGCTTTTCATTCTATCCGATGTCACGAAGGGGACAAGGTTCAACTTGCCTCCTATCTTCTGAAATACAGAGCGCATGATTGGTGGGAGGAGACTGGTCATGCTATTGGGGTTGATGTCGCGTTGGACGTGATGACATGGAGTGAATTCTCGGCCAGGTTCAAGGCCGAGTTTGCACCAGTGATTAAGGGGCAGCAGTTAGCCCGGGAGTTCCAGGATCTATGACAGACTACAGAGACAGTGGAGGAAATCACCGCCAAGTTTAGGGAGAGAGCCATTCTTGTTCCGCGGTATGTGGCGGATGAGGAAACGAAGAAGGCTCGGTACCATGAGATGTTAAGGAGTGATATCAGTCAGTTCGTGAGTCGGTCCAGCTGAAGACGCTGGAAGATATGATCACTCGGGCCAGAGAGAGAGATTGATCTTGAGAAAGAAAAGAAGAGGAAGCTAGCATAGGTTCAGGTATCTATGGGATCGGGCAAAAGGCCCAAGGAATCATATTCTACATCGAAAGGTCCTCAGGGTCGGGGTCGTTGTGGCAAGTGTGGCAGGACGCACGAGGGTGCGTATAGGAGTAGCAGCGATGGTGATTCTGGTTGCTTCAAGTGCGGCCGAATTGGTCATTTTAGCAAGGATTGTACTACTACCACAACCCAGGGTTCAGACTTGATATGTTTCCACTACAGTCATAGGGGCCACGAAAAGGCCCGGTGCCTGAGTTTGCTTTTAGCATAACAGGTGATAGCACCTGCCCTGAGACTTTGAGGATCACTGACGGCCGTCAGGGCTGGGCAGAGGCGCCTGCAGTGTGACATCCCCAATTTCATAGCCAGAAAAGAGCGATTTGTTTATGCTTTGTTTTATAAAATCAGAGTAAATCCTTTTGATTAAAAGAGTTGCGGAATTTGTTCCCAAAACAAAATATGATAAAATTTATCAAAACGTTTCTCAAAGAGAATGTATTTTCATTAAATAATAAAACCTTGGGATGTCATGTTCCGATACAGACCAAAATCATAAAGAATATAAAATAGACCTTACAACAGTTATTTATAACTACTGATCTATAATCCAAAATCTCTCGTCAAGTCCACCAATTTATACTCTTGTTCCATTATCTATAATGCAAAGAAAACTGAGTGGGTCAGGCTTGGGAGCCTGGTGAGCATATAGGGTTTTCAACCCACAATAATACACTTATTATATTCAATTATCAAACAATCAACCCAAATACTTATTCCCATTCTCTCATTTATTTCTTAAGGATTTACCGTAAGAATCAACTATCATTTATCCATTTATTCCTAAGGATTGACCTAAGGAATTGACATAAAGTCCACCACTGCCAAGGTCCACAAATTACGACTGGTAAACACTTAGTTCAACATACTTAACAAACACCTGGTTCTAACACTCCTAGTGAACAATTAATTCAAAACATCTTGTGAATACTTAGTTCTAAAACACTTAGTGAACACACTCAATTCAACAACACCAAGTGAACACATCTAGTTCAAAAATACTTAATGAACACATTGAGTCCAAAAATACCAAGTGAACACATAGAGTTCGGAAATACCTAATGAACACATTGAGTTCAAACACCAAGTGAACACATAGAGTTCAAAAATACCTAATGAACACATTGAGTTCAAACACCAAGTGAACACATAGAGTTCAAAAATACCTAATGAACACATTGAGTTCAAACACCAAGTGAACACATAGAGTTCAAAAATACCTAATGAACACATTGAGTTCAAAAATACTTATTATTTCATCTCACATCAACTATTTCATCTACCCAACATATTTGTAGATGCAAACACATATACAGTTTAAATCTTTTAAAACATGTATAAAACATTATTTCAACATCTATCTCAAGTAAACAAACAATGTATAAACACCTAGACGTACTTCATAGCAAATACTTCATATCTATGCGGTAGAAGAAAGTGAATATACATTCACACATATAACAACAAAATATACACATAACACATATTTCGTATAAAATACTTCGTATTTATGCGTTAGAAGAAAGTAACCACACACTCACACATATAAACAACAATATATATACACATAGCACGTATTTTATAAAATACTTCATATCTATGCTTAAGATGAAAGTGACTATACACTCACATGGTTAGACGATGCTCGGACAGCACTACAGCTCTAAGAGTAGTATTCTTCGGTGAAACCGGGATCACTTCGCACACCGGGCTTCTCGCGGGCAGAGCTTCGACTCGGAAACTCTTTTCTTCTAGGGATCTTCAGGCTTCGGGACTTGCTTCGGGTCTCGGGGTTGATATCGGAGCTTCGGGGGTACTTTTTTACACGTAAATCGATGCAATATAGGTGAGAGATGAGAGAATGAGCAACCAAACTCGGCTGGCCCTTCAAATCTATTTATAGGGCAAAACTGGCCCTTGCCACGTCGTGGCACCTTTTTCCACGTCGTGGGCTTGGTCGTCACTGCATGCGTCATCTCAAGTTGCATCTGGGGGACTCCCGGAGGTGTCAGAAGACTTGTCACGTCGTGGCACTGCTTGCCACGTCGTGGTATCTGACAGTTTTGGGGTTTCGCGCCCCAAACTTCAGAAATTCATAACTTTCGCATACGAACCCCGTTTTTGACGTTCTTTATATGACGCGGAGGTGAGATTATGCTATACAACTTTCGTTTAGACTCCATTGGCTAATTTTGACTTGATTTTTAATATATTATAAATATATTACTTATATATTATTTTTAGTAGGCCGGGACAGGAAAACTCTATTATAAACTCATAACTCCTTCGTCTGACGTCCGTTTTCGTCTGTCTTTCCGTCGTTGCACTAATATCGATGAGATCTTTAATTATCATTTAGCTTGTTTTGGATAAATATCGCTCTAACGTAAATTCACTATTTACATCGCGCTAGGTCGCGTGGGTCGTGCCGGTTCTGTCGCAAAACTTCGACAAGTCATAACTTCTTCGTTATAACTTGGATTTCGGCGTTCTTTATATGCGCAGAAACCTTGTGACATATACTAAAACTTGGTTAAGATTAATAATTCTAAATAATCTTCCATCAAAAAGTCATTTTTGATGCTTATCGTCTCTAAATTGACTAGCCCGGATCTGCGGGCGTTACATGCAGCAAGGAGCAGGGCGTACTAGTTGGTTTTGGAGGATGTGCTAGCAGCCCCCGATGTTTCAGGTGTATATTTTTCTTCTTCTCTATTAGCTTATGTTATGATTTTATTGTTATGGTTCTACATCGGTATTGGTAAAGGTATTGTATAATTTTGTGACCTGTTTGTGCTTGAGTTATATGCCATCTACATACCTTGGATTTTAGAATGACAATTGGAGGTCATCTCCTTTAGAGTAGGTTACTTCGGATGCAATAACTGTAGCATGCATGTGTGGGACTCGGTAGTGTCTCGCTAGTTTCGGGAAGGTATGGTTTGGGAATAGATCGGTTAGATCCCCCAACTGTGGTAAGCTTGGATTTTCAGTAGAGTGGCTAGAGGATGGTAGGGAGAATTAGGAATTTTTCCCAGCTATGAGCTGTGAGGAGGTAGTCAAGTTGAAGTGGGGGAGAGTCATCCGTATGGCCAGGAACAGAAGTAAGTGCAAGACTGGAGCGGTTTCGTAGTCTTGTGAGGAAGGAAGCAGCTCAAGTGGCTATTTGGATTGAGGAAAGTAAGTTGGGAGTGGAAACTTTCCAACCTTGAGTTTGTGTATTCGCGATTAGTTGATAACTGGTTCAGGGAAACCGAGTCGGAGAGCTTCCAACAAGGTGCGAGTTTAGTCAGGATATAAGACTGCAGGGTAGCCGCAACATTCCCCAGCAGCGAGTCAGTAAGGGAAGTGTTGTAAGGTTGTAGGTAAGTCGTAGCATTCATTAGCAGCCTAGTTAGCGGAGTGTGGGCGGGGGCCCGTATCTCCTAGTTAGTGGAGTGTGGGCGGGGGCCCGTATCTCCTACTTAGCATAGTGTGGGCAAAGGCCCGTATCTCCTAGTTCACGGAGTGCGGGAAAGGGCTCGTATCTCTGAATTAGCATGATAAGAATCAGGAAAGGATAGCAAGTTGAGATTAGAGGGGGAGTGGGCCTACATAGCCCTGGATAGGTGAGACATGTGGGAGAGGCCGCTCTAAAGTATAGTTTGGGTGAGACCCATGGGCGAGGCCCGTGTTCTTATAGCAGCAGGTGGGACCTGGTAAAGACCTTAGGGTAAGGTAGCGGATCGAGGATCCCAGATCTTCTAGAGCCAGAGTGGATAGTTTGGTAGAGCAGTTCAGGTAGTCACAGTATTTTCATAAGTCGCTAAGAGCGGCTGAGGGATTGTTCTTGCGTTCGGTAACCGGTGGGGGACCGGTATTACAGATAATGGAAGATCAGTTGGGACCAGGGTTGTCTCGGTTCATCCGAAAGGTGGATATGAGTCAGCAGGACTTCAGTCAGGAATGATGATAAGGGATTTGGTGCAGAGAGCAGTGAGTTGATCGGGTGATGCTAAGTTGCTCACTAGAAAATTAAATAATCTCAGAGTGAATGATTCAGCTATGTGATGCAGCTCTTGTCTAAGATTTAACCGTAACAAAGAGGGATCTATTGTTCGAAGGATTATATGAATTCACACGCATCTATACTCTTGTAAACATTATCTTCTGTAAACTCGTAACCCTAATTCATGTTATGCTTGAAGTTCAACCTATGGAAACAAATTCAAGCCTATATTCATCAAGTAAAGTTGAAAACCCTAAAAATCACGGTCTAAGCTCATTATGGACTAGAATTTTCTTATCGGGCCTAATGGGCCAATAAGCCTCCAACTTGAATTTGTTGGGCTTAGAACCTTCAAATGGGCCATAATTGGACCCACAATCATGAAACCTAACCTTTTGGGCCATCATGGGCCTAAAATGGAAAGGTGTAGCTCTATTGGGCCTTATTGGGCCATAACTAATCAAATTAGCCCTAATGAGCCATAAATCCATCCCCTTAATATCACATTGGACCGAGAGCATTCACAAGGACCCAATGCACCGAGAAACACTCTTTGGGCCTTAAAATTTCGAAATGAGACAAATAATGGCCCAAACTAAGCAACTCTTTTCTTCTAGCCCATGTTTTCGGCCCAAGCATAAAATAGAGAGAGGTTAAGGGGGGGGGGGTTGACCTTAGAGTGCCACCTCCATTTTGTCCACCATGCACCCATGCAAGATCATCCATGTATCCAAGCTAGTCATTCACCATTCTCTCTCCCCTCCCTCTTCTTGTTTCGGCTGAGGACACACAACACACACACATCACAACAAACTCTCTCAAACTCATTCATATTCTTCATCCAAAAATTCTCAATACTTTGCTTGTGTTTCAAGAGGTTTTCACAAGATAATCATCCTTTCTTGGTAAGTCTTTACACCTCCAAGTTTTATAATTCCATTTTCTTGATAGATCACTCTTTTAAGCAAAGTTTTTGGTGATCATACTCCTAGAAATCTTCTTGAGCTTGAGATCTACTCAAGGGACTTCCTAGGACCGAAAATCTCTTGCATTTCTCTTCAAAACCGAACCCACAAACCCAAGGTGAGTTCATATCCCCTTGCTTTTCGGTTTTTACTTGGTTTTTGGGGGAGAATACAAGTCTCATGTGTTGATCTATGTGTATATGTTAGTTTATGTGATTTATTTGGTTTGTGTTGTGATAATATGATAATACATTGATATAACTCGAAATTTATGGTAAAATTGTGAAGAATACATAAACACATGACATAATAAACAACCTACTTTGGAGATCTTAGAATCTTCATGCTTAAGATATGAAAACAAAGCAAAAATCCTCATAAGTGCCATTTCTGTAAAAATAACAAAAGTTTGGTGTAAAAATGACATTTTCAGATCTAAAGGGGTTAGAATGATATTTTTGTAAAACGATATGACTTTTATGAAAAATTACACCTTTCTAGGGGTTAAAAACATAAATGTTTGCTTATTAGGCTTGCATATGGGATTTATGGGTTTAAGGTCCCAAAGTTGCGAAAAAAATGGACTTTTGGGGATAAAAATGTCATAACTGTCAAAGATCGAGCTAAGTCAGTAATTAAAACAAGTATGGGGTTAAAAATGGCATTATTTTTAAATCCGGGACTAAAAATGTAAAGTTTTTGGATTTTGGGTCAAAAATGTAAAACTTTCGAAATATTGGGCCAAAACTGTAAATTTCTGTAAACAAGGGACTGAAAATGTTCAAAGTTATAATTTGGGTTGAAATCATATTGTAAATAAACGTTTAGGGCCGAAAATGCCAAGAAAATAAATTCAAGGACTAAAAAAATGTCACTTTTCATTTAAAAGGACTAAAAATGTCATTTTATTTAAAAATGGATGAAATTGTAACTTTTTGATGAAGAATGGGTTGAAATGTCCAAATAAACATTTTGGATGAAATATGTCAAGAATACAAAAATTTATAACCCGTGGATACGAAGTATATATATATATATATATATATATATATATATATATATATATATATATATATATATATATATATAACCATATTGTCGTTATAAATCAAATTAACATCAGGTGTTTTTGCTTCTTAATTAAATAATCAAAGTAAAAAAAAAATCCTATGTTACTAATTCTATAGACAAACAAATACATGATATGATAATTGGGCCCATTGTTCCCTATTCGAGCTTATTGGGCCTTCGTGACCCAATTTCACAATCTCTTGGGCCCATTATAATTAAAATATGTTTATTGGGCCTTGGTGGCCCAGTTACATGTTTGGTAGACCTTCATTAGCTATCAAGTGTTATTGGGCCATAGTGACCCATTTGCATTACTAATGTGGTCCCAAATACCCCTCATAAGCTTAATGGGCTTTAACACGTCTGTAGCATAAACGATGGCCTAATATAACATTCATGATCTACGGGCCGCATGGTCCTCACTCGTGTCTGTTAGGCTTACTTCATATTCACGAAATCATTAAACAAGTATGGACAAGGTTATTCATATTCATAAACTATTAGTTGGATTTAGTGAGAAACGTCGTTCAGCACCAATGAGTGTTTGGGTGTAGCCTATAGTTATAATCAGAGTCTCCTGGAGGGAGAGCGAGAGTTTGTGTATAGATCTATATGGGGGTGACTCCCCTACACCTAAGTTGTTCGCTACAGTTAGACTCGGCCAGTCTAGGGTGACAAAACCTTGATCAGATCTGGCATTTTCACAAATGCTAAGGCAGACGAAATAGTCATCATCATGTATGGTTATAACGACTCACATCGAGATCCGTTACTTATTTCGTCTTTTGGGAAGGCAAATTTATATATATTGAACGTACAAGTGGTTATTCGATAATACAAAACCATCATACTAATTAAAACGGAAAACATTGGGTTTTCCGGGGATAACAATGATGTTCAATTCGTTTACAAACACTTATCTACTATACAATGAACAAATATAAAAGTTAGTCCTTTTACCTGTTTTAAATCACATGCACATACACAAATGGGATCATCACAACATTTTTCGTAAACAATCTTATTACAAAAATTATCAGATTTTCTGGGTTTTACAAGCGACATAAACTATTTTACATCAAACATACTTATGAACTCACCAACATTATATATGTTGACCGTTTTCAAAATAACTTGTATTCTCAGGTAACCGTTAGAACGAGGAAGCGTCAAGTGTGTAATGAAAGCTTCTTTTGTGATATTGTTAATCATCAAACATTTAATATTTGGGATTATGTAATGTAAACAATGTACTTGATGTAAACAATGCCAGTTGTACTATGTAATGTTTGGTGATGAATGTGTTATGTTTCATGTATATTCATTGTGATGATATTTCAATTGATAGTAACGCCAGCCCCCAGATGTTTCCGCCGTCTGGTTCGGGGGTGTGACAGGTTGGTATCAGAGCTTTGTTTATAGTGAACTAGCATATCTAACCATACATGATATGCAACTATAAACATAATGGGACTAAAATAACTTTGAACAAAATACAACTGTGTGCTTATGTGCTCACACTAAATTAACAACATAACAATACCTAAGGGTCTTTGGAGGAGTCGGACATTTCAATTATGCTCGGACAGTGTGTAGCCCTATTGAGGGTAAATGTAGCCTGATCAACTACATTTACCCAAAGTATGATTGTCATGTTCCTGGGTGTGATTTGTAGTGACAAAGAACATGGTTTGGCATGCGGAATTAAAGCTTGCACAATTGAACATGGTGATTTGGGTGTTTAAGAGATATATTGAATGTATATGGTGTTACAAAAAAGATCTTGATCTAGACTACATAATTAACACACACTTACACACTCACTTCTACATCTCTCAAGCACACCTCTACAAGTGGTATGAACCCACTATTTATAGAGGTGTTTACATGTCTCTCTCTCACTCTAACTAACAAATGGGTCTAAAGGCTAAAGCACCACATGCAAGTGGGTTCTACAAAAGTCAAACATTTACAAAGTCATGAACGAATAACTTTGCAACCCCAACATTCTCCCCCTCAAAGTTAGGAATGAATGACCCACTTCAAATCTTCCAAAATCAAGCACTACGCGGTTCGAGCCTCAAAGGTGACACATGTCGAAACGAACTTCAATCTTCAATTCTTCCATGATTCTTCAATTTGGGCTCTAGGATGTGAGACCATACAATCCGAGCAACAACGAATGATCAAGAGTATTCCAAACTCCAAATAATCACCCTAAAGTTGTGCATAAAAACACACCCCAAAAATCTTCAATAATTCCAAACCCATTTCGAATACATCACTTCCGAACTTCCAATCGCATCATCTCGTGGCTTCAAAACTTCAAGATCACTTCGGTCTTCAAATCAACGTAATATGAAAAATTCAAGTTCGAATTTCCATATAAAACTTCTCCCCCTTTTTATAATCGAAATTTGATTATAAAACTCAAAAGGAAAAAGAACGTGCTCTATTCGGAAATTTTCATGTCAAAACTCCCCTTTAATATGTGGCATAAACTTTGTGCTTCAATCCGGAAAATCCAAAAAATAATGAATTTTTATCATCGTTCACGGATCACCTTTGACATAATTTCTCAAAAATGGGTAGAAATTGTCAATTTCAAAATTCTGCAGTGACCCGTTGCGCTAAAAGCAGCCAAATATGTGAAACACACTTCCATTTGCAAAACTGGGTAGAATGTGTAAATTCGCACAAACTGCATGGACCAGATTTGAAAATATTCCAATTTCTCAAAAATTTTGCCCCAAATACGAAACTAGGTAAAATTTTCCATCTTGCGAAGACTGCAGGGATGCGAAATGAAAATTCTCCATTTTTGTCATTTTATAATCCCATTTTGCGAAGTTGGACCATTTGTATTATTTCGTGAAAAGGTCAAGGGTCAAATGCGAAACTATTTGTTTTCTTCTTCATTGAACGATTATAACAGGGAATGCTTCGCATTTTCATTCTCACATTCCTTCGCATCTTGTATCCATCTAAACAAATGTGAACTGTTAATCACCTTTGCATTTTTTATTCAATTAACCAAATGCGAAATTAGTTTTGAAACCCAGATGCGAACTCAACTTTGAGTCACTCATATGCGAACTGTTCTGGATCTCAAATGCGAATATCACCATTACATAACAAAATGCAAATGACCATCTTGTTTGACTTCCAAATTGTGAACCATATTACAACCTTATGTGCGAACCCAGTTTTGATCTTTAAATTGATTCACCAAATGCGAAGTGAATAACAACCGTAAACACCTTCGTATACCCATTCAAGTTTTCGTTCTTTTGCAAGCATTGATTTCCCATTCGATTATCAAAATTGATCAAATTGCGACAAAATTTTTCCAAACCGAGAATCGTTCTTCAAAAATCACCTTGATCTTGAAGACCCGCTCTGATACCAATTGTAGTGACAAAGAACATGGTTTGGCATGCGGAATTAAAGCTTGCATAATTGAACATGGTGATTTGGGTGTTTAAGAGATATATTGAGTGTATATGGTGTTACAAAAAAGATCTAGATCTAGACTACATAATTAACACACACTTATACAATCACTTCTACATCTCTCAAGCACACCTCTACAAGTGGTATGAACCCACTATTTATAGAGGTGTTTACATGTCTCTCTCTCACTCTAACTAACAAATGGGTCTAAAGGCTAAAACACCACATGCAAGTGGGTTTTACAAAAGTCAAACATTTACAAAGTCATGAATGAATAACTTTGCAACCCCAACATGATTGTGATTATCGATGAAACAAGGACTTAATTTAATTAAGATACTAATAGAAAATTGTATGTAAACTATTTCCCTATGCTTATACGCTTCCATATAGGCGCAATGGCAGGATTTCACCTTCATGGGTAGAACACAATGCTGATAGTGATGATGATCTGGACACAGAGTCTGAGGTCATCAATCCACCTTACCCGATTAGGGTGTCTGCTTACCGGATGGGCCCCAATGGCCCTACACCCCCATGGGGAGTTGACATATGGAGATGGAGTAGGCAGCAAGGTCAGGGACCCCCGTAGGGCATGGCTAGGAAATTCTATGATCTGAGGGACGAAGGGCCAGCTGATTGGGCATTCCCTGTCATGGTGAGCCAGCTAAGGAACACTGGTGACTTAGCCCAGGACACAGCGAACAGCTGAACCAGATGCAAGCTGCAGTGGAAAGGGTAGAAAAGGAAACACGAGAAGTGATCAACGACTTCCACATACATCAAGCAATTTGGGAGGATCGACTACGAGCCACAGAGCGGCAGGTGGCTCGCCTGCAGGGCGCATCTACATCATCAACCCCACCACCTGACACATCTCGGAGCACCCCGGATCAGTAGACTTCCCAGTAGTACTATTTTTCATTTAGGCACTCTATGTTTCGTACTCTATGCTATGTACCAACGACTCTATGTTTAAGTGACTACACTACTCATAGAGTCATCATGTTGTCAAACTTTGTATGCCCTCTCGGGCAAATTTTCATGAACCAAGTCGGATATTACTAATGAAAAGATGTTATGTGTTTTAATTGTGATGTTGTGATATGCTATGTGAGTTTATTCGTTAATCTATGTTGTAAATCTACAAGCCAACCATTACATGAACAAACTCATTTAGGTAGTTATACCATAAACTCAAGATATGCTATGCACACAACATCCTTCTGTTCTATGATAGAAAGATGCCTCGGAGACCCATTTGCGAAAACAATCAGCCTCCAACGACACCAGAAATCAACTCCACTGCATTCCAAGCGGCTGTATATGCTGCAGTCACATCAGCATTGGCACAATTTCACAATGGAAACAATGGAGGAGGAAACAGACAAAGAGTCGGAAGTTCCAACAACAGAATGAACCAAGGGCCTACAAAGGCATGCTCCTACAAAGATTTTACCAACGCCAAGCCACGAACCTTTAATGGAACAGGAGGTGTCATAGCCCTAAAGAGGTGGATTGAGAAAATTGAATCCGTCTTTGAAATTTGCGGGTCTCCAGATGGGTGCAAGGTCAAGTTCACAGCATGTACCTTTGTTGATCAAACTCTTTCATAGTGGAATGGTCACATCGAATCCATGACCCTTCCAGTGGAAAACGCGATGCCCTAGGAAGAACTGAAAGAGATGATGTTGTCAGAGTACTACCCTAGAGACGAGATACAAAAGATGGAACAAGAATTGTGGAACTTGACAATTCAGAACTCCAATATCGATGCATACATATCCAGGTTTAGCGAACTATCCCTTTTGTGTGCGGGAATGATCACCTCGGAAGGGAAAAAGATTGAGAGGTTCATCTAGGGATTGACTGCACCTATCCAAGGGAATGTCATTGCGGCAAACCCTGATATGTTTGATAGCGCCAAAAGATTGGCCAAGAAACTGTATGATCATGGCAGCAAGAAGAGTGTTAAGATTGTGGAAGCGGATGTTAAGAAGGAAGAAGAGAATAAGAAAGGGAAGAACAACAAGAGAAGAGGAAAACAGAACTATGAATCGTCTAAGAAGCAACAGATAATGATTGTCCATGCAGCAACCCAAGCTACCGTAGCACCACATGCTCCAGCCTCATCCACGCCAAATGCTCCGAAACAGTACACAGGGAATCTTCCCAAGTGTAACAAATGTAACTATCATCACCACGGTGAATGCAGAGAGATGATGTGCACAAGATGCAACCGGAAGGGCCATACAGAAAAGTATTTTAGGGCCCAACTTCCACAAAACCAGATGCCCAACAACAACACAAAGGATGCAGCCATTTATACCTCCTATGGGTGTGGGAAGACCGTACATTTCAGGCGGAATTGTCCCAATGCAAACAACCAGGAGACAGGAGCAGCAGGAAGAGTGCTGACTATGGGACAAAGAGAAGCCGTCCAAGACCCCACTATTGTCATCGGTACGTTTCTTCTTAACAACACCTACGCATGCATCCTATTCGATAGCAGAGCAGAGCGAAGCTTCGTTAGTAACAAGTTTAAACATTTACTAAATCAACGACCCCTGAAGCTCAATGAAGCCTTCAAGGTGGAAATAGCTAATGGGAAAACAGAGTCAACTAAGGATATCTATGTAGGGTGCACATTAACACTAAATCACCACACTTTCCAAATAAACTTGATGCATGTGAATAGTAGGAGTTTCGATGAGATCATCGATATGGATTGGTTAAGCCCCCATCATGCTGATATTATGTGTCACGAGAAGATCATTCGCCTTCATCTTCCTAACCACGAAACCCTAATCGTCTATGGAGATAAACCCGGCATCAACCTTCGTCTTATCTCATGTATTAAAGCACATAAGTGCTTGCATAAGAAGAACTGCGCGTTCCTTGCTCATGTCCTGGACAAGTCCAAGGAAGAAATAAACCTTCAAGAGATCCCAGTGGCGTGTGACTTTTCGGATGTGTTTCCCGAGGATCTCCCGGGGATACCCCCTGATAGACAGGTCGAATTTTAGATAGACCTGGTACCAGGAGCCACTCCAATCGCCAAATCACCCTATAGGTTGGCTCCTGCGGAGATGCAGGAACTGTCAAGTCAACTCATTGAACTCTTAAACAAAGGATTCATCTGACCCAACTTCTTGCCATGGGGAGCTCCGGTCCTTTTCATTAAGAAGAAAGATGGATCCTTCCGAATGTGCATTGACTACATAGAGTTGAATAAGCTCACTATCAAAAATCGCTATCCACTTCCACGAATCAACGATTTATTTGACCAACTGCAAGGAGCAAGCTATTTCTCTAAGATAGATCTGCGATCCGGCTATCATCAACTCAAGATCCGAGACGAGGATATTCTGAACACGTTATGGATATTATGAATTTGTTGTAATGCCCTTCGGTCTAACGAATGCTCCCGTCGCGTTCATGGATCTGATGAATCGAGTATGTCGACCATTCCTCGACAACTTTGTCATTGTTTTCATCGACGATATCCTAGTCTATTCTTGAAGCGAAGAGGAGCATAGACGACATCTCCGACAAATCCTAGAAACCCTGCGAGCTGAAAAGTTGTACGCGAAACTCTCCAAGTGTGAATTTTGGCTTCAAAGCGTAAACTTTTTGGGTCATGTTGTCATTAAAGAAGGGATGCATGTGGATCCTTCTAAGCTTAAGGCCATTGAAGGAAGGGCAGTCCCATCAACACCCACGGAAATTCGCCAATTTATGGGACTCGCAGGCTATTACAGAAGATTTATCCAGAATTTCTCCCGGATAGCCAAGCCTTTTACCGCACTTACACAAAAAGGAGTACCTTTCGAGTGGACAGAGAAGTAGTAAGTTGCCTTCCAGACCCTGAAGAAAGCCCTCTGTAGTGCACCTGTACTATCTTTACCGGAGAGAACCGAAGACTTCATGGTATACTGCGATGCCTCAAATCAGGGTTTAGGTTGTGTACTTACGCAGCATGGGAAGGTAATAGCATACGCGTCGAGACAAATCAAGACACATGAAGTGAATTATACCACACACGATCTCGAACTAGGAGTCGTGGTCTTTGTCCTAAAAATTTGGAGGTACTACCTTTATGGTACCGAGTGCACCATTTTCACTGACCACAAAAGCCTCCAGCGCATCTTGAATCAGAAGGAACTAAACATGAGACAGCGAAGATGGGTTGAGCTGTTTAACGACTATGAGTGTGAAATTAAGTACCACCCAGGCAAAGCTAACGTAGTAGCCAACGCATTAAGCCGAAAGGAATATTCGATTCGTAGTATAAGAACCCTTTCCATAACTATTCAATCCCACTTAACCTCACAAATCAAAGAAGCCCAGCTGGATGCATTAGAACCCGAGAACATTACCGATGAATCATTGTGTGGTATGGAGAAGAATCTTGAAGTCAAAGAAAATGGAGCATACTATTTCATGGATAGAATCTGGATCCCTAAGCTTGGCGAATTCAGACAAGTAGTCATGAATGAGGCTCACAAAACACGATACTACATCCACCCAGGAGCAGACAAAATGTACCTGGATATCAAACAACACTATTGGTGGCCGAACCAAAAAGCAGAAATTGCCACTTACATGGGCAAGTGCCTCACTTGTGCCAAAGTGAAAATGAAATATCAGAAGCCCTCAGGTTTATTACAACAGTCGGTAATACCTGAGTGGAAATGGGAGAGGATCACCATGGATTTCGTGACTAAATTACCCAAGACAGCGGACATATTGGATGCTATATGGGTGATTGTCGACAGATTAACAAAATCCGCCCATTTTCTGCCAATAAAGGAATCTTACAAGATGGAGAGATTAACGCAAATTTACATCAAGTAAATCGTGAGATTCCACGGAGTACCAGTATCTATTATCTCAGACCGAGACAGTAGATTTACTTCATGATTTTGGCAATCGCTTCAAAAGGGAATAGGAACCCGATTAGATATGAGCACTGCCTACCACCCTCAAACGGACGGGCAGAGTGAACGTACCATTCAAACACTTGAGGATATTCTTAGAGCCTATTTGATTGACTTCAGCAAGTCTTGGGACACCCACTTGCCTCTGATTGAATTTTCCTATAATAACAGTTATCACACGAGCATCAAGGTGGCTCCTTTCGAAGAATTATATGGACGCAAATGCAGATCGCCTCTATGCTGGGCCGAGGTAGGCGACTCCCAGCTAGCAAGGGGACAAGCACCAAACAATACTTTAACCGGACCATAAATCATCCGCGAAACGACTGAAAAGATAATTCAAATCAAGGCTCGACTTCAAGCATCACGGGACCGACATAAGAGCTACGCTGATAAACGGCGAAAGCCATTCGAATTTCAAGTCGGAGACCGAATGCTGCTAAAAGTCTCTCCCTGGAAAGGGATGATTAGTTTTGGGAAACGGGGAAAACTAAACCCACAATACATTGGACCATTCGAGATTCATGCCCGAATCAGTCCATTGGCTTATAGACTGTAGCTACCTACCGAGCTTAGCAGTGTACACCCCGTGTTCCATGTTTCAAATTTGAAAAAGTGTTTATCCAACGAGACTCTCGTCATCCCGTTGGAAGAAATCAAAATCAACGAGAATCTCCTGTTCGTGGAAGAACCCGTTGAGATCATGGACAGGGAGGTGAAGCGTACTAAGCAAAGTCGCATTCCAATAGTGAAGGTTCGATGGAACACAAAGCAAGGACCGGAATTCACTTGGCAACGCAAAGACCAGATGAAACAGAAGTGCCCTCACTTATTCTCACATTCTTGAACTCTAGCTTCAAAAAAAATCGGGACGAAATTCCCTCTAACGAGGGGATGATGTCACAACTAGCATTCTAGCTAGGATATTATGTACTCTTGTAAACATTATCTTCTGTAAACTCGTAACCCTAATTCATGTTATGCTTGAAGTTTAACCTATGGAAACAAATTCAAACCTAGATTCATCAAGTAAAGTTGAAAACCCTAAAAATCATGGTCTAAGCTCATTATGGACTAGAATTTTCTTATTGGGCCTAATGGGCCAATAAGCCTACAATTTGACTTTGTTGGGCTTAGAACCTTCAAATGGGCCATAATTGGACCCACAATCATAAACCTAACCTTTTGGGCCATCATGGGCATAAATGGAAAGGTGTACCTCTATTGGGCCTTATTGGGCCATAACTAATCAAATTAGCCCTAATGAGCCATAAATCCATCCCCTTAATATCACATTGGGCCGAGAGTATTCACAAGGATCCAATGCACCGAGAAACACTCTTTGGGCCTTAAAATTTCGAAATGAGACAAATAATGGCCCAAACTAAGCAACTATTTTATTCTAGCCCATGTTTTCGGCCCAAGCATAAAAAAGAGAGAGATTAAGGGGGGGTTGACCTTGGAGTGCCACCTCCATTTTGTCCACCATGCACCCATGCAAGATCATCCATGTATCCAAGCTAGTCATTCACCACTCTCTCTCCCCTCCCTCTTCTTGTTTCGGCCGAGGACACACAACACACACATCACAACAAACTCTCTCAAACTCATTCATACTCTTCATCCAAAAATTCTCAAGACTTTGCTTGTGTTTCAAGAGGTTTTCACAAGATAATCATCCTTTCTTGGTAAGTCTTTACACCTCCAAGTTTTATAATTCCATTTTCTTGATAGATCACTCTTTTAAGCAAAGTTTTTGGTGATCATACTCCTAGAAATCTTCTTGAGTTTGAGATCTACTCAAGGGACTTCCTAGGACCGAAAATCTCTTGCATTTCTCTTCAAAACCGAACCCACAAACCCAAGGTGAGTTCATATCCCGTTTCTTTTCGGTTTTTACTTGGTTTTTGGGGGAGAATACAAGTATCATGTGTTGATCTATGTGTATATGTTAGTTTATGTGATTTATTTGGTTTGTGTTGTGATAATATGATAATAAATTGCTATAACTCGAAATTTATGGTAGAATTGTGAAGAATACATAAACACATGACATAATAAACAACCTACTTTGGAGATCTTAGAATCTTCATGCTTAAGATATGAAAACAAAGCAAAAACCCTCATAAGTGCCATTTCTATAAAAATAACAAAAGTTTGGTGTAAAAATGACATTTTCAGATCTAAAGGGGTTATAATGATATTTTTGTAAAACGATATGACTTTTATGAAAAATTACACCTTTCTAGGGGTTAAAAACATAAATGTTAGCTTATTAGGCTTACATATGGGCTTTATGGGTTTAAGGGCCCAAAGTTGCGAAAAAATGGACTTTTGGGGATAAAAATGTCATAACAGTCAAAGATCAAGCTAAATCAGTAATTAAAACAAGTATGGGGTTAAAAATGGCATTATTTTTAAATCCGGGACTAAAAATGTAAAGTTTTTGGATTTTGGGTCAAAAATGTAAAACTTTCGAAATATTGGGCCAAAACTGTAATTTTTGTAAACAAGGGACTGAAAATGTTCAAAGTTATAATTTGGCTTGAAATCATATTCTAAATAAATTTTTTGGGCCGAAAATGCCAAGAAAATAAATTCAAGGACTAAAAAAATGTCACTTTTCATTTAAAAGGACTAAAAATGTCATTTTATTTAAAAAGGGATGAAATTGTAACATTTTGATAAAGAATGGGTTGAAATGTCCAAATAAACATTTTTGATGAAATATGTCAAGAATACAAAAATTTATAACCCATGGATACGAAGTGTGTGTGTGTGTGCGTGTGTGTGTATATATATATATATATATATATATATATATATATATATATAAACCATATCGTCGTTATAAATCGAACATCAGGTGTTTTTGCTTCGTAATTAAATAATCAAAGTAAAACAAATCCTATGTTACTAATTCTACAGACAAACAAATACATGATATGATAATTGGGCCCATTGTTCCCTATTCGAGCTTATTGGGCCTTCGTGACCCAATTTCATAATCTCTTGGGCCCATTATAATTAAAATATGTTTATTGGGCCTTGGTGGCCCAGTTACATGTTTCGTAGTGTAATGACAAAGAACATGGTTTGGGATGCGGAATTAAAGCTTGCACAATTGAACATGGTGATTTGGGTGCTAAAGGATATATTCAATCATAGTAAATGAGTACAAAAAGGGATCTAGTCTAGAGCTTCATAAATATCTCACTCACTAATCACTATGAACTACATCTCTCAAGCACACCTCTACAAGTGGACAAACCCACCTTATATAGAGGTGTTTACATGTCATTCTCTCACTCTAACTAACAAATGGGTCTAAAGGCAAAAGCACCACATGCAAGTGGGTTTTACAAAAGTCAAACATTTACAAAGTCATGAATGAAGAAATTTGCACCCCTACATTCTCCCCATCAAAGTTAGGAATGAATGACCCACTTCAAATCTTCCAAAATCAAGCACTACGTGGCTCGAGCCTCAAAGGTGACACATGTAGAAACGAACTTCAATCTTCAATTCTTCCATGACTCTTCAATTTGGGCTCTAGGATGTGGGACTGTGACAACCCGAAATTTCCATTCTATACAAACCATATCAAGCCAATAGAAGTTAGAACAGTTACAGTTAAATTCCAGACTTCGCGTATAAGTTTGGCAGTTTTTCAGGATTTACACTTAAGGAGATAGCAGGAGAGTGGATGCACCAGGGTTTTGTGCAATACTGTTATTCCGATACTCTATGATATTAGAATTCATTCCAGGAATAAAAATATTTTCTGCCAAAAATCCCAGGACTATATATAGAAATCTGAACCATATTCGTTCATTAGTTACATTTCCATTTAGAGAAAAGTCAAATTCTCTCTCACAGATCTTCGGGTTTTTATCCCAAATCGTGAGTACTTCGATCTAGTTATATTATATAGCTTAGATTGTGTTTCAGAACATCAAAATCGGACCAAAACCCCAAGATTTGGGAGTTTACCGCCCAAGAACACTTGGAGAGTAAACTCCATTTTAAGGGCCAAAAGCGTCCCAATGTACCCCAAAGCCTTGCAACTCAAACTAGAAGCCACCATTGCATGTTTAGGACACCAAAATCAATTAGAAACAAGGATGAGAGTGAGTTCACGGCCAAGGAATCTCTTGGACCGTGAACTCCATGTTTAGGTGTCAAAATGCCTTAAAAACCTTCCTTAAGACAAGAGACAAATTAGGACAAGTACCCTAGTGTGTTTGGGGCTAGCAAACACCATTAAAACACCAAGAAAAGGGTGTTCACAGCCCAAGATGTTCCAGGGTCGTGAACTCCATTAAGTGGTGCTAAATGATGCCATAAATCCTCCTAAAGCCTTGGACATTTGCCTTGATTCATTCCTTGTTAAATTAGAGGCTTGAAAACTCCATAAACCTTTCCCCAAGGGAGATTACAGCCGTAATCTCCATGGGATATGGTCCCAGGGCCGTGAACTCCTCAAAGGAGTAAATAAGAAGCCCAAACACTTGTTTAAGCCTTAAAACAATTCACCACTAGAGTTGTATTAACTTTAAGCCTCATTATGTGACCTAACATAGAGTTTACGGCCAGGATTTTACTCTCCAGGGTCGTAAACTCCAAAACATATGGTCATTTGACCATAAACTCCCTTTAGTGGTCTTGCACTCCTTTGTTGCAACCCATTTGCCTCCTAGCACTTGACCAAAAGTGTTTTCCTCGCATTAAAATGCTTATACATGTATAATTAGTGTTTTAATCACTAATTATTTTAATACATACGTCTTCATATGTAATTAGGATCATTGTGTGTGTCTAAAGTCTAAGCACTTGTCCGATCCTTCCTTACGATAACAATTCGTTCAATTCCAATCACTTACTGCAGGTGAGTTCATACCCCTTAATCAATGTTTTAAATTGTTTTTAAATGTTTTATGGGGGGGTGATACAAGTAGAATTATGCTAATTATTATATCAATCACATGTGATTAATAAGCAGCATTTAAATGATTGGCTACTCATTAGCCGTTTTACCAAACAGTTTCCTTCAAAGGTTTTTCATAAACACTTTATACGTTTAAAACTCCTTATTAAATTGTACATTTTACTCTGTATATTACATTTCAAACATATTTTGTGTTTCAAACAAATGTTCTTTAGACTAAACTGTTTTATCAAACCCATGCCTTCAAAACCGTTTTATAGATCGACATCAAGTCGATCTTTTCTTAGAAAATATTTATGTTCAAAGGTTTTACAAATCTTATTTTATGCTTTTATATTATAAATTGCATGCCTATATATGTATAATTATATAAGAAATGTTTAAAGGACTTAGGAAGGCTATCCACCCTATTTCTTTTTCCTCGATTTGGATGTGGTGTGGTGGGATATCGGGTACCGTCCGAAGGTCGTTTAAATATTAGTTATATATCATGTGTACATATATGGTCATAAAGTTCTTTCTAGTTGATCCAATGCCCTTGGGTAGCAAGGGTATACATCCATGTTCATACTTACCCGTTATATTACTAGTAAGCTACCATATGGGTAGTTTAGGAAGATACTAAAACTACTACTAGAACACGATATCATACTATGAGTCAGTTCATTCATGAGTCAATACTTATTACGATCAGAACACATACATTACATTACTATGAGAACATATACAACTATACTAGAGAAGAACATATACAACTATACTAGAGAAGAACATATACAACTATACTAGGAAGAGAACGTATACAACGATACTAGAACAAGTAACATTACATTACATATACATGATTATGTTTACATAGAGATTATGTTAAAATCATGCCTATATATGTATAGTTATATAAGAAATGTTTAAAAGACTTAGGAAGTCTATCCACCCTATTTCCTTTTCCTCGATTTGGATGTGGTCTGGTGGGATATCGGGTACTGTCCGAAGGTCGTTTAAACATTTGTTATATATCATGTGTACACATATGGACATAATAGTTCCTTTCAGTCAGTTCAGTGCCTTTGGATAGCAAAGGCATACGTTCATATACTTTTACATGATTACGCTTACATGAGCACACACACATGAATACGTTAACAATTGTGATCCACTGTATCGGAGCATGCCTTAAATGTCATGGCCCGAGTTGTAGCTAGAATTCTCTTGGAGGGAGAGAGTGAGTTTGCGTATAGATCTATACTGGATTGACTATCCTACACCTTGCTGCTAGCTACAGCCGGACCTGCAGGTCTGCGGGTGCCAAACGTCATTCCGTTTTATGACCATTCATATGTCGTTGTTACCAGTCAATAGTATGGTGCAATTAATCACATGATACCTTAATATAAATCCGGTTTAAGGTAGTTAGTACAGCATTAGTTCCTATAATACAACACTACAGTACTACATTAATTTCCCCTTTACATATATTTAGTGATCATTTCACTTAAACATTTAATGTACAAACTATATTTTGTTAATGATAGTTACACTTGGGAAAATTACACACTTTTACAAGAAACGAACATTTAGAACTGTTAAGTCTTGGTAGAAGACTACATTGAGAACAGTTAAGTCTTGGTAGAAGACACCTTTATATAATAGTAGGAATCATAGGGATTTCTAGGGTTTTTCAAACGTTTACAGTTGTTTTACAAACATTTTTATACTTACAGTTCATCTACATTTTTCCATACTTACAGTTCATTTACAAACAATTTCTTTCATACAAATTAACACACTAAAATACTTATGATCTCACCAGCTTTAAAGTTGATACTCGCTTTCAAAATTACTTGTATCCTTAGGTCAAACATAGACAGGTACCGATGCAAGGTTTAGAGAAGATGGAGCTCGTTCAAGACTCATCTCTCATTTTGATTTATGCTTTAGTGTTTATCAAAATTTTACAGAACACACTTGTATAATAATTCTATTATTAATGCAATGGATGATGTTGTTGCTTGTTACTACTTTACATTGTTGTGATACTGTACATGACGTCCTCCGCCCCAGAACGTTTCCACCGTTCTTGGTTTTGGGGTGTGACAGAGACCATACAAACCGAGAAGCAACGAATGATCAAGAGTATTCCAAACTCCAAATAATCACCCAAAAGTTGCGCATAAAAACACAACCCAAAAATCATCAATAAAACCAAACCCATTTCGAATATATCACTTCCGATCATCCAATTGCATCATCTCGTAAGCTTCAAAATTTCAAGATCACTTCGGTCTTCAAATCCGCGTAATATGAAAAATTCAAGTTCGAACTTCCATATAAAACTTCTCCCCCTTTTTATAATCAAAATTTTGATTATAAAACTTCGAAGGAAAAAGAACGTGCTCTATTCGGAATTTTTCATGTCAAAACTCCCCCTTAACATGTGGCATAAACTTTGTGCTTCATTCCGGAAAACCCAAAAAATAATCAATTTTTATTGTCGTTCACGGATTGCCTTTGACAAAGAATCTTAAAAATGGGTAGAAATTGTCAATTTCAAAATTCTGCAGTGACCCGTTGCTCCCAAAACAGCAAAATATGCAAAACTCTCCCCCTTTTCCAAAGCTGGGTAGAAAGCGTCAATTTGCACAAACTGCAGGGGCCTTAAATGCATTTTCTTCAATTTCCAGCAAAAAATAGTCCTTTTTCGAATTTGGGTGCAAACTACCGAAAATTCGAAGTCTAAGGGACTATTTTCGAAAGTTCTGCTCTTTGTGTTCCAAACATACGAAGATTCCCCAAAATATTCGAAGTCCCACAAAAATTTCGAATTTGGGTGAAAAGTGTCAAACATACGAAACTTGCTTTAGTTTGCGAAGTGACAAAAATTCGAAGGTTCAGGGACCAGATTCAAAACTTGTTGCTTTCTTTCAATTTATTCGAAGCATGTGCCAATCATTCGAAGTCTTGCCCCAACATTCGAAGTTGGACCATTTGTGTCACTTTGTTAAAAGAGCAGGGACCAAAATCGAAACTATTTGTTTTCTTCTTTCATTCATACGAAGCTTTGATCCCTTCGTATTAACCACAAACACCCTTCGAATCTAAATCCAAACACCCCCTTCGAATAATCATTTTTCGTACAAAGTACAAACCAAACACCCCTTCGTTTAAAAAATTTCACAACCAAACTTCGAATCAAAATAAAAACCCAGTTACACTTTTATTCTTCATATCAAAATCACAAACACTTCCCTTCGAATGAAAATCAAAAACACCCTTCGTTTATAATCCAACGCTTCGACTGTATCAATCATTCTTCGAACATCGACTATCGATTCCAACACATCGACATTAACTGCTTCGATCATAACCCAAATAACAATCAAATCCAAAATCGGGAATCGTCGACCTCAACCACTTCGATCATAACCCACATTGAAATTAACTCTTCGAAATCAGAATATGTGAACCCTAAACTCGATTAACCAAATTCAGCCATCGATATTTAGAATCGTGAACCATTCATCCAATACAAAATCGAAATATCACAGTGCCCTTCACAAATCGTTTTTCATGAAATTGAATTTGATTTCAAATCCAAAGCACATTCGACTCCAAAATCAAGTAAGCACATATCCATTTGATTCCCAGTAACCACCATTGGACCTCAAGAAAACCAATATGTTTGTTTTTAATCGACACCAAGTACGACCAGTCAAAATCGACTAAAAAATCAATTACTTTTACTGATCGACACATGAAATCAACTCCGATTTTGGTTCGTTTTTCAGGAACTCAAATTTTGACTTTTCGTGTTTGATTTTGGTTCTTGATCGATAACATCAATAATCGAAATTGATCCAAATCAACAATTTTAGGGCTTAATCAAAATCTTCAAACCAAGAACCATTGATCCATCGATCAGATTTAATGAGTAACTTGATCATTATCGATTTTTATAGTCGAAGAAATCGATTCACAAGTTTATTACAAAAATCAAAGCTCATCGATTATTAGAAACGATAGAATGAAAATGAAAATCAAGAACAAGATTAACAGTAACGCTGAATACGACTTCCGAGTTTCGAATATATGATTTTGATGAATAAATGAGATCGATTATGTGAACTATATCGGATAAATTCTTTTGGGCTCTAACACGATGAACAATAATAGTTAATAATTGTTATATTGGGCTTGATATTGGATCAATGAACAATAACCCGAAAAAGAAAAGAATTATTAGATGAACAGTGAATTTCGAATTTGAGAATGATTTTAGAAATTTTGATCTAAGCAAAAATTAATTGGATCAAACAAAAGGAATTAAAACGAATTAGATCCAATGAAACAAATCGATCAAAAATTCAAGAACGTAACGCACGAATCAACAAAATTAAGAGAGATCAATGAGAGAGACTCACCAAAATTTGATCAAATTGCGACAAAAATTGCCAAACCGAGAATCGTTCTTCAAATATTACCTTGATCTTGAAGACCCGCTCTGATACCAATTGTAGTGACAAAGAACATGGTTTGGCATGCGGAATTAAATCTTGCACAATTGAACATGGTGATTTGGGTGCTAAAAGATATATTCGATCATAGTAAATGAGTACAAAAAGGGATCTAGTCTAGAGCTTCATAAATATCCCACTCACTAATCACTATGAACTACATCTCTCAAGCACACCTCTACAAGTGGACAAACCCACCTTATATAGAGGTGTTTACATGTCTCTCTCTCTCACTCTAACTAACAAATGGGTCTAAAGGCTAAAGCACCACATGCAAGTGGGTTTTTGAAAAGTCAAACATTTACAAAGTCATGAATGAAGAACTTTGCACCCCAACAGGTAGACCTTCATTAGCTATCAAGTGCTATTGGGCCATAGTGACCAATTTGAATTAGTAATGTGGTCCCAAATACCCCTCATAAGCTTAATGGGCTTTAACACGTCCGTAGCATAAACGATGGCCTAATATAACATTCATGATCTACGGGCCGCCATGGTCCTCACTCGTGTCTGTTAGGCCTACTTCATATTCATGAAATCATTAAACAAGTATGGACAAGGTTATTCATATTCATAAACTATCAGTTGGATTTAGTGAGAAACGTCGTTCAGCACCAACGAGTGTTTGGGTGTAGCCTATATGTCACACCCCAAAACCACGAACGGCGGAAACGTTCAGGGGTGGAGGACGTCATGTACAGTATCACAACAATGTAATATAATAAACAAGCAACAACATCATCCATTGCATTATAAGTAGAGTTTTAATACATGTGTGTTCTTTCATAATGTACAACAATAAAAATGAATAATCAAAATATGACGATTCTTGACTGTGCTCCGTCTTCTCAAGGCCTGGACATCGTACCTATCTAACTGGTGACCTGAGAATACAAGTTATTTTGAAAGCGAGTATCAGCCTAAAGCTGGTGAATTCATAAGTATTTAAGTGTCATTGTCTTGTTTGGAAAACTGTCATGGTTGTCTGGCAAATCTTTAAATGTAACAATTGATATAAGTTTGAAAATCCTAGAAAATCCCTTATTTCCTACAAGTATGAAATGTAGTCTTCTACCAAGACCCGAATGTTCTGTAAGTAAAATGATAGTTTTTCCTTTCTATTGACTAGTACTAAAGTACTTAGTCTATCTCATCGTTTGTGTGAAAGTATCACAAAATAAAGTAAACAGGAAAAAGTATAATCATGTAAGTGTTATTCCTGGATTACCAAGACTAACACGACATCGCCGAAGCGAAAGGGTATAACCTAATGAACATCCGAAGATTGTTTAATTAACCTCTGTAACGAACAGTAGGTTCCAGGAATGGTTAGTCCCGTAACTGACTTTACATTGCTGTAAGCGAAATAAATAACCTAATGAACATCCGAAGATTGTCCAATTAACCTCTGTAACGAACAGTAGGTTCCAGGAATGGTTAGTCCCGTAACTGACTTTACATCGCCGTAAGCAAAATAAATGACCTAATGAACATCCGAAGATTGTCCAATTAACCTCTATAGCGAACAGTAGGTTCCAAGAATGGTTAGTCCCGTAACTGTCTCCTAATATATGTAATAACAACCCAATGAACATCCGAAGATTGTCCAATTAACCTCTGTGGCGAACAGTAGGTTCCAGGAATGGTTAGTCCCGTAACTGATTCTACATTGTTGTAAGTTAAATAAATGACCTAATGAACATCCAAAGATTGTCCAATTAACCTCTATAGCGAACAGTAGGTTCCAGGAATGGTTAGTCCCGTAACTGTCTCCTAATATATGTAATAACAACCCAATGAACATCCGAAGATTGTCCAATTAACCTCTGTGGCGAACAGTAGGTTCCATGAATGGTTAGTCCCGTAACTGACTCTACATCGCTGTAAGCGAAATAAATGACCTAATGAACATCCGAAGATTGTCCAATTAACCTCTATAGCGAACAGTAGGTTCCAGGAATGGTTAGTCCCCTAACTGTCTCCTAATATATGTAATAACAACCCAATGAACATCCGAAGATTGTCCAATTAACCTCTGTGGCGAACAGTAGGTTCTAGGAATGGTTAGTCCCGTAACTGACTCTACATCGCTATAAGCGAAATGGATAACCTAATGAACATCCGAAGATTGTCCAATTAACCTCTGTAGCGAACAATAGGTTCCAGTAATGGTTAGTCCCGTAACTGACTCCCGTTGAACTGGGATGGGCTGGAATGATTTTACTGAAGGTACTAATAAATCATGTTTACGAATCGAGTTTCAAGTATTCATGTAAGTATACACAGGTAGATATATCCACGTAAAGGTATTCATGTAATGTGTTCATGTAAGCATATGTAAAGGTACTCATGTATCAGGTAAGGTACTTGTAAAGACTCATGAATGAACTGACTCTTGTGTGATTCCTTGTAATAGGATTATTGTTTGATATCTTCTAACTATCCCTATGGTAGTTAACTGAAAGGTAATTGGTTGTTCAAGTAGGTTTATACACCCTTGCTACACAAGAGTGTGGGAAACTAAATGAAGGATGGAAACTATAATCTCTAACATATATATGAACATATGTGTATAAGTATAGTTTGATTCAAGAAGGTAAAAATAATGGTTTTGCAAGATATCTAGGAGTTTTGAACAATAATTAAGAATGACTTGATGTCATTTTAATAAACATTTCAAAACTAATACTTTTGTTATCAAGGTATTTTAAGATAGAAAACCACTTCATGTGTCACCTTTTGAAATATGTGAAATCTACTGAGTGAAAACACAGTTACAGAATACATACGATTGATTTAATAACATATTGTTTTTTACTTGTACTCCCCCCCCCCCATTAAAACGTTTAAAATCATTTAAAACATTGATTAAGGGGTATGAACTCACATGTAGTTGGTAGTTCAGATGAACTGGACGGTGTAGGATTGTTAGGCGTCAAGTGAGGACTTGTACACACACTACGATCCTAATGAACATATAATCACACATATATGCACTCAGTTGGTCTCAAATTACTAATTGATAATGTTAAGACATCCTAGACATAATAAACACTTTATATAAGTGTTTTAAGTCCTAAGGATTGCATCTAAGCTATTGTGGGACAAGGCACTTGTGTTTAGGGTTCCAAAAGACCCTATATATGAGTTTACTCCTCATATACCAGCACACATGGAGTTTACGGTTGTAAACTCTTGATTTTACGGGCGTAAACTCCCAACCATGGGTGTATTGTGTGTTTTGAAGTTCCAAATGACTCCTAGAATTATTCCAACTTGGTGGTTATATTCTTGGAAGGGTTTAAGGCATAGAAACACTCCATTTAGGAGTTTACGGCCCTAAGGCCATTTCCCTTAGATTTTGCAGCCGTAAACTCTTAAGTATGGGTGTTTTTGATGCTTTCAAGTCTCTTTCACATGTGGTATAGGTTCTAGACTTTTATTCCAAGCATATGAAGGCATTAGGCACACTTTGGTGCCCTTCTTTCATGTTTACGGCCCAAGAACCATGTCTTGGCCATAAACTCACTTTGGAAGGTGATTTTGATGTGTTTTTGGTCCTTGATTTAAGTGGGAACAATTCCTAGTAAATGTCCAATGCTTTAGGTGCCTTAAAAGCACCCTTTTGTGCATGATTTTTGGAGTTCACGGTCCAAGATCCTCTTGGGCCGTGAACTCCCATACATATGTGTTTCTTTGGTGTTTTCATGTCCCAAATACACTTATAAACAAGCCTAAGGCAGTAGTATATCGCGGGGGAAAGGCTAGACATTGTTTTCGGGAGTTTACCGCCCAAGAACACCTTGGGGAGTAAACTCCTAAATCTAGTGATTTAGCTATGTAATCTATGTTATGAACACATTTAAAGCTATATAACACTACTAGAGAGGGGTACTCACGATTTGGGATAAAAACCCGAAGATCCGGGAGAGAGAAAATGGCTTTTCTCTAGTTGGAAATGCGAATAATGAATGAATTTGGTTCATAATTCTATTTATAGTCCTGAGATATTTTTGGCAGAAAATATTTTTATTCCTGAAATGATTTCTAATATTACAGAGTGTTGGAATAATAGTGTTGCACAAAACCCTAGTGCAACCACTCTCTTGATATCCCCTTAAGTGTAAATCCTGAAAAACTGCCAAATTTATACCCGAAGTCTGGAATTTCACTGAAACTGTTCTAAGCTCTATTGTCTTGATATGGTTTGTTCAGAATGGAAATTTCGGGTTGTCACACTATAGTTATAATCATAGTCTCCTAGAGGGAGAGTGAGAGTTTGTGTATAGATCTATACGGGGGTGACTCCCCTACACCTAAGTTGTTCGCTACAGTTAGACTCGGCCAGTCTAGGGTGACAAAACCTTGATCAAATATGGCATTTTCACAAATGCTAAGGCAGACGAAATAGTCATCATCATGTATGGTTATAACGACTCACATCGAGATCCGTTACTTATTTCGTCTTTTGGGAAGGCAAATTCGTATATATTGAACGTACAAGTGGTTATTCGATAATACAAAACCATCATACTAATTAAAACGGAAAACATTGGGTTTTCCGGGGATAACAATGACATTCAATTCGTTTACAAACACTTATCTACTATACAATGAACAAATATGAAAGTTATTCCTTTTACCCGTTTAAAATCACATGCACATACACAAATGGGATCATCACAACATTTTTCGTAAACAATCTTATTACAAAAAATATCAGATTTTATGGGTTTTACAAGCGACATAAACTATTTTACATCAAACATACTTATGAACTCACCAACATTATATATGTTGACCGTTTTAAAAATAACTTGTATTCTCAGGTAACCGTTAGAACGAGGAAGCCTCAAGTGTGTAATGAAAATTTCTTTTGTGATATTGTTAATCATCAAACATTTAATATTTTTGGATTATGTAATGTAAACAATGTACTTGATGTATACAATGTCAATTGTACTATGTAATGTTTGGTGATGAATGTGTTATGTTTCATGTATATTCATTGTGATGATATTTCAATTGATAGTCACGCCAGCCCCCAGACGTTTCCGCCGTCTGGTTCAGGGGTGTGACAGTCGAGGATCCCAAATCTTCTAGAGCCAGAGTGGCTAGGTTGGTAGAGCAGTTCAGGTTGTCACAGTATCTTCATAAGTCGTTGAGAGCGGTTAAGGGATTGTTCTTGCGTTCGGTAACCGGTGGGGGATCGGTATTTCGGGTAATGGTAGATCAGTTGGGACCAGGGTGGTCTCGGTTCATCCGAAACGCAGATGTGAGTCAGCAGGACTTCTGTCAAGAATGATGATAAGGGATTTGGTGCAGAGAGCAGTGAGCTGATCGGGTGATGCTAAGTTGCTCACCGCAAAATTAAATAATCTCAGAGTGAATGATTTAGCTCTGTGATGCAGCTCTTGTCTGAGCTTTAACTGTAACAAAGAGGGATCTATTACTCGAAGGATCATCTGAATTCACACGTTGGGTGGAGTTTTCAGTATTGGAGCATCGTATGTGAAATTATTCCGTGTGTACTGGTGTGATGGTCGGCACTGGGAGTGGCCGAGATTGCAGTCTCAGCAAAGGATTTGTCTTTGATGGAGTTTGGAGAGGTTTGTTGTGTGTGGAAAGATGCCTTAGAAAGGCCAAAGACAGCGCAAGGTAAAGGGGTGGACCCCTTGTATATCAAGTGTAATTGTATGGGAAGTACCGGTAGGGTTACCTGTTAGTAAGAATGTTGTGATCAAGGATAGTAATGATCGGATTATTCTAAAGATGATATTTCAAAGATTTGACTGAATGGGCGAAGTGTGTAGCTAGTGGGAAAGTTGTAAGCAGATTGTAAGGTACTTGACCGTGGTAGACTTCGAGGACGAAGTCTAGTTTAAGTGGAGGAGAGTTGTAACACCCCGAATTCAGAATGTTTAGAAAGGAAAGAAAACCTCAAAATAAGGAAGTGACCCATCGAGTAGATGGGGTGACTCAACGAGTAGGAGCATGAATTGGGTCACGGGTTACGTGACCTACTCGTCGAGTCAGAAGACTGACTTAGCAAGTTGGTCAGGTTTTGGGAAAACCCTAAATGCAGTTGTTGTACCCTACTTAAAGAACATTATAACCCTTCATCAGCCTCCTTGATGCTCTCTCAAGTCCATAACGAAACCCTAGTGTATCTTGTGAGTGTTTGAGCCACTTTTGTGTGGATTGTGTACTCTTGAAGAGGAATAAGGAGAAGAAGGAAGTGGAGGTTCAAGAAGGAGGAAGTAGATCTAGAAGATACACTCCTTTCGCTGCATTTCTTGGTAATCAAGTCTTCATCTTGACTTCTAGTTTGTTTGATCTCTTAATAGCCCCTTTTATGAAGTTTATGGACCAAGAATGATTCCTTGTGGGATTTGGACGTCCCCAAGCTAGATCCTTTCAGATCTGGGAGTATTTAGAGTAGTTAAGGCATAAAGGTGGAAGCTTTGTGCCATTAGAACTCCCCATGCAAAGTTTAAGAGGTTGTTATGGCCTTTTGAGCAAAAAGGGCCATGCATGGATGAAAAGGTATTAGCTTTGCGTGTTATTTCAACCCTCGGAGGCTAGATCTGGGACTTGGATGCCTTGGGCTTGACTGAAATTGTGTGAATAGAGTTGGACATAGAGGGACTCGGCGAGTCGTTCGTGGGACTCGGCGAGTCAGGCCATTTTCTTGCCCCAAAACCCTTATGTTAAGAGTATGAGTTGAGTTGGTAAGGGACTCAGCCAATCTGGGTCCATTGTGGACATGAAGTTTTATGCGACCTTCCTTTGCAGCTCCTACTTAAGCTTTAGTATGGCGCTAGAAGGTATCTGCAAGGTCACAAGAGAAAACAACCATTAGCCGCTTTCCGAGAGGAGGCTCCCGGAAAAACGCTCCGACGGTTAAGTTAGATGGGGTTTGAGGTTATATTGGTAAGAGTTGCTTGGAGAAGAATGCTTACCTTTAGGGGCTCCTAAGCGCGCCCTTTTATACTTAACGACCCTGTCCGTCCGTACGGGGCAAGATCGCTTTAGGGGACAAGGTCAGAGGCGCTGATTGGAGGATTGTGCGCCTCTTTCTGTCAGAGTACTGCCATTGGCTCCGGCGGTAATGCTCTGATCATTTGCCTTGTTGCTTGACCGTATTCTTTGTCTTGACGTCGAGAGTGTCCCTGGCGGTCGTGAGCCTTTCACTGGGGCACCCTGCCCTTAGGGGCGCTAGCAGGCGCTGAGCCTGCTTTTCTTGGCTCGGCCAGGGCGCCAGGTTTCTCAATCGGGCGTGACTCTTCTATGTCGGCTTAGGCACGTCATCAAGTCCCCCAGTTCAGTAGTCTTAGCGTTGTACTTCTAGATACGGCGTTATAGACTTGATAGCCTTACGCGTGTTGTTTCCTCGTTCGCTCGCCATTCCGGTTTTAATGGTGACGTGACCGCTCATGATGGTCGATAGTTACGTCATCGTGTCAGACATTTTGAACATTTGCCCTTTCCGTTTTCTTATAAGAGTGTTCATCATAACTTCTTATCTACGTTTCCTTTCCCTTTCTATTCTTCTTCTTCTTCAACTCCATTTTGTTTTCTTTCCTTCCATGGCAAGCCCCCCCGGGCATTGTGCCCTCTACTTCTGAGTACTCATACCTTGAAACCACTTATGATCTCACTTCTCTCGATGGTGTGGAGTTTCCTTCACCAGGTTCTTCTATCCTCTCCCCCCCCCCCTCCCGGAAAAGTCGGGATCTACCAAAAAACCCTAGATGCAGGCCTTCGCCTCCCCTTAACTGATTTCCAGGAGGAGGTCCATCAAAGAGACGGTTGTAGCGTTCAAATGATAACACCAAATGCTGTGAACAAGGTTGTTGCTTTTGAAATGATCTGTCGGGCTAATGGGTATCTTCCTGATTACTTCGTGTTTAAGTACTTCTTCCGCTTTTGTTGCAACGGTGATAAATACACGTTTTCTGTTCGTCGGGGAGGACATACTCTGGTGCCTAACGGCCGAACGCCCAAAAACTGGCAAGATAAGTGGTTTGGGGTTAATCAGGGTTTGGTGTGTAACGGACGCTACCGTGCTAATACTTTTGCTGATACTACCCCCAAACTCTTTCCCCATAACCAGGGCATGGACAATTTTCTTAAGAATGTCTAGGTGTTCCCCGAGGATTATTTTGAGGCTCTTCTTGCTGATGTAGGAATGAGCTCGTCTTGGAGGCATTGCGGTAAAATGGTAGTTTTCTTCCTCGTCATTGGTGGTTCGTACCTGTGATTTCCCTTTGTTTATCAGTGCTATGGTTTTACTATTTGGAGGCCTCCCCTCCTGACTCTTTCTTTGATGTCTTGATATTTCCAGGCAATGAATCTCCTTTGTCTATGGATGAGGTGCTCTGGAAACACTACAAGGGTAAACTAGAACATCATGAAGTGGATCTGGTTGATCGTCTCCCTCCTCCCCGCTGCTTGGATCAGCTTGCTCTGACTGCTGCTTTGCCTATTCCTCCATCGATGAGCGAAAATCTATCATCTGCCGAAGTGGAACCCCTTGCAGTTCGTCCTCTTTCCTCCGTCATGCCATTGGGTGATGCTCACCATACTTCCTCCGAGGGTCACGAGGATAGCAAGGATGATGTTATCACTGATTTACGGCGACTGCAAGCCAAGCGGAAAGCCATACTAGCCATGGGGAAGTCGGTTGTCAGTGCGCCCAATGCTACTAAGCGATTTCAGACTAGGCATAGCTTTTCACGCCTTCTGAGTTCCATTTCTTCGTCACCGACGGCCATTGTAGTAATCCCTGATGATGATGCTTCACAGTCTGAAAGGATTGGTGGGGCACATAAACAACCCATTGTTCCTGCTCAGGTCATTCCCTCTTCTTCTGTCAATCCTTCTCCTTCAAAGGACCTTCGTGATCCAGATCCAACTCCTGTTTCTCCAATCAAAGACTTGGGTGGGGAGCCCTCAGGGCCTTCTCCTTTTATCCCCTATTGTAATCTTCAGAATGGGTCTCGTCTTTCTTTTCGTGCTAACACTTTGGAGTTTTCCCGACATGCCTTTCCTCCGGCTGTCGTTACTGATATGGAGGTTATGGGTAGTCCTACTCTTTCCCATAACATGACCTATGCTGTCGCACAGTCCATGTTCTATCTTGCTGTCGGGGCATGGCGTATTCAGATGTTCAGCGAGATGGAAATGGCACACGCCGGTTGTGGGGCTCGTGTTATTGAGCTGGAGCGCCGTATTTCGGAACTTAACAATGATCATCAGTGTTCGGAGTAGAATTACCAGCTTCTTGACTCTGAGAAGGCTTCCATGGAAGAGATTAGGTCTGGTTTGGAAGCAAAATTTGATTCTCTCTTTCAGGTTAATGAGGGTTTAATGATTCAAGTTGAAAGTCTTGAACATGATGCAGCTGATCATGATCGGGTAGTTTCTGAATTGCAGTCAAATGTGAACGTTGGGTGGCGTGATCTGAACTGGTTGTTATGAGTGGGGCTTGTACGAGTCGTCGATAAGCTGATTGAGCATCCGGAGTTTACGGGGGCAGTGAGCCTCATTCTTCATGTTGCCTTTGTTGCCGGAGCGGAGTCTGTACGTAAGGCTCTAACTGATGCTGGTCATCAAGGCCTTGTGGATGCCCCCGCTTCTGGCTCTGTTACTAGTGCCAATGAGGCTCTCTTAGCATTTGCTAGTATGGATCATGCTTCATTGTTGGGATTAGGTGAATTGTATATGTAGGGGGTTCGTGATCTTTGCGCTTTTTCTGGTTCTGATGGTACTCCTGAAGATGCGGCGGGTGGTAATGAGGGGTTTGATCATGGTAACAACACAATTGCTGGTGATGAGGATGTCGTTATTGAGAGTGATGGTGGAGGTGGTGCAGGCAGTCATTTGGATGCTGACGCTGGAACTCGGCGAGTAGTAATGAGGGGGTTAATCATCGTACTCGATGAGTTCAAGGAGGAACTCGGCGAGTCCAAGACAATCTCCCAATCCATGAAGATGGATTTGACGAGTTGTTCATACAACTCGGCGAGTCACAAACTGGACACATTCATATAAGGAAGATGAACTCGATGAGTTCAAGGATGAACTCGGCGATTTGGTTGAAGATGGTCCCGATTGTATGGTTGAAAGAGGACCCGTCGAGTTCTTGCTAGACTCGACGAGTAGAGTCGGGGGTTGTATTGGGTTGGAGGAGTATGGACTTGACGAGTTGGTAGACCAACTCGGCGAGTCAAGTCAACTGGAGGTTGACTTTGACCTGGGTTGACTTTTGCATTATTGTGGTCTAAATTTTATTTTGGGAATTGATAGTTCGGGAAGCCGAAGGGTCAGCGGTTCAGAAGTTGTCGATTAGTAGTCCGAAGTGTTCAGCTAGTCTTCAGCAGTGCGAGGTGAGTCTCCTCACTGTTTGTATGGGTCTAAGGCACCAATGTCAACCCATTATGTTTATGTTTATGTACAGTAGGAAGACCCAGGGTTAGCCCTAGGTACGTATTGTGATATGTTCCAGGTTATGACCTAATGTCGGGCGAGGCCTGAGGAAAGTTAGAATGCAAGAGGTCTTTGTGATTCTTGCATGAGTAGGTATGAAACAATCAGGATCGGGGGTCCAATGTTGGGGTAAGCCCGTAGTATGATTAGATGAGAGTATATTTACGGTACGGGGGTCCGATGTCAGGGTAATGCCGAGGAATATTCTTATGTTGTATGTTAGATTATACTTGTTGTCTTTGTGATACTTGTATGTGCCTGGTAGGGAGGTGAGTGTAGGAGAGGTCCCGTATCTCATCACTAGCTGAGTATGGATGGGGTTCCATATATCAACATTAGCATAGTAGGGTAAGGTCCGTGATAGGAAGGAAGTGAGTGTGGGCAGGGGCCCATATCTCATTACTAGCAGGAGTATAGACGGGGTTCCGCAACCTCAGTTTCTAAGCAGGGGCGGGGCCCTAGTTAAGCGAGGCCTTAGACCAATATACAGTTAGAGAGTGTTTATTTACGTACTAGTATGCTACTTGTTTGTATGTATGTGTGTAGCGGGCGAGGCCCAGAGACAGGCGGGGCCTAAGAGAGACAAATTTGTATATTGAGCGGGGCTCGATGCCAGGTGGGACCTGATGTCAGGCGGGGCTTGATGCTGCGCAAGGCCCGATGCAGTAGGCGGGGGGCCAGTACGTGGTTATGTGTTCATGGTTATGCGTATATGGTATGTGGTAGGTTGGGGAACTCACTAAGTTTTGTGCTTACGGTTTTCAGTTTTGGTTTCAGGTACTTCCGACAGCGGAGGGAAGAGCTTGGGATGATCGCATGGCACACACCAAGAAATTTTAGCCTGGAATATTTTGCTCTGATAAAAAGATCATGTTTTGAGATGATACTCAGATTTGTTATATATAAACCTTTGTTATGAATGAAATGACTTGATACTTATGATTTTATTAATGTTTTATAAAGAAATTTGTGGTCATGATTTTTGGGATGTTATAGTAGGCTTTGCTCTCAAGACTTTGAATCCAACATCTTCTCCTTATTGTGCATCATTTGGAGGTATAAAGCTCCAATCTTGGCTTATGTTTCTTTAGATCTTATTTAAGCCTTGATTTTCACCCATTTGTCACAAAACCAAGAACTTGGCAAGTAAGAGGTACTCCAAAGCATTTAAGGTGTCCTTTAAGACGTTTTAAGACCTTATAAGTCATAAAAATGCAAGCTTGATTTTGATTTGTCCGCATGCAATAGTTATGGTGAAGAAAAGGTTTGAGTAAGCTAGGATGTTAGTGTTGGGTTTCTTGTAGCCATGCAAATGCATACAGTTTGCAACTTTCTGACCTTAGGGGTCTTATTAAACCCAAAATGTTTTTGTCGTAAGTTCTTAAGGCATTAAAACCTTTTTTGCCTAAGGGTGCATATGTTGGGTGTAACTCCCAGTACGGCACGCGTATTGCACCTCAGTCACGGCCCTTTCCCGCTTCGGCCGTGTACGTTGTGCGTACCAGTTGGTACATTGGGCGTACGGCCTAGTCCAACTTGGGTGATTTTTGGGCCTTTAATCTTTGGGCTTTTCTTGTTGGGCTGGATCATAGATTCTCCTGGTAATGGACCACTTATGATTTTGGGCTCATATTGGAGTTTGGATGATTTTCAAGGTTGGGCCTAGGATTTTATTGGGCTTAAAAGAAAAGGATAACTTGGCCCTTTTTACCTTGGACATTGGGCAAGTAATGTCAGTTTTTAACTTTGGGTTATGCCCTAATTATTAATTAGGGCCCTGTTTGTTTGGTTAGCACGGGGATTTCTCCAGTCCAGCAGTCCGAGCGTTTATCTAGTTTTTCAGCAGTTTAGGTGAGTTTCCTCACTAGATCCATGGGTCGAAGGCACCAATGCCGACCCATTGTTTGTTGTGTAGAATGTAGGATGTTTTGTGATAATTATATGGAAGACTAGGATCTGACCCCTGGCATTTGTATGAAAGACCAAGGTTTGGGCCTGATAGTTATATGAAAGACTAGGATCTGGCCCCTAGTATTTGTATACAAGACTGAGATTTGGCTTTCGGCACTGAACGGAAAGGCCATGGTTTGGTCCATAGTAGGAAATGATTATATGACTATGCTTTGGACCATAGTATTATCTTCTTTCATGTGTAGTATGTGGTACTTGAAAGAACTCACTAAGCTTTATGCTTACTGTTAATGTTCATGGTTTCAGGTACATCCAGTTCCAAAGGGAAGGGTCCAACGTGATAGCACAACATCCTCCCCTCACGATTTCCACATTTGATATATTTGTACTATGATTTGTTAGATATTATGAATTGATGTTAATTCTGAACAACTTAATGAATGATTTGATAAGTTTAAAAAAAAAAAAAGTTTTACTGTTAATTTTCGGTCATTACAAGTTGGTATCAGAGCCTTGGTTTGAGTGATTTGGGCATATTTTCAAGTGTGTCTGAACTCAAACTGAGGAAATTATAGTTTTCTTAATAAAAACGGAGTTAAACTTAAAAAAAAGATTTTTGTTAAGAAGAGGGGGTGTGATCAATTAGATCGCCGAGCTTAATTAAGTGGTTCCCAAATTACCCATACCTATTAATTATGAGTAGTATGCTTGATATGAGAATTGCATGCTAGATTAGGGCTAAATATACATTCAAGCATCAGATGTTATGTATTACTTGGAATTGATATCGACCCAATTACTTGCTAAGTGTATGTTTTCAAAGCTGTATACGATTAGGATTGTATAGCCCTAGAATGATAGATTTAACCTCATTTCCTGTTCCTTGTTTGATTGTGGACTTAGGGTAGAATCATCATTTGATAGTCTATGTGATCCTATTTTGTGTATAAATTTCAAGTTGTGAGGTTTGGGAATTCCTAGAAAAGTCTTGGATATGTATGTTTTATAGAATAGGATCGGTTTATGGTTTTATTGTGACGACTTAGAGGAATCAGGACCGGCTTAGAGGAACGTATAGGTAGGTGTGGAAGCTAGTATTGGGCCCGTACTACTAGGAGAACAGGACCTGTACCTGAGATTAGTGCAGCTCTAGAAACTCTAAGGAGGTTTGTGTAGAGAAGTCCCCTAGAATCCTTTGATGATTGTTTCTATGTTGTGTTTCGGTCTGAGGATGGTGATGATCACTCGAGGAGGTTAGGGTTCTGGTTCAGGCTCGGGTTCAGATGTTGAGCTAATTGATGAGTGTTTGTTTGAGTTCATTTCAGCCGAGATTAATTGCGGTATCATGGATGCTACCCTTGTGTTGTTTGACACTATCAAGGATAACAATCATAACCTCAAAAGAAATCAATGCCCTAATCTCATCCTCAGTCAACCACAACCTATCATGGCCACTCGCTCCAGCTCCTGATCTGGATCCCCTCGTGACCAACATATTGAAAATAAACCAAAAAATATCAGATAAGGCGCATTTCATGCCATATGAGCTATTCTAAATAATGAAACCCTAGGGGTTGTGACTTCCCTATTACGCGTACGGGTCATGTACTGTATTTGTCTCAGAAGATCATCACAACAAGCCTAACATCACATACTATAATACACATACATATTATTCTCACTCCCTAGAGAAAGGCTAGACATTCCCCAACTGGACCGTTGTTTACACATATCCTATCCATGGAACTTCCAACACTTGCAAGAAAAACGCATCATGAGTACTACATACTCCCTAAGCTATCCTAAGATCCACACCTCACCCTACCATCATTCTTGAAGATCCCTATCCTACAAATAGCATGTTGTTCTACCATATCATAATAAATAATAGTGTGGGTAACTTGGGGTATACTTTCTTGCTCCGAATGATCTTACACATCACATCCATCCTTGGTTATTTTGAATATGATTTTGAAAACCATTTAAAAACTTTTGTTGTTCCCTAGTTTGAGCATGGATTCACATGAATGTTCATCCAATTTTCTCAAACCAAGGCTTTGATACCAACTTGTAACACTTTAAACATCAAAGAAATTTTAAAAGTTTCGAAATCAACCATTAACCAATTGCTTACAAAAAGAGTCATTGTTTCAAAAGCATTATTTTAAATCAGGGTTTTCCCAAGACACAGTGACATAAAACAGGAAGTTGTACACGATTACGCCTTTGCTTTCCCACGATCCTTAGAAGTACCTGAAATGATAAACTATAAACTATAAGCCAAAGCTTAACGAGTTCCCTCAAAGTACCAACACACCACATAGCAAACAAGCATACAAATATGAGTAGCCAACCTGACTGGACTGCCTCGTAGGGCCTATAACATATCTGGAATGTTCTATGAGCCTTCGGCATGACTGGATCACCTCACAGGGCCTACAACCTTTCCGGACCGCTCCACGGGCCGCTGGCCTGACTGGACCGCCTCGTAGGGCCTACAGCCTATCCCGTCGTCCCCTGGTGTCTTTACTTACAACACAAAGCAGGACCGCCTCATCCAACACAATATGTTGACATATGCAACAAATAAACATAAACACAGAGCCATCAAATACATATAATCATACGGATCTACTAAACAACTACAAACTAGCATAACATTATCCTAACCATGATAAATAATCTAGCGGGCTGACATTGGTGCCTTTGACCCACATGTACAATGAGGAAAACCCACCTCTCAGTCAAAATGCAAGCTTAATAAATCTCTGCTTCGAAAATCGGCTCAACAATCACCTAACCAAAACCAAGGACCTAATCTTAATTAACAACTCAAAATACCCAAAATACCCCTAGGTCAAACTTGGTCAAAACTCTGGTCAAAGGTCAAGGTCAACGAGGCAACTCGATCACTCTGTTGAGTATGTGGGACATACTCAGCTTGTACATTGGGTATACACGAGCCTTGACCGGGATCGGGCGGTTGACCTCGTACACGCAACGTACGCGGAGTTACGCATGACATATGCACAAGGGATTCCTTTCCATATTAAGAGCTTAATGTGTTAAGCTGGTACGTTCCAATTGTAGATCCAATGCCAAAATACCACTGAGAGTCATAAAGTTTCCAACTTTGTGACTTTGCATGCCCATTAAGTGCTTAATACCAACAATATTAACTTCCTAACACCTAAAGACCTTCTAGAGCATGCATGGGGAAGAACTAAGTATCAAGATCTCATTTTTATGACTCAAGACCCCTCATTGGATCTGAAAGGACAACTTATTTGGTTAAGAGCATGCTATGCTCAAGAACCACAAAGGTTGGGACCAAAAATGCCCTAAATGAAGGAATATATAGATCTACAAGAAAAGATAATCATGCTAGGAGCTTTTTACCTCCTAAAGGTTGCTAGCAAGATGAGAATCCCATATCCAAACTTCTTTCAATCTTCAATGTCCTTCTACCACCTTCTTCTTCTTCAAAAACACCACCAAAACACACAAGTGAGCTCAAGGTGCACTCTTCACATTTAGGGTTAGTTAGAGGGACGATTTTTAGGTGGAGGCTGATGAGAGTGAAGGACTTAGGGCCATAAAGGGAATTATATAGGGTGCAAACCCTCAAAACTAGGGTTTTGGTCTGGACAACGTACGCGCGACGTACCTGCTGAGTATGCTCGGGGTATGCGTGTGAGTCTCGCTTTTCTCATGCATGAGTATGCCACGCATATAGATCGAGTACGCACGACGTACAAACCAAAATTGCAAGAATTTAAACGTTTTAGGATTAGAATTAAACCTTCTCATAACGGGTGTTACAGGAGCCATGTTAGTAGCAGCTTGAGTGTGTGATGCAATTATCTTCTGTCCTAAGTCTTCTCACTATATTTGTGGGTCAAAGGCACCAATGTCGGCCTATTATTTTGTTATATAGAATGCTATATGTTATGCGACTCTTATATGTTTGTATAATCGGGTTGAAATAACCCCATGGTTGGGCCTATATTTTTTTAATCGGGTTGAAATAAACCCTAGGGTTGGGCACATTATTGTATTATTAGCTTGAAATAGACCCCAAGATCGACCCATATTTGTTTGATTGAGTTGAAATAAACTCCATGGATAGGCCCATATTTGTGTTTTGGGCTTGAATATACCCTAGGGCTAGACCCATATATGCATGTTTAGCATATGGTACTTTGGGAACTCACTAAGCTTTGTGCTCACAGTTTATGTTTATGGTTTCAGGTACTTCCGGTACGAATGGGAAGAGCCCAACGTGATGGCACAACATCCTCCCCTCATGATTTCCGCACTTTTTGGATAATTGTACTATGATATTTTGATATAGTTTTTGGTGATGGTTTTTGAGATAGTTAATGAATGAAACTATTGGTCCTTAAAAAAAATTATCACTATTTTTGTTGGGTTGTTACAACTTCGCGCCACAGGTGACCCTTCACATCCTTTTCCCCATCTGTTTGAAGGCAAATCAAAATACTCATCGAGAAATCCAATCTAGTACTTTCATTATCACCATATTTTTTGAAATCGAAGCATACTTCATCCTAAAATTGAAAAAAGAATATGGGTTGATGTTCCTAAAATTAGAAACACATCTGGGTTAAGTTCTTAATTAATAACCACCTTCGTGAAGTGGATGTATAAGTCATAATTGGCTTTTAAACTCAATTTTGTTGTAGAGACAATTTTTTTAAAGAATACTTAAGATTTTTTTTGTTTATTGTTATTCTACACCCAACTGATGATTCTCCTTCATTTTTCCCACCAACAAGTGACCCTCAAACCACCACCATGATGTTCTTTCATGTTTGCTTGTAGATCAAAATATAATAAAATACTCACATGGAACTCAATTTACATCCATATGGACATTACAAGATCTTGCTCCCAGGTACATCTAAATGGTGGGACGATCACCATTAAGCATCCATCAAGAGAACGAAAAGTAAAGATCCTACCCGTTATCATTGTTGCCTGTTCTTTCCACCGCTATCACACAAACAGATCCCAAATCAAGAGTGGACAGTAATGGTAATAGAAGATTGAGGTCATTGGTTTGGAAGAGATGAATGTAGGTGGTGGTAGGATGCAAACAATAGTCATGAGAAATGGAGGCCGGAGGTTTAGAATATATGGGAAGATGGTGGTAGTGGGAAACGGAGGTCAGTAGTTCAATAAGATCGGTGGTTGTAGGAGACGAAGGTTCATGGACTAAAAGCGATTGGGGGTGGCGATCTGAACGAGGAGGCAAATCATATCCTCATCATTAGTTTCCTTTATATATTTTTTCATAAAAAAAATATAAATAATAAAGAAATTCAAACTATCTTTCATGTGACATTAATATGAACCAAATCTGTCACATAGACCAATCTAGATCCACATCATTTTTTTCGATGAAATCAGATAATTATTTTTTAAAGGGAAATTGACAATGTAGCACAACACAATTTTGACTTTGTCCCGAATTGGTTACTAAGGTTTATTTTTTGCGCACTATATCATTTAACTTGAAATTTTGATGTCATCGTTAGGTTTATTTTTTGCGCAATATATCATTTAACTTGAAATTTTGATGTCACCATTTTAGCCATGCTAATGGAACAACTAATATCTTACCTAACATGACACACCACATGTAAGTTGAGTAACCATTTAAATTTATAGATCCATGTGGCAAGTGACATGGCCTCTACGTGGGCTTTAAAAGAATAATTATATTTTTTTCTTTACCATCACTAAACCAAACCACACTGAAAATCCTAAGTTCTTGTTCCTGAATCTTGAAGAACACCACCATGGTTTACTGTGACAACCCGAAATTTTCATTCGGTCAAACCCTAAAAGTCAATCACTTCATATTATAAGTCAATTTCATTTCTATTTATTTTTAACAAATTTAAAGTTCGTTTGACTATTATAATAATTATTCTTTAAACGAACGGGTGAAAGGATGTGCCGTCTCGAGTCTTGAAATTTCAAAACCGCGAATACCACGTAGCTTAGAAATTCACGGCCAAACTTTTATGTTTGAGCCGTAAATTCCCCTAAAAACCGTAAACTCATGCTTAAGCATGAGTTTACTCCCCAAAACACTTCACTTCTCATTTCCACTCTCAAGAACAACTCCCAAACACTCTCAACTATCATCCCGGTTTTCACCCGATTTCCCGAAAACGCAAGTATTTCTCGACTTGATTAGTTGATATATCATAACAACTAGTGATTATACATCTTTTCATCCATCTGTTTTTGTGTTTTGATTAGATTTCCAAAACACCAAGAGCACACACTAGTGTTCTTGGGCCCTTAGCATCTTTTCAAGCTTCTAACTAGTAAGTACTCCCACCCTAGTGTATTGTACAACTTATTAACTTACCATACACCAAGAAAATGTCCCAAGAACACCAAGAGTAAGGTGTTTACGGCCCAAAAAGTTCTTGGACCGTGAACACCAATTAAAGGTGCCAAAGTGTGCTTTAAATGCTTCCTAAGCCTTGGACACTAGCCTAGATTCATTCCTTGTTAAGTTAGGGACTAGAAAACGTCAAAATACCATCATCCTTAAGGATTTACAGCAGCAAACCCAAAAGGAAATGGTATTAGGGCCGTGAACTCCTCAAATAAGGGAAATGGTGCCCTAATCTCTTCCAAAGACTTAACCACCAAGTAGAAATGCTTCTTAGGGTCTTGTAAAGCCTCAAAACATCAAATGGTCATGGAATTATGAGCTTACGGCCGTAAACCCATGAGTTTACGACCATAAACTAATTTGTTGAGGACCTTAGGGCCGTGAACTCCCTTAGGGAGTTTTCCTTGAACCCTACACCCACTAGCTATACCCTACAACACTTGGATGCAACCCTTGTTATCTTTAACACTTGAAACAAAGTGTTTCCATGTTCTAGAGTGTCCCAACTTAATTTATTAGTTATAAATTGACTAATTAGTTATATATGTGTTTATTATATGATAACCAGGCTCATGTGTGTGTATAAGTCTCCATTTGTCACCTAGCACGTATCCGACACTTCAATCCAATCCACTCACTACAAGTGAGTTCATACCCCTTTAACTAACCTTTGAAATGCTTTGAAATGTTTTAAATGCTTTATGGGGGGATACAAGTTGAACCATGTTAGTTATTAGATCAATCACATGTGATTAATAACCAACATACAAATAGATTTTTCATGCTTTAAACTGTTTTATCAAGCAAATGACTTTAAACTGTTATCAAACTATTTTACATGTTTTTAAACTTATATATTGTTAAAAACCATGTCTACTACATATATAGTTATATAAATAAGGTTTGAAGGACTTAGGAGAGATAACCCACTTTACTTCCTGTCCTCGTTGGGTTGTGGTCCTAAAGTATCCAGTTGTTTGTCCGAATGTCGTTGAATCCTTACTTATATATTATGTGTATGTGTATAAGACATAAAGATTTATATCTCAGTTTAGTACATTCAGTCATTCATCAAATTTACTAATAAACTATAATAGGTGTAGTTTAGGGTTATACTACTTACTATTTTCAGTTCCTCGAATCATACAAGAAGTCAGTTGATTCATGAGTCAGTACTTATTACTACAAGAACATATACATTATATTACTATGAGAACATATACATTATACTAGAATGAGAACATATACAACTATACTAGAAGGAGAACATATACAACTATACTAGAAAGAGAACATATACAACGATACTAGGATGAGTAACAATACATTACACATACATGAATACGTTAACATAAATGTGATCCACTGTATCGGAGCATGCCTTCAATGTCATGGCCTGAGTTGTAGCCAAAGTCTCTTGGATGGAGAGCGTGAGTTTGCGTATAGATCTATACTGGATTGACTATCCTACACCTTGCTGCTAGCTACAGCCGGACCTGCAAGTCTGCGGGTGCCAAACGCCATACCTTTTTACGACTTACGTTGTCGTGTTTCATAGTCGATAGTATGGTACAATTAATCACATAATACCTTGATATAAATCCGATTTAAGGTAGTTAGTACATCAGTAGTTCAACACTACAATACTACATTAATTTACCCTTTACATATATTTAGTGAACATTTCATTTAAACATTAATGTACAAACTATATTTTGATAATGATAGTTATACTTGGGAAAATTACACACTTTTACAAGAAACGAACATACAAAACAGTTATGCCTTGGTAGAAGGTTACTTTTAGTAGGAAATATAGGATTTTCTAGAAAATACAAACTTTTACAAACACTTACAAACATTCATATACTTTTATTACAAACGTTTACAAACTCGTACTTCAAATTACGTTCAAATATTTTGTACAAACATCGACACTAAATACTTATGAACTCACCAGCTTTAATGCTGATAAACTATTTCAAAATAACTTGTATTCTCAGGTCATCAGTAGACAGGTACTGAGGCCAGCTTTTGAGAAGATAGAGCGCATTCAAGACTCATCTTATTATTTTGATTTACATTTTTGGTGTCTATAACTGTACAGAACACACTTGTATTAAAATTATATATTTAATGCAATGGATGATGTTGTTTGCTTGTTTGCTATTATACTATGTTGTGATACTTTACATGACGTCCTCCGCTCCAGAACGTTTCCGCCGTTCTCGGTTTTGGGGTGTGACATTTACGAACATCATGAAGCCTTAAATTGATTTTTGGAATCTTAGTAGGCGCTCAATAATCAAAAGGAAACACAACTCGAAATCAAACAAAATCCAGAAAATCCGATTACATAAAAATAAAAAGGAAATTCTTTAAATCTAGAAGAAACATTTGAATCATTTCAAAAAGAAGATTGGGAACTTCCAAAACAAGATGAACACCAACATCTCCATCATCGCCATCCTCCACCTTCTTTACCTTCCAAAACAAGATGAAAACCGCTTCTCCTCCCCCTTTCCTGAAAAGCATCAACCATTCTACATCTCAAGTTCATAAAACCTATAAAAAATACATCTTCGAAGAAATCTAAGGAACATTGAACCCTGATGTAAAACCGAACCTTCGCCAAACTAGATTTAAATGAAGCGAGAGAGCTATAACGGTGATCACAAGACTATAATCAAACGCAAAAACGTCGAAGATGGTTGTGATGAAAGGCACACACGATGGTTGGTGAAGGAGTCGTCAGTGAAGGTTGAGGAGAAATGTGTCGACGGTGGTTGGTATATGAATCACCGACTAGGGTTAGTGCTAGGAATGGAGAAGAAGACGGTCTTGGAGTGTTTTAATTTAGATTTCTATTAAAGTGAAAATGAAAAGAAAAGCCATGTCTTTTAACTTTTAATTTTTTATTTTGAATTTTTTTCAAAAAGACCACCTAGATCGAATGTAACCTGTTAAACCGTAATGAAATTGGTTATTTCCCTTATTTAACAGCTAACATAATACATTAATGATCTATTGCGTAAAAAATAAACCTTAATGACCAACCCGAAACGAAGTCAAAACAATGTTGTGCTAAAGTATCATTTTCCTTTCTTTAAAACCTTTTTCATAGTTAATTTAAGAGTTTAAGGAGCCATATTGTAAAAGAAACATTAGCAATGACCATTTAAAACCACATGCAATACTTGACTAAGTTACAATAACATTAATCTTAATATATATACTTAAAACGATTCTTATTTTATGATATCACTTCTATTATTTTGGTATTTTTGTGATTAGCATTTTTATAAATCCAATGATGTTGGATTTAAATGTAATGTATTTTTCACAAATAACTAAACAAAAAATAACAAATTATCAAAGAATTTATTGAATCCTAACAGCCCGGGTTCGAGCGCACGGAAGAATGTTCCAAGAGACGCAGTACTAAAACAAACTAAACACCGAAACAACAGTGGGAAGGAAGCTGAATACACCAAGTCTAAACCCTAGCGCCACCATTACCATTTGCCATCACCTCCTGTATTACCTCCACCCTTCTCCGCCGCAAATCCCCTCGCAATGGCATCTATGATGGTAATCATCATCTCATTTCATATTCCCATTTCCCCTTGTACTAGGGTTTATGTTATTATTACTGTTATGACTGATGTAATGCGTAACTTTGTTTTCATTTTCGTACAATAAACAGCAACCCCAGATCATACTGCTTAAAGAAGGTACAGACACTTCGCAAGGGAAACCGCAGTTGATAAGCAACATCAATGCGTGTATGGCGGTGGCTGATGTCGTTCGTACAACCCTAGGTCCGAGAGGTATGGATAAGTTGATCCACGATGATAAAGGTAACACCACTATTTCTAACGACGGCGCCACCATCATGAAGCTTCTTGACATCGTTCACCCCGCTGCTAAGATCCTTGTTGATATAGCCAAGTCACAAGATTCTGAGGTAACAGTTATAGTAACACTCATGGCGATATAGCTGTTATTGTTATCTTAATGGTGTTGTACTTTAGATCTTGTGATTGAATATTTAACCTGGCTCTAGCAATGGACAAAATGATTACCACTTGGAGTCATCTTATAGGGCAGATTAGTTGAAAGTAGGTGGTCAAATTGACCTTAAAATTGCTTACAAGGGTATTATATATCAAATGTAGGGTAGAAAAAACATATTTGGACTGAAAAGGATGAGTCTTTCCTCACTAAGTCCTTAAAATTGCTTACAAGGGTATTATATATCAAGAGTGTTGAATGCATATGTTTAGACACCAGTAATAGGCTTAATACAGAACATCTGGGAAATGAGTCTTTCCTCATTAAGTCCTTAACTTGTCATAATAAATTTTTTCTATCATATCTCAAGTGTATAGTCAATTGCTCAACACTTGATTGGAGAAAGAAAACTTGATCTTAGTGATAATGCATTACCTTGCAAGGATTTGAAAGTTTGCACATGTAATCCCTGAGTTTGTATGCCAAATGAGTTGCTTTTGAACTCAAGTATTGGTATGATTAGAGCTTTTTAGTAGAAAGCACCAAGTAAATTAGTAACACACGATAAATACTGCATATGGAGTAAAGTTTGTGTTAAGTAGAGAATCAAACCCTACTTTAATCGGGTGTTTGATCTTCTTAGTAATTGTAACTTATAAGGAGGGATTGATCATTTCATTTCTTCTAGAGTGCTATGTTTTGTTGGTTTTTATTATGTAGAGTGGCTATCACTTTTGTATGGATTTTAAGTTTTTATCATATCATTCTTTGTGCTTATAAGAACTTGATTTCTTTCTTGTATATTATGTGTTAGCTCTTCTTATGTGACTGTATGTATATATGTTGTTATTCAAAATCAACAATCTTGTGATTGTGAATACCGATTTTGTACTCGAAATATAATTTCTATTCATGTGCATGAAGGTTGGTGATGGAACCACTACAGTAGTTCTTCTTGCTGGTGAGTTCTTGAAGGAGGCAAAACCATTCATTGAAGATGGGGTCCACCCTCAAAATCTGATAAGAAGTTATCGAACAGCTTCCTTTATGGTATTTTTTTTTATTATATAGTATCTTAATTCTTACATATGATTGTATTTATTTGTTCCTGATTTAGGTCTTTTGAATCGAAACTTTCTGTTACAGGCAATTGAGAAGATCAAAGAGTTAGCTGTAAGCATAGAGGGAAAAAGTTTAGATGAAAAAAGAAGCTTATTAGCTAAATGTGCTGCTACAACACTCTCTTCCAAACTAATAGGAGGAGAGAAGGATTTTTTTGCAAAAATGGTGGTGGATGCTGTTATTGCAATTGGAAATGAAGATAGGTTGAACATGATTGGAATAAAAAAGGTGTGAATTCTTAAAAATTCTCAACACTAAACTTTAAAAATGTGCAAAAAAAATTTCTACTAAACTATAATTTATGCTTTCTTTTTTAGGTGCAAGGTGGGACAATGAGGGATTCATTTCTTGTGAATGGTGTTGCATTTAAGAAGACTTTTTCATATGCTGGATTTGAACAACAACCCAAGAAGTTTTTGAATCCAAAGATACTTTTGTTGAACATTGAACTGGAACTAAAATCAGAAAAGGAGAATGCTGAGATAAGGTGAGGATAAATGGTTAATTTTATTTGTTTAGTTTCATTATGATTTGACATTTGTTTTTATGAACAGGCTTTCAGATCCATTGCAATATCAGTCTATAGTTGATGCAGAATGGAATATCATTTATGACAAGTTGGATAAATGTGTCAAGAGTGGTGCCAAGATTGTTCTTTCACGTCTTGCTATTGGTGATCTGGCTACACAGGTTGACTCTCTTTTGACTTTTCCACAAATGAAATTCAGTTTTTAATTTTTTTTTGGTTATATCAGTATTTTGCAGACAGAGATATCTTCTGTGCTGGAAGAGTTGCTGAAGATGATCTGCACAGAGTTGCAGCTGCAACTGGAGCTACTGTACAGACATCTGTTAACAATGTTATCGATGAGGTCAGCCTCTTGACTCTTTTACTTTATATTATTATTATTATTATTATTTAAATGTTTCATTTATTTTTTAAAAAAGGTTCTTGGATCTTGTGAGATTTTTGAGGAAAAACAAGTTGGAAGCGAACGATTCAACATATTTAGTGGATGTCCTTTAGGTCAGACAGCCACTATTGTTCTTCGAGGTGGAGCTGATCAGGTTTTTTTTTTAATCTTTTTTCTAAAGTGATTTTGTAATTTTTAGTGGATTTTGATTCTGATATTAAAAGTTTAATTGAATAAAAAATATAGTTTATTGAGGAAGCAGAACGGAGTTTACATGATGCAATCATGATAGTAAGGCGGGCCATGAAGAATTCCACGGTGGTTGCTGGCGGTGGTGCAATCGATGTAATTTATTGTCTTTTAATAAGAAAGTGATCAAATAATTTACTAGTAGTGTTAGTGTTTATGATGATGTCATAATTTGAATTTTTTTTTTATTTTTATTTTTTAAACTGCAGATGGAGATAAGCAGGTACCTGTGGCAACATGCAAGGAATATAGCTGGAAAGTCCCAGCTATTTATAAATGCTTATGCTAAAGCACTTGAGGTAGGTTTTTTAAATCATGGTTTGTTTATCTAATAATAATAATAATAATAATAATAATAATTAATAATTAATAAACAGGTTATCCCACGTCAACTTTGTGATAATGCTGGATTTGATGCAATTGATGTGCTTAACAAGCTCAGGCAGAAACATGCACTTGCTGCTGGTTGGTCTTTTTCTTTTTCTTTTGCATTAAATTTTGAAAAATGGGGTTTTTGTTTTTATTTTGGTAATTTATATTTATATTATATACAGGTGAGGGTGCTCTTTATGGAGTGGATATTAACACAGGTGGAATTTCAGATTCCTTTGCCAACTTTGTGTGGGAGCCAGCAGTTGTAAAGGTAAACTAAATAGTTTCTTTGTTGATGTTGTTTAAGACTTGTTTTTTTAAAAAAAAAAAAAAAAAAAAAACTAAAATAACTTACTTTGATTGTTAATTACTGCAGATAAATGCTATAAATGCTGCAACTGAGGCAGCATGCCTTATACTAAGTGTTGATGAGACAGTCAAGAACCCAAAGGTAAACTATAACTAAATACTTTCTCTATATGAATTATTTATTTTATTATTTCTCTACATTAAGTTGAAAAGACGTTGATGCCCTTCTTACCTTGTCAGAAATAACCCTACACAACCTTAAAGCAAAAAACGGTTATAATTGTTTGTTAATAATAATAATAATGATTGGTTTGAATTGTAGTCGGAGAGTGCACAAAGCGATGCCGCCGGTATGGGGAGAGGCCGTGGTGGTGGTGGCATGCGTGGCGGACGTGGAAGAGGGATGCGAAGACGTTAAATGAAATCATTTTTATTAGGGATACAAACAAGCTTGAGCTAAGGAAGAAGGGTATGAAAGTAATTTTGGGTTTTGACCGAAAAGACGTTAAACATTTTCGAATTTTGTTTGCTGTTTTTTTTTTTTTTGTTGGTGTATTAATTCTGTACGGATGGAACTTGTGTTTTGTAGCTGCTTGGGGTTGGGTTGAATAGGATTATTTTTAAGTTTTGAGTATCTTTTGTTTGCTTGCTTTTGTAGAGCTTCGATTAGTGTGTTGGATCTTTGAAAAAAAAAAGAAAAAACTCAGGTGCTATTAGTTTTTGCTTTGCTCACAGTTTAAAGCAATTACTATATTCCGATATCAAAAATGGATCTTTGAATTGAGTTTTTGCAAGAACGATTATCGGAGTGACAATGACCTTACTTCTGATTCAAGTCTCTTCGTCTCCACACTTTTGAGAAGTCTTTTAGTGCATACAATTCAATGCTCAATATTTCTTAATAAAGACAAATCTACAGAACGATATAGGCGACACTTCCTTTTTATAATAAAAATATTTTACAGATGATTGTTTTGACATTTATTTTAAGATTCGAAAGATACATACATGTCCGTAGGATGTGCTTTATTCATGTTTTTTTGATAGTATATTTTTCGTTCTTGTTTTTAAAATATTTCCTGTTAAAATGCGTTTGAAAATTATAGTATTTAAAACGAACCAATTACTCATAAAGACCAATTTTTATAATCAATATTTAAAGGTACCAAGTTTAGTTTTGTAGTTACACATGGACTTTGACTAACAATCACAAAACTGCATTCCCAAATCAATATTAATAACAAAAAAACGTTTATACAAAGTAATTAAGTTTGTAGATATTGGAAAAACATTATTTTAGTATGATTTTTCACATATGTAAATCTGGAGATATATATATATATATATATATATATATATATATATATATATATATATATATATATATATATATATATATATATATATATATATATATATATATATATATATATATATATATATATATATATATGATCCATGTGTAATATTTAAATAGGTTGCGGTTAGATCTTGACAAACATGTTTCCTGTCAAGACATTAAACGGATTGATATGGTTTGACCATAACTTAACATGTTTAATTATCATGTTATGTCATGTTAACCTGTTGATTTTCGTGTCAGGTTTCAGGTTAACAGGTTAAAGTTTAGACCTTGTAAATGTGTTGTCATTAGGCGTGTGCAAAAAACCGGTTTAGGCCTGAATCGGTTCACTCAAGAACCGAACCGCATGTGAACCGATCCGACCAATCCGACTAATTCGCCCATTTTCGCTTTGAGACCGGTTTGGAACCGGTTTTTTTTTTATTCGGTTTGCTGAACCGGTGATGATCCGGTTTTCCAAACCGGTTTTGAACCGGTTTTCGAATGTTACCGTTTTTTTTGTCTTTTCCTAACGGCTATATAGCCGTTTGAGGCTGTTAAGGACCCGATTTTGGCTCTTTTTGACCATATTAACCATTCCTTATAGTATATATATGTATTAGATGTTTAGGTCTCCACTTTACCTTAACCATTCCTCAAAAAACCTCTCTTAGTTCAAAAAACCATCTAAATTCAAACAATGGATTCGGCTTCCATTGGTGTTGGAGATTCATCAAACAATCCTACCGTTGTTAGCATCAAAGAAACAAATAGAAATCCGACTATTTGGTGCAACTATGATTTGTGTGTAATGTCGAACGGTACAAAAAGAGCGCGATGCAAGAAATGTGGTGCTTTTTTTAATGAAGAAGGGAATTCGACATTCAAAACTCATATGACCAAAAGATGCCCCGCGGTGAAATTTGGGCCGGGACATAATCAAACAACAATGGCGAATGATGCAACATTGTGGAGTTACGATTTGAGTAAAGTTCGGGATAGGATGGCGAAGTTCGTGATTTAAGAATGTTTGCCTTTTGACCACTTCGACAACAAACGATTGACTTCACTCATCCAAGATACTCTCCAACCACGATATTGCCATGTGAGTCGTACTTCTATTAGACGTGATTGTATTGAAATGTGGAAACTTGCAAAAAATGAATTGATTTGAGGATTTCAATCTTTAGAAACCGGTGTGAATTTAACTTATGATGTTTGGACGGCTCCTCACGGTTCAGATGCGTACCTTTGTGTTACCGCTCATTGGATTAATCTGTCACACCCCAAAACCGATAACGGCGGAATACGTTTCGGGGTGGAGGACGTCATGTACAGTATCATCACAATTGCATAATAGTAAAAACAAGAAACATACAACCATTGCATTACATAGTGAGTTTAATTACAAGTGTGTTTTATAATGTTTAACAATCACCAAAAGTATTACAAAAATAAGAGATGGATCTTGTATGCTCCACCTTCTCCAAAATGCCACGCCTATGCCTGTCTATCTTTGACCTGAGGATACAAGTTGGTTTGAAAACGAATATCAGCATAAAGCTGGTGAGTTCATAAGAGTTTAGTGTGAGTTTTTGTATAAAAAGCATTAGAACCGATAGTATGAAAAGTTGTAATTTACATTCATAAGTAGTAGAAAAACCTAGAAAATCCTATATTTTCCAGAAATACTTTGTAAGTGAAAACCTTTAGGAAACATGTAATTTTCATCATTGAAGAAAACATTCATTGTAACAGTATAATAGTGGGTTCCCAATAAGTAATGCAATATGGTAGGTTATGCCTGAAATCAATAATAGTGGTGCAAACTTTCTATAATATTAGATACTTGATTACTTCAGGATTTTAACTTAACTCTTAGTTAGTAGTTTAGTGTGGTGATAGTGTATTTCTTGTATGTTACCGTTAGTGTGAGTAATAGAGGACCCCATGACCTTCCCGGTCATGTACAATGTAGTGAAGTAGTGGCATCCATGGACCTGTACGGCTCGGACTGAGGTTAACAGTCGGGATGTAATAGCGTCTGCCCCGTATAGATCTATACATATAGCGTCGTCTTCCTGCCAGAAGACTCTGGGCGTAGTGCGTAGCGAATAGAGTATCTCGTAGTGGGTTAGTGTGTTATCTCTTGATTAGTGCTTTCTATTGTATTATAGCGTAGTAGTCTTTTGTATACTCGTAATATGTTCTCGTATTAGTATATAGTATCATTATAGAGTGTATTATAGTGTGTAGAGTAGTAGCTTTAGCGAGTAATAGTGGCCTTAACTATACCTATTATAGTTAACTTAGTGCGTATGATTCTTGTCAATTTAGTGGTTTAAACATCGAATGAATTGAAAATACTCGTATCCAACACTAATATATATGATATATAACTAAGAAATCAACGACAGTCGGACGGATAACAACTACCCTAAGCCCACAATCAAACAAGAACAGGAAATAAGGCGAGCTATCGGTCCTAAGTCCTTCAAGCCTTATTTATATAAATATATTGGTGTGGTTACATTTTATAAGGAATTTATTTAATAAAAATCTTGTCAAAAGGGAATATTTAGAAAATTGATCTTTTATCCGAAATGGTTTTGAAAACGAAAATCCTTTTTATAAAGCATAGTGGTAAATCACATGTGATTTGAACTACGGATAGTGAATCACATGTGATTAATTTCCGTAACATGAATAAATGACTTGTATGAATTTCCATAAACATGTATAATTGACTTGTACCCCCCTTAAAACATATAAAACATTTGAAAGGTTCATTAAAGGGGTATGAACTCACCTGAAATCGCGTAAATCGGGTGAATCGGGTAAATCGGGTAAAAGTGTCGATTGAGCGTTTTGTACCAAATAACGACTTGTGCACCTTTTAGGCCCCTAATGTCATATGAAATATGTATTTTACAATAAATTAATCATTTTATGCTTTTCATTAAAGTATTTGGGCATTCTAGCATTGATGTTTTAGGGCCTAGAAGGGGTTCCCGGGAGTGGTACAATGCCAAGAGGGGTTTGCGGGGGAGTCCATGAGTTCACTCCCTTGGAGTTTACGACCCAAAGGCCACTCCTTGGGAGTTTACGGCCGTAAGCCCCCTAGGCTTGGCCGTAAACTCATGTATTCCTCCAAAATTACAAGTTAAGGCCTTATTTCACTTCCCTAATTTACTAGCAAGTGTCTTGGACTAATTTGGAGGGTTTAAACCCTCATTTTGTGACATTTTGGGGAGTTTACGGTCCAGGCTTGTTCTTGGGCCGTAAACTCCATTTAATCCCTCAAAATGGATGTTTAAATGGTCCTAAACACTTCCCTACACCTTAGATAAATTTTTGAAGACCTTAGGTGGAGTTTTGGGGACATTTTGGCATAATTATTGGGTGTTTACGGCCCAAGCTCAGACTTGGCCGTAAACTCCTCTTTTTGTCTCTAAATGGTGTTGTTTAATGGTTTTAAACATTTCTCTAGGTCATAATTAAATTCCCACATGCCTTAGATGAGTTTTTGGGGAAATATGGCATAGAAATTTGGTGTTTACGGCCTAAGCACAAGCTTGGGCCGTAAACTCCTTTTTAGATCATAAAAGCTTATGTTTTCATGTCCCAACTCATCTAGGCTATATCCCTAATTATTGTACAAGCTTATGGGAAAGAAAAATGTGTTATTTGGCCAAGTTTTGGGTGTTTACGGCCTAAGGGGCTTCCTAGGCCGTAAACTCCCTTTAATCTACTAAATCCTTTGATTTTTGGCCTCTAAATGATATGGACTATGATTAGAGCAAGATAGTGAAGAAACCCTTACGTTTGGAAGCCGGAATTCGCGGTTTTGGAGTCGGGTTCGGGTCTAGAGAGAGAAAGTAGTGAGAGAGAGTGAATGAGTGGTAAAAGGGCTTAAAAGTGGTGTTCATTTGCTTATATATGTCTCGGGTATTGCACCCGGTACATGGCTACCCGATGTTAAAGTTTAACGGGGTCAAAACTTTTTACCCGGGTGAAATGGTTGAAAAGTAATATAACTCTATTTAGTTAAACGGGGTTAACACTTACAAGTTATAATTACTTATGATAATGTCAGGACATATAAATAACTAGATATTTGTTTATTGACGACTCCAAACATCACGGAAAACAATAAATATAACGACGAATTCCGTTAGTGCAGACGGGATTTGTAACGGCAATAAATTTGGGTTGTCACATAATCCAACTAATTGGGTAATGATGAAGCGTACGATTACGTTTGAATTGTTTGAGTACTCGCACACCGGTAGAAATTTATTTAAAATTTTAGATTGTGTGATCAAAACTTATAAACTTGAAGGAAAGATTTTTTCTATTTCTTTTGATAATGCTGCAAACAACACCGTCGCGGTTGGACAACTAAAACGAAAATATAAACCAATTTGCGATGGTGTTTTTTTTCATAGTCGATGTGTTGCACATATCATTAATTTGGTTGTGCAAGATGGACTAACTAGCATTGAAACTATAAAAGATGGTTTCAAAGACATGCTAAAAGATATTTTTAGTTCTAGTAACGCTCGATATCATAATTATATGCAATTTTGTGTCGATGCGAATGCCCTCTTTTTAGGTCAGAATTGGGAAAATAATACCCAATGGAACTCCACTTGCAAAATGTTTGAATGTGCCTTACGTCAAAAAGATACTTTAAAAATGTTCCATGACAACCTTGCGGACCGTAATAAGGTTACGGCTTATCTGGAATCAAGTTGGGATACTATCAAACTTGTTACGGACATGCTTGATGTTTTTAAAAAAGCAACTACTTTTTTATCGGGTGTTTATTATCCTACAAGTTATTTAGTTTTAAACCAAATTTTTTTAATGTGTGCGAAAATAAATGAGTTTGAAATGAGGAGCACAATGTTTGCTAATATGATGAAACCGATGAAAGCAAAGTTAAAAAAATATTTTCAAGAAATGCCTCCCATTATTACTTGTTCCGCCGCTTTGAATCCGACTCTAAATGTTGGGGGGGGGGGGGGGGGGGGGGGGGGGGTTGAGACTTTAATTGAAAATATTTGTTACGATTTCTTGTCTCAAATGAGTATTCAAGAGTTTGAAATTTTTGATATCTTGGCTTGGTGGAAAGGAAAGGAAACCCAATTTCCGATTCTAGCCGCTATGGCCCGTGATCTACTAAGCTCCCAAGCTTCTACGGTAGCTTCGGAATCGGCTTTTTCTGTTAGTGGCAGGGTAATATCACCAAGAAGAACAAAACTAACCCCTTTGTCGGTGGAAGTGTGCATTTGCTTGAAATGCTACCTTGATGGCGTGGAAAGGATACAAGACATTGAAGTACTAGAAGGCACATCGTTGCATGCCGAAGCACGAGTACATGAGGAAGAAGTAACGATGGGAATGTCGGTGCCACTCACCCTAGAAGAGATCGAGTATGAGAGAGGATTACGCAACGACATGGCGGATGACGAATAAAAAAACAAAAACAAAAAAAATTTGGATGTTTTGTGTTTTTATGTTTGAAGATGTATTAGTTTGACAATTTGGATGTTTTGTGTTTTTATGTTTGAAGTTGTATTATGTATTTCCAATATAAAAAAAAACAAAAAAAATGAAAAAAAGGTTGAAAATTGCTCCAAAAAATGTGTTGATTCAAGTTGAACAATTTTTTACATACATTATGTTTTTCTACATACACACAAACATAAAATTCAAAACCAAAATAAAAGTTAATACATGAAAAGATATGTATATTATTAAGCAAGAAAGAAAAAAAAAAAAAAAAAAACCAAACCTTTTGGACATGGTCCATATGGACGTGTATGTGTATTGTATATATGTAAGGCTTATAAGCCTTTGCCTTCCCAATCCCCCAAACCACCTACTGTGAAGCCAATTTTTTTTTTTGGTTTAAGACAATCTAGTGCTTTATACTCTAAACAAAAAAAAACATTCCTATTTTACACTTATTAGCCCAAAAACAAAAAAAAATAAATTAGAAAAGCTTATTTGCGTCGAACCGGTTTTGGACCGGTTTTCTGAACCGGTTTTTGCTGAACCGGTTTCTAATAAACCGAACCGGTTTACATATGTTCGGATATTTTTGGGGGTGAACCGGTTTGGAACCGAACCGGTTTGGGGGTGAACCGGTTTTGACTACTTGGACCTGAACCGAACCGGTTTTCTGAACCGGTCCGGTTCATAAAAAAAACCGGTTTTTGCATGCCTATTTGTCATGTCGGGTTGAAACATTTTAAATGTTAGAAAAGTAAGAGACGAGGAGACAAAAAGGAAAAAGTCAAACACTGGAGTTAGGACTTTAAACAAATTGAACGTTCAACAAACTTATCGTGAACCGTTTGACATGAAGTTTGTTTATGTTCATTTATTTAATAAATGAACAGTTATGAACACCAATTCTTGTTGGTTTAGTTAAACAAACGAACATGAACAATTGTCTCGTTCAATTAATTATGTTTGTGAACGTTCATTTATATTATTCATCTACGTTTTATTTAATTTAAGTTCATTTTATGTTCATATATATTCAATTTTGTTTGATTACATTACCATATTATATGTTAGTTTATATTCAAATATGTTCAATTATGTTTCTTTATCTCAGTTCATTTGTGTTTGTTCGTTTATATTCCTTTAGTGTGTTCACAAACATAAACAATAAAACTCGTTCGTTTATCCACTTGTGTTTGTTTATTTGTTCGGCTAACTTAAAACGAACGAACATGAACTAGCCTTGGTTCGTGTCGTGTTCATTTGGTTCGTTTATAACCCTAACTGGAGTTGGAAGGTGGAGTGACAAAATTCAAAGTTAGTTAGAAGGAAAAATGGAAAGAATTAGCATGAGAGCAAATGGGATAGGTGGTGTTGGAATTTTAATTTTAATTCTTGAATTCAGTCCACTAATATATAATTAAACGAGTCATATTTCTTGACCCTAACCCAACCTGTTTAATTTCTGTGTCATGTCGTGTCAACCCGGTTACTTAAATGCATCGAATCTCTTACCCAAACTCCAAACCTGCTAATTTTGTGTTGGGTTGTCGTGCAGTGTCAATGGTTTCCTTCAAGAGCATATGTATATAATCCAAATTGAAGCAAAGATAAATGAAATATTTAAGTCTCTCAAAGTAAATTAGTTGGAACTTGAAAAATAGAAGCGATGAGTTATCTTGTCATAAATTTTCAATCTGAATTCTCAAAGTAAGGTATATTTCAAAAATAATTCCAACAGAAGGGACATATGTAGAGAAGATGTAAATTCCTTTAGAAATACCCAGAGTCGGAGTCCATATAACAAACACATCCCAATAAAACCCTGGAAACAGAAATGCGTGGATGGGAACAAAGCATTTGATGGTAGGAAATCTGGATTCCATGTTTGGGACATCATTTACAGGAATTTGAGAATTTAATGATCATGTAGGCATCAAGTTATGAATTACTTCTGAAATGATAACATACCCTGCACCTCCAATTACTAAAGAAAGAGTGAACCTACCACCAGGTACCAGCTCTCGAAGATTTAAACAAATACTTGTACTTCTACTTGAGTATCTATCAGACCAAGACATTGCAGCAGGAACAACACCAAACAGCACCAGAACTACACAAACATCATGCAACCAACCTCTTATATATATATATATATATATATATATATATATATATATATATATATATATATATATATATATCCAAATAACTACATACATACCTCCATAAGTTCCAGCAAAATCCAACGCTTTGAAAAAGATGTCAGGGTCTAGCAACGACAATATTAGTGGTGGAAACAATGTCAGAAAGTACGGAAGTGGTCTGCTTCTATCAGATGGAAGTTTCAACACTGCAAACACATGAAAAAAAACACAATTAATTAATTAATCTAAATCAACTAAATAAAAAGGTAAACGTTTATTGAGACCGATGTTAATGGAACAAAAATTATACCCACCCAAAAAGGCGGAACAAGATAGACCTATGTAAAAGATGTGAATGACCTCATCATCACCCTAATTAAAAAGTATCTATAAAACGCTTGTTTCATCTCCTGTGCCACAAGGTGGCCAAAACTGAATGCAAGAAATAGCAATGTACTTTCGTTGATTTGTTTGTTAAAGCATCTTACTTCTATTTCTATTAAGTAAAAAATATACTTAATTATACCAATTTCAACAAACTACAATGGAATTTTCACTGCTATAATTTTCCAAGTATAATCCTACCTAATATGCTAAATAATGAAAGTACAATGCAGTAGATTTTTCAAAGCACAATGCCTTAATAAAAAAAATGTAAGAAATAGCAATATATGTTTGCTGATTTGTTTATATAGCATCCTACTTTCATTTCTTCCTATTGTAGTATTTGTAGTTTCAAAAATTTACCCAATTATACAAAGGAATTTTCACTGCCGGCCATAACTGGGTAGATTTTTCCTAATATGATAAAAAATGAAAGTACAATTCTATAATTCGGCAGATTTTCCATTATACAATTCCTTAATATTAAAAAAAAAACTTCAAAGTACAAGAAAGAAATGACAGTAGGATGCTATATAATAAGCAAATAAACGAAAGCACATTGCTATAACTTGACAGAAAGCATGCCAGAGTGGTTATAAGATAAATAGAGTCCATAAAATATCAAAAGTAAGCTCGTAATTTCAATAAAAACAAATTAAATAGTAATTTTGGTGCAGCAAAGATTATCGTGAAGAAGAAACTCACAGTCAGATAGGAAGTCAGAAAGGCCCAAAACAAATCCAATATAAGAAGTTGCAATGGCAAGAAGTGAGAATGCCCCAACAATCGGCTACATGATAATTTATAACTCCAGTAAGGGTTAAATGCAAGAAATAGCAACATACTTTTATTGATTTATTTATCATAGCATCATACTTTGAAAAATATTTTTTGCATTTAGTAGTTATTATTAATTAGTACTTTAATTACTGACCCCAACAACTCCATTAGTAGCTAGCAATTGTTGCAATGGGTCGGCAAGCTTATGATCAGGATTAGTGATTGTGATTGTTCCAAGAATGACACCATTCCAAACAAGAAACAGGACAAGGGGAATCGCAGTGCCTACAACAATCGAACTCCTGCACCCAATTTTTTTTTTTTTATTAATTATTTTTGATAATACCAAACATTTCAGTAGATATCATCTTCATATACCATGTTAGCATTAAAAATATAAAATAATTACCTTATTTTTGACAGGTCTCCTTCCAGATTTGTACAAAGAACAGGCACTACATTCTGAAAAGAACACAGTTTAATCAATTAATTATGATGGAAACAACATTATATGTACACTCAAGTAAGAAATGAAATCATTACCTGATAAACAAAAGAGAGTGCTATTATAGGTATACTTGTGGGAATAGCTTGCAAATTAGCTTTCAAAAGAGCATCCCACTGCAAATCTCCACTTGCAACTGCCTAATATATCAACAATCAACAAATTATGAAAAATCTCATTACCATGGATTTACGTTTAGTTGCCAAAAAATTTATTAAAATTACCACAAGAGCTGAAAAGGAAATTATGATGCCAGATACTAAAACTCCATTAACTGCACCAATAACTCGCTGGCTGGCTACATCAAAATATAAAAAGGGTGAGCTTTTTTTGCATATCTTTTGGATAACCATTTCATGAAAGCATGTTGTTGCTATTTTTGCATTTAACCTTATTATATGAAAGCTAAATGAAAAGGCTAACAAAATTAAATCAAGAAATGATTTGTTTGTATAGATATGGTAAAAGAAGAGAGATGAAGATAAGGCAATAACCACCTTCCAAAGTAGCAAATGCTTCCCAAGAGAATTGAAAACAGAGATGCACATTCCCATCTGCAATCATGATGATATAATTTGTAGCATCATAAATATGTAAAATAAGAATATCAATCTAAGAATCATGTGTTGTGTTAATATGCATCAAGTAGAGAATTAAGAAACATGTGCTGTTATCAGATCAAAGATCTCATCCAAAAGCATGAAGATTATATGAATGCAAAATTGTTTATGAGAGATTAGATTAAATCATACACTGGAATGCCAAGGATATTAGTCAAGATGTCTGATGAACGAGCCACATACGCAACAAGGAGGGCATAATGTATAAAAATATATGACCAGCTGCAAAAAAAAAAAAAAAAAAAAAAAAGATAAAATGGTCTACTTGTTAAAAGAAACATGAAAAGGCTTTAGGAAACAAGTTCAGGAAAAAGAAGCTGTTTACAAATTTATATGATATAGTCATCTAGAGTTAAATTAGGTGAAAGTATAATCCTATTTCTTGCTTTTAAGTTTTAACCCCTATATAATCAATAATGATAAATAACGCATTAAACATAAGCAATCACTAAACTAAGTTTTGGAACTATGTAGCCTAATTAACATAATCAGATTCAGATCATCTTACCAAGTAATCTGAACTCCAATAGTACCAAGTGTTCTTGTAGCCATTGATACCTGAAAAACAAACATGGAAGTAGTTATGAAAAATTAAAAAATATATATATCTTGTGTGATCAAGTGACCTATGACCCAATGGCAAGTGTAAATTTGATACCAAGACTTAATCAGGGTGTTCTTTCTTTTACTTAACGCAGATAGAGTGACTTAACAGAGAAAGTCAGGGAAAATTTCTCCTCTTTATATTTTTTTCCTTCCATTTCCCCAAATCTGAAGTCATTTTCTCAAATATTTTACGCAGTAATCTCACACCCATTAAGGTTAAGTCAAATTAGAAAGACCATAGGATACAAGTTATGTTTCATTCTATTGAGAGGAATGGATTAAAATTAACTTCTAATAAATGATTATTGAAATTACCAATGATACACCACCAGAGCCCAGTTCACACATTGTCTTTACATTTACTTCAGCTATTAGCAGCCCAGTTACAACCTGCATGAGAAAAATTCTGTATCAGTGTATAATACTTATATTTTATGCAGCATTGTTTCATTTTTTTTACCAATCTATGCAACAATGTTTCACTCTTTTACCAATTTATGAAAATGACATGAACTATGCAGCCATATTTCGACTGGTTAAACAGGTTACTGGTAGCAAATTGCATCTTTTGGTCATATAATGGAATGACATTGTATATATTAGTCTAAAATCACTTGTTGCATAAACTGGTGTGAAGATGAAATGTTGTTACATAAATGTGTATTTAACCCTTATGCCTATTACATGTACAAAATACTATATTGTTAAACAATGTACTTTGAGAAGAAAAAAGCAACAAGACTAGGGAGAAAAGAGATATATCTATAAATTGATTACAAAAAAGGAAGTACCATATAAATCCAACAAAGAATGCAAGTGATCCCAGCTGCCAAAAAGCCAGCTTCCTGAGTCACTGCAGGAATAGCAAGAATTCCAGCACCTACCTGTTCAGATAATTTAGTTAAGTACTTAAGAAACTACCATTGAGTGATTAGAAAGAAAATAATATGGTGAAAAGAAAGGTCAGTTGTGTGATCTAAATGTAGTTGTAGAATTGAAAATATCAGCAAATTTCAAAAGTGTAGGAATACATAGAGGATAGAGGATATGTTTGGATTCCCTACAAAACTCAGTTTATTGTGTGTGTGTGTGTGTGGTTATATATCCATATTATGAGGGATGAATCTTTATTCAAGCAGGTTATTGGATCATGAAATATCTCTGGCTGACTTGCCTTTCGATGTAACAGAAAGGCACAGCATACATTCATTTTGTCTTTTATGATCGTCGATCAAAAGAAGTAATTTGAGTACCTATTCATGTGTGTATAACTATTAAGTATTAACTACTACATGTTTAAGTAGAAAGAGAGGGATTACAGTGGTGCCAGCAACCAGAAGAATCGAACTAGTGACGCTTCCTGGAGAGCAGTGGATAAGAATCTGTAAGTCGGTATGAAAACATTGGTCGTAACATTTAATTGGTTTAGAAATTCTTAAGGGGCGATTAGTTAAAAATGTAAATTAGATTAATACCAGGTTCCCTTTTGAGAGTAGCTCGATTAAGGTTAGAGAAGAGCCTCTCGAATTCAAATTCTATATCGTCTTCTTCGAGTTTTGGTTTTTGTTCGGAAGATTGCCGCTGCTCCTGAGAGGAGAAGCATCTGAATTTGATTAAACCTAATGGTGCACTTGGGGGTAGTAATATTGATGTCTTGGTGTGATGATGATGACGACGGCGTTGGTGATACGAAATTGGAAATCCTAACGGCTTGTGATTATCACTGCAAGATAATGGCGGGAAGCAAGAAGGAGAAGAAAAGGCCGCCATGTTAGGGTTTGTGATTACTGGACATTCTTCCCTGCAATATCAACTGAGGGGGGCATCTAACACCAAGTGGTCGCCAAGCTGGGAACGGTATGCGTTTGCCACGTCAGGGAAAGGTAGATGCTAATGAATTTAAGCCAGTGGTTGTAGCCCCGCGCACGCTGCTCCGAAAACATTGTTTACAAATATACCTCACCTACAACTTCGTGGTATAATTAGATCCAAGATTATAATCCGTGTTAAACGAGGAGCATAAAATACATTAGGAACAAAAGTGGGTTCAAATCCGGACCGGATGGATCCGGATTTGGAAAACCCGGACTCGTTTAACGATATTTTTTAGAACCGGAAACCGGACCGGTATATAGGAACCGGGTCCGGTTCGGTTCCGGGTAAAGTGGGTCTAGAACCGAAAAATCCGAAAATAGGAAAGTGGGTAACGCAGAACCGGATCAAATGGGTTTAGAACCGGAAAACCCGGATTTTTTTTTGTTACCTCAATCGCATAATCTTTCAACCGTTATAAAAAAAATTAACAAACAAAAAATTACATTTGGGTTATTAGGTTATTGACGACATTGATTTATTTAAAAAAAAAATAACTAGGTATAACAAAGTTGGTTTAAAGAAATTACATTTAGACACTACAATAGTCCAATATGAACTAATATCACAGTGACTATTGGATAAGGCACTTCATAGTTCATGATTTTGGAGAAGGCACTGTACATGATTTTGGAGAAGGCACTGTACACGATTGATACTATTATTATTATTATTATTATTATTATTATTTTAAAGAAATTATGTATTTGACTATTGGATAATTTATTTTGGATTGTGTGTTTTAATTTAAGATATGTGGAAATTCTAAATTGTTAGTTATTTATTTATTTGCAACCACACTAACTTGTCTTTTTGTATCTTTGACCTTGAAGGCTTCAACTTTGAAAATTTGAACATAAAAGTAAGAGACAATTTTTTTGACATTAGCAATCTTTTAATTTTCATGTTTTGTCAACATCTCACATCTTCTCACTATAAATAGGCCCTTCCACCTCTACATTTTCATTTAACTTATTATTCTCTAAGTTGAAGGTTTTGAGTTGTTTTTTCTTTTCAAGAACATTAATGGAAGCTAACCACCCAATTCAAGTATGTTTCTTTTTAATTTTATGCAAATATGCATTTAAAGTAATTGACTAATTTACGTCTTTATACTTCAATTAGGTTCCGTTTTGAATATATTAGTTTTATGTCTTTGATACTTCATTTTTTTTACATGCTTTAAATCTATCTAGATTTTTTTTTACTTAATTTGTTTAGCATTTGACTTTGAAGGAGAGGTCCACATGTTGGCAACATTTTGATATGTTGTGGGTAGTAGAAGATGATGGGGTTGAACGAAGGCAAGCAAGGTGTAAGTATTGTTTCGCTACACTTAAAGTCGATCCATCAAGACACGGTACAAGTAGTCTTAATAGACATTGTCGTACGTGTGCCAAAAATCCGAATAATATAGCTAGGTAATAAGTTTTGTGCTTTTAGTTTATTTGATAACATTTTTTTTAATACTAAATATGTTTATTTTTGTTTTATGTATAAAGATTGAAGATGCGTTAACTCGACAAGATGGTCAAGGAATAAGTGTTGTTTTGTTCTTAATTGTTTAAGAATTTTGATTTGAATTGTTTTGAATATTAGACTTTGATTTTGAATTGTTCAATAGGTACCATGAACTTGAACCCAACCATTGTCTCTTTCTTCGCTTGCTTGTGTTATGTTCTTTTTATTGTTATTTTACCACAACATGGATAAAAAGAAACATTCATTAAAATGATTATTAAAATGACGATATGTATTTTTTTTAAAAAAAATAACCTGTACTTTGTTTTTGGTGGTGACATTGTGAAGCAAAAAAATAAAAAATAAAAAATACAATGGATCGAAAAATAAAAAATAAAAAACTACAATGGTTATTCTTCCAAACAATTATGTATCATCTACTTTTACATGTGCAAAGTAATTTGAACGAGAGTTAGCAACAATGAATCTGGAAAATAAGGATTCCTTTTGATTCAATCATCCGATTTCCAAATAATGAAAGAAACATTAATGTTCAACACCCACATGCAAAATACCATTTAAGCAAATCTAGTTCCCATATTTCCTATACCTTATACCAGTTCCACATCTAAACCGGTTCTAATACCCACTAAACCCGGTTCCGGTTTTTTAAACAAATTCGGTTAAAAAACCCGGATTAACCGGACCCGTTAGACTCATACCCGAAATACCCGGAACCCGGATAAGAGTAATTTTGAAACCCAATACCCGGACCGTTTAAGCAATTTCCGGGTATACCGGGTTCAGTCCGGTTTTCCGGTTCTAAATCTCATCCCTAAAATACATACAAGCGTCTTCGAACTTTATTATTTAAATATTATTTGTTTTTTTTTTTAATTTCGAACTATACTTTGTTATTTTAGGGTTATGAACAAAACCTATATAATTTCGATTGTTATTTTAAGGTTATGTCCCGAAATATATAATTTTATTGAGTTCTAAAACTATAAAAAAAATTATTAACAAAAAATAGTAACATGAACAATTTCTGTTATTTATAGCAACATACTTTCAAAGTACGTTGTTATTTTTTCTCATTTACGTTATCAACATGTGTATTACACAGATTTTAACTTATAAATGGATCTTAAAATTATATTATGTTCTATAGGGCATAATTATATTAAACGTCCTAACATACATAACATATATCAAATATTAAAATAAAAGTATATATTAATTTAAAATAATTAGTATAACAGTCTAAAAAAAACTTATATCTTATTAATTTTAATGAACATATTTGCAATTGTGAGGTTTCTCCAATGTGATATGATAATAAATCAAAAGTAAGCAATGTCCATTTGCTGAACATATGGAAATAGCAGTTTTGCCAACACCTCTAGCAAATAGAGTTGTTGACGCATCTATAATACTCATCATGATTATACAAAGAATGAAATTAAAGAATATTGATGAAGATAATAACGAATTAAAGTTGGTTAACATGTGTAGTGATTTTATATTAAATAAAAATATATATCAAAAATAGATGAATTAAATCCTTTTTAATAATATTAAATTAAATGATTATTTCTAAATTGATAAGGGTACATGATTTTAAAAGATTTAAAGATAATATTTACTTATTAAACGACTAGTTTATAACCCGTGAGAACCACAGTTATAAAATTAATTAAACTTTTATAGTAAAAAACTCAAAATTATTAATCAATTATTTCAAATAAATTATTTTAAATTAATTATTAATTAAGAGATATTTTTTAGTTATATACAATTATAATCATTCATTTAAATAAATACATGAAATTATATCACCTTATAATATATATTAGTTTTATTATTATTTTTTATTTTAATGTTATTAATTTAATATAATTAGGTGTGAAATTTGAAATTTGAAATTTGAAATGAAGAATCAATTATTAATTTAATGTAATTAGAATGAGAAATTTTAAATTTTAAATTTGAAATGGAGAATTAATAGGTTGACATGTGGCATGATAGGTGGCATATAATATTAATGTATTGAAACATGATAAATATACATATAATTATTTAGAAAATGTTTATGATTGACGGTATAATTGGAATGATAATCCGCATAAATAAGAATATAAGACTCATGAAAAAATTAAAATCTGTAGAGTATGTGCTCGTGTTGACAATTATACCCTTGGTCATAAGGAAATTACCTTTAAACTTAAAACAAATTGACAATAAGACTTAGTAAACATAGTTTGTTATTTAAACTTAAAACATATTGACAATAATAGACTTGGTCAACATAGTTTGTTAGGAACAATAAAAAAATTATTGTTGTAAAATCTTGTTTGTGGAATAACAAACTCAATGGCTTAAGCTAAAGATTAAGGAGATTACCTTTCAACTTAAAACAAATTGAAAATAATAGACTTGGTCAACATAGTTTGTTATTTAAACTTAAAACAAATTGATAATAATAGACTTGGTCAACATAGTTTGTTACGAACAACAATAAAAAATTATTGTTATAAAATCTTGTTTGTGGAATAACAAACTCAGTGGCTTAAGAAAAAGATTAAGACATGAAGAAGTAACTTTTAGGCCAAAGTCTAAGAGGTAAAGTCAAATATTGGGATCCTATTGCAGATTTGCAAAGTAGGATGATATAATGTGTATTTACTTTTAAAAAATAGTTGAAATATAATTGTTATTAATGATAATATGGGACAACATTGAAAGTGAAATTATATTATGATCAATGTGGTAGAATATATTGAATACATGTTCATTTAGGAGATTGTAACATAAATGGTCCATATGATTTGTAAACATTGTTGCCTAATATGTAACATCCATAAAAATTAGACAAATTTAAAATTTTCAAAACATTAAAGATCCATTAATGATTACAAATTCGTTTTCCAAAATAGTTTATATCAGAGTTTTCCCTAGAACCATAAACAGAATAAGAGGAGCTGTACGATCATGCACTCGCCTTGTCGCGATCCACTGATGTACCTGAAACAATAAACTGAAACTGTAAGCCCAAAAGCTTAGTGAGTTCCCTCAAAATACCAATACACTGCGCATAACACATATATATATAAACAACAACATGTACTGGGTCCACAACTTTACAGAGTGGATCACCCTGGACCCACAGTGTGAGTCTGGATTGCCTTACGGGCCCACATCTCACATCTGGCTCGCCATCGAGCCTACAGTACGAGTCTCCCTTAGCCCATATCTGGAATGCTCCTTGGTTTATATGTTATCGCACGGAGCAGTATCACCTCAACCCATCCCGCATAACACATCAACATATAACATAACCACTGAGCATGCAGTTAATCACATAACAACATAGGTAGCCATACATATCTACCTAACTGGCATAACCACTAACATGCAACACTACTCATACTCACATTCTAACACTGCTAGGATAACATATCCATTGGGCCGACCTTGGTGCCTTAGACCCCTTAGTATAGTGAGGATAACTCACCTCGCAACTGTCGTCTGAAACTAGGAAGCTCAGCTCCCGGATCACCTCCACAAACTCCACCACCTATATCTGACACATCACAAAGTTCATAAATTCCCAAGATACTCCCAGAAGTCCAATAGTCAACCCTCGGCCAAAATCCAAGTCAACTTTCAAGGTCAACAGTCCATGTTGAACTCAACTCGTCGAGTACCCTCAGCTACTCGCCGAGTTCCTGGCATGACTCGCCAACTCGCCGAGTCACTTGAGTGACTCGTCGAGTTCCTAGTGTCAGTGGCCGTAACTCCTTGGCTAACTCGCCGAGTTTTCCCTTTACAACTCGTTGTGCTCATACGTGTCCGAAGGTTGGGAAAACCCTAACCGACTCGCCGAGTCATTCTACTTACTCGCTGGGTCTATGACAATCTTCAACGGACTCGACGAGTTGTTCATCCAACTCGTCGAGTACATGAACATCTTCATGTGGCTCGCCGAGTTGACTATGCAACTCGGCGAATCCCCTTCAGACCTTCAACCATACATATACTTTTTAAGCCATGCAACGACTCCATATTGCAGATCTAAGCTCCTAGGGCATGCTTATCACGTAAAGTTGCAAACTTTACGTGCATGCAAGGCCCTAGAGACTCTAAATGACCAATCCAAGCTTTCAATGGAGCTCTACATCTTAGGAGAGTCTCATTCTTGCGAAAACTGGAAACTTTAAGGACTTAGAGACCCAAGAGAGTTCAGATCTGAAGTTGCAACCTCAGATCTTAGCTCAAACACAAGAAAGGCTTCCTAATAAGCTAGAAAAACCCTAAAATCCACCCAAAATAGATCTCGAAAGAAGAGGGGTTAGGATAACGGCTTAATACCTTCTAGAAAAGATGCCAACTGAGGTAGATTTCTGGTTCCACACGTTCCTTGCTCCTAGCCACTTGATTTCCAAGCTTCTTCCCACCAAGATCCTCTTTCCAAGCTTAAAAACACAAATGGGGTATGATCACACGAATTAGGGTGTGAGGGTGTCAAGTAACTATAAAGGGGAGGCTGGGGAAGGCCAGTGATCCTTTAAATAAGGTGCAATACCCTGAGATTTAGGGTTTCATCTTCCAGCTCCTACTCGTCGAGTCTCTTCTTGGACTCGGCGAGTAGGTCACTAAAATACGTGGACCAACCCGTTGCTACTCGACGAGTAGGGAAACCAACTCGTTGAGTAGACCTTGAATCAAAGAAATTCTTATACAAAATCGATACCTGAGAATCAGGGTGTTACAATTCTCCCCACTTGAACTAGACTTCGTCCTCGAAGTCTGTCGTGGCGAACAGCTCTGGGTAGTGCTCTCGCATCTCTGCCTCTGGATCCCACTTCCACTCGGACCCCCTCCGATGTTCCCACTGTACCTTCACCAAAGGTATCTCCTTGTCCCGCAGGACTTTCATCTTCTTTTCCAGTATGGCCATAGGCCTCTCTACGTAATTCAGGCGCTCATCGACATGAATATCATCCAACGACAACACTGCCTCCTGATCCATGATGCACTTTTGCAACTGCGAAACATGAAAAGTGTTGTGAATCCGAATAAGCTCCTCTGGTAGCTCTAGCCTGTAAGTCACCTTGCCAACCCTGGAATGATCCTGAACGGCCCAATGTAATGGGGACCCAATTCCCCCCTCTTCCTGAAGCGAATCACACCCTTCCAGGGTGAGACCTTCAGGAATACCATATCACCCACCTGAAATTCTAACTTAGATCGACGTTTGTCGGCGTAACTCTTCTGCCGACTCTGAGCGGTCTGCAACCGCTGCCTAATCTCCAGAATCTTCTCAGTAGTCTGCAAGACTACTTCCGTACGCCCCATCACCCTGTGTCCCACCTCACCCCAACAAACCGGGGTGCAACATCTCCGTCCATACAACAGCTCGAAAGGCGGGGCGCCAATGCTGGAATGATAGTTGTTGTTGTAGGAGAACTCTGTAAGCGGTAGGTGGGAATCCAACTCCCACCGAAGTCAATGACACACACCCTCAACATATCCTCGAGGGTCTGAATGGTTCGCTCGCTCTGACCGTCAGTCTGCGGATGGAATGATGTGCTAAAGTGCAACTGCGTGCCCAGTTCCTCATGGAACTTCTGCCAGAAACGGGAGGTAAACCTAACATCTCGGTCGGAGACAATGGATACGGGAACCCCATGGAGAGACATGATCTCGCGAACGTACATGTCGGCCAACTTCTTGGCCGACGAACTCTCCCGAATAGCCAAGAAATTAGCTCTTGGTCAATCGATCTACGATGACCCATATAACATCAAATCCCTTCACCTTCCTCGACAACTTGGTAATGAAATCCATCGTGATTTGTTCCTATTTCCACATGGGAATCTATAGAGGATGCAGCTTACCATGCGGCCTCTGATGTTTGGCCTTGACCATCCTGCATGTCAAGCACCTCTCGACATACCAAGCGATTTCTCGCTTCATACATGGCCACCAGTAACTCAAACTCAGGTCTCTATACATCTTGGTGGGCCTCGGGTGAATAGAAAAATGAGACTTATGAGCCTCCTCCATGACCGTTTGCCTGACCCCACCAGACATCGGAACCCAAACCCGACCGCATCGGGTCAATAATCCATGACTATCCTGCACAACCCGGGTATTCTCACCCTTGATCCTCTCCAACTTCCAATTCTTCGGTCGCATGCCCTCAACCTGGGCATCTCTGATCAAACTCACAAGCAGAGAATCCACCGCTATCCTCATACATCTCGCTGGGGTGGAAGACCCAGCTAACTAATGAGTTTTATACAAACAATCATATGTGTGCATGCAACCCTAGAATTGGATCTATGTTTTCACTATTAGATACACAACATTATGAACACATAATAAAACCCTAATGAGTCATACTATTTTCTAAATTCACCAAGAAGATTAGATTACATACCTCTTGTTGTTATATTGTAATAACAACTCAAATCCTCCTTGTAATGGCTTTAGAAAGCTTAGAGTCACAAGTGTCACTCCTCTAATGGCTCACAAACACCAAGAGCAAGAGGATGAAGAATGATAAGAGAAGAGGCACCCAAAAACGTGTGGAAACCCTAATGAAACTCTTTTTCCACGTTTTTGGTGCTCTAGGGATCCTTAAATAGTGAGGCTATTAGGGTTATCTAACAAGGAAACCCTAATTTGACTGCTTAGGCCCTAAAAAACCCATGGACTCCCTTGTTAGAGGCCTATGATGATTTCTAATGGGTTTCCCCATAGAATTCGTTCACCCCTCTAATATGGAGTCCATTAGCTCAATATTCAACTATCATACAATTAACAGTTCTAGTCCCTTAAGTTTTAATTAATGTCTTTTAGCCACAAAATTAATTCTTAATTATTTATTGACTAATATTAATTAAACAATATGATTTCTCTTTTAATATATTATTCTCATAATATATTAATAAATCATAATTAATCCTTTCTCTCTCTCTCCATAATTCATCCTATCAAGTTGCTTTGGTGAAGGCAACCCAAAAGGACCATGCACCATCGGGTCAAGTACATACCAAAATAGTTATGGACTTAGACACTAATCCAACACTAACATGCTGCTCAAAGCGTCCGCCACCACATTCGCTTTACCGGGGTGGTAAAGGATCTCACAATCGTAGTCCTAAACTACATCCAGCCACCTGCGCTGCCTCATGTTCAGGTTCGGCTGATCCATGATATGCCTCAAGCTCTTGTGATCCGTGTATATGGTGCAACGGACCCCATATAAGTAATGTCTCGATATCTTGAGAGCGAACACTACTGCTCCCAACTCCAAATCGTGCGTAGGGTATCTTGTCTCATGCGGCTTCAGCTATCGTGATGCATAGGCTATCACTCGTCCTATCTGCATGAGGACTGCCCCAAACCTGTGATGGATGCATCACAGAACACCACAAAATCCTCAACTCCCTTCGGGGGTGTCAAGACTGGGGCCTCGCATAACCGCTGTCGAAGGGTCTCAAATGCCCTTTGCTGCTCAGGGCCCCACCGGAATTCCACCCCCTTCCTCGTCAGACGAGTGAGGGGTACTGCAATCTTGGAGAAATCCTGAATGAATCTCCGGTAGTACCCTACTAATCCCAAAAAGCTCCTGATGTCTGAGGGAGATTTCAGAACCTCCCACTGCATGACCGCCTCGATTTTGGCCGGATCGACCAAAATCCCCTCCTAGTTAACGAGATGCCCAAGGAACTGGACCTCTCGTAACCAAAAGTCGTACTTTGATAACTTGGCATAGATCCGTTCTCGCCTCAAGACTCCCAATAACTCCCGTAGATGCTCCTCATGCTGCTCTCGGGTCTTGGAATACACCAAGATATCATCTATGAATACAATGATAAAACGATCGAACATCGATCTGCAGACCCGATTCATCAGGTCCATAAATACTGCTGGTGCGTTGGTGAGCCCAAACGGCATCACCACGAACTCATAATGTCCATAACGAGTCCGAAACGCGGTCTTCTCCGCGTCCTCCTCCCTCACTCTAACCTGATGATACCCGGATCTCAAATCAATATTGGAAAACCAAGATGCACCCTGTAACTGATCGAAGAGATCATCTATCCTCGGGAGTGGATAACGGTTCTTCACCGTTAACTTGTTCAACTCCCTATAATCAATGCACATCCGGTGCGAACCATCCTTCTTCCTGACGAAGAGGATCGGTGCTCCCCATGGAGAACTACTAGGTCGAATAAACTGCTTGCCTAGCAGTTCCTGCAGCTGTGATGACAACTCCTGCATCTCAGGCGACGCCAATCAGTACGGCGCCTTGGCGATAGGGGCCGCACCTGGCACCAGGTTGATCTGGAACTCGACATGCCTCTCCGAAGGTATCCCTGACAACTCCTCTGGGAACACATCAACAAACTCTCTAACCACTGGAACCTTCAAAACTGGAGTCTGATCCCTGACTCGCGTATCCATCACATACGCTAGGTAACCCGCATACCCGTGCTGAATGTCCTGTCGAGCCCTGGCGGCTGAACAAAACCCTGATCCCACTATGGTACCCTCACCATATACGATCATTTCTCCCCCACTTGGGGTTCGAACCACTACCCGCTGACCCTCGCAATCAATCATGGCACTGAATCGACTGAGCCAGTCCATCCCCACAATCATACATACATCCTTCATGCGAATTAGAATCAAGTCTATTGGAAAAGGTATCCCGAAGATCTCCATCTCGCATCCTCGGTAGACCGAAGAAGCAGAAACCCCGTGTTCGTTAGCGATAGAGACTCGCAACGGACACTCTAGTTCGCCTACTAGCACTCTGAACTCCCTACTAAATGTATGAGATACAAAAGACCGACTCACCCCCGAGTCAAATAAAACCAATGCAGGTAAGGAGTTCACAAGAAACGTACCTAATCACAGGTACAATAGATAAGCATACGACATATATAGTAAATAAGATAAAGGATAGAAACATACCAGCAACCACATCCGGTGCTGCCTTGGCCTCCTCGGCCATAAGCTGGAAGGCACGCCCTTGAGCCTTCGGAGGCTCTGCCTTAACTGGCCTCCCATCAGGAATCCTCAATGTAGCTAACACGAAAACCTGCGCCGGCTTAGCGGCAAGCAACGGACAGTTGGCCTTCACGTGGCCAACCTGATCACAGTGATAACATAACCTCATACCCTGAACCGGGACTGCCTGGCAACAGTCCTTCGCGTAATGCCCCTCCTTGCCACACATGTGGCACCCACTACCAGCTCGACACATACCAGAATGACCCTTGCCACACTTTCCACAAGTGCGGCTCTACTGACCCCCGGTCCTAAAAACAACGGTCTTAGGCCGCTTCAGTGCCGGCTGCGACTGTGTCAGGGCCTGCCGCTGCTCCCTTGACTGCAGCTCAATCTCCAACTCATGCCGCCTAGCGGCCTCCTGCAACTCCGAAAGAGTATCACATCACTGGGTAGACACAAACTAACGGATGCTAGCCTTGAGCATGCTCAGATAACGAGTCATCTGAGCCTGCTCGGAAGCAAACTCTGGGCAGAACATCGCTCTCTCTGTAAACATGCGGGTGATCTCCGTTACTGACTCCCTATCCTGTCTCAAACTCAAAAACTCCTGTGACAACCATTCCCGCTCGACCTGTGGAATGAATCGGGCACGGAACATATCCCTGAATTGCTCCCAAGTAACAGCAGCTCTCTGATCATCAGTGTACGACCCAGTCGCCAAACTCCACCAGTCCTTGGCCCCGGACCTTAGCAGGTTCAGAGCACACCTGAACTTCTGGTCAGTAGGGCACGAGCAAGTAAAGAAACACCCCTCCACATCTGAGATCCACCTCATAGCCTTGATGGGGTCTTGCGTCCCATCAAATGTAAGGGGCTGCGTGTTATTGAAGTCCCTATACTGGAAGCCTCGAGTGGCTCCTCCTCCCCCCTTCCACTGTTACAGCCGATGCAGCTGTAGCGGCAGCCGTCTCCGCAAGGGCTGCGTATCGCTCGTCGAAGTACTCGACCATGACGGTCTTAATAGACCCAAACATCTCCGGCAGCTGTGCCCGGAAAGCAGCAACAACCTCATCATGCAGGATCTCCCGAATCCTGGCATCCAACTCCTCTGTACCCATCGGCATCACGGGCTCAGGTGCGGTTGGCCCCTCCTGGCCTCCATCTCCTGATCCTGATCCTGAACCAGATCCAGTCACAAAGCGTCTCGTCATCACCATTCTGAAACATACCACAAGATATCAGATAATCCACATAAATAGCTGGGAGCCAACTCCCGACTAAACCCTAGGGGTTGTGACTTCCTTGATACGTGTATGTGTCCTGTGCTTTCAGTAGTACATGCCCATACTACCTTCCACACCTACCCATATTTATCTCAAGTATCACCACAACACCCTACTAATACATAAACATAACGAGCGCTCAATCCTCACTCCTAGAGGAATGCTAGATATCTCATAACCCATTCATCCATGAAACTTCCACCAACCATGTAACACTAGTTTATGCTAGCCATACATAACGCTGGACCCTATAGACTTTCGAATATCCGATCCTACCCAAAGCCCTAATCAATAAGAACAGAACATAAGGTCAAACCCAACATTCTCATGCTAAAAGATCTTAATTATGTATAACCGTGACGCATACACTAAGCAACTACAATAATGATGTCAATCTCATATAAGGAAAAACCTAGGCTAGCAGGCATCATATAATCAGGAATTTCTATCATGCAATTCCTGAAGATCCCTAGCCTATCTCTAGCATGCCATTCTAACATATCACATAATCAAATAACTGTATGGTATTTTGGGGTCTACTTACTAGCTCCAGCTGATTGTACACCCTGCATCCTCCTTTACTTATTTTGAAAACCATTTTAGAAATCATTTTGAAAACCTTTCCTTGATTTGAGACTGCATTCACACGCATGTTCCTCTAATTCACTAAAACCAAGGCTCTGATACCAACTTGTAACATCTATAAAAATCATACCAAATTTAAACTTTTCAAAATATTAAAGATCCATTAATGATTACAAAATCGTTTTCCAAAATAGTTTATATTAGAGTTTTCCCCAGAACCATAAATAGAATAGGAGGAACTGTACGATCATGCCTTCGCCTTGCCGCGATCCTGATGTACTTGAAACAATAAACTGAAACTGTAAGCCCGAAAGCTTAGTGAGTTCCCCCAAAATACCGATACACTACACATAACACATATATATAAATAACAGCATGTACTGGGTCCACAGCTTTACAGAGTGGATCACCCTGGACCCACAGTGTGAGTCTGGATTGCCTTACGGGCCCACATCTCACATCTGGCTCACCATCGAGCCTACAGTACGAGTCTCCCTTAGCCCATATCTGGAATGCTCCTTGGTTTATATGTTATCGCACGGAGCAGTATCACCTCAACCCATCCCGCATAACACATCAACAAATAACATAACCACTGAGCATGCAACTAATCACATAACAACATAGGTAGCCATACAGATCTACCTAACTGGCATAACCACTAACATGCAACACTACTCATACTCACATTCTAACACTGCTAGGATAACATATCCATTGGGCCGACCTTGGTGCCTTAGACCCCTTAGTATAGTGAGGATAACTCACCTCGCAACTGTCGTCTAAAACTAGAAAGCTCAGCTCCCGGATCACCTCCACAAACACCACCACCTATATCTGACACATCACAAAGTTCATAAATTCCCAAGATACTCCCAGAAGTCCAATAGTCAACCCTCGGCCAAAGTCCAAGTCAACTTTAAGGTCAACAGTCCATGTTGAACTCAACTCGTCGAGTACCCTCAACTACTCGCCGAGTTCCTGGCATGACTCGCCAACTTGCCGAATCACTTGAGTGACTCGTCGAGTTCCTAGTGTCAGTGGCCGTAACTCCTTGGCTAAATCGCCGAGTTTTCCCTTTACAACTCGTTGTGCTCATACGTTTCCGAAGGTTGGGAAAACCCTAACCGACTCGCCGAGTCATTCTACTTACTCGCTGGGTCTATGACAATCATCAACGGACTCGACGAGTTGTTCATCCAACTCGTCGAGTACATGAACATCTTCATGTGGCTCGCCGAGTTGACTATGCAACTTGGCGAGTCCCCTTCAGACCTTCAACCATACATAAACTTTTTAAGCCATGCAACGACTCCATATTGCAGATCTAAGCTCCTAGGGCATGCTTATCACGTAAAGTTGCAAAGTTTACATGCATGCAAGGCCCTAGAGACTCTAAATGACCAATCCAAGCTTTCAATGGAGCTCTACATCTTAGGAGAGTCTCATTCTTGCGAAAACTGGAAACTTTAAGGACTTAGAGACCCAAGAGAGTTCAGATATGAAGTTTCAACCTCAGATCTTAGCTCAAACACAAGAAAGGCTTCCTAATAAGCTAGAAAAACCCTAAAATCCACCCAAAATAGACCTAGAAAGAAGAGGGGTTAGGATAACGGCTTAATACCTTCTAGAAAGGATGCCAACTGAGGTAGATTTCTGGTTCCACACGTTCCTTGCTCCTAGCCACTTGATTTCCAAGCTTCTTCCCACCAAGATCCTCTTCCCAAGCTTAAAAACACAAATGGGATATGCTCACACAAATTAGGGTGTGAGGGTGTCAAGTAACTGTAAAGGGGAGGCTGGGGAAGGCCAATGATCCTTTAAATAGGGTGCAATACCCTGAGATTTAGGGTTTCATCTGCCAGCTCCTACTCGTCGAGTCCCTTCTTGGACTCGGCGAGTAGGTCACTAAAATACGTAGACCAACCCACTGCTACTCGACGAGTAGGGCAACCAACTCGTCGAGTAGACCTTGAATCAAATAAATTCTTATACAAAATCGATACCTGAGAATCGGGGCGTTACATATACATCTATATATTCCAACATTTTGGTTTTATGCACCTTGACATCGATTGTTGCTGTCATGATTGTTGTTTTAATGAAGGAAAAAGTGTAAACCGCACCTTCACCAAAAAAACAGTTTTCAATTCAATAAAGACGGAAATCAAATAGCATTCGGCAAAGGAAGTTCAATGACAGAATGTGAATTAAGAAGAGTTAGAATTATTAAATATTTTAACACGAAAGAAAGGAAAAATAAAGCAATTTGCATACGTGATAAACATATTCAAAACACCATTCCATACATGATTCATAATATAACAACAAAACAAACATTGCAGAGGATAATGAAACCTGTTATGGATGATGGATGATGGAAGTAGGCAGCAACGAGTGTAAAAAGAGGTTGAAGAAACTTTTTTTTTTCGTGATTGAGAGGTTGAAGAAACAATTTTTTTCCTGATTTGTATGATACGTAATATATATAGGGTTAATAAGGATATATAGAATGGTAAACAGTGATTTTATAAGATATCTATATCTATATATCTTAACAAAATATGGAAAAAGGGTATAATTGGAAAACATGAGTCCTGATATTATATTAAGTTAAAATAATTATAAAAAAAATATGATTTACATCGATAATTAATAAGATATAATTAAATGACCGGATTTGAAATTGGTAAGGGGACATGAATTTGAAAAGATTTAAAGATAATATTTCCTTATTAAACGATTTAATCATAAATGTCTGGATTCTATGTATTGAAATATGATAAATATACATATATTTATTTTGGAAAGTGTTTATGATTGACGTTATAATTGGAATGATAATCTGCATAAATAAGAATATAAGATTCATGAAAGAAATTAAAATTTGTAGAGTTTGTGCTCGTGTTGACAATTATACTCTTGGGCATAAGGAAATTACCTTTAAACTTATAACAAATTGACAATAATAGACTTGGTCAACATAGTTTGTTATTTAAGTTTATAACAAATGGACAATAATAGACTTCGTCAACATAGTTTGTTACGGACAATAAAAAAAATTATTGTTATCAAATCTTGTTTGTGGAATAACAAACTCAGTTGCTTAAGCCAGAGATTAAGGAGATTACCTTTAAACTTAAAACAAATTGATAATAATAGACTTGGTCAACATAGTTTGTTATTTAAACTTAAAACAAATTGACAATAATAGACTTGGTCAACATAGTTTGTTACGAACAATTAAAAAAATTATTGTTATAAAATCTTGTTTGTGGAATAACAAACTCAGTGGCTTAAGCCAAAGATTAAGGGACGAAGAAGTAACTTTTTGGCCAAAGTCTAACCGGTAAAGTCAAATATTGGGATTCTATTGTAGATTTGCAAAGTCTGATGATATAATGTGTACATACTTTTAAAAAATAGTTGAAATATAATTGTATCATGCTACAAAACAGAACTAATCAATATGATTCCAAACAAAATTTTCTTTTAATTAGTGTAAAGATCCTAAATGTAGACAAATTATAAGAAAGTTTGGTAGTAGAAATCAAAATTAGTACCTCCAAATCAGTAAGATTGCAATGATGGATGAATACAGAAGTATAATCATAGTATGTGTAGGTGGTAACAATGCCATCGGTTGCATTCTGACTACTGCTGTCTTCAAATTTGAAGAACACATTAGTGTTTTTTTGACTTAATACATAACAGACTTAATTAATTAAAAAAGAATGAGTACCAAATATGTAGCCAACAGACCACATGTCAACATAGTTTGTTATTTAAGTTTAAAACAACTTGACAATAATAGACTTGGTCAACATAGTTTGTTACGAACAATAAAAAAAATTATTGTTATAAAATCTTGTTTGTGGAATAACAAACTCAGTGGCTTAAGCCAAAGATTAAGGAGATTACCTTTAAACTTAACACAAATTGACAATAATAGACTTGGTCAACATAGTTTGTTATTTAAACTTAAAACAAATTGACAATAATAGACTTGGTCAACATAGCTTGTTATGAACAATTAAAAAAATTATTGCTATAAAATATTGTTTGTGGAATAACAAACTCAGTGGCTTAAGCCAAAGATTAAGGGATGAAGAGTAACTTTTTGGCCAAAGTCTAACCGATAAAGTCAAATATTGGAATCATATTGCAGATTTGCAAAGTAGGATGATATAATGTGTACATACTTTTCAAAAATAGTTGAAATATAATTGTGTTAGGTCCAGAAGGTGTTGCGTCTTGGGCTCGCTATTTAGTCCATTTAGTCTCCGGTATGGGCCTGTCCATCCGTGAGTTATTTTATAGGGTTTTGTATTTATAGGTGCTTGCATGCATCCTAGTATGTGGGATTCTTGGAAATTATTTTGTCAAGCATTTGATCTTTATCTTTTGTAACCCTAATATCCTCTACAGCGGAAGTTCTTAATCGAGCTCTGCTGAGGATTGAATCAATTGAATCATTCGACATATTCAAATTCATTCTTGTGTTTTATATTGGTGTTTTTCGCTTTCGTGATTTACCTGTTATAAGATCTAAACGATCAAAGAGTTTCTTAAACTCATCAATTGGTATCAGAGCAGGAGGCTGTGTAATTCATACACATCTCTTCTGTGAAAGAAGTGATTAGAGTTTATTCCGCATTTACTGATATTTATTGAGCCGTCACTCCATAATTTACGAATCTCAGTAATTATTCATCTTGCCCTAATATTAAGTATTACAAGTCTGATCTTACAACAGGTTAAACGATCAAACATGGACGATTCTCAATCCAATCCTATCAACATCTCAAACAGTATAGGATCTACAACCAAGATTCCAATTCTCTACACTAAAGATTACGAGGTTTGGGCGCATAATTTCGAAGACTACGTCATTGGATCTAAAGATAATGGGTATCTGATATGGGAGGCCATTGTGTCTGGACCATTTGCTCATTCAGGAACATCCAGAATTATTAAAACTCAAAAGGAGTATAATGATTTGTTAAAAGATGTGAAAGATGTTGCTCAGGACGAAAAGGAGAAGTTTCAGTGCAACATCAAAGCATTGAGACTGATTCGATTCGCTCTTCAATTTGACACATTTAGATTGGTAAGTTCCTGAAGTACTGCTAAAGAAATTTGGGATCGGCTGCGAGAGCTGTATTCTACAGATGAAGATCTGGAGCACTCAATTCAGACCTTGCTCCTATCTGAATTTGGAGAGTTCAAGCAAAGCCCTGATGAATCTGTTACACAGACTTTTGATCACTTCAATCATCTTCTCAGCAAGATGATCAAACATGATATTGAAAGGAAGCTTATTGAACAGAAGGTCACTTTTCTGAATGGTCTAAGATTCGAATGGAGAGCTGTTATGTCAACAGTCAAAGCACACGAACAGTTCAAATCCTACTCGCTGGCGAAACTTGTGGGAATTCTGAAATCCCAAGAAAAGATAGTACTGCAAGAGAAGAGCGTGGTTTCTAGTCTGGGGTCTCTGGCACTCTTATCCAAGGGTAAAAGTGTAGAAGAAGATGAAGAGGATCTTAATCTGGGAGATCACGATCTGACAGCCGAAGATTATGCTTTAATGGTGTCAAATCCCAGAAGATTTATCAAGAAAAAGTTTCCTTCCAACAAAAATCGCAATTGGCAAGGAAGCTATAGTTCCGAAAGAGTAAAAGATGAACTGAAAGTTGAGGAGTCGAAAACGGAAGCTAAGGGTGAAGCTGACTCTGGTGTCAGTTGCTTCTACTGTGGGGGAAAGAATCACTACGCAAAGGATTGTGTGCTGAAGAAGATGGCTGAGAAAGATGAAGAGGCAATTCTTATGTAAAAGCTGGAGGAGATTAAAAGGAAGAAAGCTGCTACTAATCCCTCTATGAATGCTCTTATTGTGCAGGGTTCGGCAGAGGATGACGAGTTCGGTGGCGTACAGGTGTGGTCGACCGATTCAGAAGATGATGAGGTGAGAAAGCCTTCGCATGGAAAGGCTTATGTTGCAAAAGATGATGAAACCAGTGGAAGATGTCTGATGGTGATGGACGTATCTCAGATGAGGGGATATAATACTGATGGTGGAAATGACGAGGCCAAGGAGCGAGAGGACTTATGCTTCATAGCAAAACCTCTCAGTGTGCAGATCTGTGAACTTGATGAACTGATCAAGAAGGTACAATCTGTTTTTATTGCGTTTAAAATTCCACAAAAATCATATGAAAAGGAATTAAATAACCTGAATTCAAGAATCTCAAATCTAGATAGTTGTTTAACTCAAACACGGGTCACAAATTCTAACCTAACCGACCAAATAAGCAGGGTGTCATCCAAGAGTGAGGAGCGAAGGATGTGGATTGAGCAGAAGGAGTCGGAGCTAATTAAGACTAGAGATGAAAACATTTATTTGCAAAGAGACAATTTGAAATTGTTAAAACAAAGGAATGTTTTTTGTTTATGTCACACCCCCGAACCAGACGGCGGAAACGTCCGAGGGCTATTGTGACTCAATTGAATACCATCACAATGAATATACATGAAACATAACATCATACAATACCAAGCATTGGAATATTACAACTGGTTGCGTTTACATTCAGTACATAGTTCAAAACATTACATTCTCAAAAGTAGATCGTTCAATACTAGTTAAACAAACAACAAGACATCACTGAGTACATTTTTCCTTTGGTTTACCTGTTACCTGAGAATACAAGTATTTTGAAAAAACGTCAACATATGAAATGTTGGTGAATTCATAAGTAATGTTTGAAATACAGTGGTTTGTATTGTTTTGAAAATCACCAGAAAATCCGATATTTTCTGAAAAGAACTTAGTATAAAAAGTGTGAAGATCCGTAAGTATGCTTGTTTGTTTCTATAAATGTAGGAGTACGATTTGTAAAACTCGATATGTAATTTGTAGGTGTATTAATTGAAAACCCTAGGAAAACCCGACGTTTCCCTATTACTTTGCATTAAATAATTTATGTTTTGTTTCTTCGTTACGATAGGTGTATTCGTTGAGCTTCGGAGACGTTGGATTAATTGCGAGTTGTGAATTGTTGTAAACATACATTAATGAAAACGACCAGTTGACAACCGTACAAACGATCCCTTAGGCGTCGTTTGCACTATTCACTTAACCCAACCACCCGGACTCATGTAGCCCCACAACCGAGGGGAAAAGAAGAGGGTGCGAAACCCCGGTATTTCCCTACGTCGTTCAAGGCTATCGTGAATGCGAAGGACCCTTAGTCCGACTCGCATTTGGTGAATTCTCGACTTTACTAGCAGCACCAGAAGGCCCTTGGGGTCCAACAGCACAAAGCCTGTAAGAGTCCTTTTACACGAAATTAGGTCATATAAGACCCAACTACATGTAAGCGAGGTTCCTTCGGGCCTAAAGATCATGTCATCGGGCTAGCTAGGCCCAACAAGCATGATTTGAAACTTTTGGGCCCAAAGACAGTGTATCGACGTCTGGTGTATTCTCACGTGTGTATTGACTTCCCGAATTTTCCGCGTGTGTATTGAAGTTTCGTCGTGTTAGTAATTTCGGATTCATTATTGATTCGAGACCGAATCAATTCGTTTGATAACGAGTTTTGGTGTTGAAGGTGTATTATAAATTGCCGATAGTCGAGATGCTAATATTTCCTCATGACGGATTTATTATTTAAAACATTAGGATGTGTCTTTATTTCAGCCCCTTTCTTTTGGATAATTACACATTTAGCCCTTTGTATAAAATAAATTTCTATTTTAGTCCTCAAACCATTTTTCTTGACACTTTAGTATCAAAACTTATAGAAAAGTTATTTTTCAGCTCAAAGATTATTTGGAAAACAGTTTTAGTCCACCAAATGAAATTTTTCTCTGCTGGAACCCTCATTTTCGCAGTTTTTACACTTTTGGCCCAAAATAGAGAATTTTTGCATTTTTGGTCCCTTTTAAATATGAAAAGCATTTTTAACCTTTGAAATGGACTTGGGACACTAGTAGTCCCCTGTTTTACAGAAAAATGCATTTCCAGCCCCTCAACTTTACAATTTTCGCATATTGGGCCTTATTGGGCCGAAAAGTTCATTTTTGGCCCATTATGCTTAAAAGTTCACATTTTAATCCTTCCAAAGAGTAAGTTTCTGGAAAATACCTTATTGAAACTGTTTTGACTCATTTCCTCCATCAGAATTTGTATTTTGTCATTTTGGGCCCTTTAACTTTATATTTTCAACATTTTGAGTCCAAAAATGTGATTTTTAGCCCAATGAGTTCATGTTAACCAAGTTGGTTATTTCTCTAGAAATGATTTGTGTGTAATAATATGTTTAACACTTGTTTCATACATCCTAATGCAAATCTCGATTTTTAGGACTTTTTGACTAGTTTCAACACCATAATCACATATAAACATGTAAATAAGCATAGAAATCATACAAAGCATACATATAATCATAGATATACACATTTGCTTGTATTCCCCCCCCACAAAACTTATAAAAACCGAGAAATAGGGGGTATGAAGCTCACCTTGGGTGTGGTTTCGGTTTTGGAGAAAAGATGGAAGAAAAATGAGATGATTTTCGGCCCTAGCACATTTTGATGAAGATCTCGGCCTTGAGGTGTTTCTAGGATGCAAGATCATGAGTTTGAATGAATTAAGTGGTGATTTTTGGATGAAATGAAGTAGCTAGTTTAAGGATCTAAGAGATTTCTTACCTTAGATGTTGATTTTTGTGTAAAAATCCTCTTGATTTCTCCTTAGATCTCGAAATATGGATGAGTTATGAGAGAGTTTCCTTGAGAGAAAAGTGAGTGAATTGTGTGTGTGTGTGTGTGTGTTGGAATCGGCCGAGAATGAGAGAGAGGGAGAAGAAGAGAGTGGTTTGCATGGAGAGATGAGATTTTCATGGATGTTTGAGGTGTAAAACTTGGATATCCCCCATACAAAAGTGAGGTGTCATGCCAATAGTCCACTTCCTCTTCTTGGGCTTGTCTTGGGCCGAGATTTGGAAAGGAAGAAAAGATTTTTGGGCTTTATTGCCCCTAAGCCCATATTATAGTTAGTTTGGATGATCTTTGGCCCAAAAAAATATAATATGATTTTTACACTTTGTTGAGCTAGTTTGAGTTAATTATGATTCATAATATTTAATTTATTTCATTATAGGTCCAATATGGCCCAAAATGTTGAAATACATGAATGTGGGTCTAATTAGAGCCCATTAGTTCTAATCCCATGATAGTCAAATTGGAGGCTTATTGGCCCAATAGGTCCAATAAGGAAGTCCTAGTCCAACATAGACTTAACAAGAACCTCTAGGGTTTCCAATTGCTTATTGACTATTTGTAGCACTTGTATGGTGTATTAGTTTGAAAATTAGATGTCATAGAGTAAGCATCTTACATGCTCTTTAAGTTTTTGATTCTACATTTTACTTGAGTGTAGAGATTACATGACACCAAATTTCTGGTTGTGACAGTTTAATCGCTAAAAGGCTTTATGCTAACATTACTCAACTGCATCTGAATTGTGAAATAGGGCAGAAGATACATCGCATGATTCTACCCTTCCTTGAGTTTAAGGAGGATGAAATCGATGCTGAAGCATACAACTGTGAAAGTGTTGTATCTTCCGATGATGTGAATCCCACTTATATGTATGGTCTGGACAAAATAGAATCTTTTATAAAGTCCAAAGATCATAAGGACATGCTTAAAAATCTTCTGGATGAAAATGATAAGCTGAAACTCAAGACCGAAACCATACAAAAATTTGACTCATTGAGTACCAATTTAAGTTCAGAAAACAAAATTGATGTTGAAAACGCATCTGAACTTGATGAGGACGATGATATGAGTGAAATTTCTGTAGAGGTTGAAGTCGACTGTTCTGAGTTTGTCAATAGCGAACCCGAAAACCACAAAAATCTGATTTCTGAAAATTCTGTGGAATTCGCTCGTTTGTCCAAAACTAAGTCTCCAGCCCTTAAAGAAAAAGCTGTTGTGTTTCAGAAGGTTAGAACTACTCCCAATCAGGTGTATAAGGTCACAGGAGTAACTGAACATCAAACAGCCGAACTCACTGCCATAGTGAACGAAGATAATGCAGATGGCTGTGATGAGTTTTTCTGGTCAGCACCCATAGACAATGCATATGAAACGGTTAGTCTGTCGGAGCGAACATCCTGGAAGACCAAAGGAAGATATGTGCCAGAACCGCTGAATAAGCCTACCAACTTTGACGTACCTGGTACAAGTGGCACCAAAGAAATTCCTGTAGAAGAAGTCACCTCCACAAGCGAATCCTCATCTATGAAAAGTGAACCGACTGCCAAGAAGCTGAAACAAAAAGCCAATATCCACAGACAACCGAAACAGGTGAAAAATCAAAACCAGCAGAGAAATCTTAGATACAAGAAAAATCTCAGAGCGAAAGCAGTTTTGGCGCTCTCAAAATCCTCATTACTCTTACCATGATAAAGATTCTAAGTCAAAGAGAAAGACTTTCGGGCCACACAAAGCACAAAACCGAAAGGATAGGTTTGGTCCCGAAAGCAGCAGCAACCGAAGAGCTAATTTTGGTCCCCCAAGTAATAACAGGCAAAGACCTGATTTCAGTCGATCAAGCTTTTATAATAAAAGACCAAGTTTCGGACCACCAGCCAACAACAACCAAAAATCCAACTTCGGCTCATCATCGAGCAGCTACCGAAGGTCCAAGTTCGGTCCCTCTAATGACCATAAACGAAAGGGTCATTTCGAACCTCAAGTTAGGAAAAACTCTCATTCTAAATTCTCTTTCTCTAATTCTTCTCATTCTAAACCCTCTTCTAAACCCAATTCAGTCTCTGCACAAAATTCAAGATCATCAACGAACTTGAAAGGGAAAACGAAGGTTTCCTCAGTCAAGGAGGACCGAAAGCAGTCTAGTGCTCAAACCCCAGAATCTGAATCCAAAATACCTGAAACTAATTCTAACAAAATCAAAGTGTTTACTATTAAAAGAAATGATGAAACAACCTTAGTAAAACGCACATATCTTGTTGATGTTTCTCTTACTATTCCTGTTCCTGTGAAAGGCTCACGTGAACCCAAGAAACTTTGGGTTCCTAAATCTGCTTAATTTTTGCAGGTTATTAGTTACGAGCAGTTTGACGAAGAATGGTACATTGACAGTGGTTGCTCACGTCACATGACAGGAAGGAAGGAAGAGTTAAGGGAGTTTCGATCACTTCATAATGGTGGCAATGTCAAGTTTGGTAACAACTCCTATGGAACGATAAAGGGTTATGGGATGATAACCAATGGAGACTTCACGATAAGAAAGGTGGCATACGTAGAAGGATTGCAGCATAATCTCATTAGTGTATCTCAACTGGTGGGTGGTACCGGTCTCAAAGTATCATTCGACGACGAAGGTTCAGAGATTATAGAGAAGAAATCCAACAAGGTCATTCTCAAATCAGATCGAAAAGGCGAAATGTTTCCTCTGAATCTCAGACCAATCAAAGGAAATCCAACCATATGTCTTTTGTCCAAAGCTCATTCTGACGAAAGCTGGTTGTGGCACCAAAGGCTCTCTCATCTCAACTTCAAAGACATCAACAAGCTTGTCACCGGAGGTCATGTTCGGGGTCTTCCATTGCTCAAGTTTGATCGAGAACACTTATGTGCTGCATGCGAAATGGGGAAACAAAGTCGTCAAAGTCACCCATCAATTATAAACACAAAAGTTGTTGAACCACTTGAGTTGCTTCACATCGACTTGTGTGGTCCATCATCAATCGAGAGCATTGGCGGTAACAAGTACATTCTTGTTGTTGTTGATGATTTCTCACGTTTTACATGGGTATTCTTTCTGAAGAACAAATCTGAGGCCACTTCTAAGCTAAAGATGTTTATCAAGCAGGTTGAAGTGCAACTGAGAAAAATCATTCGAAACATTAGGAGCGACAATGGACTGGAATTCAAGAACAAAGAACTCGAAAACTTTTTGGCAGAAAAGGAACCAGTCATAACTTCTCAGCCCCTTACACACCTCAACAGAATGGTATTGTCGAAAGGCGAAACCGATCCTTGTGTGAGGCGGCCCGAACTATGCTAAGTTTTGCTTCTCTTCCCTTATATTTATGGGCTGATGCTATTGCTGCAACATGTTTTACGCAGAATAGGCCTTATCTCAACAAGTGTTTCTCTCTCACTCCTTATGAGATCATCAATAACAGGAAGCCGAACGTAAAATTCTTCCATGTGTTCGGTTCACGGTGCTTCATCTTCAACTCCAAAGAACATCGTAACAAATTTGATGTTAAAGCTGATGAAAGAATTTTTCTGGGATATTCTCTTACTTCAAAAGCATATCGGGTTTTAAATAAGCGTTCTAGAAAGATTGAAGAAACCTATTATGTGACTTTCGATGACAGCTACGTCAAGAAGCTAAAGACTACTGAAGAAGCAATTGGAGAGATTTTCTCTCAAACAGGTCAAGTCATAGCCACGATTGCTAATTTATTTGATCAGTTCGTAGACATGTTCGATGAACCTGAGAAAGTCACTCTCTCAGAAGCCAAGGCGGCAGACAACAAAATCGATGATCTGAAGTAGATTGTCGAAGATGCAGCCAAACAAATGGGAGAAGGAGAACAAGTTCGAAACGAACCTCCTCAGCACGACACTTCAGTTGAGGGGGAGAGTCTATTTTCTTCAAATCAAATGAACTCACAATTTCAGGGGAAGAATTCCATTCCTGTAGCACCCGAAAGCCCAGCTACACCCGAAAGTCCTGTAGCACCCGAAAGCCCTGCTACACCCGAAAGTCCAGTAGCACCCGACATTCTGGCTACACCTGAGAGTTCTGTTGCACCCAAAGGTCTGAACCAACCTGAAAATCCATATGATTCATCATCAGTCGAGGGGGAGAATTCCGATATGTTCTATGATGACGATAGTCAATCTGAATTGGAAGAAATGGTCAACGCCGAATTGGATCCATCCTATGATCCAAACTATCCTCCCCTCATTAAACGGACCAGAGATCATCCTGTATCTCAGATAGTGGGTAATGTATCTGAAAAGGTCCTGACCCGATCCCAAGTCAAGGCAAAGCAAACCTCCCTATTTTCCAAAGTAGAGTTCTGCATGTATAATTCCTTCGTATCCAAAATTGAGTGGAAGACCGTCAATTCTGCTCTTGACCATTCTGATTGGGTTCAGGCTATGCAAGATGAACTCAATGAATTTGAAAGAAAAAAGGTATGGCGCCTCATTCCAACACCTAAAGATTCCTCAGTCGTTGGTCTTAAATGGGTATTCAGAAACAAAATGGACAAGGAGGGTAATGTGATTCGAAATAAAGCTCGTCTTGTGGTGAAAGGATACTGCCAGGAAGAAGGAATTGATTACGAAGAAACTTTTGCTCCGGTAGCAAGGCTGGAATCTGTTCGAATATTTCTTGCCTACGCTGCACACAAGAACTTCGAGGTCTACCAAATGGATGTGAAATGCGCCTTTCTGAATGGAGAACTTGAAGAAACGGTTTACGTGGAGCAACCTCCAGGATTTGTGAATGAAAAGCATCCAAATCACTGTTACATTCTAGACAAGGCAGTTTATGGTCTGAAACAAGCGCCTAGGGCATGGTATGAAACACTAACTAAGTTCTTAAAGACGTCTAAATTCAAACAAGGTTCGGTTGACCCAACCTTCTTTCGAAAGAAGGAAGGTAACCACCTTATGATAGTTCAAATCTATGTCGATGATATCATCTTTGGCTCAATGAATCCTAGCTTAACAGCTGAATTCAGAAAGCTGATGGAGACTAAATTTGAAATGAGCTCAATGGGTCCGATTAACTTTTTCCTTGGTTTAAACATTAGACAGGGACCCGAAGGCATCTTTATCAACCAGGAAGCATATACCAAAACTCTTCTTGCTAAATTTGGCATGATGGGAGATTCAAAGGTCAAAGTTCCAATGGCGTTCGACACCAAACTCACACCATCCTTGGAAAAACCTGCAGTTGATATAACGCTATATCGACAAATGATTGGTTCCCTGATGTACCTCACAGCTAGCAGGCTCGGTATAATGTTTTCTGTGTGTTATTGTGCTAGGTTTCAGGCGAATCCTCGTGAAACCACACCTGCTAGCAGTGAAAAACATACTCCGATATCTGAAGCGAACCACCTCTCTCGGTCTCTGGTATCCATCAAACTCAGGTTTCTTTGTTCAAGCCTACTCCGATGCAGACCTTGGAGGATGTGGTTTAGACAGGAAAAGCACTACAGGAGGATGTCAATTCCTCGACGGAAAATTGGTGAGCTGGCAATCTAAGAAACAAACATGTGTTTCACTATCTACAGCCGAAGCAGAATATATTGCAGCCGCTTCTTGCACATCTCAAGTGATTTGGATCCAAAGTCAACTCAGGGATTACGGACTCAACATGAAAAAGATCCCACTATATTGTGACTCAGAAAGTGCAATTAGGATCTGTCATAACCCAATACAACATTCCAAAACCAAACATATTGCATTGCGGTATCACTTCATTAAAGATCACGTAGAAAACGGAAACATAGAGATTCATTTTGTTCGAACTACTGATCAACTGGCTGACATCTTCACCAAAGCTCTTCCTAAAGCAAGTTTCAATAAAATTCTACAAGGGCTAGGTATGATGGAATCGGAGTCAGTACCAAAAACTACTTCTCAAAACTAAAAGTTGGTAGCGAAATGAACCGAACGTTCGGGTTCGGTTCCCGTGAGTGCCGAAATGAACCGAGCGCTCGGGTTCGGTCCTATTCTCTTATCTTCGCTTCTCACTTAAAGGTAGTTTCTTTGGTGGTAAACTTTTGGTTGTAAACTTTTGTACTCTTATTTCTCATTTCTTTCTTACTTTTTCAAAGTTTTTTTAACCGAAATGAACCGAGCGTTCGGTCTATTTCGGGTTCGGTTCCAAAGTTTTTTTTTTTTTTTTATTTTTTTCTTTTCTTTCTTTAAATCAAAAACTCCAAAAATATTTTTGTTTGTTTTTCTCTTTAAATCAAAAACTCCAAAAACATTTTTTTGTGTTCGTTATTTTTTTTGTGGATAATTGTGGAGCAATTCTTGTTCTCACATTTTTAATAGTTAAGTAACCCTAGAAGCATGATGTTGTATGTGTCCAAAGCCTCACCTGATTATGAATAATAGCCTTACTGACTTGGTATATACAACCCTTGTCTTCCTAACTAGGCTTTTATATTTATTCTAATCATGAGCTACCTTACTCTCTTCTCACATGAGATAAGAGTTTTCTGCCTGGTCCTTATTTTACAGCAGAGGTACTTTGGTTTCTTTACACCATCTCCAATACTTTTCTCCATCCTATTTGCCTCATACAAGTAACCCTTGAGACTCTCAGTAATTACCACTAAGGTTTATGGTTACACAATTTCTGTGTTTATGATCTTAGCATCGTGCCACTACGTGCTAAGTGAAACCCACAATTCAATACCTACTATGCATTGACGGTGAACAATTAAATTTGCTCTAGTTTTCACTAATGAATTAACGAAGTCACTCATGGGGCTGTACCTTGAAATCTCTAAATTTTCTTTTTGTGTGATTCTTACGAAATTGTTAAATCCCATAACATTTCTTCCCTTAGAATCCAGTTTTTTTTTTTTTTTTTTTTTTTTTTTTTTTGAGATTTCACCTAAAAGTATTTTCCACATGCCACTTAAATTCTCTTCACACCTACTTTTTCAACAGACTGCATTGGTCTCACAAGTACTTCAGTTGATTTCTGTCTTATGTCAAGATCAGGAATTCTGAACTGAAGCGAAAACCACCCACATTAGCCTTATTAAAAGATGCCTTTCAACACTTCTTAATAAGTGTTTGATCGTAATTCAACGGGAAACCACACAAACACTTTAAGGTCTCTCTTGACTTTGAAGGAAGAGATTCGTGCCCGGGATCTATTGTTTCGTGTCTTTATTGACATCACAATTTCCCACATATGTATTGCTTTATTTCTTTTCTTTTACACTCTATGCACGAAAATCTTTTTGATTTTCCATAATTCTGGTTTCATTACTTACAAGCAATTTTTGGCTATGGGATTTAACGTTATAAAAGAGATGTGGCTCACAATGTTACACGTGGTTATTTTGCTTTATGACGACAGCTCACTCTAAAGGGATAAGTTGCTGACTCAGCCGAAAGTCCAATCGGTTTGATATTTCAAACGGCGCTTGATGGGAAGGCGTGTGAAGTGGAACCGTTTTTGACATTCCAAACGGCACCTGATGGGAAGGCGTGTGACATGGGACAATTTTTCTCTCTCCTGCGTAATCATCGGGGCTCTAAACTGTCACGCGTCAATCACCTAAGGAAACTCTTCGCATTTCCCTTGAAGATTTGGGAACATATTTTTCTCTCTCTTCTTACCACGGTATAAAAGGTAATTTCTACCATAATTTGCCTCTTTACTGCACCAAACCTTCAGAGAGCAAGAAAAGCTTTGATTCTTCTATTGTTCATCATCCCTCCCAAATTATTCTCTTCAATGGCGGACTCATCATCAGTTCATGCTACTTCTCACATTCTGCCAATCCGTCCTCAACAAAGTTTGATTATTGACCTCACTCCTCAAGTTTACGATGCATTCGTGTTGCCAGAGAGGCTGAGGCGACCGATAGGAAAATGAAGGAGGCTCATGACCTTCTTGAGAGTAGGAAAACTCTTTTTCCTCCTTGGACTCTTGAGAAGCTTTTGAAAGAGGCTATTGAAACTCCCAGCATTCTGTGGCTCGAACCAGTGATTTCATTGGATCGTATCAACTCTGTCGATTCTCAGTTCGACATGCCACTGACCCGAAAAGCCTTCATCTTTCATGCCTTTGATAACGTTGCTAATGTCCCTCATCCTCATCCAAAGGTTGATAGGGAACTCGTCGAATTCTATCTGAAGTCTGCTCAACCACAGTATCAAACTTGGAGCGCTCAGAAGATCGTCAATGTTCGGGTCCTCAAGCCGTTTCGTGAGGGGAACTTCACGAACGTTTGATTCAAAGTGCTGAGAGGTTCTGCTAAAACCGAACACGCGATATCACTTGCTGATCTTCCCAACCTGAATCCACATGACTGGATTATTTTGCACAACATCCTCCTCACCAACGAAGCTGAGTATGGTCCAATTATTGATCACTTCAAAAGGATGCTCGTATGCTACATTATGGAGGTTGTCAAGATGGATCAGGAGATCGCTAGCATCTTCAGGAAAAAGCCTACTATTTCTCCTATAGGCTCTGCCAGTGATTTGAACATGATGCAGATGAGAAGAATTGACCTGAAGCGGAATTCTGTCATGTTTACAAGGAACGAAGGCCAAAAATGCCTGTTCGCCTTGGCTGACAAACACCTTTACACCACTGCATGCTTGGAACATGTTCTAGGTATCATTCATCGATGCAAGCAGAATTCAGCAGACGACAAGAAGTACTTCAATGACATGATTTAGTGGTACATTTGATTCAGACAGACTATCCTTGCTCTCATCCCACGTCTGTTTGATATCACTAAGAAAGTTCCTGCAGCTGGACCCAGCAAGCCGAAGAGACAGTCTCGCTCCAATTGACGCAAATGGGGAGATTGTTAGGTCCAGAAGGTGTTGCGTCTTGGGCTCGCTATTTAGTCCATTTAGTCTCTGGTATGGGCCTGTCCATCCGTGAGTTATTTTATAGGGTTCTGTATTTATAGGTGCTTGCATGCATCCTAGTACGTGGGATTTTTGGAAATTATTTTGTCAAGCATTTGATCTTTATCTTTTGTAACCCTAATATCCTCTATAGCGGAAGTTCTTAATCGAGCTCTGCTGAGGATTGAATCAATTGAATCATTCGACATATTCAGATTCATTCTTGTGTTTTATATTGGTGTTTTTCGCTTTCGTGATTTATCTGTTATAAGATCTAAACGATCAAAGAGTTTCTTAAACTCATCAAATTGTATTATGCTACAAAATATAACTAATCAATATGATTCCAAACAAAATTTTCTTTTAATTAGGGTAAAGATCCTAAATGTTGATGAATTATAAGAAAGTTTGGTAGTAGAAATCAAAATTAGTACCTCCAAATCAGTAAGATTGCAATGATGGATGAATCCAAAAGTATAATCATAGTATGTGTAGGTGGTAACAATGCCATCGGTTGCATTCTGACTACTACAGTCTTCAAATTTGAAGAACACATTAGTGTTTTTTTTGACTTAATACATAACAGACTTAATTAATTCAGAAAGAATGAGTACCAAATATGAAACCAACAGACCACATGTCAACAGTTGTTGAATAATGAGTAGCACCCAAAAGGACTTCTGGAGCTCTATACCAAAGGGTCAATATCTGAAATGATACAAGTTATTTAGCAATCTTCAAATTAACTTTTTTTTTTTTAATAATTTTAACCGTTTTGTCAATCGAAATGGTACTTTTTTTAAGAATTTTCACCCAAGAGGATTGTCTTCCCATCTTTGTTTACACCTTGCTTCACATCCAACAACCTGTTTGATTTCGTTAATCGCAGTCAAATCCAAAACGAATCAATACCATTTCGATTTGATTACTAAAAAACCATAGATAGAAACATAAATTGGATACGCATAATATAAACCTAAAACCCAAATAAGAGTGATTCAAATCAAAATTCCCGTTAGAATAATCAAAATGGAAACCAGTTGCAGATTCATAAAAATTCAAATACCTTGAGAAGAAGAAAAGCGCAATGGGAATAATCTTTGGTAGTGAATCTCAATTTCAAGTTGTTAGTGACAAACACGATGCATGAGATGAATTGATGGAGAAGAACATGGATAGAAATTGGAGAGATCATCGGCTCTTGAGGAGGAAGAACATGGATATAAATTGGAGAGATCATCGGCGCTTGATATTATCTTCATCAGAGAGAGAAAGAGGAAGAGAGCAATCCCTATTTTGGAGGAAAAATGGTTATAGATGGTAACAAAGGCGTATTTGTAGTTCCCTTTTGTTACGATGACATCAGCGAAATTGATCCAATGGTTTAAAATAATCAATGAAAAACATTGAAGGGGCCAGATTGTTTGAGGTGATGTAATTAAGTTTCTGCTTTAATATATATATATATATATATATATATATATATATATATATACATATAGATAATCTAAAAGGTTTTTTTTTTTGATAAATTAGTTTATAGCTTGTTAACTTATGGTGGTGAGAGAAAATAGTTTTTTTTTTAATATTTTTGAATTAGAAATAAGCAATAAGCTATAAGCAAGATGATGCTTATTAAAATTAGCTTATTTAGCTTATCCCCAACCCAAATAAGCTGATTTTTAGTGTTTCGTATCCAAACACTAAAACTTAGCTTATAGCGATAGGGATAAGCAATAAGCTATAAGCTTTCTCTTTTTTTCCCTATCCAAACACCCTCTAACTATTATAATATCTTAAAATGTAAGTAAATGATAAATTTAAAAAAAATATTATTATTATTTTTAAAAGAAAGGCCAAAAAAATTCAAAAATAACCTAAATATCCACAATTTTTGTAAGTGAGCGTCTCAAGAATGTCAACGAGGGCAAATGTGACGGGATTGCATTCCCCGCCTCCACCCCTGAAAATTTTCCATTCTCCCACCTGCCCCGAAATTTCTAGCCTCCCCACCCCCATCATTGCCTCCGAATTCATTGATTACCCTTGCCCATGCCCTCGTTTCCCCGCCCCCGATTGGTTTTGGGCTATCTTTTTATTAGGCTAAAAGAAATTGTTTTTTAGGCTTTAAAAATCTATTTTTTGGGGTAGAAATAATTATTTATAACATAATTTTACATGTTAAAAACGAAAATGTTATAACATCTTAAAAACATTATACTAACAACTTAAAAAGATAATTTTTTTGTTAAATTTTGGAAGCTCAAATTATTGCTATTATATATATATATATATATATATATATATATATATATATATATATATATATATATATATATATATATATATATATATATATATATATATATATATATATTAACGGAGCCCCCATGGGGGATTCAGGACATGACTACCCACCTCGTCCCCGCCCCTAAAATTAAAATGAGGGTTAACCTTGCCCCCGCCAACACCCCCACCCCCGATTTTTTTAACAAATATCTCCCATACGGGATCAGGGCCCAACGAGACTTTTAGATATCCCTAGAGCGTTTAGGTGGCGGTCGAAAATCAAATTTTTTGTCCAACTTTGAATATTCATAATTTTCATATGAAACTTGTCTGAGGTGATTTTATTTTCATAGTGTTTTTAATTTTTATCATAAGAGTTATCTATGAACAATATCACACTCCAATTTTGGTGATCGGAAAGTCATATATATATATATATATATATATATATATATATATATATATATATATATATATATATATATATATATTAATTCCAAGGTAGAAAACTCAATGAAAAATAGGAAAATTGACCCAACTTTGAACATTTATAACTTTCGCATATGAACTATGTTTTAGTTGATTTTTTTGTTGTGTTCTTTGTAACAACGACTATCTATGGACATATTACACTCAATATTTGGATATCAAATAGTCGTATTTTCCAAGCTCAAAAGTAGGACAGTTTATGTTTTTTGAAAATTTTCCAAAGATCGCCTTTTTTTTATATGTGTATCGGGGCGTCGTACTTCTTCTATGTAATTTTATTTGAATAAGGATATAACGAGTAGGCTTAACATAAAAGTGGGCATTAAACTTGGTTTCATTATAATTATTCAATTACAATAGGGGTAACACGACCATTACCTCATTTAGTAATTCCCATTATGGAGGAGGCAGTAGAGGATTCACTGATGGAAATAGTGTCCGTAGTCACAACAATTGGTAACATTATTGTTAATAACACAGTTCTTTCGGGTTACACGTAAGGGAATATATAAGTACTATTGACATGATAGTTTTATTAGGGGTCTAGTTTGTTAATTGATTAAGTATTTAATTAATTAATAAGAAACTTGTAGACTTAAGGGGTTTAACTTTAAAGATCTGAAAGTCAGATCTTTAGTATGATTACCAAACTTATGGATAATTACTTAGTGACCAAGTAATTATCCCAGAAGGGTTCAAAACCCTCCCCTATAAATAGAGGAACCTTAGGAACTAATTTTAAGTGATTCCAACCCAAAAAAATTTCCTGGCCTCTATCTTCTCATAAAAACCTTGATTTACTCCAAGTTCACATCTCGAATATTCATACTCCGCGTCGTGAAGCCTACGACATAACCCTAATTTTATAGGGTTTACTACTTTGTGGTTTGAGGATGTCATGCATTGCTGGATCTGCTTCTTGGGTGAGACTACAAAAAAGAATTCTAGTTTGGACTCTTAACAATCCTCTCTCTCAAGAGCTTGGTAGTTTTCAAAGAACTACAAGGGTATGTATTGTTGATTCGTCTTTATTTTGAGTTGCACTAAATTTGGTTGAACATGGATTTGACTATTGGGTTTATGAGTTATTTGTTTTGTTTTGTATGATTCCTTTGTGCGCCTTTATGGCCAAAAGATCATCATAACCCAATAGTAGTATCAAAGCCACTTGTTCACGTCTAACGCATATTGATTCTCGTTCTGTTTATTATAACCAAATTTGCATCTTAGTAAAATGATTAGATCGGGTTACTAAAAAAATTAAATCGTTTTAAAAGGTTTGGTTTAATATGAAAAATGATTAGGGTTTTGATCCACTATGTTTTTGCATTATCATGGCATGAAAGGCTCTCTTTTGCGGTGCGATGGCGAGTTTAATCTGAGACCCTAAACAAAAAATTGTGCCACGATGTTTTCTGCTTCATGACACTATTTTGTTCGTAGGACATGGTGCAATGGCTCATCCTTCGTGGCGTGTAGTCACAATTCTGCATTTGAGTCGGATTTTACAATCTCATACAAATTTGTTGGTTTTACAAAAATTGGAAATCACTTTGTTTGTTGTTTTAATTGTTTAATTTTAAATTATTATGTAACATAGGATTTCTGAGTATAAGTCTTATGCTTTGCATCTGTTGAACCCATAAGTGACCCTCCAACGAAGCTCAACAATAATATGTTGATCGAAAGCTATTATGATCGAAGGAAAGTGAGATCCGGAAGGTGCATGTTCTGAAGGAGGTGTGTAGACCAAAAGAAGTTGACTTATGTTTTGTCTTTTTGTTATAGAAGTTAATGAAGGTGTAATGTCCTAAAATTTATAACCAAAAATTTCATTTTTGTATTAATAAAACCATCAACCAAGCATGTTTATAGAAATCATAAAGGAAATTAGAGTATGTCAACAATCATCCAAAAATACATCAGAGTCAAATAAGGCGGAAAATCATGGTGTGTGCGATGCGATCATCTCGAGTTCTTCCCCTTTGAACCGGAAGTACCTGAAACATAAACTGAAAATCGTAAACACAAAACTTAGTAAGTTCCCCAAAATACCGCATACCATACACATACGTCCGCTCAAGGCTGTACCGGGTCTATTTCACCCATGAGTTTATTTCAACTCAAATATTAGCTCAAGGATGTACCAGGTCTATTTCACCCCCGTGTCTATTTTAACTCAATCAATATTTTTTAATTGTACGAGTCTATTTCACCCCACATATAGATAGAAAACAAGCATACAAGCATACAACAAGATTCACAAAGATAGCAAGCACATACATCCCTAGTGAGAGACTTTACAAATTCCAAAACTTGAGGGCAAGTTTTGAAAAATTCAAAAAACTTTTGGATTTTCATAACTTATGAGTTTAATTAAGGTTTTAAAACTTTAATGAAGAAACTCTTGAACATCCATAACTTGAGGACAAGTTATGGAGCCCATAAAACTATTTATGAGAAAGACTCGTCAATTATGTAACCTATGAGTTTTTAATGGATCTTTAAAAGAAATGACTTTTGGTGATCCATAACTTGAGGAAAAATTATGGACTCCATTAAAAAAACATTTAGATCAAGAATTAACTAACAACCAATTTGCAAATAATTCCTATGATCTACCAAAACTCATAAGTGTATGAACAATCATATTAACAATTTCAAGAATCATATAAACACATATAAAACTTGAAATTTTGATAATAACCTTGAAATCGGTTTACCATAATCATTACCACATCAAAAAACAGGTTTTATAAGTCCAAAACAGTTTAAGGTAATGATTCTACACCAATTCCAGCACCAAAACTTGAAAATCTGCACTCAGGCCTGCCAAATCGTCGAGTGCAAGAACTGACTTGGCGAGTTGGTTGAATATATGCATGAACTCGTCGAGTTCCATGAGGGACTAGGCGAGTCAACTGGGCAGTGTGCATAAATTCAACATTTTCAGCAATTTTCATCAAGTATAAAGGAAACAAGCCTAGGCTCTAATACCACTGATGGGTTTTGAGCATTCTAACACTCCTATGGTGTACAGGCAACCCTAGAAAACTTGGATCTATGTTTTCTCTATTATACATGCAAATATGATTTTTCCAAGGTTCTCATCCTAACTAGCATACAAAGGAGAAACTATACTACAAAAGTCCTGTTAGATGACATACCTTTTGATGGAGCTTGAAGTCTTGAACCTTTAAGAGCTTAATGCGCCAATTGTTGCACCTCAAATGGTTCACACAACACCAAAAACCCTTGGAATAACTTGAGACAAAGAATACTTATGTTCACTCTTATGAAATCAAATTTTCCCTCTTGTGTACTATACACTAGTGCCAGTTTCATGAACTAAAGGCCTCTTTATATAGTGTGGAGGATTAGGGTTACATTCATGTAAACCATAATACCCATGACCTTTCATTTCCATAGGATCCATGGGTTAAAACTCCATGGACTATCCATGAAAGCTTAGCCCAACCTAAATGAACTTGGCCCATCCTATATATAAGAGTCCATATTTAATTAGTTCCTTTTGATCACTAAATTAATTCTAAATTAATTCTTGACAGGTTAGGTTGGGCACCCAGATATGCCTGACAGGGTAGGCCGGGCACCCAGATATGCCTGGCAGTACGTGATTTGTATGGTGTGTGGTATGATGGGGGAACTCACTAAACTTCGTTCTTACGGTTTTCAGTTTTGGTTTCAGGTACTTCGTTTTCAAAGGAAAGGAGCCGACTCGATCGCAGCACATCACACTATGTTTTCCGCACATGATATTTTTGGGATTATACTCTGATATTGTTTTATGATGACATGCTTTGATTATTGACATACTGGTTTTGACATGATATGTTATTATGGATGTTTTCTTATACTGTTGATTTTATAATAACTTAATTAAAATGAAATTTTTGGTCTTAAATTTTGGGAAGTTACGGGGGGAATGAGGGTGGGGTGGGTTATGGGGGGTGGTATGGGGGGACATGGATTGGACTAATGGTAAGCTAGTCTAGGGTTTAAGTGGTTGCCCATTTAAGATGAAGGTACAACTTAATAACTTGTGACTTTTTATAAAAAGAAGTCAAACCTTTATAAACTTTTGGTATTTTTATAAAAATGATGACGTTTTTATAAAATAAATAAGGTATAAAGGATGTATAAAATATTTAATTTGAATTATAAAAATTCAAATCATTATAACAAACATTATTATCAAAATAATAATACGTTACATGAAAGTTAGGCTGAATTTCCAAGTTTGTTTCGTTAAAAATTTGGTGTTTAACCGGGTATAAACTTTGTCGCATTTGGTGAGGAATTCACCAAAAATTTGTGTTTATAGCCTTTGCTATGAATTTGCCACGTAGTGTTAGGTTTATGAACTCCACTACATTATGTTACGAGTATTATTTATTCTAAAATAATATATAGCTGAATTATCGAGTTGTTACGTTACTAACCCTAATTAGGGTTTATATTTGATAATTGGCAATCCAGAGAGGTACTTTGTATTAAAATTTGTCAATAGTATATTAGAAACACCAGGGGATATCACATTTCTCCTAAATTTCCAATACTAGACAAGTTGACATGGTTGACGTTTGTTGACTTTGTTTGACCAGATTTGGCTGTTGTCACACATCTGGACACTACAACCATTCTTCCGAAGAAGCTATTCTTGGAAGTCAGGAGAGGAAGGTGCAAACCAACATCAAAGGTCTTCAAATAAATACCTACCTTGCCAGAAGGAGGAGAAAGGGTCATCGAGTCGTCCGTCGAAAATCTACACCGTCAGCCAAAGAGAAGCCGTAAGCATCGCTGAGAAGTTTGAAACCAACTTTTGAAGGAACAATGCCGGATTGAGCAGCCATTAAAACAAGGGGGAAAACAAAGAAAACCCTAGACGAAGAAGAAGGAGAAATAAGAGGAAGAGGTTGCGTTGATAGGAGAAGCCCTTAACCTTATAAAGAATAAGGAAAGGCGGGATATTCAAAATCCCTGACGCAATGATGTAACTGACTGTTATAATGGGCAGTCTCGTCGCCGGAAAAACCGAAGCGACGATTGAATCAGAACTTAACGCGTGTACCAATTAGTTAAGTCTAGAACATCATAGCCAGTCTAGCAACGCTACGACTACTGGACTAGGGGACTTGATGACCTGCCCTTGGCATGAACGAAGAGTCGCTCTCAGATGCGCTAGAGAACTCCCCAAGGCAAGCCGCGCCTAGCAGAATAAGCCCGACGGAACCTCGCGCCCGCAGACGCCCCTAGGAGCAGGGCGGTCGTGACGAAGGCTCGACACCGCCAATGGCACCTTCTACTCCGCGACAAAGTATAACGGCTCCAGGTGACAAGGAGGATGCTCAACGTGTTATCACCTGAACCAATCGTTGGCTATGACAAAATAATGAGCATGATTACCCAATCAACACTCCCGATCCTGTCGGGTCTGACACCCTTGTCCCGTAGGGACTAGCAGAAGGCCTCAATATAAAATGCCTCCTCTGGGACCTTGGAAGGTAAGTTTCTCTCTCCAAATTCACCCTAAAACACATCCAATTCTATCCATTGACTTGACCGTCAGAGTGTTTTCCCGGGGGACTCCTCCCGGAGAACGACTGACGACTTCATCCTGTTGTGACCTTGCAGGTTCATCGGAACAATAAGAGGCAACAGGTGTAGTTGTTTGGTGACCATGTCGCATCACCCAAAAATATTCAACCCAACCTAAAACCCAAATACGCGAAACCCGAGAACCCAAATTGTAATAGCGGGCGGGTATTGGATATTATTTTTCTAAGGAAAAACCCTAGCTACCCCTGTTTGATAAACCCCAGCTACCCAAAACCCAAAACTTCCCATAACACCCCATTCACTTCTCACCTCTCACTCAAATAAACCCTAACTATGAATCCTTTTTAACGATTTATACTTTTGTATATTGGCAGGGCGTTGCTCCACTTTCTCGATTCTTCAATAACAAGGATGAATTCGTGCAGAACTACAAGAATCTCAGCTCATTTAATGAGATTGAGGTGCAAATTATTCTTATACATTCTTCCTGATTTACTAAACCCTAAACCAGGGAAATTTTAAGTGGCATAAAACTGAGATTATATTTTATATTTATAGCTTGCGAATCTTCATGTGGGAATCATACACGCTGTTAAAATTCAACGCTTCAGTTTTCTTTATAATTGGTCATTATCGGCGTTCTTAGAACTTAAAAAGTTTATTATTGTTCTTATCGATCAATTTATCACTTGTTCTGTTATTTCTTTAGACATACAGTTGTCAATATACTTATATGATCAATAAATATTGACTTCCATCTCTTGCAAATGTTTAGGTTTCCCTTTTGAACATTGTGGTGAGTTGAAGAAATGCTGTAATCATCCATTCCTGTTTGAAAGTGCTGACCATGGTTATGCTGGAGACTCTGCAACAGCAGACACAGTAAGCATTTTTGACTCTGACTGTAATCCTCAAAATGATCTCCAGGTTTGGACTCCATTATCTTGATTGAACATCCATGTATCCATATGCTTCTTTTTTACTTATTTCAAATATTTTCTCTTATCTACATGCTTCTTTTACTCGTTTTGAAAGTTTTCTGTTACTTATGTTGAAGCTTTCTCTTATCTATATGCTTCTTTTTACTCATTAATCATTATGAAGATTTCTTATATCAATATGCTTCTTTTCAATCATTTTGAAGATTTCACTTATCTTATTAATCTTTGTAATATAGCATGCTACTCCTACCTTCATTTCTCTTTTATACAAACATTGTATTGTGAAAGAAGAAAAAACAGCTGAAAGAAAATATTATAATTGGGTAGATTTTCGAAAGTAAAATTCCTTAATGTGAAAAAGTTTGGAAGTATAAAAGTGAAATAGAAAGAAATATGACGTAATAAATAAGCAAATGAAAGTATGTTGCTATTTCTTTCATTTCGCCTTTCTTTGAACAAGGTCAAAGTATCAATATTATAATATATTTTTTTTCATAATATTGATGAGATTCTTGAAAGAGCAGAAAAGGTTGAACAGAAAGGTGCTGAAGATGAGGCAGAACATGAATTACTGAGTGCATTTAAGGCAATAATATCACAATTATGAAAATTCTTTTCTTTCCATTGTTATATTTGAATATTACATTATTCTTATTGTAGAAGTGTAAGTTGTTTTTTGTTATGGATGATATTGCTCTTATTGGCTAGAATTTTTAAAATATGTTGTTGTTATAATAGAAGAAATGAAAGTCTGATGTTTTAATAAGCAAATCAATGAAAAAAGAGTTGTTATTTGTTAAGATGAAAATTGCTTTACATGATGCTCTTAAGTATCAAGGTTGCTACAAGAATAATTCTTGCAAAAATATTGTGGATATTCATAAAAAATCTTGAATTGGATCTATGAATGTAAGTGATTTTCATCCAATTTGAAGAATTATTTTAGTTTTATCAACGAAGAGAGTACACGTAACCACTACATATGGAATGTGTTTTGATTATGCCAACACGAGGACCTACAATACAATCACGCTATTAATGAACAACTATTTTTTTTTTTTTTAATAACCATTAATGAACAAAAGATAATAATAGAGCCTTTTTTTTCAAAAGGAAAACAATAACACGTTGAAATGTAATGTACTGAAATGAAAATTTCATGATGCAAATATGAAACTCTTCCAAAGTGTGATACTTTTAACGATGCCCCACTCGTCTATAAGCCCCATCTATTGTTCATTGTACTGATTTTCTTTTTATTACAAATATGGGTGTTATTAGTTTATGTGCGTGTGTGTGTTTAAAATGTAGTGAAGCAAAAGATGATGGATAATCTGGATGATGATGGAAGAGTAGTTCCAAAAGAAGAAAAGGAGGTATTGGTTTGGCTCCCACAAGTGAGGGTGTGGCTTATAATCATCCTTCTTCTCTATCACTTTATCTTTCATTACAACCTCTTATTTCCTTTCTTAAATGGGTAAGAATCAAGTGGATCTTAATATTACAACTTCTTTCTCATTTACTTAATAAAAACTAAATAAATTGATACCCAATGGTTGAAACATATTAGATATTCGAGCATATTTTGCTTTGAGAGCTTTTAGTATCTTTTAACTTTTAGCTTTTAAAAAAAGTTAGAAATAAAGAAAAAACTTCGTCAAGTAGTACAAGATTAAAACTTTTATTTTAAACAAAAACCCATAATCCAAATTCCAAACTATACTAGCTTTTAAGAGCTTAGCTTTTATGTTTTATGTCATTTTACATATTTTAGAAGTTTACAACTACTTTTGTTCAGTACTTTTATACAAATAAATGCTATGTCTTTATATTTCTAGCTACCAACTAATTTTATCAAACATAACTGGAGCTATTATAAAAAAAAGTAAATACATAAGATGAAAAGTATTAACGGACAAAAGAAATGTGTTAGAATCATATAGTGGTTGATTTCAGTGTGAAATATGTAATTATATCGCATAATAATGTTTTGTAGGCTTAATTCAAAAATATCTTTGCTATGCATAATTAAACACATGAAATTAGATTGATAAATAGAGACACTTCTGTAAAATAAACTTAAATAAAATTAAGATATACCATTAATAATAAACTTTGAAATAAAATTGATAAATAGACACTTCTATAAAATAAACTTTGAAATAAAATTGATAAATAGAGCCAATTCAGTAAAATAAACTTTGATAAAATTAAGATATACCATTAATAATAAGCTATATATAAACACATTTTAAATCGACACATATTTTAAACAAGCCTTATTTACCATTGGGAAAACATAAATTAAAAATATAATAATAATAATACCTTTTTAAAATAACATTATAATAAATTACATTTTCAGTTTGAAAAAAATAAATTTCAACTAAATAAATTTATAACTATAATATATAATTTCATTTTATTTATTCTATGGATTCACAATCGATCGTGCTCACAAATCATCAAATACTTTATTTCGTTTCCTATATACTAAACATAACAAAATTAAATTGAATTAAATGGTGATTTGTCATGATTTTAATGGGTATGAATAATTATAGGAATAAAAGATAGAAGTTCAAATAAAAACGATAATGTGAGCGAAATACATTTTTAGTAACTATTAGTAATAAATTTACTATTGGCTGGCTATTGGATTGTAATTTCTCATTTATAAATGAAGATGAGGATGATTAGGTGGCAACGGGAGATACATACATATAGTATTAGCCGTAGGATTCAAAATTGAGGCTCTCTTGAGTTCTTATCTGCTGATGGGACCCACATCATCTCCCGCCCTCTTATAAATTCCGATTCCCTTCCTTTTTGGCTTTTTCATCCGTGTCTTTTCCTTCCTCCTCCTCCTCCTTCACAGAGATCCTACGCAATCAGGTAATTACTTTCATTTCATATGCACTTTGAAAAATTTTACGCTGTGAATCGAGATTTCGTTTATTCAAGCTCATCAGTTTTCCGGATTATGTTTGATTTCTTAGCAATCCGGTTACTTTCACGAACTGTCGTTTTCTTTTTTATGATTTTTGCGCAATCTGAGGTTGATTTTGCTTTAGATTGCTGTAAAAAAGAGGAATAATCGAGTATACTAAACAGAGATCTCGTTCTATCTTGAACACTATGGTTGTTCGTGGTTAGAAATTTAGAATATAAATCTAAAGAATAAACGTAGACTTTGAATCATCAATCCTGATGAAGATTTAATCTCTAGTTTTCAGTTATTGTTGATTACGTATAGAATACAAACTCATAAGAAAATGAAATAATTATATTTTATATGGTAAACTGAACCACTTGTAAATCCCCACTAAGACAATTAAGTGCTAGAAGGTCATTTGATCGCCTAACTTAACTTATAGTACTTATTATAACACTGATTTCCACCTTTTTATGTTAAACATAATTAGTCAATTATTGTGTTTTTGACCTTTTGTGCTTATCTTATGTAGTTTATTTTTGTGTTAAATGCAATCAATAACAACAAATTTTCGTTGATTTGTTTATATAACACCCTACTTTTAACATTTCATTTTGAAATATCTATAACTATGGCGATGTCATTCAAAATACAAAGCAAATTTCACTGCTATAATCCGGTAAATTTCACTTGAAAGTACAATGATGTGATAGAATGAAAAGAAAGTACAACACTATAATATACAAATAAAAGAAAGTATGTTTTTTTTTTTTTAAATTGTTTTTTGAATTGGCGAAAGGTAAGGAAAAGATGGACTATACTTATGCACCTGGAAGGAATCATTTGTTTGTTCCGGGACCCGTGAACATCCCGGATCAAGTACTTCGTGCAATGAACCGAAACAATGAAGACTATCGGTCTCCAGCAGTTCCCGCTTTGACTAAAATTTTACTTGAAGATGTGAAGAAGATTTTCAAAACCACTTCGGGGACCCCTTTTCTCATCCCAACTACAGGTATATTATTTTCTTTTCTCTAGGGTTAAATATCAACATATAGTTACTTATTGCAATATTTTGGGTTAGGTACGGGTGCATGGGAAAGTGCACTTACAAACACCTTGTCTCCTGGAGACCGAATTGTGTCATTTGTGATTGGACAATTCAGTTTGCTTTGGGTGGATCAACAGCAACGACTTGGGTTCAATGTTGATGTGGTGGAAAGTGAATGGGGTGCGGGTGCTAACTTGGAAGTTTTAGCATCAAAACTGGCTGCAGATACTGCGCATACTATTAAGGCTGTCTGCATTGTTCACAATGAGACTGCCACCGGAGTTACAAACAACTTGGCTTCCGTAAGGAAAATACTTGGTAAAATCATTTTGCTTTTTTTAGTTTTTTATCGCATCATATTCATATTATTACATCCATCTAAACTCGCCTTCTTAATTATTTTGTTTTAAGCGACTTAATATGGTAAGTTAAGTGAAAGAGATGTTCCCTTATTTTCTATCTTTTGTTATTGGTCAACCTCTAACATTAGTATGGTAAAATCCAGGAAAATATAATTTACTTTGTCAGTTCCTGTTTAACAACTTTATCGATTTAATCATTTAACTGTTTTCTATAGTAAATAAACGATTATACTTTTTTACTGTCATTGTTTTTATTATTGTCATTAGGATGAAATAATATTATCTCTAGAAACAAGTGGTTTAAATTTTAAAAGTCCTTTTTCTTGTACTTTGTAACTTTTACTAGCTCCTTGATAGTTGTTTTTCAATAAATTTGGGTGGCTGTTTAAAATAAAAATTACAATTTATAACAATCAATAATAATAATGTTTTTTAATTTTGAATGGTAACGTATAATGGTTTATTTACTACATATAAAATAGTTAACTTCTTAATCATAAAATTATGACAGTAGGTAATGATTTTGTATATTATACATTTATTTATACTGATACCAAAATTTGGTAACAAGGAAAAATAGTAATAATTTAGAATAGTCAAAAAAATATGTAATGATTTAATCACACTTGAGAAAACAGTCAACTGATGCAATCGACAGATGGTAATTAAGTACGCTGTGATTTTTTGTATACATTACCGGTATAAAAATAAAAACGGGTTTTAAACGGTAAAAAGTGTATGATCACCACAGATTAATCGATAAATGGTTAATTAAAATACATTGTCCTTTTCTTAATTTTTGTGTATTAAAATAGTATTTTGTTGGGTAAGTAATAAGTTTTGTAAATTTGGTAATATATATGTTAGATCACTACCAGCACCCGGCCCTGTTTCTAGTTGATGGGGTGTCATCAATATGCGCTTTGGATTTCCGCATGGATGAATGGGGTGTAGATGTGGCTTTAACCGGTTCTCAGAAAGCACTTTCCCTTCCCACCGGTATGGGAATCGTGTGTGCGAGCCCTAAAGCCATCGAGGCCTCTCAAACTGCAAAATCACTTCGAGTTTTCTTTGACTGGAAAGATTACTTGAAATTCTACAAAATGGGGACTTATTGGCCCTACACTCCTTCCATTCAGCTTCTCTATGGCCTAAAAGCTGCCCTTGATCTCATCTTTGAAGAAGGCTTGGATAATGTTATTGCAAGGCACAATCGTCTTGGCACTGCCACAAGGTATATAAATTATTTACATTAATATCAACAAACTTAACTTTCTATTTACTTTATAGTTTATACTACTAATAAATAAATATGTATGTGTAATGAAGGCTGGCTGTTGAAGCATGGGGGTTGAAAAACTGCACCCAAAAGGAGGAATGGTTCAGTGACACAGTCACAGCTGTGGTTGTTCCTCCATATATTGATAGCTCTGAAATTGTTAGAAGGGGATGGAAAAGATACAACTTAAGCTTGGGTCTTGGCCTTAACAAAGTAGCTGGAAAAGTCTTCAGAATAGGACATCTTGGCCATGTTAATGACGTAAGCATACATACATACATACATGCATATGTCTATCGATGTTACAAAATTAAGAATTAATAAATGAATGTGTGTGTAGTTGCAACTGCTGGGGTGTCTTGCGGGGGTGGAGATGGTGCTCAAGGATGTGGGATACCCGGTGAAGCTGGGGAGTGGAGTGGCTGCTGCTTGTGCATATCTACAGAACAACATTCCCATGATTCCATCAAGGATTTGAATTCTGTCAGTGTCACTGTCAGTGTCAATTGTGTTTATGTATGTAACTACTGCATGCTACTCCTCTTCTTCAATGTTGATTTGCTTCAAATTAATACCTTTGTAAAGAACACTTAAATATCCTACTTTACTTCAATCATCTTCATTTGTAAATTCTTGTTTTCTCATTACATCCATGAATATGCCTTTGAGTTGAAAAATTATGTGTGACCAAATTCAAATCTATATCAACTACCATCACCCACACAATATTAAATGTGAGCTTGTTGCTTGTTAGTACAAGAGGTTTTGACAATTGACCCACTATGGAAGTGAGACTTGAGAGTTGAGAGCCTACTCATATAGAAAATCGATGGGCTTAGTTAGAAAAGCTCTTTGCTATTATCAATATAAATCTATTGGTTTGCAAAATTAGGGCGATTAGTAAACGATTATAGTGGGATGATCATAATTAAGAACAACATGACACCTTACTATTTGGACTGAAAGTGTTGTGAATCTCATGATTAATTGGGTCTCATGATTAACATGGTCGATGCATTACAACCAAATCCCCTCAAGAATCCTAGTGCCAACCTATTTAAGTGGAGTCTTTCCTCACTTTAAGGGGGTTGAGAGGCATTGATATTCATACTTTAAGGTTTAGCAATCCATTCTTTGCACTTTATTGGTTGGATGTTGATTCTTGCATGTGTCTATTAGATGGAAGCTACTTTGGTTCCTATACCATACATGGAGTTCAACACTACATCATCCAAAGTACACCTCAATCTAAGTTTTACTATAAAACACAATATGGTAGTGATTGTTGCTTAAATACTCTCAAGGATTATTGATAAGAACACTTTTGAGGACATAATCAAATGTAGCTTAATGCTTGCAATTAATCGAAAGAAAGCCTGAAATTCGAGACTCAAGAGGATCTCCAAAAACGAAAATAAGGTTCTAAATCTTCTACCACCGAGAGGTCGGCTCCCTCTCTACTTAGTCTAACGCTAGCTGAAAATTAGGAAGCAAATACTTCAAATGAAAGCATAATCCAAAAAGATACATATCAAAATTAACTAATGATGTTTTTTTTAGCAAAATAACTAATCGCCCCTTTGCAATTTCTTTCCACGCCTCTGATAAGCTTTGGCGACCCAGCCCATTCATATCAACCCCCCCTCTTTATGAAAAATCACCTGGAAATCGGTGTTGAGTATCCTCACGTTCCTCTCATGTAGTTCAAATGGAAGCTCGATAAGCACTTGTTGTCACTAACCACGTTGGTGTCAAGAAAGAAAGGCACGAATACTAAGGTGCTGTTTGGTTTTTTTTTTTTTTTTTTTTTTTTTTTTTTTTTTTAAAAAAAAACCTCTTCAGATTTTTTATTGCTACTGGACGCAACACACACCAAACACTTTTAATCTCGTAGTTGTTTGTTTTTTAGAAGTCTTCAGAGTAAAAAATCTCAGTGCGTGTTCTGTTTGGCGCATCACTTGTATTGCCTCTTTCAACCACTTTTTTTATTTTTTATTTTTTTTTTGCTGAAATCTTTATTATATGTTGCTGAAATATTCTTTTACATTTTTTTTTCGTTTTTTTATATTAAATAATAATAATTTCTTGATGAACATTATTATTTTTTTTGCTAAAATATCTTTATTTTTTTGTTGAAATATCATTATTTTGTTGAAATATCATAAATTATTGCTAAAATGTCATACATTATTAAATTTTCGGTATTAACAAAACTATTTTCGATTTATAAAATCAATTTATTTTAATTTTTAATATCTGCAGCAGCATGTAGATATTAAAAAAACAAACACGTTTCTTATTATAATATGCAGCCGTTTGGTCCACCTCTTCTACTGTAGAGGGTAGCGGAGGTGGTCCACAGACTTCATGAATTTTTTATTAAAAAAACAAACAACACCTAAATAAGTTTTGGAAGGATTTTATTTTATTTTATTAATTGGTCTTTATGTGGCCAATATGCTAATGCCAGTTTTATATGTTTACTATACTATGAACGTGTTCGACAAAAATAGCTGGTAGCGTGTAACGAGTAGCGTTTGATTTTGGAGAGTTTTGTTCAAAGCTTCTCCATGTAGCTTTTGATTTTGGAACATTTTGTTTAAAGTAAAAACTAAACGCTCCTGTTGTTGCCGAACGAAGTTTGTTTTTTTGTTTATTTTTTTTATACAAGTGTTTTCTTAAAAACTAGAAGCCAGAAGCTCCTAAATGCCACGTGCCGAACACGCCCAAGTATTTCTTGAAGCCTATGTTTGAAGGAGAGATTTTTTTGATAAAACTATAAAAGTAATATTTGTTTGAGTAGAGTCGCTCTATATCAAAATTGTCTCGTTGATTGTCTTTTCTTTCCCGTTTGTAGTGTGTTTTTCATTGTAGTTGCATCACACCTTCTTGAGCTACGACACATGGAAAACTGGGTGAATGGAAGCGATGGACGACAATAAACTGAGTGGGCCAGGTTGGAAAACCTGGCGAGTACATAGGGATTTCAATCCCACAATGTGATAATAATGTATATCTCAAACCTGCAATCCAACTATTATCATTAACCCATATATCATATCTTTTAAAACAATTTATCCTATCTCGTCGATTCCCTCGTATAAATCCTATACAACAATCTTACAAGATCTATCCTAAAGGATCAATATGAACAACAATCTGACGACGCTGTTTTGGAAATTCCCTGACAGCAAACGAGGATCAATAAGTACATCAAATGAGGGGAATGGAATAAGTTTCACCATGAACCTCCGTTCGTAAAAACAACAAGACAATTAAGTCAGGGGTGGTTATCTAGATTACTGTGCCTAGCAATGGTATGAGATCATGAGCTATTTTACCCCAAAACTCACCCTATCCAGCAATACAACATCATATATACCTAGTAGTGGTCTATTGCTGACACACTATATTAGGCAGTCTACGAAGTTCCCTCAATTACTTCATGAAAGGAAACTCTGACACATGAAGCTCGTCTGATCACTTCATAAAAGAAACGATGACTCCAAAGCTCTTCAAAATAAAAAGTATGGGTAAATACTAATAAAGTACTCCCGTACGCTCCCATACCCAGACACACAATAGTGTCAAAAAAGGACTTTGTACATGATAGTACTTCTGGCATATTATAGTACCCTATTATGAGTAGGACTCGTACCCTAGAACATAATAATACCCCAACACAAGCAGCACCTAAAACACAGAGTTTTGTAAAAAGAATTGGTACATAGAAAGTACTTTTGTACGTAGGACATACTCCATCGATCATCAATCTCCTCGAACAGAGTTTATACTCTCTATTCCGATCACACACATACCGTTAATAAGATACTACCCAATATCCAAACTTAATTGAACTAAGCATCTCTTTTAAGTCTTATTTCATCACTAAGCAAGCCTACAATGCTTATAATCAACTTTCAATACTAACTCTGTTTCGGAAACACTATCTAAATTTAGTCTACTATTTTATACAGAGTATTAAGTATTAACATACATTTATCTTCTCATTTATAATACTTCTATTATTAGTATCTTGTAAATACATCTCAACACATATAGAACCATGCCTGGTTCGTATAGCGTATATCATCAAATATACATATAACACAAATTTCCAGATAATAATCATATAACTCACATATAAAATTTCAACATATATTTAATACTTTTATTAATACTTGTATTAAAATCATGTTCATGAAAGGGACTATGCACTCACTTGTTAAATTGATGACTCGAAATTCAGACAACGATTCGCTTCTAGCAATTGCCTTTTTCTGTTGACGAAACCTAGTATTATTATCACTAAGTTTTAGTCTAAGATTGCGACTAATTAGTAGTCTAGATTCATCATTAACTCAAAGTATACTTTCATGATCTATCAATTAAGGAACAACCAGGTAGGATCATATCAGAGGTAGGGTCCATTTGGTATACGAAGTATACTGTTTGGAAATCCCACTTTAAACACCTTACTAAATCACAACCTAGACATCATCCATGTAAGTAGATCAATCAATATAACGACTTGGAATCACTTATAAATCTTGTTTATAGTTTCATAATAATGATAATGAACTTAAACATAAGTTATACTTAAAGTATGGTAGCCATAACTCACTTACAAGGGGGTTTAGCAAAGAACTGGGCTTTGCGCGGACAGAACTTCTGAGGCGAAAGATCTTCTTCTCAGGGCCTTCTGGCGCTCCGGGACTCGCTTCTAGAACCTAGTAGGTTATAGGGAAAAATTTGGAAGGGTTGGGGTGTTTGGGAGAGAAGGTTTGAGAAAGTGTGAAGAAAAATGAGTGATCCGCGCCTCTATTAATAGGCTGGGAAATTGGGTTACGTGGGACGTAACTGAGATGTACGTTGGGCGTAATCGATATACAGGGGGTACCAAGCCCTACGCTGGGCGTACCGGCTCCATGTATAAGCATCACATGCGAAACCATGGGGAGGAAGGTGTGACTGAGATGGTGCCACGTGTCACCTTCGGAACTTAACCCCAAAATTAATTATCTTCCAAATTCTATAACTTTCACATACGAGCTCAATTTTTGACATTATTTATTTCCACGCGTAGGTAGCGAAGTGATCTACAACTTTCGTTTAGACTCCATTGGCTAATTTTGACTTTATTTTTAAAGTTATATTTTAACAGACTTAAACAGTTAAAGTCCGTTAAAAATTCATAACTTTGTCATTCGACGTCCGTTTTCGAATTTCTTTATATCGTTGAGCTCCTATTAACGAGATATTCAATTATCATTTAGGTTGTGTCGGCTAATAATCGATCGATCTGAAATTCGATTTTCGGGCTGTGAACTGCTTTGCTAAATCTTAGAAAAATCATAACTTCCTCAAACAAAGTCAGATTTGGATGTTCTCTATATGCACACTCTCAGTTTAACATATACTATGACTTTCGTTTAGATCGCTAGGGCTAAAAAGTATTTTTTCAAAAATTTTCTTTTTACGATACTCCGCGTCGTGCTGGTTTTGTCGCAAAACTTCGACGGGTCATAACTTCTTCGTTTTAAGTCGGATTTCAGCGTTCTTTATATGTATGAAATCCTTGTGACATATACTATAACTTTGGTTCAGATTAATTACTCTAAATAATCTTCTATCGAAAACTCATTTATAACGCTTATTGTCTCTAAATTGACTAGCCCGAATCTGCAGGCGTTACAAAAATAAACTCACAAAACACTGTCTCTATCTGACACATGAAATGTTATGTAAGCAAAGTACTTCCAGGATAATGATCACAAATATAGACAAAACCATGAAATGGTGATTAAGGGGTATAAAATGGGCTGATTTGCTCAAGCGATCCACGAACACAAAAATTACACTATACTTCACCGATTTTTGTAACCCTTCAATAAAATCCATACACAGATCTTCCCAAATCTATTCTGGTAATGCTAACGGTTGCAACAGACCCACCGACACCAAGTTTGAGTACTTGTTGCATTGGCACACTGCACATTCCAAGATGAATTTGGCCACATCCTTCTGTATTCCGACCTTAAAGAATGCTTTCACGAGACGTTGATATGTTATTTGCATGCCATCGTACCCCCCGGTCACCCCCATTGGAATTATTGAAATAAACGTACCACCTATTTAGATGTATGCGAAAGTACTAAGTGAACCTTGTAGCGCACATGCCCTCTTAGAAATGACATAGCCGACCATATATTTGCTAGGGGTTTCTATTTTTTTTGGATAGTGGCCAATTTTGGTTCGTTAAGAAAGTTGGATAGAAGTTTACTCCCGTGGCTAATCTCGGACAACGTGAGTTCCGCCATGGATACCCCCACCCCGTGCCTGGATAACACGTGGCTACCCTGTTTTCTTTTCCCAAACGATATATAATCTTGAATTCAAATCTGGACAACTTTGAAAGGCACCATTTATGCTCGCCGAATATTGATCGTTGCTCCAACAAATACTTTAAGTTCTATTGGTTGGTGGTAACCTTGAACCGACACCCAAGCAAATAAGTCCGCCACTTTTGAACCGTTATCACTATTTTCATCAACACTCGCTTATGAACTGAATTGAGTTGGGTGTGGGTTCCAAAGACCCGACTAAACCAAGCCACAAGTCTGTTTTATTGCATACGAGTTGGTCCTACACCATAACCCGAGGCATCCGTCCCGATCGTGAATGCTTTAGCAAAATCTGGTAAATTTAACACTGTTACCAACATCATTGCTTATTGTGACTACCGAAAAGCTGGTGATGCTTCGTCATTCCAACTAAATTTGTCTTTCTTGAGTAAGATAGTCAACGGTTTGACGATCCTTCCATAACCTTACACAAAATTTTGATAATAACCTATTAGTTCTAAAAACCCACTCAACTTACCTATTGTCTTGGGCATAAGCCATTCCAACATAGTTAAAATCTTGCTTGGTTCAGCTGCCAATCCCTGCTTGTCACCACATGCCATAAATAGTCAACTCGATTGGATCAGCTGCTAATCCCTGCTAATCCCCACATGTCACAAATAGTCAACCCGATTTCGACCGAATACACATTTTTTCTATTACAGAATAGGCTCTCGGCCCTAAGACTTTCGAACACCATCCTTATGTGTTGCTGATAATCTTCCATGGTTCTGTTGTATACAAGAATATCGTCAAAGAAAACAAGCAGTAATTTTCTGAGGTAAGGAAGAAAAAACTTATTCATGAAAGATTGAAATGTCAAAGGAAATTGTAATGCCCTTCATGCGTTCGAAATTCCTTCTTTGATGTCTTCTTGTTTCATGCGAATGTGATGGTACCCCGACTTGAGATCCAACTTGCTAAAAATCATTGCTCCATGTAGCTTGTCGAGCAACTCATAAATAATGGGTCTAGGATCATGGATTTGTTTAAGGAACGGTAATCCATGTAGAAATGCCAACTCCTATTTTTTTTACTAGTAGAGCCATACTAGAGAATGGGTTTGAGCTCAACCGAATAACCCCCACGGTAAGTATTTCTTCCAACAAACGCTCGATTTTTTATTTTGCAATTGTAGGTAGCGCTACGGTCAGGTGTTGACAGGTTCGGTGCCCATTTTCAATGTAATGGCATGTTCGTGACCCTAAGGTGGCGGTAGCTCTGCTGGTAGCTGAAACACGTCAGTAAATTCTATCATTATTTCGTTAACTGTAGGGTGAACTTGAGAATCGGTTTGATCAATGAATTCTAGTTGGAGTACTGCTATCAAAAAACCTTAACTACCCTGAGATAAACCCAAAGTTCTAAATAAAGAGAGTCGTGAGCTTGGTGGTGGGCTTGGTGGCAAGGTCAAAGTTAAGTCATGGCAAGCCATGACGTTTTTCAAGGCATGATTATTTTATATACATTAAAAAAGATTAATTATATAATTATTGAATTTTATCAAATATATCAAGTTTTTAGAAGTGTTATATTAATATTTAATATAAAAAAGGTAACAAAAACTCAATTATTTTAGCCTCTATCAGGAAAAACAAAAAAATAAAAACCCAAAAAAAAAAAAACATGCCCACCTTGAAAAGAATGCGTGCCATAACACGATAAGGTACACCTTGACACGTTATTTGGATGCCACGATAAACAAAACCGCCTTGGACATTTTTGTAATGACTACACCATGCCTCGCGCCATGGCACACCTTGAGGTCCACCATGGCGCACTTTTTAGAGCCATAGATAAACCCCTTACCAATGTCTGTAAGGACGTTTCTGACCGGTTCAAACCTGGTTTCCCTTGTAAAGTCACCTTGCGCCCCTTGTCCATGAATGTCACTGTTAAATCACACTAGTTAACCCGAGTCTCTCTGAGGGTGCGAAGCCATTTGATACCCAATATAACATCAATACTACCCAAGTCTAGTGGATAAAAACTGTGCACCAGTCGAAACCCATGTAAGGTTAATGTCACGCTCTTGAAACTTCCAACACTCTTGTCAAACCCTCTATTACCCAAGATAACACCATTTTCTTGTGTCCCATTTCCCATTTATGGTAAGCTCTAGCGGTTCAACCAACCGCAATGATACAAAATTATGTGTGGTACCGCTGTCAGTGAGCACAATCACTTTGTGTTCACCGATGAATCCTCGTAATTTCATGGTATGAGGTGTGGTGAACTTTTATTATCTTGAAGATTTTCAAGGGAACGATCCCGATCAGTTTATTATTTTGAAGATTTTCGTGATTATTGAAGAAATTTTCAACTTTTGCATCTGGAATTTTTCCGGTTAGTTTTTACTGTTTTGTTGGTGATGTTGCTTCCAAAAATAAAGATTTTGGTGTTATTGTTTATACATTTGCTACTTTTTATCTAAGTTCTTGAAGACATTATATATATATATATATATATATATATATATATATATATATATATATATATATATATATATATATATATATATAATGAAGAATATGAAGTTATTGTTGAAAATAGATTGTTTGATATGTTTATCCCTTGGAAAAAGTTGTTTTGAAAAAGAAATAAACCTAGTTTTAGGATATAGGATTTAACATTTTTACTAAGTTTAGATGTTAAAGCTTTTTATGGAGTGCATAAGTTCTTATAACTGATGTGCAAAGCTTAGAAGCTATCATACGTTGAATAAAGGAAATTTATGAATGAGTAACAATCGACATTGTGCATTAATTGTCGTACAACGTAAGGAATAAATGCTAACACTCATGCTTAGGGGTGTCAAAAAAACTCGAACCCGATTAACTCGACCCGACCCTAACCCGATTAAGGTATTTAGGGTCGGGTTTTATAGGGTCAAAATTCTTAATCGGGTTATTCGGGTTAACCCGACAAACCCGAACTATAGTTAGGGTCGGGTTTAGGGTTGATTTTTTTTATAAAAGTCGGGTTTCGGGTTAACCCGATTAACCCGAATAAAAATACACTACAATATTTATGTATTTTATTCCACCTCACATCTTTTATTTTTGTACATTATGTGGCCTAAAAAAGAGGAAAATAAGATGCAACACAATTGTAGAACAAAATATTGATTTGTACAAATGGAAATTAATATGTAGCATAGTAAAATAATATGCAATGGTAGTTTATCGTGGCCTAAAATAAAAAATACACAGTCACAAATCAAATGAATAATGCTTTTTAATTGTATAGTATAAACAAGAAAAATAAACCATATACACTCATAGTCATTTGGATTTAACACATCCTAATTTAACCTTCTGAAAATAAACATTATTATAAATATGACACAATATTTTTGTCTTACATTGTAACCCGATTAACCCGACTAACTCGACCCTATAAACCCGAAACCCGAATAACCCGTACCTTAATAGGGACGGGTTCTGGGTGAAATTATTTTTATAAAAAACCCGACTAACCCGACCCGTTTAACCCGAAACCCAATCGGGTTGACCCGATTAACAGCCCTACTCATGCCTACATTTTTTTACCAGGTCACACCTCAACTTTTACTAGCTATGATTTTTACATGCTTTTTCAGGAAATAATTAGTAAGTGGATATAAAGATTCATCATCATAGAACATGCTGCATCGTGTTGAAACTATTATGAAATTATATTTTGAACAATGTTGTTTTGGAAAAACTTGTACTTTGTTTCTTTTTAAGCTATGGGTTGTGAGTTTGTGTACATGCAACATTTGTTTTTTATCAATTGGTGATACCCACTTGGTTTCTCAACCAAAAGTAAAAAAACACCTTATTACCCAACCAAGGCAGTTGCTTTTGACATAACTCTTTTTTATTTTGATTATTTTTTATGTTTTTTTTTATATTCCAATTACAGATCCACACCCATTCGAACAACTTTTTTTTAAGCTAATTTTTTGTCTTTCTCGGATTACCTACAAACCTCATCCGACCATCATTTATTTATATAGATCAGACTCAATCTCGGATCCACAAGATCCTACCCATTCTGCTTGGATTCTTTTTGCTCATATTCATTGTACGAGAAAAATCCATTCAAATTTTTTGGTTTTCTATTTCGGATCAAACTATCCGAACCGACCCACTTCATTTTGGATTCACTTCTCTTTATTGGATTCACTTTTGCTAATTTTGAATGACACATTTTTTTGTCCCAACATTTTTTTAAAACCAATTAATTTCTTTCTTTTTATTTTACCCAATTATTTCATTAGAAACAATTTTTCCTTTTAGCCCCAACCCAATACCTTTTAGTCTCTAATGCTCCATCTGAGGTTATCATTAGACCAAATTTTTTACAAACAATTTTGTGTTATGAATTATTATTTAGTGAATGACTATTGGATTCTCCATATTCCCCCATTACTCTCCATAATTAGTGAACATTATAGCAAACATTATTATGTGTTTTATGAGTGTAGTTATGCACCACTATAATGAGCATTCATATCATACATCACCTTTCATCTTCTTTGTCTAGTATAAATAGTGAATATTATGTATTATAAAGTTTGATGATTTCATCACAAGTATTAGAATAAAAGCTCTCTCTACTCTCATGTCTTTCTTTACTCTATAACTTATCTTGTTATTTGATCATATTTTATAACACGTTATCAGCACGACTCTACCATAGAGCTCTAACTCTTTATCGCTCTCATTATTTTCAGGTATGTATTTTTTTATAAGTTTACATGTACAATGCTTACAAATTATTTTCTGAAATTTATTAACTAACAATTCTTGAGCATACAAGTCTTTATTTTGATTAGTATTTTCACTATGAAAAACTATGTTATGCTAGAGAAAATTTTCTCTACTTTCCATGCCACCAACATGCTCCTGCAGCAGCAATATCGTGAGAAAGATTTAAAAAGAATATATTATGAATTAATCTCATTTCTTCTTGTGGCTGAATAAAACTATGAACTATTGATGAAAAATCATCAACCAATCCCAACCGGTTCTAGTGCATTCCCTGAAGTGAATGCAATATCATATAATCATAATAGTCATGGGTATAATCGAGGTCGTGGAGGTTATTATCATAAACAATAACAAGATTACAAGCAACCACCAGAAGTTGGAAAATAGCAAAAATCCACATCCTAATGATAGACTAGGTTAAGGAAAAAAAAAATTGAAAATGTTTGTCATTGATGTGGAACGACCATTCATTGGTCTTGTACATGCTGCTTACCAAAGCATTTTGTTGATCTTTATCAAACTTCTCTAAAATCTAAAGAAAAATAATATATCAAATTTTTTTTATTCAAAGTGATATTCATGAAGATCAACCTGAAATGACACATTTGGATGTTGCCGATTTTCTTGTCTACCCAGAAGGGACAAGTGGTGATATGGATGGTGATTGAAGAATATTGTGTAGTTTTGTTTCATGACATTTATTATGTTTTTATGTCATATGTCGAATGTTTCTTATGTTTTATTTATTTATTGAAAAGAAATATGAATATTCGCAAAAGAAATAAGGAAGATATATTTCTTGCAAACAATGCAATAACATTCTGCTTACTTATCAATTAGAGAAGCAAATGTTAATATAATAACAGGTAATACAAAAATGATTAAAAGCTCCAGAAGAGCAAATATAGTATTACCATAAGTGACAATAATTACAATTGGTGATGCATTATTTTTATTAAAATCACTAAGAAAATTATTAAGTTTTAAGGATATTCGGTCTAACGGATATCCTATTGAAACAACTAATAATGGTAATAAAAATTATCTCAACATTACAAAAATGATATCGGATAAGAAAAGTTTTTTGGAAAAATTACATGTATTGTCCTCCGGATTGTACTATACAAATATTACAATGATTCATGCTATTGAAAATATTACAATGATTCATGTTATTGAAAATAAAAACGATATGATATTACCTTCATAGTTTGGCATGACCGGTTGGGCCATCCCGGATCAATTATGGTATATAGGATAAATAAAACTTCAAGTGGTCATTCCTTGAAAAACCAGAAGATTTTTCAAGATAATGAATTGTGTTGCATGCTCTTAAGGAAAATTAATTTCCAGTCCATCATTGAACAAAGTTGGTTATGAAAGTCTTAGTTTCTTACAAAGAATTCAAGAGGATATATATGGAATAATTCATCCAACACCATGTGGACCATTTAGATATTTTATGGTTTTAATTGATGAGTCAACTAGATGGTCACATGTGTGCTTGTTGTCTAGCTGTAATTTGGTTTTTGCAATATTACTTGCATAAATAATCAGCCCAAGGGCACATTTCCACGAACCCAATTAAGATAATTCGACTTGACAATGTTGCAAAATTTTCATTGCATGCTATTAACGATTATTGCATGTCAATTGGATTGAACATCCTGTTACACACGTTCGTACACAAAATGGTCTAATTGATTAATTAATCAAACACCATTAATTAATTACAAGACCATTACTAATGCATTATAAACTTTCTAATCAACATAAGGGCATGCAATTTTACATGCAACATCACTTATATGCATAATGCCAATTAGTTATCATGAGTTCTCCCCTATTCAACTGGTTTGCGGTCAGAAACCAAATATTTACCATCCAAGGATGTTTGGATGTACAATTTATGTACCCATTTCTCCACCTCACTTCACAAAAATGGGTCCTCGAGAAGAATGAGAATTTATGTTGGTTATGAATCTCCATCTATAGTAAAATATTTAAAATCATCAACTAAAGATTTATTTACAGCTATATTTGATGATTAATATTTTGATGAATCATATTTTCCAACATTAGGGGGAGAAATAAAGAAGCTGGAAAATAAAATTTCTTGAAAGGAACTATCACTTTCAGTTTTAGATCCTCGTTCAAGTCAATGTGAACTTGAGATAAAAAAGATAATTCCTTTACAAAATGTAGCAAATCAATTGCCAGAAGCATTTACTGACCCTAAGAGAGTAACAAAGTCTCATGTACCAGTTATACATACTCCAGTTAGAATTTATATCCTACAAGAAAAAAAATACAACTACAAATGAATCTTAGGCACGCCTGAAGCATGGAAGATCAGTCGGTTCCAAAGATAAAAATCCTCGAAAATGAAATGGAGCAAATACAATTGATGGTCCAAAAGAGAAAACAAAATCTCTTGAAAAGATTAATGAAGCTCTAGAAGAGCCCAATGACATAACAAAAGAATATAAGGTACCTGGAAAAAATGAAAATGATGAGATCTCAATAAATTATGTCATCACAGAAATAAGATGGTACCAACATAAGACAGAAGTCGACGATAATTTTTCATATTATGTTCCGCGCGCGATTATAAAGAAAATGAGGATCTTGAACCTAAATCTATTAAGAAATGTATGAATAGAAAATATTGGCCAAAATGGAAAGATGAAATAAATAAAGAGCTTAATTGTCTTACCCAATGAAAAGTTTTTGGACCTGTAGTCTATACACCAAACAGAGTAAGAATAGTGGGACACGAATGAGTATTTGTGGGCAAAAGAAACGAGAAAAAATGAAGTTGTGAGATATAAAGCAATACTTGTTGCACAAGGTTTTACCCAAAGGCCCGAAATTGATTATGAAGAAACGTATTCTCCTGTAGTTGATGCAATTACATTCAGTTATTTTATAAGTTTAACAACATATGCAAAACTGAAGATGTGTCTAATGGATGTATTTTACCACTTATTTATATGGTTCACTTGAAAATGATATTTATATGAAAATCCCAGAAGTGTTTAAGGTGCTAGAAGCACAAACTTCTCATTCTCGTGAAGTATATTTGATGAAATTAAATAAATCTTTGTATAGATTGAAACAATTTGGCCGTATGTGCTTCAATTGTTTTAGTACATTTCGGTTGAAAAAGTGCTATAAAAATGATCCATTAAGCCCATGTGTATTCATAAAAAGATGCAGATAAGAGTTTATCATAATTGATGTTATTGTAGATGATTTGAACATAATTGGAACTCCTAGAGAATTGGAAAAGGTCACTTCCTGTTTGAAAGAAATTTTTGAAATGAATGATCTTGATAAGATGAAATTCTATTTGGGTCTTCAAATTAAGCACACAAAAAATGGAGTTTTTGTACATTAATATCTAGAAAAGGTGCTAAAAATGTTTTATATGAATAACTCACATCCATGAGTAACCCGAAGGTGGTAAGGCACTTAGATGCCAAAAAGGATCAATTTCAGCATCATAAAAAACATGAAAATCTTCTTGTTCCAGAAGAACTATATCTTAGTGCTATTGGTGCACTAATATATCTTACTATTAATACAAGACCTGATAAATATTTTATCGTAAACTTATTAGCAAGATATAGTTGTTGTCCAACAAGAAGATACTGTAATAAAGTCAAACACATTCTTTGATATCTTTGAGGTACAATGGATATGAATTTATACTAATCAAATTCTTAAAATGCAAAGTTAATTAGTTATGTATATGCTAGATATTTATCTGATCCACACAAAAAAGTTATTTATTCACTTGTGGAGGTAACGTAAATTCTTGTCATTTTGTTAAACAAACTTTAGTTGCTGCTTATTCTAACCATGCGGAGATTATAGCAATTTATAAGATAATACAACTTGTATAGCTCCATTCAAGGAAGGATTTATAAAAGGAGACAGAACCAAGCATATATCACCAAAGTTTTTTTCACTCATGATCTTCAAAAAGAGTGTGGCATCAACATCTAGAAAATTCAATCCTGTAACAACTTTCCTGATTGGTTTACTAAAACACATCCTACATCGAAATTGAAAAGATGGTACGAAACATTGTTATGTGGTGCTTCAAGAGAATCAAGTGATGTGCTAATCTGGGGGAGTTGGAAACATATTGTACTCTTTTCCTTAGCTATGTTTTTCCCACTGGGTTTTCTTTGCAAGGTTTTTAACGAGGCAATTGTTTCCAATATCTATTATTAATCATGTACTCTTTTTCCTTAATAAAGGGTTTTTCCCATGAGGTTTTACCGATTAAGGTTTTAACGAGGCATGATACAATCGTCATTCAAGGGGGAGTGTTATGAATTATTATTTAGTGAATGACTATTGGATTCTCCATATTCCCCCATTACTCTCCATAATTAGTGAACATTATAGCAAACATTATTATGTATTTTATGAGTGTAGTTATGCACCACTATAATGAGCATTCATATCATACATCACCTTTCATCTTCTTTGTCTAGTATAAATAGTGAATATTATGTATTGTAAAGTTTGATGATTTCATCACAAGTATTAGAATAAAAGCTCTCTCTACTCTCATGTCTTTCTTTACTCTATAACTTATCTTGTTATTTGATCATATTTTATAACATTTTGTCTATTAAAACCATTTATCCCTTCTTATTTAAAACCAATTATTTTTTTAACACAAATTTTATCTCCAAGACTTTATTCTTCTTGCCGATTTCAAGTGAAGACACAAGTGTTTTAGAGATTATCATTTTTTGTGTTCTTCCTTCTACCGAGCAACCCGTATCTGCAACCACCGACTTATGTTCTTCGAATATTCAGATCCATATATTTAATCGGAAACTTTTTTGATCAACAATGTTCTTCAAATATTTTGATCTTTTTAAGGTTTGCATTTTATTTCCTTTAGAATGGTTAAATAAGGTATTTGACCACCTTCAGACCAAAAAATTTTCGGATCAGAGATCAGTCTCTTCCGACCGAGATTGACAAATCAATGGTCTTGCTTCGTAAATTCGTGTTCGTATTTCATTTTATTAGCATTATGATTCTTCAACATGGTTTATTAGATATATCTTTAGTATTTGTTCAGTACAGCAAAACATCACACAATCTACTCATGACTTGAAAATAATATCCTCGTTTTTACAGGTAGATGATCACATCATGGGGGAGCGTCCAATGCTCCATCATATCCGACATATTTTCTTGCCCGATTTCATTATTATTTTTTATCTTTATTGCATCCTCGAACAAAAATAGGGGGAGAATAATGGGCATCCACGTTTGAAATTTTTATTTGAGTTTGGATTTTAGAGACATTTGAAGATGCAGATTTATCTAGTAATGCGATTTGGCACTGATTTTTGGGTTTTAGAGATCAAATTTTTAGGCATTACTAGATGTTCTTTGGATCATGATTATTTATATCCAGACTCTATTTTTTGGGATGTCTCATTTGTGTTAGCATCCAAATCAGGTTTTATGATTGTTCGAGTTTGGATTTTCGATATTTTGAAGGCGGAGATTATTTTGGAGATGCGACGCGACACTGAATTGATCATTTTTTTATCAGAATTTTTGCATTGCAAGACATTTCTTCGGATCCATATTATTTATTATTCATACTTTACTTAAGGATGCTTTACACTTTCAACAAGTATTTTTCAGAGATTTTTGGTTCCTTATGATTTGGGATCGGAATTTGAGGCCTTTGTGTGATTCGATATTGAGATCTTTAGTTCAACAATCATATGGCAGATTGTGAACCTGATCGGTTTTTGGGACTGGTCTAATTTGAAGATTGGGATTTCATATTTGTGTTGAGAGTTGGTTCCTCTAAATGTTCTTTGATGTTAAAGATTCCATTGTCAGATTCAGAGTTCGTAGTTGCTTCATAATTTTTGAGATATATTAGCACCAGACCTGCCCGTCAGTTGTTCTTCCTTTTATCATTGATTTTTACCCTCATCATTTTTGAGAATTTAAGGGGAGATTATTGGAACAGGAAACACCTACAATCATGAGTGATTTATTAGGTTGGAATAGTCTATTGTATGAAATGCATATTCCATCCACTACTATATAAAGTGGTGGTATGTGGTCATTTGAGGTGTGCACCATGTAGACATTAGATTAGAGAGAGTATTGCTGGAATATTCTTCCTATCCATGAGTGTTCTTAATTGTAATATTTGATATCTCTCTATCTATACATTGTTAGTTTACTTAATTGTTTATCATGTTCTTACAATTATCTTCATGATTATTATTATTATGCAACAAAGCAATCATTAAACTGGTACAACAATATTTCTTTCCTTCTCCTATTTTTCTGTCAAAGGCTTCATGAAATAAATTTTAATGTTACCATTCTCTTCGTATTGGATACATTTCCGGAGCACTCCCCATACATTATTCATTCAAATATCTTCTTCAAAGATTAAATAATGAATGCCTTCAATAGTAAGATCCATAGTTCGAAATGACTTTCTAACAACTGTTGTTGTTTCTGACCAACTCTCAAGAAGCAAAGATAATTACAGTAGTGCCCAAACTTCGTCTTTGAACCATATGTCAAAAATTGCAATCTTTATATTATTAAGTTGAATTTATTCACATGGTATGTAATAGGGCCAGATTCCTTCATCTTCGTATTCAACATACGTCTATGAAAGATCTTTATGCTCAAGAAATATTATAGGATGATATTTGATAGATAATATATGATCCTAAAGGGTCACACTAGCAACAACTTGAGGTTAATATATATATATATATATATATATATATATATATTTTAATAAAAACTCGATACTTGATGAATATTTATGTTTCTTGTATTTAATTGGAAAAATTGTTATTAATGGAAATAATATTTTTTAAGAGAGAAAAACAACTAATAACTCACATAGTATGAATTATATGTTGCATACATCTTTTTGGACTTATAGTAGGTTATTTATATAGATATAGCTTATATAACAATATGATGTATATTCTAGTTTATGAAAATGGATTATGATTCACACCCCCTATCACATCCCTCCTCATTGCCATGAATGAGCTTGGACGGGTGAATTTGGAGTGTTGGGTTTTCTTATTACAAGCCATACATGTCATATGATATCATACCTTCTTTGAATACTAGCATTGACTTTGGTATATAATTGTATGTATAAAAGGAGACTAAAGGATTTCAAAAGAGTTTGATCTTTCTTCTTCTTTTCTTCTAAAAAGTCATGCCTTTTTCTCTCTATCCCCTTTCCTCATTGTTTCAGTAAGTTATGTAAATTGAGTGTTTATTAGTTGCTTCTCCTTAAGAATTATTTGGTATATGTCTTTAAGGATTAAGAACAACTAAATATACAAGATGGACTAGCATCCATGTCAAGTTCAAGAATTGTTGGTGTTTCTAACTAATGTGGAGTTCTACCTTTACATTCTTCATCAACTTACAACCTCCTAAGAGGATCAAAGTCTTCAAACGTTGTCGCTTTTTTCCTATGGCTGTGTTTTAATCTTTCCATGCTTTGCAAAATGATCTTTCATGGGTTAAAATGGTTTTAAGTTTATTTAAATCTTAAAATGTTTCTATTGCTAATCTCCTAGTTTTGACACTATAATTAGACTATTTTTTATAAATAAAACCCAACAATTGGTATCAAATCCATTTTTGCAAGCTTGGTTAGATTATTAGATTATTTGGTATAACCTTTATTTTTGGAAAACATGGATTGTTTTCTTTTTATAAGAAAATTCCATAAACACTTTTTGTTACAACTTTATAATTGTTATTTTATATGGCAAAAGTTCTAACATCCATAAAATTTTGAAAATTTTAAAACTTTTAAATAACTCCAAAAACCATCATTCATTACAAATTTCTTTCAAAATAGTTCAACATTGGGGAAATCCGAGAAATCTTAAAACAATTACAAGGAGGTGCACGATCACGCCTTCGCCTTCCTGCGATCCTGAAATGTACTTGAAACATAATCTAAAACTGTAAGCCCGAAGCTTAGTGAGTTTCCCCCAAAATACCAATCATAATACCAAAACTAGAATAATGTCACAAAAATCATGCACTCAGAGCCTTCAGCCTGACTGGAACGCCCCCACCGGCCTACAGTCTATCTGGTACGCTTATAGAACCTACATCATGACTGGTATGCTACCTTGAGCCTTCAACCTATTTGGAACGTTCTATGGGCCTTCGACTTGACTGGTATGCCCCACTGGCCTTCAGTCTATCCGGGATGCCCTGGGTCTGTTGGCCTTCAGCACAAAGCAGGTCCGCCTCAACCAATCACATAACCTATCGACATATAAATAACAATTAAACATATAACCAGAAAATCATGCAAACAGACATATCTTATAGATCACTAAGTATATCATTATTCTATTATCAGGATACATATCTAACAGGTCACTATAATACTCACACATGCAATAATCAGGATAACAATCCAAAAGGGTCGACCTTGGTGCCTTCGACCCAACAAGTATAGTGAGGAACACTCACCTCACAAGTAGCTGAACTGATAAGATCTAACTCCGGATCCCAACTCCCGAATCAAAGCCTAAAAGCAACATGACCAACCCATCAAAACCTTAAATCCCCAAAATGCTTTTAAATCCCCAAAACGAGTTGGTTAACCATGGTCAAAGTCGAGGTCAACAATCCATGTTGACCCAACTCGTCGAGTGCACCTACTAACTCGTCGAGTTCCTTTAGTACTTAGAGAAATAGGGAAAACTTGAGCCAACTCGCCGAGTTATCAGGACAACTCATCGAGTTCCTACAGTATCCAAAATAGCAGGAAAACTGAAGCCAACTCGCCGAGTTGTCAGAACAACTCGTCGAGTTTTCCCAACTTAACTCATACAGTCCTTTTTTGTCCCTTCCAACGCCCAAGAATGCAGATCTAGAACCCAAGAGCTGGAACGCCATGTAAAGTTGCTAACTTTACGTCCATGCATGACACAAGGAGGCTAAAACACTCAAAGAAGGCCTAACGAGGGTCTAAAGCATAAAGGGGGCCCTATAACATGATAAAGCTTGAAGCTTTAAGCCCAAAGAGGCCACAAGGCATCTAGATCTGAAGTGACAACTTCAATAAATGGCCAAACCCAAGAATGACTCCAGTATGAGCCAAAAATGACAATAAACTTCCAAAGGGGAAGATCTATGCAATAAATGATCAAGGTATCGACTTTTTACCTCAAATTGGTTGCAGATACAGAGAAGATTTTGGATCTACAACCTTCCTCTCAATCAAACCTCTTCAAACTCCAAGCTCCTTCAAAAGATCACCAAAAATTCACTCTTTAAGCTCACACATACAAAAAGGAGAGAATGCACGAATTAGGGTTTCATAATCAACCACCATCTTGTCGAGTTGGTCCAAAAAGTATGTGCGACCCAAGAGCTTCCAACACGTCTAGTTGAGGCCATCAACTCGACGAGTTCCAAAGGGAAATTTGTCTTTTAAGCCATAAATATCATACCTGGGAGTTGGGATGTTACAACTCTCCCCCACTTGATCTAGGCTTCGTCGTCGAAGCTTGTTGCGGTGAACACATTCGGATAATGCTCCCAATGAATTAATGGTGCATTGAAATTTTTTAGTCTGAAACTAGGAATTGACGGAGAAACACTTCATGTTTCACTATGCCTCATTATAATGTTCAAAATCTTATAATTCATTCTTTTGCGAGATCTTAATGAAACTGGTCTTTTTGTAAATCGTTTATTCCAAATGGATCCATATTTTATTTTCTGAGTTATGAGATTTATGGCTGAGCATTTTCTATCCTTTTGTCACTTCTATCTTACTAAGTCATTAATTGAATAGTTCAACCAATCATTCAAGGTTTCTCTCTCATACCCCCAGTCGGCGGTGGAAACGCCAAGACTTGCAACATTAGAATATTGGATTACAAATGTTGAACATACATTGCAAAATACAATGTATAACATAATTATTGAATATCTCATTACCAGAAATCGGGGTTACATTAGTTCAAATGCTTTGAACATTAAGCTTACATAGTACAACATATTACTAGTCTATATCCTTGCGTCTTGATCTCCTGTAATTGTAACAACGTAAATTTTCAAAGTAATTTCTCCATTTCAAAATATAATAAAAATTCATATATAATATCAAAATCCGTGTATCAACATCATCTCGATAAAGAAATCCCAAGATCTTAATGTAAATAAAACTCCATCCGTGTGTACGGTCATGCCGGCGCCTTCCCGCGATCCTCACTGGTACCTGAAACACATAACACACAACACGGTAAGCATAAATGCTTAGTGAGTTCCCCAAAATACCACACACAACACATACGCCACTCAAGGATACCGTATGACCCTCCGGTCGATGTGTCTCAGCGTGACCCTCCAGTCCTGTAGCTCGTTGGACCCTCTGGTCCGGTCATAGCTCGTTGGACCCTTCGGTCCGATTTGTATCGTTGGACCCTTCGGTCCGGTCTATATCGTTGGACCCTCCGGTCCGGTCTATATAACACATAGCATACATATATCACAATGCACATAATCTCATACATACACATAGCACACAAGACCCTCCGGTCTACACATAGATACCACTCTAGGTAATGTATAGTGAGAAGACTCAACTCGAGTAACTCGGATAATCTCGCACACGAATATGCTGATCTAGCCCCCGCATAATCACATATCAATATCCTCAAATAAATAATGGCTCTCAAAGGCTAGATTAAATCCCTTCCTATAATCCCACAGAAGGGTAAAAGACCATTTTACCCCTCCTTGACCCAAAAGTCCAAATGTTGACTAAAACCCTAAAAGTCAACGAAAGTCAACAGGGGCAGTACGCGGGGCGTACCAACTCGTGTACGCGGGGTGTAATCCGGCTAACCAAAATCGGGGGATAAGACCCATTACGCGACGCGTAATGGGATTATGCCCAACGTAAGTCCCAGTTACCCATTCTCAAAAGTTTTGGTCTGAATCGATTAAGACAATGGTTCATATCATAGATCTAGGCACTCTACTGCCTCCTAAACCATAAAGTCGAAACCTTTAGGCCTTTGCATGGCTAAAAAGGTTACAACTTCTTCCAAACTCTTATCCCCTTTCCCCATTAAGACCAAAACCCATGCATGACTCCATCATGACGACCAAGATTGGATTTTTATGAACCTACAACTCATATTACTCTGAAATATGGCAGATCTAAGCTTATGGAGACCATTTGCTCATAAAGTCTCCACCTTGGGACCAAAAACCCTAAAAATTGGTCCATGAAGCACAAAACAAAAATGACAAGGAAAGCTTTGAGCTTTTTACCTCCAAGTGAAGCTCTTCCCTCTGTAGAACTCAAATCCAGGCTTGTACTCCAACTTCTAGCCTCCACAAGAACCTCCTCTTCTTCTTCACTAACACACAAAGGCACTTTCTAGCTCAAGAACACTCACACACTAGCTTTAGAATGATAATATTGCTCTCCTAGGGTTTTTCTCTGTGGAATGGTGGTTGGGGACAAGACCATATCATTGCTTTTATAGTCCACAAGCCACAATTAGGGTTTGCATCTTGGCCCGCTACGCCCAGCGTACCTAGGCAAGTCTCGTCCAAACTAAGAGCATGAGTACATGCAGCGTACTCTTCAGTACGCCCAATGTACTCAATGGCCATATTTTTCCTTTAGGCGCTAAACTTGACAACTTGGAAAGGAAGAAGGGTTAAATAAATATACCTGAATTCCGGGATGTTACAATTCTCTTCCACTAGAACCAGACTTTTACCTCAAAGTCTCATGCCGTAAACAACCTCGGATGCTGGTCCCGCATCTCTGACTCCGACCCCAAGTCAGCTCGGACCCTCTCCGATGTTGCCACTGGACCTGAACCAGGGGCACCTCCTTGTTCCTCAGAACCATGATCATTCGATCCACAATCGTGATTGGCCTCTCAACATAATTCATCGTCGCATCCACCTGAATGTCCTCCAGTGGTACAACTGTCGTCTCGTCGGCAATACACTTCCTCAACTGAGACACGTAGAAGGTATCATGTATCTGACTCAACACTGCAGGTAGCTCCAAACGATATGCTACCCTGCCCACCCTAGCGGTCACCATGAAAGGACCAATGTACCGGGGTCCCAGCTTGCCCCTTTTCTAGAATCAGATCACTCCCTCCAAGGAGATACCTTCAGGAGTACGAAGTCTCCCACCTGGAACTCGAGCTCGGACCGTCGCCTATCTAGATAAATCTTCTGACGACTTTGAGTTGTTAACAACCTCTGTCTGACCTGCTGTATCTGCTCTGTCGTCTGAAGCACTATCTCAGTGTTGCCCATCACTCGTTGCCCTACCTCCCCTAGTAGATGGGAGTCCGATACCTCCTCCCATACAACAACTCGAAGGGAGGCATACGGATACTCGAATGGTGGCTGTTGTTATAGGAAAACTTAGCCAACGGTAAATACGTGTCCCAACTTCCTCCAAAGTCCAACACACATGCTCAAAGCATGTCCTCGAGCGTCAAAATTGTCCGCTCACTCTGTCCGTCCGTCTGTGGGTGGTAAGAGGTACTGAAATGCAGCCTCGTGCCCAACTCCTCATGGAACTTCTTCGAAAACCTGGAAGTGAAACGTACATCTCGATCTGACACAATCGATATCGGTACTCCATGCCACGATATCACCTCCCTCACATACAACTCTTCCAGTCTCTCTTTTGAAAAGCTCTCACTAATAGCAAGGAAGGGAGCGCTCTTCGTCAGTCGGTAGATGATCACCCAAATTGCATCGACACCCCTCGCGGTACTTGGCAATTTGGTGATAAAGTCCATAGAAATTTGTTCCCACTTCCACTGGGGAACCTCAAGTGGCTGCAACTTGCCATGAGGACGCTGGTGCTCGGCCTTATCCCTGAGATAGGTCAAGCACCTCTTAACGAACCACGCAACATCCCTCTTCATACATGGCCACCAATAGTCTCTTTCAGGTCCAAATACATCTTAGTGGCCCCGGGATGGATCAAGAATCTCGACTTGTGCGCCTCCTCCATCAGAATGGTACGTGCCCCGCCCGCAAACGACACCCAAATCCGACCCTAAAAGGTCATAAGCCCTCGGCTATCGGTAACGAACTCAGATACCTGCCCGATCACCCGCTCTCTCTTGCTGTTCTCCGGTCTCACGGCCTCTGCCTGGGCCTCCCGAATGGTGTCCAACACCGGAGTCATCACCGTCATCCTCATACAAACGCCTCATATCGGGGTAATCTCCGCCCTACGGCTCAGGGCATCGGCTACAACGTTAGCCTTTCCCGGGTGGTACAGGATCTCACAATCATAATCCTTTACCACATCCAACCATCTCCTTTGGCTCATATTCAGGTTGGGCTGATCCATCAAATACTTCAAGCTCTTGTGGTCCGTGTATATGGTACACTGAACCCCGTACAAATAGTGACGCCAGATCTTGAGGGCGAACACCACTCCCCCACAACTACAGATCGTGGGTGGGATACCTCGTCTCATGAGGCTTCAGCTGCCTTGATGCGTATGCTATCACGTGCCCTCTCTACATCAGCACCGCACCTAACCCCGATATCGATGCGTCAGAATACACCAAAAAATCCTCCATCCCCTCCGGAAGGGATAACACCAGGGCTTCGCATAACCTCTAGCAAAGTGTCTCGAATGAGGCCAGCTGCTCAGGACCCCAACTAAAAGCCACGCCCTTCCGGGTGAACCTGGTGAGAGGAACGACAATCTTGGAGAAGTCCCTGATAAATCTCCGATAATAGCCAGCCAACCCCAAAAAACTCTTGATCTCGGTGGGGGATCTTGGCACCTCCCAAATCATCACAACCTCAATCTTGGCCAGATCGACCAATATCCCATTCTGGTTGACGAGATGCCCAAAGAACTGGACCTATTGTAACCAGAAATTGCACTTGGAGAATTTGGCGTAAAGCCTCTCCGATCTCAAAACTCTGAGGATCTCCCTCAAATGCTCTTCATGCTGCTCTCTAGATCTCGAATACACCAATATATCATCGATGAACACGATCACCGAACGATCCAACATCGGCCTGTACACCCTGTTCATGAGATCCATGAATGCCGCCGGTGCATTGGTGAGCCCAAAAGGCATCACCACGAACTCGCAATGCCCATAACGAGTTCTGAACGTCGTCTTCTGGATATCCTTATCCCACACTCTCATCTGATGATATCCAAACCTCAAATCAATCTTGGAGAACCAAGACGCTCCCTGCAACTGATTGAATAGACCATCGATCCTCGGTAAGGGGTAACGGTTCTTGACCGTCAACTTATTCAACTCCCGGTAATCAATGCACATCTGGTGTGAACCATCCTTTTTCTTGACAAAAAGGATCGGCGCTCCCCACGGCAAGCTACTCGGTCGAATAAATCCCTTCCCCAACAGCTCCTGAAGCTGCGAGGATAACTCCTGCATCTCTGGCGGCGCAAGGCGATAGGGTGCCTTGGCAATAGGTGCCGCTCCCGGAACTAAATCGATGCGAAAATCCACTTGCCTCTCGGGAGGCACACCCGGCAACTCCTCGGGGAAAACGTCTGGGAACTCTCGCACTATCTGTACATCATCGAACGAATTCAACCTCTCCACGGCCACTCGTGTGTCCACCACATAGGCCACAAACCTACTACAGCCCTGCTGCAGACTCTGCCTCGCTCTAGCAGCCGAACAGAACGTTGACCCGGAATGGGTACCCTCGTCGTACACCGTAAGAACTCCCCCACTAGGTTCTCGTATGGTCACCAGTTGTCGCTCGCAGTCGATAACTGCTCCAAATCTGCTCAGCCAGTCCATGCCCACGATGATACAGACATCCCCTGTAACGCCCGTAGATTAGGGCTAGTCAATTTAGAGACGATAAGCATCAAAAATGAATTTTTGATGGAAGATTATTTAGAAGGATTAATCTTAACCAAGTTGTAGTATATGTCACAAGGTTTCCGTGCATATAAAGAACGCCAAAATCCGAGTTATAACGAAGAAGTTATGACCTGTCGAAGTTTCGCGACAGAACCGGCACGACCCAGTGCGACGTAAATAGTGAACTTAAGGTAGATAGATGTCTATCCTTAGTGATCTAAACAAGATTTGAAGACTTCTTCGATAGTAGTCCAACGATAAAAAGACAGACAAAAACGGAGTTCAGATGAAGGAGTTATGAATTTCGAACGGAGTTTTCCTGTCCCGGCTTACTAAAGATAATATATAAGTAATATAATTATAGTATATTAAAAATAAAGTCAAAATTAGCCAATGGAGTCGAAACGAGAGTTGTAGAGCATAATCTCACCTTCGCGTCGATATAAAGAACGTCGAAAACGGAGTTCGTATGCGAAAGTTATGAATTTCAGAAGTTCAGGGCACGAAACCCCAAAAATGTTAGAGACCACGATGTGGCAAGCAGTGCCACGACGTGGCAAGTCTCCTGACACCTCCGGGAGTCCCCCAGATGCAACTTGCAATGACGTATGCAATGACGACCAAGCCCACGACGTGGAAAAAGGATCCCACGACGTGGCAAGGGCCAAATGTGCCCTATAAATAGATTTAAAGGGCCAGCCGACTATGGTTGCTCCATCCCTTCTCTCCCACTCCCGATACACCCTCTAAGCCCTATTTTAACCTCCCGAAGCCCCGGTATCAACCCCGAGACCCGAAGCAAGTTCCGAAACCCAAAGATCCCGAGAAGAAAAGAGTTTCCGAGCCGAAGCTCTGCCCGCGAGAAACCCGGTGTGTGAAGTGATTCCGGTTTCACCGAAGAATATCTACTTGAAGAGCCGTAGTGCTGTCCGATCATCTTCTGATCAAGTGAGTGTATAGTCCCTTTCATAAACACGATTATAATACAAGTATTGTTTGAATGTATTAAGTATATGTTTGGTGTGAGTGTATAGTCACTTTCATCTTAGATATAGATATGAAGTATTTTATAAAATACGTGCTATGTGTATATATATTGTTGTTTATATGTGAGTGTGTGGTTACTTTCTTCTAACACATAAATATTAAGTATTTGTTATGAAATACGTGCTATGTGTTTATATATTGTTTGTTTATTTGAGATGAGTATGGAATGGATGAACTATATAGGTTTTAATGAGTTAAACTGTATATATATTTTGTATCTACGAATATGTTGGGTAGGACATGGGTAGATGAAACCCTTGAGTATGGATCAGATCAAGAGGTTAGTTTTATATCCGTGAGTATAGATTAGATCAAGAGATTGGATTTAGATCCGAGAATATGGAATAGGAAAAGAGATAAACTTGTTATTAATCCGGGAGTATGGATTAAGACATAGTAAATTGTCCCTAGTCCGGGAGTATGGATTGGGCACAGTTTAGATCCGGGAGTATGGATCAGAACATGATTTAGGTATAGTAAATTGTCCATAGTCCGGGAGTATGGATTGGGCATAGTTTTAGATCCGGGAGTATGGATCAGACCAATAGGTAAACTTGTTATTAATTCGGGAGTATGGATTAAGACATAGTTAATTGTCCCTAGTCCGGGAGTATGGATTTGGCACAGTTTTAGATCCGGGAGTATGGATCAGACCAAGAGATTAGTTTAGATCCGGGAGTATGGATTAGACCAAGAGGTTAGTTTTAGGTCCGAGAGTATGGATCGGGTGGAGAGATTAGTTTAGATCCGTGAGTAGGGATCAGATAAAGAGGAATAGCTTAGATACGAGAGTTTAGATCGTGTCGTTGTGAGGATCAATGGGGTGGGATAAGAGTTGCTTTTATATGGTGAAAATGTACAAGTTTGAATGTTCTATATTTATAAATATATGATATAACATTGTGTGATGAAAACCCTATATGCTCACCGGGCTCCCAAGCCTGACCCACTCAGTTTTCTTTGTATCACAGGTATCGATATGAAGACATATTTCACATAGAGATTTAAAGGAGATATAAATCATTAGTGTAATTAAATGTAAGTTCTATTTATGCTTATATGTCTTTATCGGAACATTACATCCCGAGGTTTTATTATTAAATAAAAATACATTCTTTTTGAGAAATGTTTTGATAAGTTATTATCATATCTTTTTTTGGGAACAAATTCTGCAACCATTTTCTTTAAAAGATTACTCTGATTTTAAAAACAAAGCATAAACAAATCGGTCTTTTCTGGCCGTGAAATTGGGGATGTCACAGTTGGTATCAGAGCATTAGTTTAAGCGAACTAGGAAATTATAGGAAATTTCTAGACTTAAACTTAGAATGCTAAGTAATGATTGTGAGGAGTGTGTCTAAAATATGTTAGGTAGTACACCTAAATTGACACAAGCACTAGTTTATTTTAGGAATGATGCCTAAAAAGCTTTTATGTGCTAAATGTTTTGTGTGATAGCTATATTGATGCTATTATTTGTTCGGATCTATGGTCTGTTGCCGACCGGATCTAGAAACCTTATGTGTGTAGGATTCTAAGCGTATGACTACGATATTAGAACTAGCATGTAAACGTTTCGGAGTGATAAGGAGATTTATACGTTTATCGTAATTAAAGCTTTCTTATCTTAAAATTCTCGCTTGGTACACCGAATGTCTGCTTGGATGTACAAGAGGTCATGGTGAAGACTCGTAGAGAAATTGAGTAAATGGAGGAAATGAAGAAGGCTTATGATAGTGGATGACACCTATCAGAAGATATCATAAGCGTGGTATCTTGCCTTTACAGTATGTCTTATGAAATAAAAGTACGTTTAGAGGAGTACGGTACGTCTGAAGTACACCTTCGATTGGCAGGATGATGGAACGATTGGTGAAATTCTCGAAGTTGTCTCATCGTCTTGTATTTCCATCACCAATCGAGTTGAAGTAGAGTTGATGATTGAAGATTGAGCAATGAAGAAGTCCTAGTAGAGTCTAGGGAAATTGTTTATGATTATTTGGACACATTCGTATGTGTTAAATTGTTTTGTGATTTTCTTGTATGGTGATTTGGTCGACTGCGGGACAATACTTGGGACGAGTATGAGTAGGTGTGAAAGGTAGTAGATGCATATACTACCGGAAGCACAGGACTCACACTTGGATCAGGGAAAGTCACAAGGTTACCAAGAAGCTAGTGATTGATTCCGTTTTATTCGGATATGTCATTACCCTTGTTTCGGTAATTACTAGTAAGATGGTTGTTATGCCGACCCTAGTGGTCATATCAAATTGAGTCCGAATACGATGAGTTTGTTATGTGGTTCATAGAACCAAGTTCGAGGTAGCATCTGACTCAAGTCAGAAGATTGAAATTAATGTGATCGATAGCATCACGCTCGTTGTTAATGAAGCTTGTAGCTAGAAATGCTACATGTTGAAATGTGATTATATCACATTAGAATATGAAGGAAGGTATATTCCATTTTGGAATTTGACTCTAAGAGACTTGAGTCAAAGCGTTGCATCATGTGATGAGAGGTCATCAGGACACGACTCATCGGTCTGTTACAATAGATAAAGGAATGTACTTATCCTAAGAAGAAAGAATCCTCAAAAAGGATTTGTTTTGTATCTCGAAGGTTATGATTGAAAGTCCAACATAGTACGAAGAGAAGATGAAGGATTGAGCATCATGGTTATTAATTAGGATGGAGAGATAATGTATGGAGTCAGTATACAAATCCTGTTTCGTTGATGATTCCGGGACGTAATCATCCTAAGGGGGAGATAATTGTAACGCCCGTAGATTAGAGCTAGTCAATTTAGAGACGATAAGCATCAAAAATGAATTTTTGATGGAAGATTATTTAGAAGGATTAATCTTAACCAAGTTGTAGTATATGTCACAAGGTTTCCGTGCATATAAAGAATGCCCAAATGCGAGTTATAACGAAGAAGTTATGACCTGTCGAAGTTTCGCAACAGAACCGGCACTACCCAGCGCGACGTAAATAGTGAACTTAAGGTAGATAGATATCTATCCTTAGTGATCTAAACAAGAGTTGAAGATTTCTTCGATAGTAGTCCAACGATAAAAAGACAGACGAAAATGGAGTTCAGATGAAGGAGTTATGAATTTCGAACGGAGTTTTCCTGTCCCGACCTACTAAAGATAATATATAAGTAATATACTTATAATATATTAAAAATAAAGTCAAAATTAGCCAATGGAGTCTAAACGAGAGTTGTAGAGCATAATCTCACCTTCGCGTCGATATAAAGAACGTCGAAAACGGAGTTCGTATGCGAAAGTTATGAATTTCAGAAGTTCAGGGCGCGAAACCCCAAAACTGTTAGAGACCACGACGTGGCAAGCAGTGCCACGACGTGGCAAGTCTCCTGACACCTCCGGGAGTCCCCCAAATGCAACTTGTAATGACGTATGCAATGAAGACCAAGCCCACGACTTGGAAAAAGGATCCCACGACGTGGCAAGGGCCAAATTTGCCCTATAAATAGATTTGAAGGGTCAGCCGACTATGGTTGCTCCATCCCTTCTCTCCCACTCCTGATACACCCTCTAAGACCTATTTTAACCTCCCGAATCCCCGGTATCAACCCCGAGACCCGAAGCAAGTTCTGAAACCCAAAGATCCCGAGAAGAAAAGAGTTTCCGAGCCGAAGCTCTGCCCGCGAGAAACCCGGTGTGTGAAGTGATCCCGGTTTCACCGAAGAATATCTACTTGAAGAGCCGTAGTGCTATCCGATCATCTTCTGATCAAGTGAGTGTATAGTCCCTTTCATAAACACGATTATAATACAAGTATTGTTTGAATGTATTAAGTATATGTTTGGTGTGAGTGTATAGTCACTTTCATCTTACACATAGATATGAAGTATTTTATAAAATACGTGCTATGTGTATATATATTGTTGTTTATATGTGAGTGTGTGGTTACTTTCTTCTAACACATAAATATTAAGTATTTATTATGAAATACGTGCTATGTGTTTATATATTGTTTGTTTATTTGAGATGAGTATGGAATGGATGAACTATATAGGTTTTAATGAATTAAACTGTATATATATTTTGTATCTACAAATATGTTGGGTAGGACATGGGTAGATGAAACCCTTGAGTATGGATCAGATCAAGAGGTTAGTTTTATATCCGTGAGTATAGATTAGATCAAGAGATTGGATTTAGATCCGAGAATATGGAATAGGAAAAGAGATAAACTTGTTATTAATCTGGGAGGATGGATTAAGACATAGTAAATTGTCCCTAGTCCGGGAGTATGGATTGGGCACAGTTTAGATCCGGGAGTATGGATCAGAACATGATTTAGGTATAGTAAATTGTCCATAGTCCGGGAGTATGGATTGGGCACAGTTTTAGATCCGGGAGTATGGATCAGACCAATAGGTAAACTTGTTATTAATCCGGGAGTATGGATTAAGACATAGTTAATTGTCCCTAGTCCGGGAGTATGGATTTGGCACAGTTTTAGATCCAGGAGTATGGATCAGACCAAGAGATTAGTTTAGATCCGGGAGTATGGATTAGACCAATAGGTTAGTTTTAGGTCCGAGAGTGTGGATCGGGTGGAGAGATTAATTTAGATCCGTGAGTAGGGATCAGATAAAGAGGAACAGTTTAGATACGAGAGTTTAGATCGTGTCGTTGTGAGGATCGATGGGGTGGGATAAGAGTTGCCTTTATATGGTGAAAATGTACAAGTTTGAATGTTCTATATTTATAAATATATGATATAACATTGTGTGATGAAAACCCTATATGCTCACTGGGCTCCCAAGCCTGACCCACTCAGTTTTCTTTGTATCACAGGTATCGATATGAAGACATATTTCACAGAGAGATTTAAAGGAGATATAAATCATTAGTGTAATTAAATGTAAGTTCTGTTTATGCTTATATGTCTGTATCGGAACATTACATCCCGAGGTTTTATTATTAAATGAAAATACATTCTCTTTGAGAAATGTTTTGATAAGTTATTATCATATCTTGTTTTGGGAACAAATTCCGCAACCGTTTTCTTTAAAATATTACTCTGATTTTAAAAACAAAGCATAAACAAATCGGTCTTTTCTGGCCGTGAAATTGGGGATGTCACATCCCCCATCGCAATCGGAACCAGATCAATCGGGAACTCAACACCGAAGATCTCGAGTACACCTCCTCGAATCACATCAGTGGCATACATCGCTTGCTCTTCAGCTATGGAAACTTGAAGAGGTCGACTCAACGCCTCTCGATAGATACTGATGTGCTGACTAAATGCTAAAGACACGAAAGATCGAGTCGCAGCCGAGTCAAATAACACCAAAGCAGGTACTGAACTCACAAGAAAAGTACTTATGTCATAATATAAGCACAATGTCTCAAACTCAAAATAAATAGATGAAAGCGTACATACCAGCCACGAGATCGGGTGCTGCGCGGACCTCCTCCGCTGTCAAATGGAAGGCTCTCTCGCGAGCCTTTAGTGCCTCGGCCTTCACTGGCCGGGTCTTGGTAGCTCTGGCAGCAGGTGCAGATCCCTGCAGCAGCTGTGGGCACTCGGCCTTCCGAGAATCCCTTGGGGCAATCCCTCGCAAAATGCCCCTCCTTCCCACACTTGTAACATACCCCGACTCTGCACACCCCCTCATGGCTCTTGCCGCACCTCCCACAAGTGCGGCCCTTCGGACCCCCAGATCTCGAATCAACGGGCTTTGCCCGCTTGGCTGCCGGCTGAGCCTGCGCCGATCGCCTATCCCTCATCTGAGACTCGACCTCCTCCCTGACCTGAGTCTCCAACTCAATCTCCCGCTTCCGGGCATTTCCTGGAGCTCAGAAAATGTCTGGTATGACGAGTGCGCCACGAACTCACGAATATCCCTCCTTAGTATGCTCAAGTACCGGCTCATACGTGCCTACTCAGAAGACACGTGCTTAGGGAAAAACAACGCCCTCTCATGAAACATCCTCGTAATCACTGTCACAGACTCAGTTCCCTACTTGAGGGACAAGAACTCTTGGGCTAGACGTTCGCTCTCCACAGGGGGAATATACTCATCTCGAAACATCGCGGTGAACCTCTCCCAGGTTACCGCAGTAAGCTCTGTAGTAGTGAAGTCCTCCGTCACAAACTTCCACCAGTCCTTCGCCCTCAAGTGAAGTCCTCCGAACCCTCAAATGCTTCGGACACGAGCAGGTGTAGAAGCATCCCTCGATATCAGAAATCCATCTCATCGCAGCAATCGGATCCTGCGTCCCATCGAACTCTGGTGGCTTGGTGTTGCTGAACTCCCGGTACAACATCGAGTCACCCCCTGAGGTTTAGCAGCAGCCACATCCGCAGTAGCTGTAGCAGCTGCAACCTCAGTAACCACTGCTTATCTCTCGTCAAACGTCTCAATCAAGGTGGTCTTGATAAACCCAAACATCTCCGGTATCTCTGCGCGGATAGCCGCCGCCACCTCATCATGGATCATCTGACGAAGCTCCTCGTCACTCACGCCGCTCGTCTCAGGTCTGTGGCATGTCCCAACCATGATGTCTCTGAAATACAACATAAAAATATCAGAGACTCGCTCGAGTATACTCGCACCTGATAACTCAACCCTACTTGTTCCTTAGCACCCTAAGGATTCTTACTTGGACTGTGCAATGATCCGGTGTCTTCAGTAGTACGGAACCTATACTACCGTCCACACCGCAACAGTATTCACCCCAAGTCCTCCTCCTAGGATCCCATATCACAAGTACTCTAATCTCGCTATGCATAGGCTACTCTGCAGCAGACCTCTCGTAAGCTCCTCGTTGCAACCTACTCACTCTCAAGCATCTCATAGTAGCAGTAATCTCCTAGTCTAAGGCATCACAAATCAGGACACTCTAGTCCTAATATAAATACCTAGCCTACTCTAGCATGCATAACATATCATATCATATCTCATAACACATAATATGAGGGTATTTTGGGAAATCACCGTTCTGGCGCTGGTTGATCGTACACACTGCTCTGTTCTGCTCGTTTCAAAACCTTTTATTCTTTTAGAAAAATTGTTTTACTGTGAAAACTTTCTCAAACCCTCAGTTTGAGTTCAGATACGTCCGAAGGTGCATCCGAATCCCTCAAACCAAGGCTCTGATACCAACTTGTAACAACGTAAATTTTCAAAATAATTTTTCCATTTCAAAATATAATAAGAATTCATATATAATATCAAAATCCGTGTATCAACATCATCTCAATAAACAAATCCCAAGATCTCAATGTAAATAAAACTCCATCTGTGTGTACGGTCATGCCGACGCCTTCTCGCGATCCTCACTGGTACCTGAAACACATAACACACAACACGGTAAGCATAAGTGCTTAGTGAGTTCCCCAAAATACCACATATAACACATACGCCACTCGAGGCTACCGTACGACCCTCCGGTCGATGTGTCTCAGCGGGACCCTCCAGTCCCGTAGCTCGTTGGACCCTCTAGTCCGGTCATAGCTCATTGGACCCTTCGGTCCGGTCTATATCGTTGGACCCTTCGGTCCGGTCTATATCGTTGGACCCTCCGGTCCGATCTATATAACACATAGCATACATATATCACAATGCACATAATCTCATACATACACATAGCACACAAGACCCTCCGGTATACACATAGATACCACTCTAGGTAATGTATAGTGAGAAGACTCACCTCGAGTAACTCGGATAATCTCGCACACGAATATGTTGATCTAGCCCCCGCCTAATCACATATCAATATCCTCAAATAAATAATGGCTCTCAAAGGCTAGATTAAATCCCTTCCTACAATCCCACAGAAGGGTAAAAGACTATTTTACCCCTCCTTGACCCAAAAGTCCAAATGTTGACTAAAATCCTAAAAGTCAACAGGGGCAGTACGCGGGGCGTACCAACTCGTGTACGCGGGGTGTAATCCGGCTAACCAGAATCGGGGGACAAGACCCATTACGCGACGCGTAATGGGATTACGCCCAACGTAAGTCCCAGTTACCCATTCTCAAAAGTTTTGGTCTGAATCGATTAAGACAATGGTTCATATCATAGATCTAGGCACTCTACTTCCTCCTAAACCATAAAGTCGAAACCTTTAGGCTTTTGCATGGCTAAAAAGGTTACAACTTCTTCCAACCTCTTATCCCTTTTCTTCGTTAAGACGAAAACCCATGCATGACTCCATAATGACGACCAAGATTGGATTTTTATGAACCTACAACTCATATTACTCTGAAATATGGCAGATCTAAGATTATGGAGACCATTTGCTCAGAAAGTCTCCATCTTGGGACCAAAAACCCTAAAAATTGGTCCATGAAGCACACAACAAAAATGACAAGGAAAGCTTTGAGCTTTTTACCTCAAAGTGAAGCTCCTCCTTCTGTAGAACTCAGATCCAAGCTTGTACTCCAACTTCTAGCCTCCACAAGAACCTCCTCTTCTTCTTCACTAACACAGAAAGGAACTTTCTAGCTCAAGAACACTCACACACTAGCTTTAGAATGATAATATTGCTTTCCTAGGGTTTTTCTCTGTGGAATGGTGGCTAGGGACAAGACCATATCATTCCTTTTATAGTCCACAAGCCACAATTAGGGTTTGCATCTGGGCCCACTACGCCCATCGTAACCCTGGGTATGCCCAGCGTACCTAGGCGAGTCCGTGTCCAAACTAAGCATATGAGTACACGCAACGTACTCTTCAGTACGCCCAGCGTACTTAATGGCCATATTTTTCCATTAGGGGCTAAACTTGACAACTTGGAAAGGAAGAAGGGTTAAATAAATATACCTGAATTCCGGGATGTTACAGTAATGCAAGTTTCCATCCTTAGATTTCCTAGGAATACATGTAATTTTGAAAATCTCCAACATAATGTTGGTGAGATCACATGTTTTTACTTAGGTATTTTAAAGTTTCTCTTCTTGATGAGATTTTACTGAATTTTTTTATTAGTTATGGGAAAAGCACTCGTGATTAGAATGTAAAATAAAGCTATAAACTATCACACCCCCTTAGTTTGATCATGGGGTTTACAAATGTTCAGACTATGTTTAAAGTCTAAAAATAGCTTAGTAGGAAGGCCTTTAGTATGTATATCTGAAAACTGGTGAGCTGATGGCACATGCAAAACAAACACATGTCCAATAGAAACACATTCCCTAACAAAGTGTAAGTCTATTTCTACATGCTTGGTACGTTGACACTGTACAAGGTTCGAAGATAAGCACATGGAAATTACGTTATCGCAAAACAAAACCGTTGCTTTATACAATGTACATGATAACTCAAGAAGAAGATTGTAAAGCAAAGAAGCTTCAACAACAACATTGGCCTCCCCACGGTACTCAGCCTCATCTGAGGAGCGCAAAACAACATGCTGATGGTTGGAAGACCAAGAGACAAGGTAATGTGCAAGATAGACATACAAATTAAAGTGGAGCGATGAGTGTGAGGGAAACCAACCCAATCAGCATCAGAGTAAGAAACCAAATAATCAGCTGAAGAAGGTCGCAAAAGAATACCATGAGAAAGCGTACCTTGAACATAGTGCAAGATACGTTTTAAAGCAAAGATATGAGGTTCACGAGGATCATGTATAAACAAGCATGTCTGTTGAACAACATAGGGGATATCGAGACGAGTAAACGTGAGATACTGCAATGTACCGGCAAGACTGTGATACATAGTAGGATCAGAGATAGGAGATCCATATGGAGAGAGTTTGTATTGGGTGTCGGAGGGACTGGTGCACGAATTACAGTTAGACATGTCAGCTCGAGTAAGAATGCCTTTAGCGAAGGAAGTCTGGGATAAGAAGAGACCCTTATTATGGCAGGCCGCAAAAATGCCAAGGAAGAAGGAGAGAGGACCAAGATTAGACCTAGGACATTCAAAAAAGAGGCGATAGATGACCCTATTGATCAGGGTAACGGAAGAATCAGTGCGAATGATGTCCTGAACATCGAGGAGAAGATAGACATGATCAGTGCCAGAGTGATAGGTAAAGAGAGAAAATTCATACTTAATGTTGAAAGACCATAATGGAATACTGTGCAGTCAAGCCAGGCCATTCCCTTTGGACTAGAAGTACCGGAAAATGTTTAAACTACAAAATCGCAGTGTTCTAGAAATCGGCCTAATCGGCCGATTAATCGCTAATCGGACCTCCACCAATGAGATTTATTGCTAATCAGTCACTATAGTTGGGTTTGGTCAATACAGGTCAAATTCGGTATTAATTAGACCTAATCAGACCAAATCGGGCCTAATCGGACTTAATCGGACCTATTCGTGTTTGGTCAATGTAGGTCAAAGTTAGACCTAATCGGACCTAATCACCGATTAATTGCTTATTTTTTTAGGATTAATGTTAGATTTATTAATTTTTGAATAATTTTCTTAATAATTAATGGTCCCCGATTAATCCCCGCCTAGCCGATTAATCCCTAATTGCTAGTCCACCGATTAGTGGCCAATTAGCGATTTCTGCAACCATGTAAAATCGTAAGCACAAAGCTTAGAGAGTTCCCTAAAATACTACATACCATACAAACATCAGGCCCACCCACACATCGGGCCCCACTCAACATAGAAATGGGACCAACCCATCATATAAACGGGCCTAACCCAACATATAAACGGGCCCAACCCAACATACAAACAAGCCCAACCCTGCATACCAATGCAAGATTCACAAATACAACTAGCATTCTACATAGTATACTGAGAAAACTCACCTTGCCGATGTAATCAATTGCTAATAACTCTCATAGCAAATGAACGGGTGCTACACACCTCCTAACATTCTACACAGTAGGGTTTTTAGGGCATGCACATCGCTTTTCAAGGTGCATGTCTGCACCAACACATTGCCCCACATATAGGACGACACATGTCACTCCTTCGCTGTTCCACGTCTCCCAAATCTCAGTGAATCTGATCTCCTGAAACGCACGATACACGTAACGCGCATGATGCACCCTTACTTTGTTCAATTATGTAAATTACATATCTTCCGAGAATGAGCTCCGTTTCCGATGATCTTTATATTCTCGTGTAGCCATCAATGAGTACTACAGCTTTCTTTTAGGTTGCATTAGCAAATATTGACTTTGGTTTTACCCCGTATTTTTATACCTTAACTGACTTTGCAAAAAATCATATCTTCCTCTTACGGGATCTGTTTTTGACGTTCCTTGTCTCTTCGGTTTTATAACTAGGAGTACTTTGATTCCCCTTCACATAGTTTTTGCTAAACTAGCGTACCTTTTAAACAAATCAAAGAGGCCCTTCATAACTTCTTATCAAGTTGATGATTGTAATTCAACGAGAAACCACATTGATACTTCACGTTCTCTCTTGACTTTGAAGGAAGAGGAAATTTTCACAGGATCACTATGCTTTTATATCAAAATTTATTTTTGATATTGCAAATTCCTATAATTTTTGTTTGGTTATATATATTTTATCGGAACACTCGTTCACTTAAAATCCTCAAGGTCTCAAGTAAAACCAACTTGAACCAAGATTTTAGAAACTATGGTTTATGATTCTAATCATTATTACCATGGTTTTGGTGAGACTCTTCTTTACCCTATTCTCTTATGAAAAGGAATTTTATTAAGGTAACACTCATCATAATTCCAATGGATACTATTTCAATATATGCAATATTGAAGGGTGGACTTACTGCTTACAAAACTACTATAAACCGAAATGGCATGTTGCTATGTTACGAACAAATCTTTTATGCATCTTATGCGAAGACTTCTTTGTGAACGTACTGGAAGACAATTTTTTTTTATTCCATTGAAAAATGTTGAGTTGATAAGTTTTGATTGGACCTTCTTTAACGTGATGATAGGTGTGGTACTCAAGACAGATGTGGGATTGGATGGGTAATTATGACATGTATTTGGCAGTTTTCTCTTTCCTAGAATCCTATACTTTTCAAATTCAAAAATAACGTTTGCTATTCCACTACATATAATTACCCAAATTGCACACAATTAATCTCTTTACACATTTAGACGATTCAAGAGCGTTGCAAAGGATTTCTTCATTCTTCAATTTTCTATGTGCTTTTAAATCGATTCAGAAATAAAGTCGTCTACTGATCATATTTCCTTCATTGATCAATCTGCTTTATTTGCTTATCTCATTTTTAAACATTATGAAAATATGATTGATGATCTCGATGCTTTTAAGTATTTAACTGTTGTTCAACCGATAACTGAATGTATGAATCATTCAACTTTGAAAAGGGAATTGACTCATCATGAAAATGTTCCTTTTTCTTCTTTAATTTTAGCATATACTACTGCAAGTTATAATAAGAAGATGGATGTAATGACCTTGAGGTTCAACGGTGCAACACTACAATTAATAAGCATGCTTTTTTGCATGTTGCTAGGGTTGAAAACTGATAATGCGTATATAAACGATGAATTGGTTTCTTTATCGAGTATTATTAGGGTTTATCATCAGATGGGGTACAAAGAATATTTTTTTTATGTTGTCGAAGTTCAAGAAGTCTTTTCTGCCACTAGTTTGGAATGTCCTTTTTAAAATGTTGTTCCGATGCTTTACAGAAAGGGTAAGCGGTTCAAATAATGCTAACAAGTTATTCCACACTCTGATATATATACTCTTTGTATACAAACGAGAAGGTTGAATTAGGTAAAATTCTCTATGTTCATTTTAGCCAAAGTCCTTCCTCATCGTCGAAGGATTCAGACATATCTTGTGCATAATGTTTGTCTATCATAGTGAAAAAGGCTTGTGACCATTTTAAAATTCCTCAAATGGCGGATGTGCAAATCACAAGGTTCCAAATGATGAATACTGTTACGCTTATCACCATATATGTGAAGAACTTTCACTACATTTGGGCTATTCCATATGTGATGTTAGATAAAGTTCCACCGAATAATGAAATTATTGCATTCTATAGGCAGATTTCCAAGCTTGGTGAATTTCATATGTCACCATCTATGCAAGCTGCTTTAGAAGTTGGGAATGTTCAAAGATGAGATGGTGGAAATAGAAAAGAAAAAGTAGTTGATGGTTATTTTCTTTGAAAACAAAAGGCTTCAAAGAAACATAAGAAAAATAAAAAGGTGTCTGTAGTTGATAAAGATAACGATGATGAGAACACGATTAGTGATATTCGTATTGAGGATGATGTCAATGAGGATGATACTACGAGATTCTCAAATCATCTTACTGGTATACAATATTAGACTACAAACACAGAGTCTTCACATTTTATTAAGCTATTCGTTGTTTCTACGAACACTTAAACTTCTATACATGTTCAAATTGAGAATGATATTTTCTAAAAATTATGAATGCGTCTATTTTGAATCTTTCTCAAATTTAATCACCATCGGTTCAACCTCTATCTCCACCACCAACAACTTCTTTATCTCAAACCACTATGATTCCAATTCTTGTTCCACCAGTGTCATCTATAAAAACCTCCATTCCATTCCAATTCAAACTCTTATTTTTTGTAGAACCTACTACTCCAACACAAACATCAAAAATTCCAAATACCCATACTCAAAGTAATCCTGTTCCAGATGTTACAAAACCATCAGGCGATGATGATGATGATGAGTTTGTAATTGTTGATGATGAAGAAGTTGAAATTACCGGTTCATTTAAACATATTGTTGAACCGGTTCTTGCTCCATCACTTTTGGATGATGAAAGTGATTTGGATGAAGTATCTGTTTTTGCTCCAATCACTAAGAAAGAATATCAATTTTTGAATAGGAAATTGAATGTTCTTTTTTGCAGAGCGGATTCTTTTTCACCAAGCAATTTTCAGAACATGATAACTGTGCATGGATCTTCATATTCTTCCTTATATCAAGCATTTGTTTGATGCTCAGTAAAATTTGATCAATAAAACTACTGCAAAAGCTAATGAATCTCTTTCTATAACTAACACAACTTTGGTTAACGTTGATTAATCTATTCTCATCGAGGTTTAAACTCTAAAAGCTTCAATCGTTTCTAAAATTTCTAGTAATAATCAAGTTGTTACTAATGCCATCAACACTCTTATTTTGAACTATGATACTGAAGCCAAAATGGATGTTATCATTGCTGACAAAGAGAACAAGCTAAAGTCTCTGAATTTAGAATTAAGACAAGTGAAGAATGATTTTGAGAAGAATGATGAAGAATTACTACTTGTCAAAGGGGAAAAACTTTAAAATTAATCAAAGATTAATTCAAATTACAAAAGAGAAAGATGCTTCTCATGTCAATTATATGTTTAAAATGTTGGATATGAAGCTTAATCCAAATCTTTTGCAACTTCAAGCTATTAAAGGTTTAGGAGTAGCGGACTACTTCACAATAAGGGGAGAGGGTGTTATTAAAAAAATGTTGCTCAAGAAGATAATCCTCAAATAAATATAAAAAATATATATGTTGTTCTTGCAATAATCAAGAAGGATGATGCTCCAAATTACAATTGATCATAGTGATGGGTTATAAGCATAACTACATCCTATGTGTTCACGCAACCCTAATTGCTTTGGTTCTAAGTTTTTCACTAGTTGAACACGCATTTGAATAACAAAGCAATAAAACCTAGATCTAGCATATAATTTTCAAAAATCATATAACAAACGGGTTTTGAGTTTACCTTGCTTATTATGTAGTAATAACAAGAACTTCTGGTAGATCCTTGACTCATGAAAGCTTAGTGCCTCAAATGTTGCTCCTCTAATGACTCACAAACACCACTAGCAAGAATATGAGAAGGAGAGAGGAGGAAGCTCTTAGAATTTTGGCTAGGGTTCTCTGGAAGCAAGCATTGGCTGAAAATCCTAAGACTATGGGTTCCTTATATAGCTGAGGGATGCTAGGGTTTCTGGAGGAAACCCTAATTTCCTGCTTAAGGCTCAAGCAACCCATGGACCTCCCACTAAGAAGCCTTGGACGAAAGCTATAGGGCATCCCACTAAAATTTCGTCCACTCATAATTAAGGAGTCCATCAGCCCTGTTTCACAACTATCAATGATTTGCAAAACAACCCTTGTTCTTTTAATCAGTTCCTTTAATCCTAAAATTAATTCCAAATTAATTTGTGATTAAATACTAATTAAATAACATGATTTCTAATTAGTATATTATTTTCATAATACATTAATATATCAAAAGGACCATGCTACTATCAAATTAACTACATACCAATTAACTAAGGTGAAGGCAACCTAAAAGGACCATGCTACTATCAAATTAACTACATACCAATTATAGTTATGTGCTTAGACACCTAATCCAACAGATAGATCATTGAAAACGAGATTGGAAGAGATTACTCCTAAAATTCCAATCAACATGGGAAGTGATGCGGGAACAAGTTCTATGAGAATTGTTTAACATAATGATGTTGATCCAAATGATCCAGAAGCTGAAAAGAAGCTCAACTGAAATAGGATGAAGAAATATAAAGAATGAAGCAATTAAAGATTGAGCTGAAAAACTAGATGCTGAGAAAAACGAAAAGGAATCAACTTAAGCTACTCTGAAAGCTTTGTGGCCATAAGGACAGTTGAAAGAATTCAAAATGAATCCATTAAGAATGTTGGAAAATATTGCCTAGAACCAAGATCTTATTTTGAATTTGAAAATACAAGCGGCTATCAGTTAGATCTTGCAATGACTGGTAGAGCATTTCTCTTTAGGAGTTTTCAACATATGATTAGTGTTCCATTATCAAACAGTGCTACGAATAAAAAGCTTTTCAAGTTTTATGTTACTCATTCACAGCCTCAATATGAAGTCTGGACTCTGAAGAATATTAGTGATGTGAAGAAGATTGAGGAAACAATCATTGTAAAACCAACCCCTTGATATATTGTCTAGTTTCGAAATGCATGACTAAAACAACATATTTTGGTTTTTATCCCACAAAATGGTATAATAACTAGGTTACAACCATTTTCGCTAGAAATGTCATATTTTGTCAAAAGAAAACCTTAGTCTTTGTAGTTTTGTAATTACAACTTTTTTTCATGAATATATAACATATTTTATATTTTGTTTTTCTTAGTTTTACATCTCAAAACTAAGATACCACAAATAAGTGTTCTAAAAACTAGGGGCAACCATATTTCATGCAAGTAATGCTTTATATTCAACATAGGAATGGAACATGCAAAAATTTATGTAAATATTCCCAATATTTATTGGATTCCCTCCCCCTCCCCCCTAAAACATGGAAAACTGGAAAATATGGGGGGTATGAACTCACCTTGAGTGTGTTTTGTTAGGTTTTGTATACTAAAACATCTTACGGTGCACATATAACCCTAAATGCCTTGGATCTATGTTTTCTCTAATTATACATGTAATAGTGTTTCAAAGCATTAAGCCTATAACTAGCATGCAAATGACATAAACAATATGAAATACTAGTTAGGGTGACATACCTTTTCTTGTGGCTTGAAAACCTTGAAGCTTTTGGCCTTTAAGAACTTAGCACCAATAGTGTGGATGCCTCAAATGGAATCATAACACACCATGGATAAAGGATGACATTTTGAAAGAGAATTCCATGCACCAAAATCGTCCATCTTTCTCTAAGAATAGAAGCACACAAAAATGATCATGAAGTAACATATTTATATGTTGAATTCCAAAGGTCATGGGTAAAACCCAAATCCATACCCATGGGTTTATGATCCATGGTTCATGTGGCCCAACTCTTTATGTATCCATACATAAACTTAATCCAACATGGAACATAAGCCCAACACATATAAATTTAACTAATTTACACAACTAGTCCCCATTGATTTAATTAGTCTCTTTTGATCACTAAATTAATTCCAAACTAATTCTTGATCAATACTAATTAAATCATATGATTTCATATTAATATATTAGAACTTATAATATATTAATAAATTATATATAACCACTTCTCAAAAGTCCATCCTAACAAATCGTCATGATGATATGCAACCCAAATAGACCATGTTACTCTCGGGTCGTGTACATACCAATAATAGTTATGGGCTTAGACATCTAATCCAATAGTCTCCCACTTGGATAAGTCTAAAACTATTATTGCAAATACGACTCCAAAATCCCGACTAGCAATCATAGCTCTTAAAAACCGATGTCGAACTCTGACCTGGTTAATGACGTGTCAATTAGATACGAGATCATATATTCCTCAATTCTAGATATCATATGGACTGAGACATGGATTATAATCAATCTCTCTGTCCATTTGTTGTTTCCCGATTTCTGATTTATGACGACCGACTAATTGAACAAATCAAATCAGTCCAGGCCCGACCAAGCACTTCGGGTTGTCATCACTAAATCATCGAGAGGCCCGCAAATATCGCTTTTATCCCTCTAAGGGTAAAAGGAATGGATAAACTTCGACTCATATGCTTGCTCTATCTACTCATCAAATCACACACAACAATGTGTTTTATAATACCAAGTTACTTGTGCATTTTCACATTATCAATGTGCAACCGACTCGTAGACTGCAACTCATATCTCTCCGTTTGAAGAATATAAGATATTATCGTCTCATGATCACTCGTGATAAAATCCATGAAGTGATTGAAATGAGCGCGGGTTCAATCCAATACTCGAATCTTATTCCAGGAGCACTCATGAATACTGCAGCTATGTCTAAAACACCTAGGCATACTACAAACCCATTCATGACAGTCTTGCCTCAATACCTACTTCCAAAGTATGATCGAATGTGGACGGTTTGAATAACCTAGTTATTCGGGAAGTTAAAACATACAAAGTGAAACACAAGAATAATAATAATCCTGTATGACCCCAAAACTTTTGAGTCATATTGATTACTCATTATTCATTGTATAATGTTTCGAATAATCAACATAATACCTGAATTAAAACAATAGTTGTCCCATGCACCAAGCATGCACACCATGTTTACCTATGGTCGTTTCTTTGTGGAATAGATCAACTGACAACATTTCAATGATGCTTATTTCACAATTCCAAATCCTTATGATAAACGTAAGAATACCAAAATCTTGCCATTTTTTGTAATCTGTCAGATTCTAAACTTACGTGTAATGATCCTCTTGTAATGACTATGCACAAAAGTCACAAAGACTTGGCAACAGACATTACAAAGTATTCCAATCGAGAGCTATTCCATGGAACCGAAGTCTCAAATTCAAAGTACATTCCTTTGTGTTAGGTTTTTTTTATTCAAACATCTGGTTTCACAACTGATAAAATTGACAACGGAAGCTTTAAAAAAGTTGAATAAAACTAAAACTATTTTACCCACCAAGGATCATTTTGCAAGAGTTAGGAAGATTAAAAAACCCATAGAAGGGAAAGTATAAAAACCTTTGAAGACTTTGATCCTCATGGGAGGTTGGAAGTTGATGAAGTGTAGGATGAAACTCTAAAGCAAGAGTTCTCTACAAGTATCCACCAAGCAAGAATATAACCATCAAAACATGCTAGTATTCACATGTAATTTTTTGTTCAAAAGCCTTTGAAATATATACCAAATATATGTTCAAAGTTGAAGCAAAAAAGGGACCTTTTCTAGCATCAAAATGCAAGAGAATGGAGGAGAAGAAGAGGGCTTAAATCTCAAAATTTGGCAACCCTATATGAGCACCATGCTCACGGTTTTGCTAGCCAAGAAGAAGAAGAAAGAAGGCTTTCAAGCATACCATCTAACCTTGCAATCCCTCCCTTATATAGAGGCCAAAAAGCAAAGGGAGGAGACACAAAAGTGAAAGGATGGGACAACACTCTTCCAAGGCATGGGACATACTTTAAACAAAGTAAAAGGTGTGCCATGCTTTTGTCTCCTCTTCAATTTTCGAGATTAGCTAAGCATGGGGCTTATATTAAACAATAAAAAAGAAATCTAGCCTATATCTTAAGTCAAATCGACCATAAGTTCAAGGAGACAAAAGGTGAGTGTTTATATAAATATACCAACTTTATATAAAAGCCTATCATTTATATAAAGTGTTCCTAATATTTATATAACATATAACTAGTCATATATGTATGAATATCTCTTTTTTATAAAACTAACTTTTATATAAATAAACTCTAACTAGTTTATTAATATATAAATACAAGTTATAAATAATCATACTTTATGATATATTTCATAAGTTGTTATTTCTCTAATAAATATTATTTCCACAAATAATAAATTCCCAATTAGTAAAATATTATTTCCATGAAATAAGAATTTTCCAATTAAATACAAGCGTTGATACATTTATTAATAATCAAATTATACTAATAAATAATTAATTGACGGTAACTTGCTATATGATGTGACCCTATAGGATCATATATTATTAGCAATATCATTATATAATGACTCTTGGGCATACTAGATCTTTCAATCTCCCACTTGCACAAGACTTATCATAGATTGATATAGACAATGGTAAATGTCTTACAACATTTGACTACCCATAATAACATATGATGAAGAATGCCATTCATCGACATCCAATTCCCAAAAGCTTTAAGCTTCAATTGATGTATAAAGGTAAGTTTATGAATTATCCCTTTGTTACAGACATCCTATTGAAACATGATCCTTGGATCGCAATCAATCTCATTTGTAATTCAACTTTGGGTAACGCGCGTCAAATATCTTACTCTCAACGAATAAGAGGAACAAATCTCATCTTGACTGCGTAAGCCTCTTGCATAGTTCACACCACACCTAAATATGACTTTTATAACTGCTCGGTCAAGGAACAACATTTTTCCATATCAAAGCACAATAATCCCTATACTTAAGTCCCACTATGTATCTCAGGTGTGTTAAGGATACAAATATAGTACCTTTTAATCAAGTATCACTCACGACTGCGATCTATGAGTTGATCTTGATGCGAGTCCGTTCAGTACTAGTTCTCTGACAAGTCCCTATGAAACTTGGTTACAACCACTTGCCTACTTTCATCTAGTGAGATTCAACCAATCCATTTCCTTTTAGTCTTACTTCATTATTACTCCCACAATCATGACCGACTATGAACCTTTAGAATAATAAGATTTTTCATGGATTAAACATGTTAATATAGGACACAACAAGTATTAATGTAATGATCATATCCTAGTATTTCAAAACATTATTTCATAGTTGTTGTTACAATGTTCCAATATCCAAATACTAAATTCAAATCAAAGTCCCATTAATAGAATAATAATAAAAGTCTTTTGGCTTAAGTGTGACCACTCATACTTAGCTTAAAAGGAAAGCTTTATTAATGGGTTCAACTAAATTTAATTTGTGTGAATTTCTCGAATACGATATCTCCATATTTTACTTTTCCTCCTTGCAACTCGACGGGTACACACACATGCCTATCCAAGGGAAAAGCCATCCAACTCGCCGAATTGTTCTTCAACTCGTCGAGTTTTATGGTGATCTTCCTCGGACTCGCCGAGTTGTTCATCCAACTCGCCGAGTTCAATGACCATCTTCATGTGACTCGCCGAGTTCATTCTTGCGACTCGCCGAGTCCATCCAGTCCTCTTTCCATACAGACTTGTTTTGAGCCATGCAGCAGCTCCGTATCACAGATCCAAGCTTCTAGGGCATACTTACCATGTAAAGTTGCAAACTTTACATGCATGCATGGTTATAAAGGCTCCAAATGTCTATTTTAAGTTCTTAATGGAGCTTCTAGTCCAAGAGGGACTTCCACCACAACCAATACAACAACTTTATGACTCTAGCATCCAAGGAGGGTCCAAATCTAAAGTTATAACTTCAGATCTAGCCCATAGATCAACATCCCAACTTGAAAATCCATAAAAAGCCCTAGATCTCAACAAAAAGGAAGAAAAGGAAGTAAGAATGGCACTTTGATACCTTCAAACGATGATAGCTGAGGAAAAACTTGCTTCCCACTCCTTTCTTGCTTCAATTTCCTTTGCACTCTTAGCTTCCTTCCTCCAAAATCCTCTTTTCCAAGCTTTAAACCCACACCAAAGCACACACACTCATGAGTTAGGGTTTCAAGGGCTCTCAAAGACTGTAAGGAGGCCCAAAGGAGGCTGAGGCTCCTTTAAATAGGGGTGCAAACCCCAGGATTTAGGGTTTCATCTGCTAGCTCCTACTCGCCAAGTCCCAATACTGGACTCGCTGAGTAGGTCACTAAACACGTGTTCTCACCCCGCTGCTACTCGACGAGTAAGTCGACCAACTCGTCGAGTAGAGCTTCATCCATAAATTCTTAATTAATTAATACTTGAGGATCGGGGCGTTACAATTCTCCCCCACTTGAACTAGACTTCGTCCTCGAAGTCTGCTGAAGAAAACAATGTCGGGTAATGCTCGCGTATTTCCGCTTCCGACTCCCATATCCACTCGGATCCCCTCCAATGTTCCCACTGCACCTTTACTAAAGGTATTTCCTTATTCCGCAGAATCTTCTTCTTCCTTTCCAAAATAGCTACAGGCCTTTCCACATAGTTCACGCGCTCATCGACCTGAATGTCATCCAACAATACCACTGCTTCCTGGTCCATAACGCACTTTCGCAATTTCGAAACATGAAATGTGCTATGGATCCGACTAAGTTCCTCCAGAAGCTCTAGCCTATAAGCCTCCCTGCCAACCTTGGCCACAATCCTGAACGGTCCGATGTATCGGGGACCCAATTTTCCCCTCTTCCTGAAGCGGATCACACCCTTCCAGGGTGAGACCTTCAGGAGAACCATGTCACCCTTCTGAAATTCCAACTCAGATCGGCGTCGATCAGCGTAACTCTTCTGTCGACTCTGAGCGGTCTGCAGCCGCTGTCTAATCTGCTGTATCATCTCGGTAGTTTGCAGAACTACCTCTATCCGACCCATCACCCTGTGCCCAACCTCGCCCCAACAGACTGGGGTCCTACACTTCCGCCCATACAACAGCTCGAAAGGCGGGGCGCCAATATTGGAATGATAGTTGTTGTTGTAGGCGAACTATACAAGCGGTAGGTGGGAATCCTAACTCCCACTGAAGTCAATGACGCACGCCCTCAACATATCTTCGAGGGTCTGAATGGTACGCTCACTCTGCCCATCAGTCTATGAATGGAACGCTGTACTAAAATGCAGCCTCGTGCCTAGTTCCTCGTGGAACTTCTGCCAAAAACGGGAAGTTAATCGGACATCCTGATTGGAAACTATGGAAACTGGTACCCCGTGGTGAAAGACAATCTCGCGGACGTATAGGCGGCCAACTTCTCCGCCGACGAACTCTCTCGTATAGCTAGGAAATGGGCGCTCTTGGTGAATCGATCCATAATGACCCATATAGCGTCGAAACCCTTTGCCGTCTTCGGCAACTTCGTGATGAAATCCATCGTAATCCATTCCCATTTCCACATGGGAATCTCTAGGGGCTTCAACTTACCATGCGGCCTCTGGTGCTCGGCCTTGACCATTCTGCAGGTCAAGCACCTCTCAACGCACCAAGTGATATCTCGCTTCATCACAGGCCACCAATAACTCAAAATCAAATCACGGTACATCTTGGTAGCCCCCGGGTGAATAGAAAAATGAGACTTATGAGCCTCCTCCATCACTGTCTACCTAACTCCTCCGGTCATCGGAACCAAAACCTGACCATATCAGGTCAATAGCCCGCGACTATCCTGAACAAACCGGGCGCTTTCGCCCTTAATCCTTTCCAATTTCCAATTCTCCGGTTTCATACCCTCGATCTGAGCATCCCTGACCAAACCCACCAGTAGGGAATCCACCGCTATCCTCATACATCTGGCTGGGGTAGAAGACCCAACTAAATTGCGGCTCAGAGCGTTCGCAACCACATTCGCTTTACCAGGATGGTAAAAGATCTCGCAATCATAGTCCTTGACTACATCTAGCCACCTGCGCTGCCTCATATTCAAGTTCGGATGATCCATTATGTGCCTCAAACTCTTGTGATCCGTGTATATGGTACAACGGACCCCATACAGATAGTGCATCAAAATATTGAGAGCGAAGACCACCGCTCCCAGCTCAAGATCATGCGTGGGGTATCTCGTCTCATGCGGCTTCAACTGTCGCGATGCATAAGCTATCACTCGCCCCCTCTGCATGAGGACTGCCCCTTAGCCTGTGATGGACGCATCACAATATACCACAAAATCCTCCACTCCCTCGAGGAGTGTCAACACCGGCGCCTCGCATAACCGCTGCCGGAGGGTCTCAAACGCCCTCTGCTGCTCCGGGCCCCACCGGAAATCTACTCCCTTCCTCGTTAGACAAGTGAGGGGTACGGAAACCTTGGAGAAATCACGAATGAATCTCCGATAATACCTTGTTAATCCCAGAAAACTCCTGATGTCTGAGGGAGATCTCGGAGTCTCCAACTGCATAACCGCCTCCACCTTGGCCGGATTAATCAAAATCCCATCCTGGTTAACGAGATGTCCAAGGAACTGAACCTCTCGCAACCAGAACTCACACTTCGAGAACTTGGCATCAAGCAGTTCTCGTCGCAGCACCTCCAACAGTTCCCTGAGGTGCTCCTCATGCTGCTCTCGGGTCTTGGAATACACCAAGATGTCATCTATAAACACAATGACCGAGCGATCGAGCATCGGTCTGCAGACTCGATTCATCAGATCCATGAATACTGCTGGCGCGTTGGTGAGTCCAAACGGCATCACCACGAACTCGTAATGACCGTAACGAGTCCGGAACGCAGTCTTCTCCATGTCTTCCTCCCTCACCCTGACCTGTTGGTATCCTGATTTCAAATCGATCTTGGAAAACCAAGATGCACCCTGCAACTGGTCGAAAAGATCATCTATCCTCGGGAGCGGATAACGGTTCTTCACCGTTAATTTATTTAGCCCCCTATAGTCAATGCATATCCTGTGCGAACTATCCTTCTTCCTGACGAAAAGGATCAGTGCTCCCCAGGGTGAGCTACTCGGACGAATGAACTGCTTACCCAGCAGTTCCTGCAGCTGAGATGATAGGTCCTGCATCTCTGGCGGTGCCAAACGGTACAACACCTTGGCAATTGGGGCTGCACATGACACTAGTTCAATCCTAAACTCAACCTGCCTCACCGGAGACACTCTGGGTAACTCCTCCGAAAACACATCAGCAAACTCTCTAACCACAGGGACCTCTAAAACTGAGAGCTACTCTGTAACCCGCATATCTACCACATACACCAAATAACCGGCACACCCGTGTTGAATATACTATCGAGCCCTGGCCACCGAACAAAACCCTGATCCTGACCTAGTGCCCTCACCATATACTACCAGTTCTCCCCTACTTAGGGTTCGAACCACTACCCGCTGTCCCTCACAGGTGATCATGGTGCCAAAACGGCTAAGCCAATCCCTTCCTACAATCACGCATAAATCCCCCATAGGGATAGGAATCAAATCTATCGGGAAAGACACCCCGAAAATCTCCAACTCGTATCCTCGGTAGACCGAAGAAGCAGAAACCCTGTGCTCGTTGGCGATCGAAACTCGCAACGGACACTCAAGATCATCTATTAGTACAATGAACCCTCTAGAGAAGGTCTGAGATACGAACGACCGACTCGCCCCCGAGTCAAATAAAACCAAAGCAGTCAAAGAATTTACTAAAAACATACCTGATCATAGGCACAACCAATAAGCATAGTACAAATACAATAACTGAGATAGAGAATAGGAACATACCAGCAACCACATCCGGTGCTGCCTTGGCCTCCTCGGCCGTGAGCTAGAAGGCGCGACCCTGAGCCTTCGGAGGCTCCATCTTGACTGGCCTCCCATCTCCAATCCTCACAGTAGCTGGCGCAGAACCCTACGCCGGCTTGACGGCGAGTTGCGGACAGTTGGTCTTCACATGACCAACCTAATGAAAACGGTAACAAATCCTCATATCTGCTGGAGGGGCGGACTGACGGCAGTCCCTGGCATAGTGCCCCTCCTTTCCACATTTTTGGCACCCACCTCCTGCTCGACAAACCCCTGAATGAGCCTTGCCACACTTTCTACAAGTGCGGCTCTGATGACCCCCATACCATGTATCAGCAGTTTTAGATCGCTTGGGCGCCGGCTGAGACTGTGCTGGTGCTTGACGCTGCTCTTTCAGCTGCAGCTCTATCTCCAACTCACGCCGCCGCGCGGCTTCCTGTAGGTCCAGGAGGGTATCACATCGCTGAGTAGACACAAACTGTCGAATATCCATCTTAAGCATACTCAGATAACGAGTCATCTGAGACTGCTCCAATGCAAACTCCGGGCAAAACATAGCCCTCTCCGTGAACATCCGGGTAATCTCCATCACAGACTCCCCATCCTGTCTCAAAGTCAAAAACTCCTGAGCAAGCCGCTCCCATTCCACGTGCGGGACGTAGCGGGTGTGAAACATATCCCGGAACTACTCCCAGGTAATAGTAGACCTCTGATCATCAGTATACAACCTAGTCGTCAGCCTCCACCAGTCCTTCGCTCCAAGCCTCAGCAGGTTCAGGGCACACCTGACCTTCTGGTCAGCAGGGCATGAACACGTGAAGAAACATCCCTCCACGTCAGATAACCACCTCATTGCCCGAATAGCATCTTGTGTACCATCGAATGTCGAGGGCTTCATATTGTCGAAGTCCCGGTACTGGAAAGCCCTGCCGGCTCCTCCTCCTCCAACCCCTGCAGCAGTTACAGCCGAAGTGGCTACAGCGGCAACAGTCTCTGATAGAGCGGTATACCGCTCATCAAAATACTTGACCATTGCGGTCTTAATCGACCCAAACATCTCTGGTAGCTGCACTTGGAACGCAACAACAATCTCGTCATGCATGATCTCCCGAATTCGGGCATCCAACTCCTCAGTCTCTATCTGAACCACGGGCTCAGGTGCTACCGACACCTCCAATCCTCTGTCTCTTGACCCTGATCCTGATCCTAATCCGGATTCGGATCCCGAAGCGACACGTCTCGTCACCACCATACTGCAAACACACTCAATGACTCAGACAAATCATATAATGACGGAAGACCAATTACCCTCAATCCCTAGAGGTTGTGACTTCCTTGATACGCGTATGGGTCCTGTGCTTTCAGTAGTATGGGCCCCTACTACCTTCCACACCTACCCATATTTGTCTCAAGTATCACCACAACGCCCCAAACTGTATTTAACATAATATGCACTCAACCCTCACTAATAGGGGACATCGCCTAACTAGCAACGGATCCTCCAGTTCCGCACCACTCACACATCCATGAGACTTCCATCATCCCCTGCAGCGCTAGTGTACACTGGCTGCACATAGCGCTGGATCCGATAGATGTTTGAATATTCGATCCTACACTAAGGTCGAATCGGACATCCTCAGGCTATAAGATCTTGACTACCCATAGCCGTGATGCATACACTAAACATCTACAGTCATGATGTCAATCCTATATACAAGAAACCCTAGGCTAATAGGTATCATACAATCAGGCCAATCTATCATGCGATTCCTGAAAATACCTAGCCTAGCACTAGCATGCTATTCTAACATATCAGAATATCATATAACTGTATGGTATTTTGGGCTTACTTACAGGCTCCGACTGATCGTACCCTCTGCATCCTCCATCCTTTATTTTGAAAACCATTTTAAAACTTATTTTCCGAAAATCTCCTTGTTTTGAGACCGGATTCACACGACTGTTCCTCCAATTCACTCAAATCAAGGCTCTGATACCAACTTGTAACACCCATAAAATTTACGCCAAATTTAAACTTTTAATACTAACAAAAGAGTCAAATAGTAATTGTTTTTACAAAACATTTCCAATTCATTTATCATCATAGTGTCCCAAAATAGATCATTAGGATGAGGAGCGGTACTGTCATGCCTTCGCCTTCCCTCGCTCTCCTGAAGTACCTGAAACAATAAACTTAAAACTGTAAGCCGGAGGGCTTAGTGAGCTACCCCCAAAATACCAATACCATGCTGGTAGAAACCATAGCCAGAACGATCAATCAAACAACATACATATTGGGCCATCGGCCGGACTGGTCTGCCCTACTGGGCCTACAGTCTATCTGAATCTATCCCGAACCTTCGGCATGACTGGTCCGCTGCGTGGGCCTATAGTCTCCCCGGACCGCTCAGAGGGTGTGTTGGCCTTCAGTACGAAGCAGGACCGCCTCAACCCAACCAACAAGCAACTAACCATGTACGCATACTATCATATACTGGCATATACACATAGAAAACATATCTATCTCATTGACCATCAATCATATAGTTTCACTTGTAACTAGAGTATCAACCTAACAGGTCACTAACATACCAATCCTTACGGATCATAAAAGCATAACATACTATCTATCCTGATTCCGATCTAACAGATCAGAATCATATGTAGCATACCATGCCAACCGATCTAACCGATCTCTAGCATAACAACCATCCTAAACAGGATGAATTCTAACATAGAAATAACATAACACCCATCCTAAACCAGGATGAAATCTAACATGGCAATAACAAAGCAACCATCCTAAACCAGGATGTAAATCATAAAGGGCCGGCCTTGGTGCCGTAGACCCTATCGATATAGTGAGGATAACTCACCTCGTAGATGTCGATTTGAAATGCAAACTCTAACTATCGGATCACTTGACACCGGCTCCACCACCTATAACCATAGTACAATATACTCATAAGTTCTTACTCTTATAAGACACCCCATAACCTCTTAGTAATTCCTGATCAAGGTCAAAGTCCTCAGTCAAGGTCAACAGTCCATGTTGACCTCAACTCGCTGAGTGCACTCGACCACTCACCGAGTCCATGGAGCACATTCCAACTCGCCTAGTCATCGGAGTGACTCGTCGAGTTCCTTCGAATCCCGATCAATCCTTAAGGCCACCCGTTGAGTTTCCTTCTTGCAACTCGACGGGTACACACACATGCCTATCCAAGGGAAAAGCCATCCGACTCGCCGAGTTGTTCTTCAACTCGTCGAGTTTTATGGTGATCTTCATCGGACTCACCGAGTTGTTCATCCAACTCGCCGAGTTCAATGACCATCTTCATGTGACTCGCCGAGTTCATTCTTGCGACTCGCCGAGTCCATCCATCCTCTTTCCATACAGACTTGTTTTGAGCCATGCAGCGGCTCCAAATCACAGATCCAAGCTTCTAGGGCATACTTACCACGTAAAGTTGCAAACTTTGCATGCATGCATGGTTATAAAGGCTCCAAATGTCTATTTTAAGTTGTTAATGGTGCTTCTAGTCCAAGAGGGACTTCCACCACAACCAATACAACAACTTTATGACTCTAGCATCCAAGGAGGGTCCAGATCTGAAGTTACAACTTCAGATCTAGCCCATAGATCAACATCCCAACTTGAAAATCCATAAAAAGCCCTAGATCTCAACAAAATGGGAGAAAAGGAAGTAAGAATGGCACTTTGATACCTTCAAACGATGCTAGCTGAGGTAAAACCCGCTTCCCACTCCTTTCTTGCTTCAATTTCCTTTGCACTCTTAGCTTCCTTTCTCCAAGATCCTCTTTTCCAAGCTTCAAACCCACACCAAAGCACACACACACGAATTAGGGTTTCAAGGGCTCTCAAAGACTATAAGGAGGCTGAGGCTCCTTTAAATATGGGTGCAAACCCTGGGATTTAGGGTTTCATCTGCCAGCTCCTACTCGCCGAGTCCCAATAGTGGACTCGCCGAGTAGGTCACTAACCACGTGTTCTCACCCCGCTGCTACTCGACGAGTAGGTCGACCAACTCCTCGACTAGAGCTTCATCCATAAATTCTTAATTAATTAATACCTGAGGATCGGGGCATTACACATCTACCCATGTTTTTACCCAACAAGTATTCAAGCAATATGCACACACAACACGTAAATTATATAATAAATACTTCATATCTATGTGTAAGATGAAATGGAGTATGCACTCACCTCAGAAGGTGGTGACTCGGTACTTGGACAACGCTTCGTTTACTTTAAAATAATTTCCTTCGACGAAACCTAGTATTATTACCACTATATTTTAGTTTAATATTTACCGTGACTAATTATTAGTCTTATTATTATTATTATATAAGCGTTTAAACAATACCTTCCAACCACTATGTACAGACAGGGGCCAGACATAAAACACCGGAGGGCAGGACCATTTTGGCATATAGCACTTCTGAAATCCAACAACCCTATGCGGCCCTTTAAACCAGATTCCCCGTACTGCGAGTAGTTAAAAAGATATTTTAACGACACTTATATAAGTCATAATAATAACTCAAATTTTTATTATAAGTTCATTATAAAAATAACAATTTTAAATATAAACTATATTTAAAATAGGGTAAGCATAACTTACTTACAAGGGGGTTTTAGCTAGGAGTCAGGCTCTGCAGGGGCAGAACTTTGTCGCTGAATCTTTCAAAGAAAGATTCGTGCAGCGCTTCGGCGCTCACCTTACTATACTAAAACTACAGAAAGAGAAGTCGAATCACGAGGGACCGAAATGCTCGGGGGATAAGAAGAGAAAGAATCTTGAATGAAGAGAATGGTGCAAGAAATATGAGAGCCCAAGCCTCTTATTTATAGTAATTGAATTTAGAAAAACTACCCTCCATAATTACTTAATGACCTTATAGTTATATAAAAGACTAAACACCCCTTCATAATACTATTTTAAATAGATTTAACGATATTTGTACTAAACTAATGTCGAAAGTACTCAACACTAGTCTTATAATAACCGCATTGTCGATACCTTTCTAATGATATATATACATTTGTATATATATGTGCACGTATATGTGGTTTATACTTTATTTTAATACATAAATATGCTATTATAATTTGTAACTTGTTATACGAACTCCATTTTTGACGTTCTTTATATCCACGCATTGGTGTTTACGAGTACTACAACTTTCATTTAGATGTCGTCAGCTAATTCTCATTCTATCTCAGATTTACAAAACGGTATCCGATTTATCGTGCTCGAAGAGTAGGGACCAAGTTTCGTCCATATATTTAACATACGAGCTCTAATCCCGATATTCTTTATATCCGCGTGTAGGTAAAAACAAGATCTAAAACTTACATTTAGACTCTGTCGGCTAATTCTCGACCGATCTTAAATTTAACAATAGGAGGAGATTACACTGTTAAATGTTCGCGTAAAATTCATAACTTCTACATACGGACTCTGTTTTCATCTGTTTTTTACCGTTGAGTTCCTATTAATGAGATCTTCAACTCTCATTTAGGTGGCGTAGGCCAAAAACTGCTCGAACTAAAATTCGAGTTTCGGGTCGTGCACTGGTATGCCAAATGTTAGAAAATTCATAACTTCCTCATACGAAGTCAGATTTGGGCGTTCTTTTTATGGACTCTCTTAGTTTAACATATTCTACAACTTTTGTTTATATTACTAAGGCTAAAAAGACCTCCATCATAAATTCACTATTTACGTCTCCCGGTGTCGTGCCGGTTTTGTCGTAAAACTTCGACGGGTCATAACTTCTTCGTTATAACTCGGATTTCAGCTTTCTTTATATATACGGAACCCTCGAGACGTATTATACAACTTGGTTAAAATTATTTATTCTAAATAATCTTTGGTCGGAAAGTCGTTTTCGACCCCTATTATCTCTAAATTGACTAACCCGGATCTATGGGCGTTACAATTATATCCCCCTTAGGATGATTACATCCCAGAGTCATCAACGAAATAGGACTCATATGATGACTCCACACGTTATCTCTTCATCCTAACTAATAACCGTAACTTTGATGTTTCTTCGAATGAGTATCTAACTCTAAGACTTCTTGATTGCAGGCGGTGCCCGATCTTGGACCCGCTCTGTATCTCATGTTAGACTTCCAATCATGATCTTCATGTCGCAATCTCGATCTTTATTGTAAACTCCTTCTTTAACAAACTTGAGATAAGTTTCTTCCTTCGATTATCATAATAGACTGATGGGTCATGTTCTAATGACCTCTCATCGTATGATGCATCGCTTGGACTCAGGTCTTTTAGAGTCAAATTCCAGAACAGACTATACCTTCCTTCATGTTCTAACCACATATTAAAAGGTTGCATTTCTAGCTACAAGCAACTTTTCACGATACCTCTACTAATCGCTTTTTATTTCAATCTTCCATCTTAAGTCAGATGCTACCTCGAATTTTATTCTCTGAACCACATAACATACTTAGAGTAGTCGGACTCAAATTGATATGACCACTAGGGTCGGAATAACAATCTTCTTCTTAGTCATTACCGAAATGATGGTAACGACATACATGAACAAAACGGAATCAATTACTAGCTTCTTGGTAACCTTGTGACTTTCCCCAATCCAAGCGTGAGTCCTGTGCTTCCGGTAGTATATGCATCTACTACCTTTTACACCTACTCATACTCGTCCCAAGTGTTGTCTCGCAGTTTTCCAAGTCACCATTCAAGAAAATCACATAACAATTTAACACACCCGATAACAAAACGAAGATTTTATTATTTCTTGAAACTATTACATAGGTGTTCATGTTCAACCTATACTATGCCTATAATAGGCTATACCATGTGGTACTATCTACACGACTACTTCATAGATCCTTATTCCTGATCCCTTTCATTGCCATCTGCTTCGTCAAGGATCATATGGAACGCTCTTGCCTTTGGTTTTGGTGGAATGTTGGGCCTTGTCGCCTCTTTCTTCTTTGGGCAATCCTTAGCAACATGCCCTTCTTCACGACATTCATAACACACCCTTTTGCTGGCGGTGCACTCGTTGGCATAATGCCCGGTCTTCCCACACTTGTAGCAGGTCACCTCCTCGCTACATTTCCCGAAGTGCTTCTTCTTGCACTTCTCGCACCACTTCACTTCAGTTCCTACTCCAAACTTTCCTGAACCTGACTTTCTTTTCTTATTGGGTTTAGCAGACCCTTCAAACTTCCTCTTCTCACCAACCTCAACCTTGCTGGCGGCTCTTCTCTTGATCGTATCCTCCACAAATTTGGCAGCCCAAATAGCTGCCTCCAGAGTAGGTGCCTGACACACTGGCACCGTGTACTCCCATGGAAGTCCATTTACGTACTTGTCGATTTTTGTCAGTTCATTTGGGACAAGACGCAAGGCAAACTCCATTTTCTCTGTGAAGTTGTTGGTGTATTCATCAATTGACATGCTTCCTTTCTTCAAGGTCAGGAACTGGTTCTCTAGCTCGAGCAGGTTTTGAGCTGAGCAGTACTTGCATTTCAACTGCACCAAAAACTCTGCCCATGTCAGTTGCAGGGGCTCATTGGGGCTCAAAGTCTTCCCCAGGGTATTCCACCAGCGCACAACACCTCCTCGAAATTGACGTACTGCAAAGGTGGTCTGTAACTTGCCTCTGCAACCACACGTCATGAAAGCTAACTCCATCTCCGAGATCCAATCCATGACTCCGATCGAATCTTCCTTTCCAGTGAAAGTCGATGGCTTGCAAGTCAGAATATCCTTGTACTTACATCTATTCCCCTCGACTCCGTCATCTTAATTGTTCCTCCTAGTTACTGGCGGATCAGCTTGACCAATGGTCCCACTGTAGTTACCTCCTTCTGACTGTCCGTCATTCAGCTCGGGCTCTACGATTGGTATGGTAGCTTCCTCGTGATTTTGTTGGAGTAAACGCGTGGTTTCCTCCATTTGGCGATCCAACATCATCTGGGTCATTGCCTGCACTCCGGCCATCGTCATTGGATCAGGAGTGGCTACCACAACTGGTATTTGCTCAATTACTGGAGGTTGGTTTCTGTTTCCATTCACATTCCCGGCTCCACTGCGGGTTCTCGTCATTTTGATTTTTACACCGAATAAGGTGAATTTAGATCTTTACTTAGGATAGACGTTTAAATCATCCTTATCCCTCCGAAATGTTTAAATGTTAGTTCTAATATCGTAGTCGTACGTTTAGAATCCTAAACACATAAGGTTTCCAGATCCGGTCGGCAACAGACCATAGATTCGAACAAATAACAACATATCAAGCACACATCATTTCGCTCATAAAAGCATTTTAGGCATAATTCCTAAAATAAAATAGTGCTCATATCTCACAATCATCACTTAGCATTCTAAGTTTAAGTCTAGAAATCCTACAAATTCCTAGTTCGCTTAAACTAATGCTCTGATACCAACTGTGACATCCCCATTTTCACAACCAGAAAAGATCGATTTTTTTATGCTTTATAAAAGTTAGAGTACCTCTTTTAATAAAAATGTTGCGGAATTTGTTCCCGGTAAAACATGATAAATACGTTATCAAAGCATTTCCAAAGAAAAGTATTTTTATTCATTTTAAAATATTTGGGATGTCATCGTCAATACCGAAACATAAGCATAAATAGAACTTACATTCATTATCACTACTGATTTATATCTCCTTAATCTCTCAGTGTAATGTAACTTCATATCAACACATGTGATATAAATAAACCGAGTGGGTCAGGTTGGGAAACCTGGTGAGTACATAGGGTTTTCAACCCACAATAAATAAGTTTATTAACTTTAACAAACTAAACAAACCCTTTTACCCATTCTCGTTATCCTCACTTTACGTCCCTAAAACATCTAACACAAGGGACCTAGTCTAAGGACTTTCATTGGGGTGAAAACACATGCTTCGGGGGTTCCTCAGCAATTCATGTCAAATAAGGCAACCATGTGGGGGATGGAGTACTGTTGGTGAGCACACAGTTCAAATAAACACCTACAGGTTGTGAGCCTGCTAGCGTTCCACTGGACTGTCTAGAATAGTCCGTGATCGTCATCTATACCCCACTAGATGACTGGATCATCAACAACATCTATAACGAGGCCTCTCATTATTTTATTTGGTCACACAACAACTATTACATCTACCCATGTTTTTACCCAACACATTTTGTAGTTATAAAATACGAATACAGCTTAAACTTTTAAAACATGTATAAAAATATTTCATCAAACATAGACAACAAGTATTCAGGAAATATGCACACACACAACATGTAAATTATATAATAAATACTTCATATCTATTTGTAAGATGAAAGAGACTATGCACTCAACTGAGAAGGTGGTGACTCGGTATTCGGACAACACTTCGTTTACTTTAGAATAATTTCTTTCGACGAAACCTAGTATTATTACCACTAGATTTTAGTTTAATATTTACCGTGACTAATTATTAGTCTTATTATTATTATTATTATTATTATTATTATTATTATTATTATTATTATTATTGTTATTATTATTATTATTATTATTACTATTATTATTATTATTATATAATTGTTTAAACAATACTTTCCAATCACTACGTATAGACAGGGGGCAGACATAAAACACCGAAGGGCAGGACCATTTTGGCATATAGCACTTTTGAAATCCAACAACCTTATGCGACCCTTTAAACCAGATTCCCCATAACGCGAGTAGTTAAAAAGATATTATAACGACACTTATATAAGTCATAATAATAGTTCAAATATTTATTATAAGTTCATAATGACAATACTAATTTTAAATATAAACTATATTTAAAATAGTGTAAGCATAACTTACTTACAAGGGGATTTTAGCTAGGAGTAAGGCTCTACAGGGGCAGAACTTCGTCGCTGAATCTTTCAAAGAAAGATTCGTGCAGCGCTTCGGGACTCACCTTACTATACTAAAACTACAGAAAGAGAAGTCGAATCACGAGGGACCGAAATGCTCGGGGGATAAGAAGAGAAAGAATATTGAATCAAGAGAATGGTGCAAGAAATATGAGAGCCAAGCCTCTTATTTATAGTAATTGAATTTACAAAAACTACCCTCCATAATTACTTAATGACCTTATAGTTATATAAAAGACTAAACACCCCTTCATAATACTATTTTAAATAGATTTAACGATATTTGTACTAAACTAATGTCGAAAGTACTCAACACTAGTCTTATAATAACCGCATCGTCGATACCTTTCTAATGATATATACATTTGTATATATATATATATATATATATATATATATATATATATATATATATATATATGTATGTATATATATATATATATATATATATATATATATATATATATATATATGCGTGTGTGTGTGTACGTATATTTGATTTATACTTTATTTTAATACATAAATATGCTATTATAATTTGTAACTTGTTCATACGAACTCCATTTTTGACGTCTTTATATCCACGCGTTGGTGTTTACGAGTACTACAACTTTCATTTAGACGCCGTCAAGCTAATTCTCATTCTATCTCAGATTTATAAAACTGTATCGAATTTATCGTGCTCGAAGAGTAGGGACCAAGTTTCGTCCATATCTTTAACATATGAGCTCTACTCTCGAAATTCTTTATATCCGCGTGTATGTAAAAACAAGATCTAAAACTTACATTTAGACTCCTACATACGGACTCCGTTTTCGTCTGTCTTAAATTTAACAGTAAGAGGAGATTATATTGTTAAATGTCTGCGTAAAATTCATAACTTCTACATACGGACTCCGTTTTCGTCTGTCTTGTTACTGTTGAGTTCCTATTAAGGAGATCTTCAACTCTCATTTAGGTGGCATAGGCCAAAACCGCTCGAACTAAAATTCGAGTTTCGGGTCGTGCACTGCTATGCCAAATGTTAAAAATGCATAACTTCCTAATACGAAGTCAGATTTGGGCGTTATTTTTATGGACGCTCTCAGTTTAACATATTCTACGAATTTTTTTTAGATTACTAAGGTTAAAAAGACCTCCATCATAAATTTACTATTTACGTCTCCCAGTGTCGTGTCGGTTTTGCCGTAAAACTTCGGCGGGCCATAACTTCTTCGTTATAACTCGGATTTCAGCTTTCTTTATATGTACGGAACCCTCGATACGTATTATACAACTTGGTTAATATTATTTATTCTAAATAATCTTTGGTCGAAAAGTCATTTTCGACCCCTATTATCTCTAAATTGCCTAGCCCGAATCTACGGGCGTTACAATATTCAAATTGGTATCTCATGATATGACATAATTGATGGCTTCATTTGCCAAGAAAATAGAATATAAATCATTTCTTCTAGCCCAACCTATGTGCTAAGTCCATTTGAAACAAACCCAAAAATGGAGTCATGTGACAATGTCAAGAACCTTCCAAAGGATTCTTGTATCTTGACCTCTTTCAAGATATTGTCATTTCATGAAAAAGAATTTTAAAAACTTTAACATTCATCTTTATTTGTCTCTTATAGATTTTACATTCAAAGAATGTATCTTTTCATTCCTAACTCTTTCATTTTAGAAATAATTTCCAAGTCAAAGTGAAAACCACCTTGCATAGTAGGAATGTTATTTCAAATGATTAAGTATCTCTCTTTCATACAAGATTAGGAATATCACTATCCTCCCACTAGTTCTTAGTAAACACGCATGTTCTTTTTTCATTTTGATATAAAAGCATACCTTGTATCTTTATATTAAAATGACTATTCCAATCTTGAAATGTTTTCTTTATATCCACATGTGGATCTTAAGCCTTACACATTTGGTTAGGATAACATGGATTAAGAAAAACTCCATGCTAAGCTATATAGATATCTTGTAGTAGATGTCTATTAAGAAAAAGCATTTTTTTCTTGAAATCTATTTGCTATATCTCATATTAAGAATATGAAGTTATAGTAAATAATATCCTTGTAGATGTAATCATGGCTACTTGTGAAAATGTCTGATCATAGTCAATGTCATGAGTATGATAAGGACCATAGTCAATGACATGAGTATGAGAAAATCCTTATATAACAAGTATTACTGAATGTGTATATACATCCATGTATATATTCTTTCTAGAAGAATCTCTTACTCCTTCTAGCCTTGCTATAGAGAAGAAGATTAATCAAGCCCATACTTGATTATTAAACATGGATTACATCTCAATGTTCATGACTCTAAGTCATTTGTCAGATTCAAGATCTGATATAATATTTTGGTAGTTTATGGTTTAACTAGAAGCCATCAAGAACTCATCAATTAGAGATTCCACAATTCTCAAGTCATGGATGATTTCTACCATTATTGTGAACAATTTGTGTTTATGAATAACTATTCATGTTTATAGATTTCTAGTGCCAAAAATTGTTACATCAGGCTATGGTTCTTGAACTACTTCAACTTCCATGTGCCTCCCACTTGCTTTGTCATTAGAAGCTTGCTTTCCGCTAACTCAGCTTTCAGAGGAATAAAGGAACTTATTCTTGGTGGGTTTGTATATAATAATCTAAATGCCCTTTTAGTATATTCTACAATTATGTAATTACTTGGAGTTTGTATTCTAGATACAATTAATAGTGATTGAAGTATAATCCTAAAAAAGTTAAAAGGAGGACATTTTTACCGATTAGAAAGTAAACTATATCAAGTAAAGTTTAATTTACCCTTTATTATCATGAAGGCTTTAGATGGTACTAGTGGGTTGTATCTTGTGCTTAGTCATAGGCATTCATTAGAAAGGAAATCATACACCAGAGTATATAGTTCCTTAATAATTATTTTCTCTACACTTTAGTGAAAATATTATTAGGAATCTTTTATATATAAATAAGATTCACACATGTCAAATAATCTACATTATTTGCCTTCAAAGATCCCTTTCTTGAAGTTGGAATATGTGGACTTCATTTATACAATAAAGATAACAATGTCATGGATAAGTTTGATTTAAAACAAGTTTAAGTAAAAAGTGCTTGCATATAGAACTTAATTTTATTTATAGAATGTTGATATTCACTTTGTAATTCTATTAAGATATCTAGTCTCAGAAATAGAAGTCAATCATTTCAGATTATGAGTATTATCGTCATGAAAAACGATATAGTAAATAATCAATCATTTAAATAAATAACTGAGACATAAATGTTTAGACATGCTAAATTTAAAACATACATTGTTCTAAAACAAACATTGTTTTATATTACAAGCAATTTATGTTCTAAGCATAAATTATAAACTAAACTACGAGAGTGTAGTTCCAACTTGCTTGTGCTCAGCTAGTTACTCTTCTCTAACTATTTGCAATCAAGTTACAAATATTAGATTAATATTTAAGTACCAAGTACTTGAGTGTTATACAAAAGGTATAAGTTCTATCCAGCAGATACATGAAGTACTAGTCTCTTCCAGACTTTCTTTCTAGATGAGAGCAGCAGTTCCTCTACCAGTGTCTAATTTCTTCACAAAAGAAACAAGATCCACCTATGTGGGCCTTATTGAATTTCTTGGGCTTAAAGGTGTTTAGTCCATAAAACATGGGCCTTTTAGATCACACAAGGTGACCCTTTTAGCCTTGAATTTTTCCATTGTTTAAACTAGCTTTAAATAAAATATCACTATATTTATTGGAATATTGCTTGACCTGTTATATCATCAGATATATGCTTAAATTATCCAGGACTTCCTAGAAGTCCTGAATAACTATTCCTAGCTTGATGTTAGAAGCATCTTGAGCATCACAATGATGGCTTTACTAGGTAACATATTTAGGTTTATTACTCAAAGTAATTTGTTTAGGATTAGGACCTTTAAGTGTATACAATTTCATATCTCTCACGAGATTGTCTCTTAAGACATGAACCTATTCTTTGAAGTTGTATCTATTGAATGTTATTGTTTCATTAAGTCATTTAAAGAGAAATGACATTTCATGGTTATGAGAGTGGATTATATATCTACAAAATTTTTAACAAAATTCATTTAGTATTTTCAATATTTAATCTTTAACAATTAATATCCTTTTAGTTTTTAAAAACATTAATTATCAAAGTCTAGGATCCAAGTTGCAAAACAGATAAATGGTTATGTATCCTTTATCCCATCCATCCGAATTCAACCCGGTAGATATCGATTATCAATTATATCTTACCATATAATTCCTAGATTTATGGGATCGCTAATAACGAATTTAATTAGACATGTTTGATCCCATCTATGCCTCAGAACTCTCTTGCTTAGGTATCCTTTATCATAAGAGATTTCCGATCAAATCATCCAATTTGAAAAACTTGTGTAATCGGCCTATAACTTGGTTATAGTAATCGGGAAGACACCTCGGCCATCAAAAGATAACACTAAATGGTTAATTATCCTTTATCCCACTAGTGCATACAAGAGACGTGCAAGTGTTCTTTTTTTTTTCAAAAAAAAGGATTGTATAGATTTGAGGTTTGTAAGGGGTCTTTGATGTTTTTATAATTCTAGTTTAAAAACATGTTATATCATGGTTATTGCATGCATTCAATAAACCATGTTATTCTTTAAAAAATCTTATTTCATGTAAAATCTCATTTTCAACAATGTTCTAACTATAAAACCCGGTTTTATATTATTGACACGATCAAAGTTTTAAATTAATAATTAGTATTAAGTTACATCGTTTGAGAGCTTTAGAACATTTGAAAACCTTTTAATAAAACTTCATTTTATAAAATAAGGTTTGGAGTTTGATAAGTTTACAAATCTCTATTTTAAACTTATACAATTTTAATCCGCAAATTTTACCGGTTACTAGTTTTAACGATAAAGTTTGTTTTATTGTAAAACTATTTTAGCATCTTATGTTAAAAGGTAAATTTCATTAAAACCAAACTCTTTGTTATGTTTATTTATGTTCAAATATTATTTTGCATTTGAAAAACTAATTATCAACCATAACATAATAATAATAACATAAACATAAAACATCACAAGCATGCATAGCAGTTATAATATATGTGCATAAATCAAACCATTAACTAGTAATAATTTTGTGAGCCATCACAAAGTTATCAAGTCCATTCCTAAAGGGACATAAGGGACCTCTATCTTGTAAAGTCTTCATGTGCTCATACTTGCTTCAACACCTTGTAGCAAGTTTATAAAAAGAATTTTATAAACTTTGAGAAACTTTAATAAAATCAATTTTATAAACTTTTGATCTTCAAAATGGCAACCATCTTCATTCTTGTTACATTTTTACAAAAATAAACTATTTCCAAAACTAATCTATTACTTACAAAAATTAACAAAAGAAAACTACCTATTTAATTATTAGATATCATATGAATAAATAAATAGTTACAACCATTTTAAATAAATCAACACATGCAACAACACAAAGGTCCATGGCTAGTTTATGCACATCATATATATTTATATACTAAAAAATATATAAAACAACTCTTTGTTTTTCTAAGACAACTTTTATGACCAAAAAAAATATGCATGTAAACTTTTGCTCAAAAATAAAAATTATAAACATTTTAAAGTTGTCAAAGAAAATATGTATGGATTTTTCTTGCAAAGAGAAAACCATCCATGTTTTCCAAAAACAAAGATTTCATCAACTAAAGAAATAATCTAACTAATCTTGCAAAAATGGCTCTGATACCAATTGTTGAGTTTTTTTTATTCAAAAATCTGGTTTCACAACCGATGAAATTGACAACGGAAGCTTTAAAAAAGTTGAATAAAACTAAAACTATTTTACCCACCAATGATGATTTTGCATGAGTTAGGAAGATTAAAACAACCATAAAAGGGAAAGCATAACAACCTTTGAAAACTTTGATCCTCATCGGAGGTTGGAAGTTGATGAAGTGTGGCATGAAACTCTAAAGCAAGAGCTCTCTACAAGTATCCACCAAGCAAAAGTACAACCATCAAAACATGCTAGTATTCACTTGTAATTTGTTGTTCATAAGCCTTTGAAATATATTCCAAATATATGTTCAAAGGTGAAGCAACAAAGGGACCTTTTCTAGCATCAAAATGCAAGAGAATGGAGGAAAAGAAGAGGGCATAAATCTCGAAATTTGGCAGCCCTATATGAGCACCATGCTCAAGGTTTTGCTAGCCAAGAAGAAGAAGAACTAAGGCTTTCAAGCATACTATCTAACATTCCATGACCTCCCTTATATAGAGGCCAAAAAGCAAAGGGAGGAGACACAAAAGTAAAAGGATGGGACAACACTCTTCCAAGGCATGGGACATACTTTATACAAAGTAAAAGGTGTGTCATGCTTTTGCCTCCTCTTCAATTTTAGAGATTAGCTAAGCATGGGGCTTATATTAAACAATGAAAAAGAAATCTAGCCTATATCTTAAGTCAAATCGGCCATAAGGTCAAGGAGACAAAAGGTGATGGCTAATTTCTTTATTTATGGCTAGTTGAGTGTTTATATAAATATACCAACTTTATATAAAAGCCTATCATTTATATAAAGTGTTTCTAATATTTATATGACATATAACTAGTCATATATGTATGAATATCTCTTTTGTATAAAACTACCTTTTATATAAATAAACTCTAACTAGTTTATTAATATATAAATACAACTTATAAATAATCATACTTTATGATATATTTCATAAATTGTTATTTCTCCAATAAATATTATTTCCACAAATAATAAATTCCCAATTAGTAAAATATTATTTCCATGAAATAATAATTTTCCAATTAAATACAAGCTTTGATATATTTATTAATAATCAAATTATACTAATAAATAATCAATTGACGGTAACTTGTTATATGGTGTGACCCTATAGGATCATATATTATTAGCAATATCATTCTATAATGACTCTTAGGCATACTAGATCTTTCACTTTGAACATCCTTCTTGTATTAAGTTTTCTAATCTTACACAGATTCAAAGAATAACTTCCTCTTATGGAAACATTTCCATATTCCCATTTTGACTATCACTTCTGAACAAAAGTTTCCTCTTTTCAAAATATGTCAATGTGGTCCTTCCAAAATTACTCTATACTTCCAACTGTCCATGAGCAACCAATCTTTGGTAAACCTCATATTGTCCTCAACAATTGCTTAATCATTTTAGTCGTATACAATTTTGGTCCTTTTTTCCCTCTTAATGCCCTAGGCATTTGGAAAATTCAGAACACACAAATAATATAGCATATGCAATCGATCCTATACCCGAAGCATATGGGATACGATTCATAATGTCTCACATAAAGACATGATACCAGACCAGTCTTTTACTATAATTTTTCTATTTGCCATGTTCTCACAATTTGGACTATGAAGAGGGATGCCGTAATCATAATCGAATTTTGAGAACGCAATAAACATTTCCATATATAAAATTTCCTTATGTTGAACCATTTCAACATAACATTCATATATATACTTGACTAAGTTTGATTAAAATCTCAATCTAAGCTTTTAGAATTGGGATGAAGTATAATTTCCTCTCCCTTAATTATAGCAAAACAACTCTTCAAACCCTACAAGTTTGCAAATTGAATTTTTTTTTTCTATAATTAACATTGCTAACTTGCATTACTTAACATAATAATCATGCTCCCACTAACATGATGATTTTATCCTTATTAGCATAACACTTATGCTCCCACTAGCTTTGACATGTATCCATAAATCAGTTGGACTTCTAGAAATCAATACTTATTGACTTTCTTTCCAAAGTTCAGATTTCTGATACTGGATGCTCTGATAAGTCTTTACAAGACTTCTCAAGCCCATACACTTTTTCAGATTAAATATCACATGTGTGTGTTTGAACCTTTCAGAACTTAAACTAATAAGTCCCGAATGTTCAAACTATTTTCCATTTCTCACAATTCGAACTATGAAAATGGATGTCGTAATCATAATCGAATTTGAGAATGCAAATACACAACTACTAACTCTAATCCTTTAAAATCTACTTAGTGAAAGCATTTCCTCACCATTATTTTCATGATTCGGAGAGAAACCTTATGACACTTATATTTTATGGTGTATGTGTTCCTATCAATGTAAATTTGTCATAACCATAATCCCAAGACAAGGTTAGTGACGAATCCAAACTCATATGGACTGAACTTGTTCAATCTTAATTTCTTGCTACCCGGCAGCACAAGGGCCTACCATTGCTTCCAGGTTGTTATGCAAACAATTAAGAACTCATAGAACTCATAATTCTTTGCTTGTGAGTTTGATGAGTGATAAAAAATAGGTTTTATTCTTGATTAGTTCTTGAAACTTTTCAAGATCTTTAAGACTCCCACTGACCTCTTGACATATAAGATTCTCTATGTCAAGAACCATTTCTTGACAATCAAATATTCAAGAGTTAGTGCGGATTCTTATCAAGACAAACACTTCACACAATTGGTCTTACTTGGTCTTTGTTTGATCCAAAACATCACAACTTACCAATTTCAAATGTACAAGAGTAAGAAAACATTTTACTCTACATTTGACAAGTATTATAAAACCTCTAAAGATTATGTCACTCAGGTTACAATCTTGGAGTATGACTCTAAGACTTGTTTTTGGAACGAAGTATGAATTATCTTTTGATTCAACCATTTCAACAATTCACGATTCCTCTTCTTAGTCAAACAAATGCACTAAGATGTCCTTAGAGGATCAATTGTGATATGGTTTCTTGATCACTAAGATAATCATAAGCATGATACTGCAAGTACTCTCCCATCTTTTCAGATTGGAGAAAGTTTTATTTTTCTGCCTAATTTGATTCTTCTCCTTCGTCCTGCAATACATTGAAACTTTTCCAATGTTTCAGAATTATACTTAAACTTGTAAGCACAACCATATTTACTAAAATTTAGTAAATGATGACGACTAGCCTTATCGTTTTTTGTGGTGGACCTGATCAGTGGACAACCAAGTGTACCCGATCTCCTAGTCTTTCACTTGACTCACATATACATGTGAACAAGGAATTAATCTTAATTTCCCAAAGATGAAAATTCTCATTCATCATACAATACAAGTTGCATGGTTCCAAGTTTCTATCCAAAGCATTAAGCCTATAACTAGCATGCAAATGACATAAACAATATGAAATGCTAATTAGGATGACATACCTTTTCTTGTGGCTTGAAAACCTTGAAGCTTTTGGCCTTTAAGAAGTTAGCACCAATAGTGTGGATGCCTCAAATGGAATGACAACACACCATGGACAAAGGATGACATTTTGAGAGAGAATTCCATGCACCAAAATCGTCCATCTTTCTCTAAGAATAGAAGCACACGAAAATAATCATGAAGTAACATATTTATATGTAGAATTCCAAAGGTCATGGGTAAAACCCAAATCCATACCCATGGGTTTATGATCCATGGTTCATGTGGCCCAAATCTTTATGTATCCATACATAAACTTAGTACAACATGGACCATAAGCCCAACACATATAAATATAACTAATTTACACAATTAGTCCCCATTGATTTAATTAGTCTCTTTTGATCACTAAATTAATTCCAAACTAATTCTCGATCAATACGAATTAAATCATATGATTTCATATTAATATATTAGAACTTGTAATATATTAATAAATCATATATAACCTCTTCTCAAAAGTCTATCCTAACAAATTGTCCTGATGATATGCAACCCAAATGGACCATACTACTCTCGGGTCGAGTACATACCAATAATAGTTATGGGCTTAGACATCTAATCCAACATGTTTGTGGATGGATAAAGAGGTGATGGTGAAGATCTTCAAGCCTAGAACACTTATTATCCTATGAGTTTTAACACATGTTAATGTGTGTAAATGAGATGAAGCTAACATGAAAGTGTGTAGAAACACTATATTAACAAAAACTACTTACCAAAAAATCTAAGAACCAACTTAGAGAATTAATCCTTGAAAAATTTGGACTTGTTTCTTAAGAGGAAAGTGAAGGAGTTTGAAAATGGTGGGGGTTTGAGGGTTCTCGGCTGATGTTAAAGAGGGAGGGGTGAAGTGATGTTTGCATTGTTATTTGATGGATAATAGCCTTGATACTTGCTGGATAATATTTTGTGTTGGAAAGGATGAAACCCTTATGTCACTAAGTCAACTCTTTTCTTCTTTTCTTGTCACCGAGATCATAGAGTTTTCGGACCCAAACTGAAAACTCTAAAAGCGAAATCATAGAGTTTTCGGCCCTAAACCAAAAACTCTAACAGCAAGGTATAAACCCCAAAATTCATGTCCTAATCAGTTGACTTTCGTTGACTAGTTTGACTTTTGCTAACTTGTTGACTTTGATTGACCCAGAACTGCCAGTTGTCACAACTCAAATGATAAGTCATCTTGAATTGGTCATAACAAGGAGGCAATGAGTGCAAGACTATGTCAATAGCCATCTCTTCATCGAAGTTCACGTTCAGCTTGAGAAAATGATCCGCATATCTCTGCATGCGTTGCAGGTGGGTCGTGATGGACTCTCCATCCTTCATCTTGGTGGTTTTGAGTGACTTGATTATCTCATACCTTTATTGACGCGCACTTTGATGGTACTTCTCCATCAAGTCTTGGCACATCTCGTAAGGCCAATAATACTCATAAAATCGTTGTAGCTCAGGAGTCATAGTCGCCACCATAATGCAAGACACCTTAGTAGCATCCTTGCATTAGGCCCTATAATCAGCCGTTTTCTTTAGGAGTAGCTTTGGTTTTGTCTATCTTGTTCAACTGTTTGTCGATGACATATTCCTTATCCTCGTGACGCAAGTCCATTCGTATGTTTCGGATCCAATCATTGAAATTGGAACCATCGAATGTGACCCTTGCATAAATGTTCAAGAGCGAGAAAGAGTTTGAGGAGGAGTTGTTGTTAGAGGAGGAGCCAGAAGCGTTGTTTGAGGTTGACATCTACAAAAGAAGAAAGACAATTTTTGATTAGATAGGAAATAGTTAATATAACACCCAAAATGAAATATTAAGGCTAGGACCCAATGCAATAATTCACAATTCAGAAAAAGTGATGCCCTAATCCAATTGTAATTATTTGAAGGTAGCTAAATGACGATTTACCAATTTGACCATGAAAACGAAAATTTAAATGAATTAGGTTTTGAATGAAATGAAATTTCTAGATCTTTTGAGATTCATTGAACTATTCAATGGCATGTTTAATCTCGATTATCCCCTTTAAGTTTGTGACTGGGATACCGAGGATCACAACCAAGATGTGAATAACCATGCAAATTAGCTTGGTACTCTCGATGCCATTTATCACCTAATCAATGTGTCGATTAACGACACACGCTCCATTGATGAATGATAATTTATGAGCTACCTATTTCCACCCTTTCTTAGTCAAATCTATTGTGTCGGTTAACCACACACGCTCCACTAACGACTTGACAAAGTGCAATGTGCAATTTCATGGATTAGCATCAAATTCACATTTTCCTAAAGTAACTAAGATTGAGAATTTATAAAAAAACAATTAGTTACTTTATATTTATCATTATACGTATTAATGAGAGATTAATGTCCTATCCTACCCATTCGACTAACAACCCTCCACTAGTCAAGAGTGTGGTGGGTAAGAACGGATACCCAATGACGATCATTTTATAGACCGCTTCCTTAAATACTCCTTATAGACCAACTTCGTGAATGATGCATACTAACGGTAAGACTAACTTTTCTTATACATATATATAAATTAAACTTTTAATTTTATAATAGTATAAGGGTGTATTTTTAACTTTTAAATTACTAGGGTTCTAGAATTTAAGATTTCAAAATTAAACATTTAATTAAATTTTAAATTCCAAAACCAAAGGGTTATTTTTGAAACTTTTCAAAAATACTAGAACAAATTTTAAATAATTTAATTAATCAAATAATTTTGTCATTATCTTAAAAATTTGACCAAATCTCTTAATTTGATAAGGATATAGATTTACCATTCCAGGAAATGCAATTTTAGATAGTTAAAACGAATTTGGAAATTATCCTAATCAAACAAAGATATCAAAATTGAAAAATCAGGGATTTGACAGCCCGACTCGTCGAGTTTTTGCAAGGAACTCGTCGAGTCCCATGTGGAACTCATCAAGTAAGATGAACAGATTGACGAATCTGTTCCCTCCTCCTTTGGACAATTGAAATATGCATCAAATTCAACTGAAAAACATCCTAGGCTTTGATACCAGTGATGGGTTATGAGCATAACTATATCTTATGTGTTCATGCAACCCGAATTGCTTTGGATTTAAGTTTTTCACTAGTTGAACATGCAATTGAGTACCAAAGCAATAAACCCTAGATCTAGCATACAATTTTCAAAAATCATATACAAAAAGGGTTTTGAGTTTACCTTGCTTGTTATATAGTAATAACAAGAACTCCTTGTAGATCCTTGACACTTGAAAGCTTTGTGCCTCAAATGGCTCACACACACCACTAGCAAGAAGATGAGAAGGAAAGAGAGGAGGAAGCTCTTAGGATTTTGGCTAGGGTTCTATGGAAGCAAGCATTGGCCGAAAATCCTAAGCCTAGGGGTTCCTTATATAGCTGAGGGATGCTAAGGTTTCTGGAGGAAACCCTAATTTCCTACTTAAGGCTCAAGCAGCCCATGGACCTCCCACTAAGAAGCCTTGGAAGAAAGCTATAGGGCATCCCATTAAGATTTCGTCCACTCCTTATTAAGGAGTCCATCAGCCTTGTTTCACAACTATCAATGATTTGCAAAACAGCCCCTGTTCTTTTAATCAGTTCCTTTAATCCTAAAATTAATTCCAAATTAATTTCTGATTAAATACTAATTAAATAACATGATTTCTAATTAGTATATTATTTTCATAGTACATTAATATATCAATTTATTATTCCAAATAAAAAATTCAATCTCTCTCTCCAAAAGTCATCCTGTCAAGTTGCTAAGGTGAAGGCAACCCAAAAGGACCATGCTACTATCAAATCAAGTACATACCAATTATAGTTATGGGCTTAGATACCTAATCCAACAGACAGATCACTGAAAACGAGATTGGAAGATATTACTCTTGAAATTCCAATCAACATGGGAAGTGATGTGGGAACAAGTTATGTAAGAATTGTTTAACATAATGAAGTTGATCCAAATGATCCAGAAGCTGAAAAGAAGCTCAACTAAAATAGGATGAAGAAATAGAAAGAATGAAGCAATTAAAGATTGAGCTGACAGACTGGATGCTGAGAAAAAAGAAAAGGGATCAACTTAAGCTACTTTAAAAGCTTTGTGGCTATAATGGACAGTTGAAAGAATTCAAAATGAATCCATTAAGAATGTTGAAAAATATTGGCTAGAACCAAGATCTTATTTTGAAGTTGATAATACAAGTGGCTATCAATTAGATCTTCCAATGACTGGTAGAGCATTTCTCTTTAGGAGTTTTCAACATATGATTAGTGTTCCATTATCAAACAGTGCTACGAATAAAATGCTTTTCAAGTTTTATGTTACTCATTCAAAGCCTCAATATGAAGTCTGGACTCTGAAGAATATTAGTGATGTGAAGAAGATTGAGGAAACAAGATTGGGTGCATTTACGAACTTCAAGCTCACAACGATGAGAGGAACAAATAATGAAATATATGAATTTTCATTTGTCGATATTCCAATTATGAATCCCTATTATTGGATTGTGATATTTGGTATGTTGAAAAAAGATGAATCTAAATTCAGATCACAACTCCAACATTTGAAGAAAATGATTAGATGTTATGTTATGGAGTTACGCAATATGGGCACTGCTAGATCGTTAGGAAAAAACACAAGTTTAAAAGCTTGTGATCAGCCAAATCATCTTGAAGAGTTGCGAGATGGATTAATCCAAAAGGAATAATTGGGAATTGTCTATAAAGTCCATGAATATTGCAAAGTTTTAAATAAAATAATGTTTCTCAAAGACAAACATTGTTTCAAATCAGATACACTTACTAGGATCCTTACTAGAGCTGAGATGTGCAAAGAAAATTCCAAATACCATCTTAAGTGTGTCTCAAATATGCTAAGATAATGGATAAGGGTTTATATTGTGATTCTAGGAGTTATACCAAAAGTTTTTGATGAATTCAAGTGAAGACTGATTATGCAACTCAACACAAAGGGGGATATTATTGGGATTAACAAATTTGCTAGGTTGTCTTTATGTTCGGAAGTGAAATGTATTTTAGAGTTATTTATATAAACTTAACGTGTAATTCTAAACAACTTGTCTGTGTTCGTATTTTTTTTGTATACTTAGGTTTCATAGTTTGTGTTGGCTTATTTTTACAACTTTGTTAGCCTAGGTTTCCTATGTTTGCCTAGGTTTCCCGATCTCATTGATCAGATTCCGAACCGACTTCCTTATGTCCATATATAAGGGTTGTTAGTTGATAGTAAAGAGTATTTTTTGAGAGACGTCTTACATTATTTTTGTAATCACATGTCTTTTACTCTCTAAATGAAACACCATATCTTATTTACATCTTTGTATTCATTTGATTTCATTCTTTTAGAATCTATCGATCTTAAACATTAAGTTGTCTTGGACATTCTCCATGGAATTTGATTGTTGACTACTTTGACTTTTGGTAGAACTTGGGTAGATTTAGTAATTGGCCAAGGATTGGTCTCGGTTTGGAATTAGGTGGCTTGTTTCATCTGCTCTGTTATTGAGGGTTGCTATAGAGCTTATGTTGGTTTGCTCAGATGAGTTTTCTTTTTATACTTTATACTAAATGATGTATCATATATATGATAGGATGTGTTTATCCAGAGATATGTTGTTAGGTAGGTAAACTTGTTAGTTAGTTACATGTGTATGGGATTTTTGTGTATTTGTTTGATATATCTATGTTGACATTTTATGTTTTGAGTTGTAACGCCCGGGTTTCAGGGCTAAGCATTTTTGTCAATGTAATAGTCTAGGTCAACTATTGTAACTCTTTTTGAAGTAATAAAAATGAAATATTTGAGTATTATGTGAATTATGTGTGTTATGTGTTTATTATTTAATTATAAATGTATAATTAATAGAGAATAAAAATAAGCGTCAAAATTAAAGTGTGAGATTAGCCCTATATCTCTACATAAAGTTGTAGAATATGTCTCAAGGTTTCCGTACATATAAGGAACGCCAAAATCCGAGTTATAACGAAGAAGTTATGACCCGTCGAAGTTTTGCGACAAAACCGGCACGATACCGGGAAGCGTGAATAGTGAATTTACGATAGAGCGAGATTTAGCCTTAGCGAGCTAAACGAAAGTCGTATAATATGTTAAACTAAGAACATCGATAAAAAGAACGCCCAAATCTGACTTCGTATGAAGAAGTTATGATTTTTCGAAGTTTCGGAATAGTAGTGTACAGCCCGAAATTCGAATATTAGATCGAGCGGTTTTTAGCCGACACGACCTAAACGAGAATCGAAGATCTACTTTAGAGTAGCGTAACGAGAAAAAGATGGGCAAAAACGGATGTCGGATGAAGAAGTTATGAGGTTTTAACGGACCAATCGTGTCCCGACCCGTTAATAATATAAAATTTAAAATCGAGCCAAAATTAGCCGACGAAGTCTTAACAAAAGTTGTAGAGTACGTTCCCACCTTCGCGTGGATATAAAGAACGTCAAAAACGGAGGTCGTACGCGAAAGTTACGAATTTTTGAAGTTGTAACTCGAAATTGCGAAATCTGATGCTAGAATGATGACGTGGCAAGATCCTGACCGTCGCTTGCTGAACACGGTCCTCGCTTCGGATTGCGACACGCCACCCCTCGCTTACGCCCCGCGTCCGAAGTCTGTACGCCCCGCGTACCCTCGCCCTGATCTACTCCGAGTGTTAGACAGCTGGACCCTCGCTGGCGCTCTTATCCGATGACTACGCCCCGCGTAGGTCCGAGGTACGCGCAGCGTACCGAGGCCTCGCAGGGCTATAAAAGGAGGCCAAGATTTCTTCATTTTTCACACCAAAATCACTTCTCTCTCTACAAGCTTTCTCTCTCTAAGTGCTATAAATTCCCCTAAGCCCTAGTTAAGCCCCTTAGCACCTTAGGGAAGCCCCGAGGCTCCCGGAGTCCCGAGAAAAAGGAGTTTTTCGGTTTCGAAACGCTGCTCCAATTAAGTCCCAGTTTTCGATAAAATTCGCTGTAAGTATGCTACGCTTACGCAATTTTTAATATAGCTTTCAAATAATTATAGGAATGTTATTAGGTCCTTAAAATAATTATTTGGGCTACTATTATGAGTTATATCGAGTATTATTAACATTTAATAATACTCGGACTAATTAAATTGTCGCGGTTATCGTTAAACTAAACCCTAGTGGTATCAATACTAGGTTTTATCGAAGGAATATCGTTTTGAGAGTATCGAAGCGCTGTCCGAGTGCTGAGTCACCACCTAATCAGGTGAGTGCATAGTTACTTTCAGCTTACACATAGATATGAAGTATTTTATATAAATTACGTGCTATGTGTGCATATTATCTGAATACTTGCTATCTATGCTGGATGAACGTTGTTATACATGTTTTCAATGATTTAAACTGTATAGGTATTTTATATCTACAAAAATATTGGGGTAAAACATGGGTAGATGTAATAGGTGATGTGTGATAAAATGATGAGAGGCCTCGATGTTGATGTTGTTGATTCTGTCATCTAGCGGAGTATGGATGACGACCACGGACTCTTCTAGACAGTCCAGTGGAACACTAGCAAGCTCGCAACCTGTAGGTGTTTGTGAACGATGTGTTCACCGGTGTACTCCATCCCCCACATGGTTGCCTTTAGGACATTTATTGCTGAGGAATCCCCTTAGTAGTAGTGTCCGTCCCGATGATGATCCTTAGGCTAGGTCCCTTATGATAGGTGATTAGGGACGTAAAGTGAGGATAACGAGAACGGGTAATCGGGTTATTGTTGATCGATGAAATTAATAAACTTATTTATTGTGGGTTGAAAACCCTATGTGCTCACCAGGCTCCCAAGCCTGAACCACTCAGTTTTATGTATTACAGGTAGTGGCGCATGAGCATAAGTGTGATGTTTTGGACGAGGGATTACGGATATAGGTCTGTAGATATGAAATAATGTAGTAAGGCTTATATTGTACTGTTTATGCTTTTGATCTGTACGAACATGACATCCCGAGTCTTTTAATGAAATACATTTCTATGGAAATGCTTTTGATAAATTTTTATCATATTTTTGTTTTAGGACAAATTCCGCAACACTTTCATTTAAAATGTAACTCTGATTTTTAAACAAAGCATAAACAAACCGGTCTTTTCTGGCCGTGATTTTGGGGATGTCACATGAGTTGAGGGTGGTCGAACTATGTGTTGTAGGCCAAGATACTCCATGCAGACCAGCTTTATGCTGAAGGCAAGAGATCGGACCAGCTACGTGTTGAAGGCCAGGGAGGACCAACTATGTGCTGAAGACCAACGCGGAGCAACTTTGTGTTGAAGGCCAAAATGGGCGGACCATCTACGTGCTGAAAGCCGGGGAGGACCAACTCTGTGCTGAAGGCCAAAGGGGGCAGACCAGCTTCACGCTAAAGACGATGTTTGTATGCATTGTGTGTATATTGTTGCATATAGTATTTTAGGGAAATCACTAAGTTTTGTGTTTACAGTTGTGGATTATATGTTTCTCAAGTATTTTATCAATTTGTGAGAATGTGAAGGCGTGACTGTACACACAATAACAATTTTGTAATTCAAGAGTCCATGTTACTTTCCTTTTTAACTCTGATTTTGAATTATGGTTTATGAATAAATGGTTTTGTCTTGGGTGTATACTTATGAAAATGGATGTATTCTATTTTGAAAATGAAAAAATTATTCTGAAAATCGGAACATTACAAAAGTTGGAGGATAATGTGAGGATTGACATTGAAGAGTTTTCTTTTACCGGTGACATGTTCTCTTATAAGGAAGTTTGGAGGCAAAACATTGCGGTTGATAGATAGTCTCCATCTTGCATATAATTGGTTTTTGATCTTTATTCGTTGATAATGATTTTCGGCTTGCTAGTTTTCTGATTAATGTATTGTTTCATCGCTTTCTGATTTTTTTATTATTTTTTTTGCAGCTTCTCAAACCTGTACACCTCTTTAAGAAGTACCATTGTTTATGTCTTACTGCACACTATGACTTACTTTTCTTTATTTTCCCATTCTACAAGTTTTTGTTGCAAACATATTGGATCATCTTAGTGAGGCAATCAATTTCGTCAAAAAGAGACCTCATTGTCAACTTCTATCTGCCCTATCACATTTTACGGATTCTCCACGTCTGTTGCTATAATGCTATTGCTATTGTTATTACAAAACTACATAGTTATTTTATGTTATGTGATAATTCTAGTTTTTTATTTAATATCCGTTCATTATATTATACAATATTTTTTTTAATTAATATATGTAAAAGATATAAATAATATGCATTTTGTGTTCCGAGGGTATTTTTGTTATCACTTGGTTTCATTCCATTCACCTTTCTTCTAACACCTAACAAACACGTATTAATGATTTTTTACATTCCAAAAATTAACCAAACATGACATCTGAATGAACAAAACAATCGATTATATTATTAATTCGGTTTCTTGGTTCATTCCATTACATCCAGTTATGACCCTTGATGACTTATTATGCCTGGATCCAGTTTTTATTCAATGAATGCTAAATAGATAAATAATGTTTTTGTAACAACAATGCTATGTAAACTACAATTCTACATTTTTTTTAACTGATTGAGACTACTAATCGAACTACATTAATGTATAAAAATAATATGAATAAAAAAACAAATATTTATTTACCTATAAAAGCATCAAGTGTTATCAAGTTACAAACAAACATCAGATAATAAGGTTGTTTGTGAGCCACAGTAATTTCTTTTTACCCTCGATATAATTGAATAATTGATAATGTATGAAACAATACAATACCCGCGTACAAAAATTCAACTCAAAAAATTAAACAGTTTTTTAGGTTTCTCGTTGCATCTTGTCCTTATGATCCACCAAAATCAAAGTTACAGCTTCACGAAAAACTTCTTCTTCTGAATCAAATTCCCAATTTATTATATCATTATCGTCATACTCAATCTCACCATCTTCATGATCATCATCAGAGTCTGAATCAGTCTCTGTGTCGGTTTCAGTAGGAAAAGCTTCGTCTCCCGGATGATAAAGTCTTCTCCCTACTCTCACAACCACAAGAGATACTGATTTCATGGCATAACCAGATGATGGCAGACGTAATACAGGAATATATGCAGATTTCACATTGATCGTCACTCCAATCCCATTTCCATTTCCGGAGATCCTGGAAACATCTTCAGGCGACAAAGAATTTCTTAAATCGAGAATCTCTTGTGCTGTCAAGCAGATTTTACCCCCTTTTCTCGAACCTGCAATTGTGATCTCACGAAGCATTGGATGCTGAACTAATAAACATGACATGACATTCCCCCATTCGATGGAATCAACAACACCATGGAAAGAAGAGTAAAGTCGTAATTCGAGTTCCTCAGCTGTTACCTGGTTGATTACAGCCATGGCTTCCTCCGTTTGCTCTGATTTTCCGAGGATAGATTGAGCGAAGAGGAACACAAAGGTTTGTAACTTGAAATCGAATTTGGTTTTCCAATTGATTAAAGATGGGAGAAACCCGTATCGAAACCCCCCTTCTTTCGGGTCATCTTCATCATCGTCGTCGGTGATGAAAACAACATCAAGAGCTCGAATCATTGTGAACTTTTTTAGGAAAATTAGGGCTTTCTGGATCTGAGGCCGAAGGGAGGTCAAGTAGTCCATTTTCCGGTCGATAAACCGATCGGCGACGTCTTGTAAGGATGATTTGGAGAAATCTGAAGTGGGTTTTGGATTATTTGGAGGGGATATTGAGATAGAAACAGACGGCATAAGAGGGATTGATGAAGCAAAAAGTTTGGAGATCAGAGAACACCGAGACAGGAATTTGAAGTCTTGTTGACGGATTTTTGTTAGGATTAAGACGAACAGATCATCAGGGAGCTTGCTAAATTGATCTTTTGCCTCTGACTCTAACCTGTTCATGCTCATCTCTACTGTGCGTTGAAGATGAAAGATGGCAGATGGAGACTGGTGGTATGCCTCCACTTTTGTTGTTTTTGTAAAGTCATGGCCTGCACTTTTTGGGGTTTACAATGGCGTTGACGTTGTTTTCTGCAATACTTCTATCTGTATACGTTTGAAATGGGTTACATTTTTCACTTTTGGCACTATATTTACAATGTGTATTATACATACAACAATCCTCCATCGAATATTTAATTTAAGAATTAACTTCACGATATTTTGATCACCACTCTTTTAATTTCATTAAAATAACCACGGCAGGCCCACTATACAGAAAATGACAAAAATCGCATAAGTTGTTTTGTTAAAAAATAGAACCAATCACATGAAATAATGACTGTTAATTGGCGATGTCACTTTTCCAATAGTAATATACTAATATTGTTATGGTCTTGCGAGTTATTATTACTAGTGAATCAACTTTACGTACAATCAGTTTTACAATTAGCATACGTATAGGATTGCTAGGTAATCACGAACAACATTTAATTTTACATATAAAGCCAACAATGAAGAAGAGGACCAACAACCAATACGATATGACATATATTATAGAAGAAGTTGATAATTTTTAAACAATGTTTGATAATGTTGATATGGTAAGGTTTCGTTTTTTAAAAAATGGTGTCTGATAGATAGAAGTGTTTATTAACTTAGTCGTAAAAATAGTTTTTTAAAAAGTGTTTGATAATTAGCTTTTATAATGAAAAAACCAATAAATTAATAAGTTAAAAAATGTTTTTTGAAGTTATATTGGTTAAAAAGTCAAAAACGCCTTCATTGAATGCATTTTTTGCTCTTTGACATAGTAAGGCGGGAAGGCATGAGCAAGGCACTTACAAGGCCTTTCACAGCTCAAATCCAAAAATCAAATTTTACATGCTTTTTAAAAAGTGATTTTTTATGTTAATAGAAAAACTATTTTGAAAAATGTTTTTGAGTTTGTCAAACTCTTTTTTGACTTATTAGTTTTTCAAGAAACCAATAAACTGTTTTGAAAAGAAATCTCAAACACCCCCAAACAATATGTGAGAAACACTACTAGATTGAAAATATTCAAAGTTGGACAATTACAATGGAAACCCAAATCACATATGTGATACAAGGTACAGTATAAAGACTACCATAAAGCTACATTAGTTGTAGTATATTTTAAGAAATACAACTCTATGAACATGATATAATCACATTAGTTACAATCGTATAATGTCTTCTAAATACTAACACTATAAACGTCTACTAATCTTCTTTCACCTTCGGATCCCAACATTATGGTGTATTCACTCTTCAGATCATTAAGTCTTCAGATCGTCAACACTTCAGATATGTTTGTATTGATCAACTTATGTATCAACACCTGAGTGGTTGTTGTCAAGGATGTTTATAACTCTCTTGATGAATGCATGAACCATAAATACTCATTCTATATCTTTCATGATTAAGACTTTTAAATCCTTAAGAGCCCTCTTGTATTTCAATTTGATGTCGGCGATACTTTATAGGAATAAGGAGGTGCAACGATGATTTTATTGTAAGCTAATGAAGTATTTAGGACCTTTATCTCCTTAACTATAAATAACTCGAGGTTCTTGATCATCATGAACTATGTATCATCTGTTTTATATTCCTTCGAATACATTGTCGATGTCTTTAGGTGAATTTCGATCTAAGGGATCATGAATTTCAACATCAAAGCTCCCAATGTCATATGCGAGAGATTACAAGAATTCATTTATCTATATGAAGTGGAATCGGTAAGGTTCATCATCCAGAAACTTGTTGATGACGTTTTTCCCAATAAACAACAAAGCCACAAGGTTTATATTGTTGGAATAGGTGTCCAAGGTCATAACTAAATTGGTCAAAATTCATAACTAAATTAGTATAAATTTATGGATTAATAAAAGTAAAGTCCATTTTATGTTGCCCCCCAACTAGAAATGACTTTAATGTGTGTGTGTGTGTATATATATATATATATATATATATATATATATATATATACACACACACACAAGTCATTTCTAGTTATTTCTAGTTGGTGGGGGCAACACAAAATGGACTTTACATTTATTCCATAAAGTCATATATATATATATATATATATATATATATATATATATATATATATATATATATAGTGAGAGAGAGAGAGAGAGAGATAAACTGGTATGTTAATTTTGTTGCGGTTTTATTTTAAAACTAGTTTCATAAACTAGTAAAATGGCAAACAGAAGAATTCTATTTTTTGAAAATAACATAACAAATTATACCCACCAAGGATCATCTTGCAAGTTGTAGAAAGATTAAACAACAACCAAAGAAGAAGAAGAAGAGCATACCAACCTTTGTAGTTTTTGAATCCTCAAGGGGAGGTTAGGAAGTTGTTGAAGAATGTAGAATTCTTTGAGACACCAACAATAATCCAACTTGATGATGATGTTAGTCTTCAAACTCTTATACTCTTAAGCTTAAAGTTCATAACCAAAGTATGAACTTTAAAAGAGTAAAAGTGCAAGTTGTCTTCCAAGTAATGAACCAAAACTAGATAGAAGGAGGGAGAAACAAAAAGCTATGGTTTTGGCATGAAAAATGCACCAAAAATGAAAGCCTTCATGTTATTGTCTTAAATAAAAGGTAATACCTATAAGGTCTTAGCACTTTGAGACCTACCATGTCCCTAATGTTCCCCAAAACTTGATTCCATGCTTTCTTTTGATTTAAATAATCAAAAGGTCATGCTTCTTTTATTCATTCTTATAAAGATATAAAAGAAGAAAAAAGTTTATAAATTTTGTAAACTTCTTATAAAATATTAACTTTGACTTTTGGGTAAAAGACAAAAGTCTTTCTAGTCCAAAATAATGTACATGACTTAATAAATCATATCACATGATATATTATGTTACTTGCAATTAAAAATTAATACTTCCATGAAATAAATAATTTCCAATTAATTATAAGAGTTTATAATTTATTTATTAAAATCAATTTGTAATAAACAATCAATAGTGTCAAGTTGTTGTTAGTATGGCCCATTAGTATCATATGTTAATCAGTATATCACTTTAATATGCTTCTTGAGCATACTAGATCTTTCAATCTTCCACTTGCACAAGATTCATATTAAACTAATATAGATAGTGGAGAACGTCTAAAAAAATTTCACTTCCCCCATCAACATACGACTTTGTGTCATTCTATCAACCCCCAATTCCCAGAAGCTCAAAGCTACAATTGGTTTATAAGGTAAGTTTATCAGTTATCCCTTTTGTCACAAACATCATGTTTAACATGAGATACGGATCGCAATCAATCTCATTAGGTGTCAACTTTTGGTAAGGCGCCTTAGATGTCTAACTCTCAACACATAAAAGGAACAAATCCCATCTAGATAAGCCTCTTTCATAGTTCACACCATACCTAAAAATGGCTTTTATAACTACCCAGTTAAGAACCCACATTTAACCATATCAAAGCACAACACTCCCTACACTTAAGTCCCACTATGTATCTTAGGTGTGAAGGATACAAAAATAGTACCTTTTAATCAAGTATCACTTATGATAGCGATCCATGAGTTGATCTTGATGCAGATCAGCTCAATACTAGTTCTCTGACCAGTACCTATGAAACTTGGTTACAACCCATTGCCTACTTTCATATGGTGAAAGTTAACTAATCTAATTCATATTAGTCTTACTTCATAATTGCTCCCATAATTATAACCTACTATTAACTTTTAAAATAAAAAGAATATTCATGGATTATACATGTTAATATAGAACACAACAAGTATTGATGTTATGATCATACCCCAGTATATCAAAACATTATATAATACTTGTCACAATGTTCCAATATCCAAAATACTAAATCCAAATCAAAATCCCATTTCTAGAACAATAAAGTCTTATAGCTGAAGTGTGACCATTGATACTTAGCTCAAAAGAAATACTTTATTAATCAGTTTGACTAGACTTAATTTGTGTGAATTCTAAGAATACTTTCGTCTCCATGTTTGACTTTACTCTAGGTATAGTTAAATATCTTGGCGTATATGATTGGTGCTCTTTCGTGACACAGAGTCTCCTAGCTTGATTAAGTATACTCTCGAAGTCATAAAGATTTATATGTGATCCTTGAATGGTAGAAATCAACATAGTTTTTCAATGAACTCATTCATCCAATCATATTATATTTCAACTTCTAAAGTAGTGTATTCTTATTTTGTAGTATATTGTGTCATTATGTTTGGGTTAAACCTCATTCCATCTAAACTTAATCTTCATCCCAGAATAAAGTCATAATCCAATTATAATTCATATATATATATATATATATATATATATATATATATATAATTACGTCCGCAGATTCGGGTTAGTCAATTTAGAGATATTAAGCATTAAAAATGACTTTTCGATAGAAGATTATTTAACATAAATAATCTTAACCAAAGTTATAGTATACGTCACAAGGATTATGTACATATAAACAACGCTGAAATCCGAATTAAAACGAAGAAGTTATGACCCATCGAAGTTTTACGACAAAACTGACATGTCGTCGTGTATCGTAAAAAGTGAATTTTTAATAAGCTACTTTTTAGCCTTAGTGATCTAAACAAAAGTCATAGTATATGTTAAACCGAGATCGAGCATATAGAGAACGTCCAAATCTGACTTTGTTTGAGAAAGTTATGATATTTCTAAGATTTTGCATAGTAGTATACAACCCGAAAATCGAAATTTAGATCAATCAATTTTTAGCCAACACAACCTAAATGAGAATTGAAGATCTAGTTAATAGGAGCTCAATGATATAGAGATAGTCGAAAACGGACGTCAGATGACAAAGTTATGAATTTTTAACGGACTTTAACTGTCTAAGCCTGTTAAAATATAATTTTAAAAATAAAGTCAAAATTAGCCGACGGAATCTAAACGAAAGTTGTAGATCACGTCGATGCCTATGCGTGGATTTAAAGAACATAAAAACGGAGCTCGTATGTGAAAGTTATAGATTTTAGAAGATAATTAGTTTTTGGAATAACCAGCGAGTGACACGTGGAGCGATCTGGGCCTCACCTTATTCCCCACGGCTTAGAACATGATTGTGACACCTGGAACTAGAACGCCCATTTTTCAGCTCTTGAACGCCCCACATTCGTGGCTCTTCTAGCCTATATATAGAAGGTGCAAATCACTTGTTTTCTCATACCTTTCTTAACCCTTCTCTCTCAAACACCCCAAAGCCTCAAGGCTTTTCTCTAGCCTTTCTTAGGAGATATAAGTGAGTCCCAAAGCGCTAGAAGGCCCTAATAGGAAGAGCTTTTGGCTCAGAAGTTCTGCCCATGTAGAGCCTAGTTCCTCGCTAAACCCCCTTGTAAGTGAGTTATGCTTACCATACTTCAAGTATAACTTTTGTTTATGTTCATTATTGTTATAATGAACCTATAAACAAGATTCATGAGTGATTCCAAGTCGTTATACTTATTAATCTACTTACGGGGATGATGCTTAGGCTGTGATTTAGTAAGGTGTTTAAAGTGGGGTTTCCAAACAGTATACTTCGTATACCAAACGAACCCTACCTCCAATATGATCCTACCTGGTTGTTCCTTACTTGATAGATCTTGAAGTAGACGTTGAGTTAATGATGAATCTAGACTAATAATTAGTCGCAATAAATATTAGACTAAAACTTAGTGATAATAATACTAGGTTTCGTCAACGGAAAGACAATTGTTAGAAGCGAAGCGCTGCCCAAATTTTGAATTGTCACTTTAACAAGTGAGTGCATAGTTACTTTCATCTTACACATAGATATGAAGTATCTAGATAATTACATGCTTATGTGCTTATTATTTGTGCTAAGAATATTATGTGTTAGATAAGATATTATGAGATGATATTTAACTGATTTAATCATATAAGTATTATATACTTATAAATATGTATTGGGTAGCGACGGGTGATGAGTGATAGGTGATGACAGACAAGTGATGATAACCAGGTTATGAAAGATAGGTGATGATAAATTCGTGATGTGAGATGAGAAATGATTAGGAGATGTGACAACCCGAAACTTTTATCTTGTACACTTAGCCAATTTAATCAATGTTAAACTTGTACTTTTGACTTCTCGTACTGTTTAAGGGTCCATTTAAGCATTCTCAGCTTGAGCATAGCCAAGGTTAAGGCTAGGAAAGAGTCAGCAAGCCATAGGGTGACAAAAACCGGGTCATACACACCCTTAGGGGGAGTGTACGGTCGTACACATGGGTGTGCGGCCGCACACTCACTTCTTAGCCGCACACTCCCTTCTAGGCAGCACACCCACCTCTATATAAAGGGTAGCCCCTTTCCTTTCATTCCTTTGACAACTTGGCAGCACACAACACTTTCTCCTCTCAAGCTTCTTCAACCACAAACCCTCCAAAGCTTCAAGAAAGTGAGTAATTCATCCTCTAACTTGATATCCATGAAAGACCACTCTATCTAAGCCTTAAGTGTGTGAAATTCGTCATGTTCTTCGTGTTTAGAAGTGAGTGCGGCCGCACACCCCCTTTTAGGTGGCCACACAATCAAGTATAGACCTAGAACACTTCATGGATGCATGTATGGACCTTGAAAACACCACAAAGGCACCTCTCATCATGAGTGTACGGTTGCACACCCCTTGGGCCGCACACCCATGGCCGCACACACCTTTAAGGTGGCCATACACTTCCCTCATGCAATCCTTTAAGGTCCTAACACTTAGTACAAGTAGTTCCAAGTCCCTAGAGTGGTTCTCCATCACATCTAGTAGTGAAATACCCTCATTTGACTCATTTATGTGTCATTACGTGTTAATTAGGATCAAATTGTGTTCAAGGCTTCACTTGAACATCCAGCTTTCCGTATCGATCCTTCAATCAAACCACTCGCTCAAGGTGACTTCATACCCCTACGTTTTTCCGAGTTTTCATGTTTTCACGGAGGGGGGGGGGGGAATACAAGCAAAAGTACAAGTAAACTTGTGCTCAAAATATATTATTTTGTTTAAGATAATTATATTTTCAGTATGCTTTTAACATGGAAATAGTTTTTACCAAATGATTAAGAAATCAACTCGTAGAAATAGTTTTCAAAACTAGGGTAACGAACTTGTGAATCATGTAGTAAAATGTACAAGGGATTCATGCAAATCATAAACAGGATTTTCAGTATTATTACTTGTAAATTGTTAGTGTAAGTTGGAGACACGTCCTTGGTAACACTCCCACATAATCAGAGTGTAGGACTAGCACTTGTAACCAGAATCTCTTGTAGAGAGAGCATGACTGTTGTGTATAGATCTATACGGGACTAACAACCACGCACCTAGCTGCTAGCTACAGTCGGACCGACAGGTCTATGGGTGACAAAGTCATAAAGGATACCGACCGTTGCGGGCCATATCCAGTCAGTTATGGTTATGACAGTCAAAACCTAGATAGCAAAGATTTACTTTTGTAATAATGAATCAAGTGAACTAACCACAAAGTAATAACCGATTTGATTACTAAAGGGTATTAATAATACCTTCAGGATTTAGTTGACCATGTATTTATTAGTTTTATTTATGTAATAAGGATAATATACCTCACTGGGAGTAACCAGGGTTTTTCAAGGAAACTACGTTTAACGATATAAGTATGGTAGATACTTGTACACTTAATTTTAGAATGGATAACCAACAACCTACTTTTAGGGAAAATATAGGATTTTCCTGGGATAAATCGGCCTTTCATAAACAGATTTTTTAAAAAGTAACTAACGAATGTTCATATTCATTCCATGACACCTTGGATTGTACATAACTTGTATGAATATGGGAGTCATGGAAGGAATGAGTTTTCAAACACACTCTTCATAAGAAAATATAGGATTTTCTTGAGGAACACTTTTCAAAAGCATCAAAGAAACATTTTCCACCAAAACTAAATACTTATGAAATCACCAACTGTATGCTGATATTCTTTCAAACTGCTTGTATTCTCAGGAAATCCGTAGACAGATACTTCCTAGACTTAGTGGAGTCGGAGCAATAAGAGTCATGTTTTTATATTCTACATACTTTTGGTGTATTTAAAACAAGTTCCAAATTGATGTAAACATTTATCATATATATTCATTGTAATCGTTGTGTTACTATGATTGCTATTGTAAAATGGTTGTGATGCTAAACATGACGTCCTCCACCCTGGAACGATTCCGCCGTTCTGGTTTCGGGGTGTGACAGATTGGTATCAAAGCCCTTTTTTATAGCAAACTAAGTATACCGAACCTTACATGGTATACAATTATAAAAATTAAGGGGCCTAAGTGCTCTAAACTAAAAGTATACAAATATACCTGCGTACCAGAATTGTCATAGGAAGAACAAAACAAAAGTATTTGGATGTTGGGACACCGCGGTTAAACCTAGGCAGTTATGTAATCATGTCTAGGGTTAATATAGCTTGATCATCTATATTCATTCGAGACATGAACAACATGTGCTTGGGAGTGACTGTGGTGTTACAGCAAGCCTAAAACTTACCAAGAACAAAAACATCCAACATAAAATACTATAGGAATATTTTAGCTAGAGCCAAATTCAGTATACAGATTTATTCCAAGTGTTGCTACCTCTTCTTTCTTAAGCGATAACTTACTTGTGTTAGTAACCTTTCTGTGCTTATCGCTTGGTAGAATATTTTTATTATCAGGATGAGATATATCTTGTTTCATATATCTCGAGGACTTACCATCCTCTTCTTCCTGATTGTTTCTAGAACAAGATGCCTCCCCGACCAAGACCCATAAGAAGAAACAACGAAACACCACCACCACCACCACCCCATCAGTTCGACCCCGTCATGTTCCAGGCAACAATTACAGCCGTCGTGACTGTAGTAATGGCACAAGTGAACTCTAGTGGGGCTGGAGGTGGAACCGACCCACAACAGCAAGACGGAAGTCAGGGACATCAAAAGTAGTGTTCCTATAAGGACTTCATGACTGCAAAACCCAAGTCCTTTGACGGAAATGGAGGTGTTATCGCTTTGAATTGATGGTTCGAGAAGATCGAATCTATCTTCGAAATTTGTGCCTGTTCCGAAGCCAACAAGGTGAAGTTCACCGCCTGCACCTTCACCGACAGAGCTTTGACCTGGTGGAATGGTCAAGTCAAAACCCTAACCCTGCCAGTGGCTAATGCCATGGGTTGGGAAAGACTGATGGAACTCATGCTTGAGGAATACTGCCCGAGGGGCGAGGTGCAAAAGTTGGAGCACGAACTCTGGAACTTGAAGATGAAGGATTCCGACATCGCTGCCTACACCGCTAGATTTTGTGATCTAGCCCATCTTTGTCTGGGAATGGTCACCCCAGAAAGCAAGAAAACTGAGAGGTACATCTGGGGACTGACGGCCCCAACCAAAGGAAATGTTTTGCCTGCTAGACCGACTACATTTGAAAGCACCAAGGATCTGGGTTAGGTAGTTGCCGCCCCCGAGCCACAAAAGAAGAGTGGTGGGAGGACTAAGAAGTTCGACAACAAACGCAAGGGCCAGTCCTCTCAGGAGCCCTTCAAGAAACAACAAACAGTGGCAGTCCACGCTGCTAGTACTCCTGCTGCAGTCCCCGTTACTCCAACAAACCCCAGTCGCTATGCTGGAAAACTACCTCTATGCAACTACCATCATCAGAGATAATGTCGGGAGATGTCGTGCACCAGCTGTGGCAAGAAGGGACACACAACTCGATTCGGCAAAGGTCCAGTCCAACCAACCAATCAGGCTCCTGGAGCGGCAGCTGGTCAGGCTTGCTATGGCTATGGAGAGGTTGGGAACTTCAAGAGAGATTGTCCTAAGGCAACAACAGGTGGCAATACAGGAAGGATGCTGGCAATGGGTCAGGAGGAAGCGTTCGCTAATCCTACCGTTGTTATGGGTACGTTCCTCCTTGACAACTCTTATGCATGCATTCTTTTCGATTATGGTGCGGAGAGGAGTTTTGTTAGTCATGCATTCAAACATCTAATCAAATGTAAATCCCAACCTTTAACCGAAACATTCACTGTCGAGATGGCTAACGGAAAGAAAGAGAACACTAGTGACATATTCATAGGTTGTACTCTTACCCTAGACGATCATTCCTTTCCCATCGATCTTATGCCAGTCTCCATAAAAAGTTTCGATGTCATTATCGGCATGGATTGGTTAAGCCCCAATCATGCTAATATCCTTTGCTTCGAGAAAGCTATCCGCCTCAATCTTCCCTCGGGTGAAGCCCTCATGATTTATGGTGATAAACCCAGTTCAAACCTTCGTATCATTTCATGCATCAAAGCCCATAAATATTTGCGGAAGGAGTGCCATGCATTCCTAACTCATGTTGTCGACGAGATGCAAAAAGTTAAAGACCTCGAGAGCATCCCCGAAGTCTGTAACTTTCCTGACGTCTTCCCCGAAGACCTCCCGGGAATTCCTCCCGAGCGTCAAGTCGAGTTTCGCATCGACTTAATCCCCGAAGCTACTCCTGTAGCTAAGTCTCCTTATCGTTTAGCGTCGACAGAAATGCAAGAATTATCCAGCCAGCTCAATGAGCTGATCCGCAAAGGATTCATAAGATCGAGCTCTTCACCTTGGGGAGCCCCGATATTATTCGTAAAGAAGAAAGATGGATCTTTCCGGATGTGCATCAACTACCGAGAACTGAACAAGCTGACCATCAAGAACCGTTATCCCCTACCCAGAATCGACGAGCTCTTCGATCAACTTCAGAGAGCCAGTTACTTGTCGAAGATAGATCTAAGATCAGGGTGCCATCAGTTGCGAGTTCATGAGAATGATGTGCCTAAGACAACATTCCGAACTCCCTACAGACACTACGAGTTTGTAGTAATGCCCTTTGGTCTGACCAAGGCACTGGCAGTATTCATGGACCTGATGAATTGGGTGTGCCTCCCTTTCCTAGACAAGTTTGTGATCGTGTTCATTGACGACATACTTGTCTACTCGCGAAGCGAGGATGATCATAAGCAACACTTGAGGCAGGTGCTAGAAACACTAAGGACGGAGAAACTATATGCAAAATTCTCAAAGTGTGAGTTTTGGATCAGGAAGGTAACTTTCCTTGGTCACGTGGTTAGCAAGGAAGGCATACACATGGACCCTTCCAAGACCAAAGCAATTGAGAACTGGTCAGCACCAAAGACACCCACAAAAATCCGCCAATTCTTGGGTCTCGCTGGCTATTATCGCATATTTATCTAAAACTTCTCCAAAATCGCTAAGCCTTTAACCACCCTGACACAGAAAGGTGTAAACTTTAGTTGGGGAGAAAAGCAAGACATTGCGTTCCAAACATTGAAGCAGGACCTATGCAGCACACCTACCTTGTCCCTGCCCGAAGGGACGGAAGACTTCGTGGTCTACTGTGATGCATCCAATCAGGGCCTAGGCTGTGTGCTCATGCAGCGAGGAAAGGTTATCGCCTATGCCTCGAGACAGTTGAAAACACACGAAGTCAATTACACAACACACGATCTAGAGTTGGGAGCAGGGGTCTTCGCGTTAAAGATCTGGAGACACTACCTCTACGGAACCAAGTGCACCATTTTCACCGACCATAAGAGCTTGCAACATATCCTTGATCCGAAGGAGTTAAACATGAGACAACAGCGATGGGTAGAACTACTCAGTGACTACGAGTGCGAAATTCGCTACTATCCTGGCAAGGCCAATGTGGTAGCGGATGCCATCAGCCAAAAGGAATATTTGTGTCATAGAGTGAAGGCATTGACGATGACCATCCATTCCCGATTATCCACACACATCCGAGAGGCTCAGCTGGAAGCCTTAAAACCAGAGAACATGTTGGATGAAGCCCTGTATGGAATGGAAAAGAACTTAGTGGTCAAGGGAGACGGAGTTTACTATTTCATGGACCGTATCTGGACCTCGAAGTATGGTGGTTACAGAGAAGTTGTCATGAACGAAGCTCACAAGACAAGGTACTCTGTTCACCCAGGTTCGGATAAAATGTATCTGGATCTCAAACAACTCTATTGGTGGCCGAACATGAAGGCAGAAATTGCTACTTTCGTGGGCATATCACACCCTCGGTCGCCGACGGAAACGCCGAGGTGCGCGACGTGAATCAGTAATCACAGTTATTAAACATACATTGAGCAGTACAAATATAATCTTCTATTATTACCAAAATAGAAATTACATTGACAATGACTATTACTAAATCAAGACACACGCCTAACAATCCAACATTTACAACAATATAATATAACTAACAGAGAGTCTTCTGAGCAAACACTTCCGAACTGCTAAATAACCTGAGAATACATGCATTAAAATACGTCAACAAAATTGTTGGTGAGTTCTACAGGTTTTGACACAGAGTATTTCATACCCAAAAATGTTTGATAAAATTTAGCTGGTTGACCAGCTCTTATAAATATTTACTTTTCTATTAAAAGTATAAAATAATTGAGTTATAAAAATGTGTTATGACTCATTCATAAATACCATTTGTTCAAATCCAAATGTACAAAAGTTGGAAAATACATATAAGTAATTCAGACTTATATCAAAATGCATTTTTATATAAAGATCTTGAATATCAAATTATATAAAAATAGGAAATGGTACCCTTTATGAGAACATAGAATAACCAACTTTACTCTTGAAACCTTATACAAGAATTTGAATCATTGATATGAAAAACTCATAAGTCTTGAATTTATGAACTTTGTAAAATCGTGTCGTGACAATAATTAAGTATTATCTGACTTAATTTGAAAACCGACACTTAACTGGTGGGGCAAACTCCCCCCACATAAATATTGTGTTTTCTTATACAAACAAATGGTTTATATGAATAACTTATCTTATATAAGTTAATAAATCTTGCCGAGTCGTGTCATGATATTAATTAAGTGTTATATAACTTAATTTTTGGTATTGACACTTATCGCTTTGAATCACAAGCTATCCCATTAAATACAATTTCTTTCAACTAGAATGAGTGAACATAAACCCTGTATAAATCCAATATCGATTCTATACGGTAACGAAACAAAACTGGGATTTTATAATGAAATCATAAACGAACTCATGACACTATACTTTATTAAAGCACCGACACCATAATAAGGCGTGTGTGCTAAAGTCATTCACCCCGTTGTAACACGTGGTAATGTTTCGATAATGCTAACGTCAACGCCAATATTCATCTCGTCAGATGTAGTTGTAGCTAGCAACTCCAGGCGGGCGGTCGTACCGTATAAGATCAATAATATGACACTTACACCCAACGTTAGTCGTTCCCTCGAGGATTAACGGTTATATATTGGAGAGTTTCTACTAAGTATTGAGATCTTAGCTTTCGCGAAACCTAGAATAGTTTATAACTGAAACTCAAACGTATTGGATATGGCATGTAGAATAGGTTTGATAAACCTATAGAATAGGTATGATGAACCTATATCGAATATACAGAGTAGGTATGATGATCCTACATGGAATAGGTATGATGAACCTATATGGAATATATGGAGTAGGTATGATGAACCTACATGGAATAGGTATGATGAACCTATACGAAATACATGGAGTAGGTATGATGAACCTACATTGAATAGGTATGATGAACCTAAATCTTCCGTTCAAAATTCACTAGATATGTAAAATTATTCACCGTTTAGGAAAACGATAACTGAAATTCTTATAACTTCAAGGATTTATCATACTAGATACGGTTTCGATGCTGTATTAGCATAATAGCTAATTTTTGAATTTATCCAAGTTTGGATCGACCGTAAATCTACATTCCCCATATTTTATATAAATTATGCGATAATAATTTTAATACATTTAGTTTGGGATAAAGATAAAGTCTTTAAATACAATACTCGACAAGTATTTATTTCGTAAATAACGACTCGTAAGCTCTAAAGTCGATCATGTTATTTATTGTGATAAGAATAAATAACTTAGTATAATGAAGTTATGTTGCTATAATTAATATACAAATATATTAATAACTTCTCAATTCATTTTTACATAACCTTATATATATATATATATATATATATATATATATATATATATATATATATATATATATATATATATATATATATATATATATATATTAAAAGTTATATCTTATAATTTTAACTAATAATTATATAATCTCATGAATTTAATCTTCCATCAATTATGACAATATACTTTCATTTTATACACAGATAATAGTTTTGGTCATTATTATATCGTTCCATGCTTCCATGAGATACTTTATCTTATACATGTAAAGTCCTCATTTTTGTGACTCATAATATCCACTTGTGTAATTATAGCAATCTACTTATAATCTTATGATTTTTGTTAATAATTATATTTATATTTCACATACAGTATAATTATATCAACTTATAACAATCTACTTTAACTTAATAGATTTGCTAGTGATTTATCACGTCTTTAGATTGCTATTTCATAAACGTTTGACCGATAACAAAGTAAGATGTTATTTTGTATATAAAACTTGAAAATCATCAAACTTTAATAGACACGCATATATTCTCCCCCAAATATTAAAACCATAAAAGAGGGGCCGTAGAAACTCACTCTTGAAGTGTGAGTCCGATCCCGGTCCTTTTTGGTGAAGCCTTTTCGTAAATAACCGCAAAATAAACATTCTTGAACTTTGAGACACTTTGGGGTTTGTTTTGTAATATTTAAAACTAAATGGATTGTTTTTAGAATGATTTAGGTCAAAAGGTTGATTTTTTTAAATCTTGTAAAATATGTGTAGGGCTGCTTTTGATTAAATAATCCAAAAGAGGGGCTGCTTTTGACCCGTTGACAAAATTTAGGGCTGGGAACTAGGAAGGGAACTGATTTGATTAGTTAATACAAGTGAGGGGTTCTTTTTGGCCATTTGATAAACATTAGGGGCTGATATTGGTAAGTAATTCAAACAAATGGGAAAAGGGATCGTCTTCTTCTTTTTGCGTCTGATTGGAACGAACGAGAATGAATGCAGCGACGAGGGGTAATCGCCCAACTCCGACGCCCCTCTGCAGTTCTTCTTTTATCGCCGACAGCATACAAACCGATGAAGTGCAGCAACAGTCGCCGATCGAGGCGAGCACCATCAGTACTCGATGTGACTGAGGAAGCAAGAAGAACGGCATCAAGAGAAGATGTAGGGCTGATGGGCAGTGATGAACCGTGAAAAGCACCACCGGTGCTCAATCCGGTCGAAGAAGAAGAAGGGAGGAACGAACAGGGGCCGCGAAAACTGCTCCTTCGTCTGCCGACATCAACCACACAAGGAAGGTGGGTGTTTGGTTGTGTTTGACGGAAACAAGTGGAGAGGAGGAGGAAGAGGGCTGCCATGGCCGACAGCTTCACAGGTTTCTTCTTCTTTTTCTTTTTATTTTGACTATAAATCAATGGAGCTTGATCAACAGGTTTAGATGGGTGATTGGGTTTGATTATTTGACAGGGAAAGAAAGAGAATTCAGTGGGTGTTTGGGACCTGTTTTTCTCATCAAAACAAAAAGGGAAAGTGAGATGGGGGTCGTTGGAGGCAGGAGCGAGTTGTAAGGATGGCGATTGGAGGTCTCTTGGCTCCACCAGTTTCCTTTTCTGGTTCGATCATTTAAACTCAAAGAACAGGGGACTGATCGATGGTGGCACCTCAGCAAGTGTAGGGTTGTTTTGGTTGATGTTCTACAGGAGAAGATAGAAGGAATAACGGAAGGTGGGTGCTGCTGCTTAGCTCACAGGAGAAACCACAAGAAAACCACCTCCAATGGAGGTGTTCTTGGCTGTGCATCGAAACAGAAAGAAGGGAGAGAAAGAGTGAGTCTGAATGATTGAGGATATTTTTGTGTGATCAAAAATAAGATTTTTAGAAGACTTTTGTGGTACTTTGTGATATTGCTGGAGATTTAGAGTACAATGTCCAATTGGTTCAAGATTTGATACATTTGCAATTGGGATGATCATTTGTGTGAGTGTGTGTAAAAAGTGAGGATCGAGAATGAATGGGAAAAGAAGCTGGACACTTTCATGTACCAATAGATCTTTTATTACACCTCTCTTTGCTTTTCTAATGTTATGCATATATACATGTGATGGTATTTTGGTAACAATAATGCATCCATACTCTCATATATAATAATTGATGCAAAAAAATTATTTTTAACGTCACAATTAAATCAAATTTTTGGCGGTTTTTGATACGATATTCAACGATGGATGGTTTGATTAGATTAAGATGTTCCAAAAGAATTTATAAATATGATATATTTAATATGCATTATAAACTTCAAATTACACACGATTGGTTAATAATACATAGCGGTTCGCGGTGGTTTGACCGTCGGACTCAGACCAATTTTTTTTACCAATTGTTACAGGGCAAGTGCCTGACTCGTACCAAGGTAAAAGTAGAATATCAAAAGCGCTCAAGTTTGCTTCAGTAGCCGGAGATACCTAAGTGGAAGTGGGAAATGATCACCATGGATTTTATCACAAAATTACCCAGATCTCTGAGTGGGCACGACACCATCTGGGTAATTGTCGATCGGTTGACTAAAGCCGCCCACTTCCTGCCAATCAAAGAAAACATCAAGATGGAGAGACTCACACAGATCTACATTTGAGAAATAGTTCGCCTTAATGGGGTACCTGTATCCATTATCTCTGATCGAGATAGCAGGTTTACATCGAGGTTCTGACAATCACTACAGAAGGCTCTTGGAACTAAGTTGGATATGAGCACGGCTTATCATCGTCGTACAGATGGACAGAGTGAGAGAACAATTCAGACATTGGAAGATATGTTGAGAGCCTGTGTCATCAACTTCGGCACGTCATGGGACACTCATCTTCCATTGGTTGAATTTTCCTACAACAACAGCTACCATACCAGCATCAAGGTTGCGCCATTTGAAGCCCTCTATGGCCGCAAGTGCAGATCCCCTTTGTGCTGGGCTGAAGTGGGTGACACGCAACTAGTCAAGGGTCAAGTCCCTGATAGCACTCTCACTGGTCCGGAAATCATCCGAGAAATGACTGAAAAGATCATACAAATCCGAGAACGACTGAAAGCCTCACGAGATAGACAAAAGAGCTACGCCAATAAGAGACGGAAACCCTTGGAATTTCAGGTTGGTGACCGTGTCCTTTTGAAGGTCTCACCATGGAAAGGCATGATACGTTTCGGAAGATGTGGAAAGCTCAACCCAAGGTACATTGGGCCATTCGAGATCCTTGCTAGGATCGGTCCCGTAGCATACAGACTCTGGTTACCCCGAGAACTCAGTAACGTTCATCCTGTCTTCCACGTGTCGAACCTAAAGAAGTGTCTGTCCGACGAGACACTTGTGATTCCTCTCGACAAGATCAATCTGGACGAAAGTCTACGTTTTGTGGAAGAACCTGTTGAAATCATGGACCGAGAAGTCAAACGCACCAAGCAAAGTTGCATCCCGATAGTGAAGGTCCGCTGGAATGCCAAGCGGGGTCCTGAATTCACTTGAGAGGTCGAGGATTCGATGAAGTAGAAGTACCCTCATCTTTTTCCATGTTCATGATTGTACTTTGTTCTTAAACTTCGGGACGAAATTCCCTCTAACGGGGGATGATGTGACAACCCGAAACTTTTATCTTGTACACTTAGCCAATTCAATAAATGTTAAACTTGTACTGTTGACTTCTCGTACTGTTTAAAGGTCCATTTAAGCATTCTAAACTTGAGCATAGCCATGGTTGAGGTTAGGAAAGAGTCAGCAAGCCATAGGGTGACAAAAATCGGGCCATACACACCCTTAGGGGAGTGTACGACCGTACACATGGGTGTGCGGCCGCACACTCACTTCTTGGCCGCACACTCCCTTCTAGGCAGCACACCCACCTAGGGATGAGAATTTAGCCCGAAAATCCGAACCGAACCGAACCGAACCGAATTAGACCCGAATAAGCAATTCGATTCGGTTTTCGGGTAATTAAATAAGGCTTATTCGGTTTTCGGGTTATTCGGTCCGGGTTACCTGAATAAGGACTTATTCGGTCCTAATGGACCGAACCGAATATGAAAAGTCACATTTTTTTCTATCTGCACGATTGCTTATTCGGTCTTATGTTATATCAATCGTTACCCAAAATACTCACGTAATGTTTCATGTTTAACTTATATACTTATAGATAGTTTTTTTAGGTGTTTTGGATGTTTAATGTTTAGTGTTTAATATGTTGTTTAATAACTATATCTTAAGATTGTGGTGGTTGGATTTTACATTTTATATATCAAGAATAGTTAATATGTGTTATTCGTGTTTATCATAAGCTACAAAAGTCATACAAAATACAATATTTATAATCACATTGTAAATGTTATTTGGGTTATTCGGGTTATTCGGATCCTTAATCATCTTGTACATGTTATTTGGGTTATCCGGGTCGGAACCGAACCGAACCGAATAATACCCGAACCCAACCGAACCCGTATTGCTTAGTTGGTTCGGTTTTCGGTTCATACAATTACCCTTATTCGGTTTTCGGTTTAATCGGTTTCGGGTCGGTTCGGTTCGGTTCCGACCCGAATAACATCCCTACACCCACCTATATATAAAGGGTAGCCCCTTTTCCTTTCATTCCTTTGACACCTTGGCAGCGCACAACACTTTCTCCTCTCAAGCTTCTTCAACCACAAACCCTCCAAAGCTTCAAGAAAGTGAGTAATTCATCCTCTAACTTGATATCCATGAAAGACCACTCTATCTAAGCCTTAATTGTGCGATATTCGTCATGTTCTTCATGTTTGGAAGTGAGTGGGGGCCGCACACCACCTTTTAGGTGGCCGCACACACTTAAAACACCCTCCAAATTGAGATTTTGACTTCCATACTCGAGATAGACATGACCCCAGCCTTATTGCACCTTGGAATTGACATTTTAGACATCTTATGTGGGGTGTACGACCGCACACACCCTTGTGTGGCAGCACACTCCCATGTGCGACCATAAACACACCCTAGGACAACAAACCCACTTCTAGGACCCTTAACTTGCACTACAATCGAGTATTGACCTAAAGCACTTCATGGATGCAAGTATGGACCTTGAAAACACCACAAAGGCACCTCTCATCATGAGTGTACTGCCGTACACCCCTTGGGCCGCACACCCATGGCGACACACACCTTTAAGGTGGCCATACACCTCGCTCATGCAATCCTTTAAGGTCCTAACACTTAGTGCAAGTAGTTCCAAGTCCCTAGAGTGGTTCTCCATCACATCTAGTAGTGAAATACCCTCATTTGACTCATTTATGTGTCATTACGTGTTAATTAGGATCAAATTGTGTTCAAGGCTTCACTTGAACATCCAGCCTTCCGTATCGATCCTTTAATCAAACCACTCGCTCAAGGTGACTTCATACCCCTACGTTTTTCCGAGTTTTCATGTTTTCACGGGGGGGGGGGGGGGGGGAATACAAGCAAAAGTACAAGGAAACTTGTGCTCAAAATATATTATTTTGTTTAAGATAATTATATTTTCAGTATGCTTTTAACATGGAAATAGTTTTTACCAAACGATTAAGAAATCAACTCGTAGAAACAGTTTTCAAAGCTAGGGTATTGAACTTGTGAATCATGTAGTAAAATGTACAAGGGTTTCATGCAAATCATAAATAGTATTTTCAGTATAATTACTTGTAAATTGTTAGTCTAAGTGGGAGACACGTCCTTGGTAACACTCCCACAGAATCAGAGTGTAGGACTAGCAGTTGTAACCATAATCTCTTGTAGGGAGAGCATGACTGTTGTGTATAGATCTATACGGGACTGACAGCCCCACACCTGGCTGCTAGCTATAGTCGGACCGGCAGGTCTACGGGTGACAAAGTCATAAAGGATACTGGCGGTTGTAGGCCATATCCAGTCAGTGATGGTTATGACACTCACAACCTACATAGCAGAGATTTATTTTTTTAATAATGAATCAAGTGAACTAACCACAAAGTAATAACCGATTGGATTACTAAAGGGTATTAATAATACCTTCAGGATTTAGTTGACCATGTATTTATTAGTTTTATTTATGTAAGAAGGCTAATATACCTCACTGGGAGTAACCAGGGTTTTTCATTGAAACTACGTTTAACGATATAAGTATGGTAGATACTTGTACACTTCCTTTTAGAATGGATAACCAGCAACCTACTTTTAGGGAAAATATAGGATTTTCTCGGGATAACTCGGTCTTTCAGAAACGGATTGTTTAACAAGTAAATAACGGATGTTCATATTCATTCCATGACACCTTGGATTGTACGTAACTTGTATGAATCTGGGAGTCATGGAAGGAATGAGTTTTCAAACACACTCTTCATAAGAAAATATAGGATTTTCTTGAGGAACACTTTTCAAAAGAATCAAAGAAACATTTTCCACCAAAATTAAATACTTTTGAACTCACAAGCTTTATGCTGATATTCTTTCAATCTGCTTGTATTATCAGGAAATCAGTAGACAGGTACTTCTTGGACTTAGTGGAGCCGGAGCAATAAGAGTCATGTTTTTATATTCTACATACTTTTGGTGTATTTAAAACAAGTTCCAAACTGATGTAAACATTTTTCATATATATATATATATATATATATATATATATATATATATTCATTGTAATGGTTGTCTTACTATGATTGCAATTGTACAATGATTGTGATTCTAAACATGACGTCCTCCACCGCGGAACGATTCTGCCGTTCTGGTCTCAGGGTGTGACAGGAGATGCCATAATATTGACCTACGATGTTTCCATGTAGTCATCTACCAGAGTATAAATGGCCACAACTGACACAAGTCATGTGGAAACACTGACAGGCTCATAACCTGTAGGTGATGAATTACGATTTCAAGCTATGCAGTAACTACATATTCATGCGATGATACTCTAACCCTTGTTGGAAACGTAGTGGGGGAGTAATCCCCGAATCAGTACTGTCTATGCGATGTTGGCGATGATCCTTAGGAAAAGTCCTTAGGAACAATCATATAAGGCAGTGAGAGGTAAATACAATGTAAGAGATGACCCTTAGGATAAATCCTTTGGGACGAATAAATAAAGTAAATGGTGATGGGTAATCGATTTAATTATTTGACATGAAATATGTGAAGAAACAAATTAACTATATTATTGTGGGTTGAAAATCCTATGTACTCACCAGGTTTCCCAACCTGACCCATTTAGTTTATTGTATCACAGGTGGCTATATGAAAGATACATTATGCTGAGAGATTCAAGGAGTATTAGGCCACTAGTTTAATTACTGTAAGGCTTGTAATATTTCGTTATGCTTATGTTTCTCTATTGACGATGACACACTAATGTTTTAATATAAATAAAAATACATTTCTTCGGAAATGCTTTGATAATATTATTATCATGTTTTTCTGGAAACAAATTCCACAATACTATTTTTCAAAAAGGATACTCTAATTTTTAAATAAGCATAAACAAATCGGTCTTTTCTGGCCGTAAAATTGGGGATGTCACAGTTGGTATTAGAGCATTAGTTTAAGCGAACTAGGAATTTCAGGAAATTTCTTGACTTAAACTTAGAATGCTAAGCGATGATCATGATGAGTGTGTCTACTATATTTTAGATAGTACACCTGAATTGACACAAGAACTAGCTTACTTTAGGATTAGATGCGTACATTGGTTTTATTTGCTAAATGATTTATGCTATAAGATGCCTTATATGCTTTATAATGCTATCATTTAATCGGATATGTGGTCTATTGCCGACCGGATCTGGAAATTTTATGTGTTCAGATTTCTAAACATTTAACTACAATATTAGAACTGGCATGTAACTTTTCGGAGTAATAAGGAGGATTACGCGTATAAACCTTCTCTATCTTAAATTTCTCGTCTTGAACAATTATTACGGTGTATGGAACGTCATGATAAGGACTCGTATCAGATTGAGAAAATAGAGGATATAAGAAAGCTGGTGATAGTGAATGATGCCTATTAGAAGATATCGTATGAGAGGTATCTTGACTTCAGAATGCATCTAATAAATAATATGTCTCGTACGGGAGAAGTACACTATCGATTGGTAGAAAGAATGAAATTTTGGTATAACCCATGAAGTTATCCCATCGTCTGGTATTTTCACCAACAATCGAGTTGAAGCAGAATTGATGATTGAATATACGCACGGAAGAAGTCCTAGTAGTGTCTAGGGAATTTTTTATGATTATTTGGACACATTCATATGTGTTAAATCGTGTTGTGATTTTAGGATATAAGAACTTGGGGACTGCGAGACAATACTTAGGACGAGTATGAGTAGGTGTGAAAGGTAGTAGAGGCCTATACTACCGGAAGCACAGGACTCGCACTTGGATCAGGGAAAGTCACAAGGTTAGCAAGGCGCTGGTAATTGATTATGTTTTGTTCATGTCTGTCGTTACCATCGTTTTGGTAATGACTAAGAAGATGATTGTTATTCCGACCATAGTGTTCATATCAAATTGATTCCGACTAAGATAAGTATGTTACGTGGTTCAGAGAACCAATCTCGATGTAGCATCTAACTTAAGCCAAAAGATTGAAGTGAAAGATAATCGAAGCGATCAGTAAAAGCATCACAATCTCAGTTAAGGTAAGAAGCTTGTAGCTAAAAGTGCTACATGCTAGAATGTGACTATATCACATTATAACACGAAGGAAGGTATATTCCATGATGGAATCTGACTCAAAAAGACCTAAGTCTAAGGCGTTGCATCATACGATGAGAGCTCATTGACCCATCGGTCTGCTACGATAATTGAAGTAAAGAACTTATCTTAAGTTAAGGCTGTTAAGAAACAGAAGAAATCTCCAATAAAGATCAATATTGTAACTCAAAGGTTACGATTGAAAATATAATATAGTACGAAGAGCAGATGCAAGATTGAGAACCACTAACAGTGAAGAAGTCCAAGAGACAGATACTCATTTGAAAGGACAAAAGAGTTACAATTATTACCTAGGATGAAAAGATAACATATGGAGTCATTATACAAGCCCAATTTAGTTGATGATTCCGGGACGTAATCATCCTAAGGAGGAAATAATTGTCACGCCTACGGATTCGTGCTAGTCAATTTAGAGATAATATGCGTTAAAAATGACTTTTTTAAAGAAGATTATTTAACATAAATAATCTTAGCCAAATGTATAATATATGTAACAAGGATTCCGTACATATAAAGAACGCTGAAATCCGACTTAAAACGAAGAAGTTATGACCCATCGAAGTTTAGCGACAAAACCGGCACGTGAAAGATCTAGTATGCTCAAGAGTCATATTAAAGTGATATTGCTATTTAACATATGATCCTAAGGGTCACACTAATAACAACTTTATATAATTGATTATTTATTAGAAATTGATTTTAATAAATATTCAACAAACTCTTATAAATAAATTGGAAATTATTTATTTCATAGAAATAATAATTTTCGTTAGCAAGTAACATTACATAATTCATATTGTATGAATTAATAAGTCATGCGCATCATTTTGGACCATATGGACTTTTTGTATCTTACCAAAAGGTTAAGGTTTATATTTTATAAAAGAGTTTATAAAATTTCTGAGTTTGACTTCTTTTTATATATTAAAATCGTGGCTTGTTATTTAGAGAACAAATTACGGGCTTTTACATATAATAATGAAAAGAAGGAATGGCTTAAAAGCATGAGGGGAAAATTAGGTCTTAGGTGCATGATTGCCTTAAAGTGTTAAGTCCTTTGGATAAAGATTAAGCTTTGTAGGAAAGGCTTTACTCTTATTTTACTCAATCTTGCATGATTGCCGAAACCATCACCTCCTCTCTCACTCTTTCTAATTTTGTAATGCTTGTTCCAGGTATCATTTATTTTTTAAAGATTTTTAAGGCTTTGCACTGGGACTCGATGAGTTGGGGAGCCCAACTCGACGAGTAGAGATCGTTTTTGGATGCGGGATTTAGGACCTACTCGACGAGTTGGAACGCCCAACTCGACGAGTAGGCGATGTAAAGGAAAACCCTAAATTTTAGGGTTTGCACCCTATATAATCTCCTTAAAACCTTGAGGCTGACCTTCCACCAACCTCTAAACCCTAAGAACGTCAGTGCTAAACCCTAATCTCCATTTTCTCTCATATTGTGAGCTAGAGTGACTTTCGGAGCTTAATAAGAAAAATTTAATGAGAAGAAGGAGAAGATCCAACAAACTAAGCCCTCACTCTTGAGCTTCACCATCTTGTGGACTATTGTAAGCACTCATGATTCGATTTTTATATTAGACTATGACTAAATATTGAGTTTACTCTTCATTTCCTATCATTCTTGTTGATTGCATGCATGGGGTTCATAAAGTTTGCAACTTTATGAATCTCTAGGGAGAAATGTTCCCATGGTGGGCTAGATCTAGCTTTTGGTCAAGCATGGATGCCATGCATGGATTTTAGGCTATACTTTCCCTCTTTGGCCATTTGACTTCAAGACATGCATTGGACATGCATGTCCATAAAGTCTCCATCTTTGGAACATTTTGAGGATTAGAACATCTTCTGGAAAGGAGGAATTCCAGATCCCTTAGGTCTTGAACCACATCGCTAAACCTTTGAGCTTTCCAACCTTTGTTCGGGGCTTTAGAGCATTCAGAGTGGTTCTAGAGGATAAAGTTGGAAACTTTATCCTTTTAGACACCTTTAGGTTTCAGATCTAAGCCTTATAGTCCCTACAATCAACGTATAATCCGAATAAGCAAACAGGGAGAAAACTCGATGAGTTGGATCGGGTTTCCCCGTCTACAGGATATTGAGTGAAATCGTTGAGTTGATGAGACAACTTGGAGAGTTGGATAGGGTTTGTCTCGTTTTTCTGGACTCTAAAGGAACTCGATGAGTTGCTAGATGCACTCGACGAGTTGGGCTCAACATGGATTGTTGACCTCGATTGTTGACTTGGACTTTGACCAGGGTTGACCAAGTTTGACTGTGAGGGTATTTTTGGTATTCCAGAATTTTGAGAAGCTAGTCACATGATGATTGTAGGCAGTTGAGTTGGAGCTACGTGTTTGGACTTATCTGACCTTATCTTATCAGTTCATCATTTTTGAGAGGTGAGTCTTCTCACCATACCGATAGGTCTAAGGCACCAACGTCGGCCCATTTTATGATATGTGGATTATGGATTGATGATGCTTTATGTGGGTACGACATTTGCATTAAAGACCCCTCCCTGGGGGGGGGGGGGGTGTTCCCGTGGCAATAGATTGAGAACATGTGGGGGTTCCCATGACATTTGGTGTAAGAGCTTGGAGGGTTTCCATGGGATCCTAGTATATGTGTATGTTTAGCTTGTATGATATTTCTTAGTTGATGAAGACCATGTGGGGGTTCCCATGGCAGCAAGACCATGTGGGGGTTCCCATGGTGGGTAGGACCACATGGGGGGTTCAAGTGGCATTAGGTATAAGACCTTGGAGGGTTTCCATGGCATTCTTATTTGTTGTATGCATGACTTATATGGTTTATGTAGCTTTTATAGCTAATATAGTAAATGTGATTATGTGGACTATATGGGTATGCTCTGGGGAACTCACTAAGCATTAGCTTACAATTTGTTGATTTGTTTCAGGTACTTTTGAGACTAAGAGCAAGGGCAAGGCTTGATGGCACGACATGCACTCTCCGACATTTGATTTGATGGACACTCTGATGTTTGAAACAAAATGTTAATGTTATGAATTTTCAAAAAAAAAGTCATTGTTACTTCATATTTTATGGGAATATTTGGTTAATTAAAAATGATTTTTTTTTGAAAATTTGGGTCGTTACAAGTTGGTATCAGAGCCTTGGTTTGAGGGATTCGGGCACACTCTCGGGTGTGTCAGGACTCAAACTAAGGAATTGGTAAAATTGTTTAAAAAAATAAAAGTTAAAAACTTCTTAAAATGGAAAAGAGGAGAGTGCAATGCGTGTGATTGGCCGAGCCAAGTAAATAGTTCTCCAATATGTTAACCTTGTTATACTGATATTTGAGTTATGATAATCATATGAATCTTGCTACGTGTATGCTTTCAAAATTTTATATGGTTAGGGTCTTATAGCCTCAGAATGATTGATTTGGCCTTATTTCCTGTTCCTTGTCTGGTTGTGGTCTTAGGGTAGAGTCTTTTATTTGAATATCTATTTGATCATGTTCTATGTATAATTTGCATGCATAAAGAAACTCGTTATGATTGAGTTTTGATTTGATATGAATGGAGAAAATCTTAGGATAGCCTAGGATTTGAGCTATGCAGTAGCTATGATATATGTTTTGTTTTAGGACGAATTGGGGTTATCAGGTAAAGCTTTGGGGAAGGTACAAGTAAGTGTGGAAGGTAGTGTTGGGCCCGTACTACTGAAAGCATAGGACCTATACCCGAACTAATGTTAGACCTGGAAGCTCTAAGGAGAACCGGTGTTGGAAGATCCCCTTTTTGGACATTTTGATCATTTTATCTTGTGGCATTTCAGAATGGTAGTGACACGATTTGGAGCAGGGGGATCAGGATCAAGATCCGGATCTGGATCGGGCGACACTACTGAGCACATTGATGAGAGGTTGCGCGAGCTCATTGCAGCCGAGGTTACGAGGGGCATTCTTGATGCTACCCTAGTGATTTTCAGGACATTCAAGGAAGGTATGATGGAGATTATGGAGGAGAGGCTTAGGTCATTCGGAGCCGATATTACTGTGTTCCAATTCGGGGAACGAACTCCCTCGTTCTGGGAGTTCAAGGCGTGCGGGGCGCCGGAGTTCTTTGGGTTCAGGGACCTCATAGTTAACCGAAGCTGGGTGGAAGACATGGAGAGTGCCCAACGCACGAGTTTTTGCCCTGATGCGGCAAAGGTGGGGTTTGCTTCGTGTATGATAAGGGATCGAGCCCGAGATTGGTGGGAGAGGTGACTAGACAGGTGGGGGCAGCCGACGTGGCTGAGATGACATGAGCTGAGTTTTTTAGACGCTTTGATCTAGAGTGTGCACTACCTATTGAGGTGCAACAGTTAAAGAGGGAGTTTCAGGAGCTTCAGCAGACCACCGAGATTGTGGCGGAGATCACCGCCAAGTTTCGGGAACGAGCACTATTGTGTTGGAATAGTGTCTAAGGCTGCAACTATATTAAGCAAGTATTTAACCCGGTTGTGCATGGTCCTTTTGGGTTGCCTTCACCATAGCAACTTGATAGGATGATTTAGAAGAGAGAATAAATATTATTAATATATTATGAGAATAATATAAAGAATAATATTAATATTGTTATTTGATTAATATAAGTCATAGAATTAATTGGAATTAATTTGGTGACTTAAAGAGATTAATTAAATAAGAGGGTATAAACTATCAATTGTTTGATAGTTAAACTTTAGACTGTAAATCCATATAGATAGGGATTGGGCGGATTCTAGAAGCTAGGGATAGCTTCAAATCGTCCATGGTTATCTAAGGAATGGATTTGGATAGCTTTAAGAGAAGATTATCCAATTAGGGTTTAGATTGTAACCCTTAAGAAGTCTACAAGTATAAATAGGCCCTATGGCAAAGGGAAATCGACACTTCATCAATAGTATAGAACCCCTGGCCGATTTCCTTCCCCTTCCTCTCTCCCAAATCATCCTCCTTGCTATTTGGTGTTTATAAGCCATTAGAGGAGTGACAATTGTGACTCTAGAAGCTCCAAGACAACAAGATCAACAAGGAATTCAAAGGTATGATTCTAGATCTGTTTTAACATTGTTCTTATTCCTAAATAGTCATTAGAAGTCTTGGATTCAAAGCATGTTTAATTAGAAAGCCTAGATCCAAGCATTAGGGTTTTTCATGCGCACATAGGAAAGTTCTTATGGCTAAAACCCATTAGTGGTATCAGAGCCTAGTTTGGTTTCTATTAAATTGTTGCTTATTTGTTTGAAACTTAACTGCAAAATTTGAATTTTGGGTTTCTGAGTTGTAAACTCGACGAGTCCCATGGTGGACTCGACGAGTTGGCCTAACTCGACGAGTCCAGTTGAGAACTCGACGAGTTCAAGCGTCAGGAAAGGCCAAATTCGGGATTTCTTCATGATTATCTTATGGAAACTTACCTTAATCATATTAGATCAACCCTAATCCGATTTTTTGATATATATGACTATTATCTTGATCTAATTAAAGATATTTATCAACTAATAAAATATTTAATTTCCTTATATGATAATTAATTAATTATTTTGATTAATTTGGTAATTATCTTGCAAGAAATCTTGAATAAATCAAATATAGATAATTAGGAAATTAATTGTTAATTAAAATTATTTGTTATTTGATCCTCCATGTTTTAAATGTTTAAAACTTGTCCTCAAGTTTTGAAATTTATATTTTGTGATTAAAAGTTTTAATTTAGACAATTTAAATTTCAAACCCTAAATTTTAAAATGTTTAAAATTCAACCCTATACTAATAAAATATTACAAGATTAATATATATATATATATATATATATATATATATATATATATATATAGAGGCCGTGATGAGATGGGAAGTTCTGGAGACTTTGGGGAGGGAGAACTTGTATGCTAAGTTCTCCAAGTGTGAGTTCTGGTTGCGCGAGGTGCAGTTTCTCGGATACCTCGTCAACCAGAACGGGATCTCAGTGGACACGGCCAAGGTAGAGGCCGTGATGAGATGGGAAGTTCTGAAGTCTCCATCTAAGATTCGGAGTTTCCTGGGATTAGCGGGCTACTATCGGAGATTCATTCAAGATTTCTCCAAGATAGCTGTACCCTTGACACGGCTGACGAAGAAAGCCGCGGTCTTTCGATGGGGGCCTGAGCAGCAGGCAGCGTTTGAGACTTTGAGACAGAGATTGTGTGAAGCACCAATCTTAGCCCTGCCAGAGGGCGTAGAGGATCTTGTTGTATACTATGAGGCGTCCATTTCAGGGTTGGGCGCAGTGCTGATGCAGAGAGGGAATGTCATCGCCTACGCTTTGAGGCAGCTGAAGCCTCACGAGGCGAACTACCCGACGCACGATTTAGAGTTGGGGGCAGTTGTCTTCGCCCTCAAGATTTGGCGGCATTACCTCTATGGAGTCCGGTGTACCATTTACACGGACCATAAGAGTTTGAGGTACCTCATGGACCAGCTGAATCTGAACATGAGGCAGCGTCGGTGGTTGGACATGGTAAAGGATTATGAATGCGGGATCCTTTATCACCCAGGGAAGGCCAATGTGGTGGCCGATGTGCTTAGCCGCAAGGCAGCACTGATCAGAGACGTGTGTATGAGGATGACGGTGGTAACTCCACTGTTAGAACAGATTCGGGAGGCTCAGCAGGAGGTTATGAAGGAGGAACATCGGAAGAACGAGCGTGTAGTGGGTCAGGTTTCTTCCTTCGATTATGATAGCCGAGGATTATTGACACTACACCATAGGGTGTGGGTACCGTACCACGGGGGTGTGCGCCAGGTTTTGCTGGAGGAGGCACACGAATCCCGATTCTCCATTCATCCCGAGGTGAAAAAGATGTATAGGGATCTTTGTCTGGATTATTGGTGGCCCTACATGAAGCAGGATGTGGCATGGTACGTAGAGCGATGCTTAACCTGCAGGAAGGTCAAGGTCGAGCATCAGAGACTACACGGCAAGATGCAGCCATTGGATATCCCGCTATGGAAATGGGAAGATATCACGATGGATTTTATCACCAAACTTCCCAGGACCACATGGGGAGTGGATTCTATATGGGTCATCGTGGATCAGTTGACCAAGAGCGCCCATTTCATACGGATCCAGGAGAGTATCTCGGCAGAGAAGTTGGCCGATATCTACATCAGAGAGGTGGTGGCGCGACACGGAGTGCCAGTATCCGTGATTTCAGATAGAGACATGTGGTTTACTTCCAGGTTTTAGAAGAAGTTCCATGACGAGCTGGGTACTCGTCTGCATTTTAGCACCGGTTTTCACCCGCAGACAGATGGTCAAAGCGAGCGGACCATCCAGACTCTGGAAGATATGTTGCGGGTGTGTGTGTTAGACTTTGGTGGTAGCTGGGATACCTATCTTCCTTTGGCTGAGTTCTCATACAACAACGGCTATCATGCGAGTATTGACCATCCTCCTTTCAAGATGTTGTATGGGAGAAGGTGCAGGACCTCGATATGTTGGGGCGAAGTTGGCCAGAGGGTCATGGGGAGCACCGAAGTGGTTCTCAAGACGACCGAGAGGATTCAACAGGTGCGGAGTAGGCTTCAGACTGCTCAGAGTCGGCAGAAAAGCTATGCCGACAAGTGCCGATCAGACCTGGAGTTCCAGGTCGGAGATATGGTTCTCCTGAAGGTGTCGCCATGGAAGGGCGTCATCCGATTCAGGAAGCGGGGCAAGTTGGCCCCTAGGTACATTGGACCTTTCAGGGTTCTAGCTCGAGTGGGCAGGGTGGCATACCGGCTGGATCTACCAGCCGAACTCAGTCAGATCCACAGCACCTTCCACGTCTCGCAGCTACGGAAATGCCTAGTGGACAACTCAGCGGTGGTGCCTTTAGAGGATATTCAGGTTGATGACAGTTTGAATTACATTGAGCGGCCAGTAGCAATCCTCGACCGGAAGTCGAGGGATCTGAGGAACAAGAGGGTGGAGCTAGTAAAAGTGCAATGGCAACACCGGAAGGGTTCAGAGTGGACTTGGGAACCTGTGGAAGAGATGAGGCAACACTCTCCCGAGCTGTTCCAGGAGCGAGTGGCAGACTTCGAGGACGAAGTCTAAAATAAGTGGGGGAGATTTGTAGCACCTGGTTCCTGGTATGAATTTTAATCTTAGTATTTTTGCATTTTTAGCTCGAACTCGGCGAGTTGTAGGCCTGACTCGCCGAGTAGGGACGAGATACCGAGCACGTTTAAGTTGGCGACTCGACGAGTCCATACCCTTGACTTGGCGAGGCGCCGGTCTGGATGAAACCCTAACTTCAAGGGTTTGCACCATATTTAAACCCCCTTATGCGCCCCAAGCTCGCCCCCTCCACTCTCAGAACATCCTTAAGCGAACCCTAACCCTCCCCCTTGTGATTTGAGTGTTTGTGTGCTTTTCCTTGAAGTTTGAAGAAGAGAAGGAAGGAAGGACCAAGGAGAAGGAGAAGAGCAAGGATCTAGAACTCAATCCAGAGCCCATTGAGGTATATTTCAGATCTTTTTTGTTGCCATGATGATTTTCTTTTAGAAAACCCATTTAAGCCATCTTTATCCATTTCCTAGCTTGATTGTAATATCGAGATCATATTGAGTGGAATGGCCTTTGAATCTAGCTAGGTTTGAGCTTCAAGAGCCCAGATCTACTGACTTTATGGAGCCATATTGCATGAAAGCCCTAGAACTACTCTTTTAGTGTGTTTTGAGCCTCAAAAACCGTCATTGGTGTTTACCTACACGTACAGTTGGAAACTTTATGTGTTAATCGAGCCCTAAGAACCCAGATCTATGGATGGAATGCACTGGATTCAAGCAGAATCGAGTATATAGTGATTGCATGCAAACGACTCGACGAGTCGTTCTTCGGACTCGGCGAGTCGAGTCGCGAGTCCCCGATTTTTCCCCTTTTGAGTTATGCTGAGTGGGATCAGTGAGCTATAAGTGGACTAAGTGAGTCGAAAGACAGACTCAGTAATGGAGGGACTCGGCGAGTCAATGGCCTGACTCGGCGAGTCCAAGGCAATCTTCTTGCCTCAAGAACAGACTCGACGAGTTGTTAATACAACACGGAGAGTCACAGACCAGAGTGTTCATCGGATGAAGATGAACTCGACGAGTTTTTCATACAACTCGACGAGTTGAATGAAGGACTATGGGATATCTGTTTGGAAGGAGAACTCGTCGAGTCAATGACTAACTCGACGAGTAGGGATGGGAGTGAGGCCAATCGACTGGATAGGGACTCGACGAGTTAGCGAGCCAACTCGGCGAGTCAGGTCAAATGGAAGTTGACTTTGACTTTGACTTTTGACTTGGTTAGGGGTAAAATGGTCATTTTACCATAAGGACAGTTAGCAGTGTTTGACTGAGTGTTTCGTGGGAATTGCAGCCGGAGGATTTCCGGAGCAGCAGCAGCAGACAGACAGTTCCCACGCAGATCAGCAGCTACTTCGAGGTGAGTTACCTTCCAGTAGCCGTGGGTCTACGGCCACAATGCCGGCCTACCAGTAGGAGTTGTATGTTAGATGATTGTCTTTGTGATATCATATAGGTTTGCTACTAGCCGATATGTTATATGCTAGCCTGCTGTGTTATAGTAGTAGAGTTCAGTTGTTAGGACCGAAGGGTAGTTAGACACCCCAGATATGTCTGACAGAATGTGATGTCATGATTATATGCTAGCATGACCTTAGATACGTGTTAGGGGTAGTAGGAGGGGAACAGTCCCTGAGTTCGGTTGTTAGGACCGAAGGGTAGTCAGACACCCCCGATATGTCTGATAGCATGTTACGTTATGATATGAGATAGTAGTAGTGGTAGGGGTGAAACAGTCCCTGACGCTCGGTTGTTAGGATCGAAGGGTGGTCGGCACCCCAGAATGGCCGCACGGGTAGGACGGAACCCTAGAATGGCCGCACGGGTAGGTCGACACCCCAGAATGGCCGTACGGGGTTGGTCGGGCACCCCAGAAATGCCTGACAAGTATGGTATGATATATGATTGTACTGTGGGTTATATGATTGTATGGTATGTGGTACGTTGGGGGAACTCACTAAGCTTTGTGCTTATAGTTTTCAGTTTTGATTTCAGGTACCTCTTCATCGAAGGGGAAGGAGCTGGCGCGGTAGTGATACATCATACACATACACTGTTTCCGCCTTACGAGATTGTTCTTGGATTTGTACTCTGATATTTAGTTGATTTCGTATTTTGGTTTTTAAACACGATTTATGATTGTGGAATGATTTGATCAGACAATGTTTTATTTACAAATGCTTTCCAAACTATTGATTTAAAAACGAAATATTTGGACGTGAAAATTGGGTTGTTACAGCTACTCCATGAAATTGCACATTGCACCTTGTTGGTCGTTAGTGGAGCGTGTGTGGTTAACCGACACACTACTATGGGACCATTGAAGGATGGAAATGGGTAGCTCGTAGATTATCATAGATTAATGGAGCATGTGTGGTTAACCGGCACTTTGATTAGGTGATAAACGTCTTCGAGAGTACCAAGCTAATTTGCATGGTTATCCACACCTTGTTTGTGATCCTCGGCATCCCAGTCACAAACTTGAAGGGCATAATCGAGATTAAACATGCCATTGAAAAGTTCAATGAATCTCAAAATATCTAGGAGTTTCAATTCATTTAAAACTTAAATTTCCTTTTCGTTTTTCATGGTGGAAATTGGTAAATCGTTATTTACCTACCTTCAAATGTTCTGTAATTGGATTACGACATCCCTCTTCCGAGTTGTAGAATATTGTGTTAGGTCCTAGCCTTAATATCTCGTTTGGGTGTTTTATTAAGTTCTCAATCAACTAGCTTGAATATTTCCCGTTTTGTAGATGTCAAAATCTAACAACTATGGTCTTCCCGAATCCTTTGGAAAAGGTTTTCCACATGAAGATGATGTTTCACGATTGGATTGCGGAAATGGAAATCATGCTTCACTTCCTCCACCTCCTCCAGTAATTCTCCCTGACCCACATTTTCGAAGACTTAAAAAGTTCAAAGTCACTCAATCCCTATTGGTAAAAGTACACGAAGATGGAAAGTCTGTGTGTGCACACGTCTTAGAGATAAATTCACACATTGACAAGTTAAGGATGTTGGGTGTCGATATCTCAAGGAAGTTGGCTGTTGATTGGGTTCTTCAATCACTTCCTGACTCATATAGTGAGTTCATTAGAGAGTACTATATGATGGACGACGATGTGACCCTCGTTGATCTTACCTATTGGCTTATTGCTGCTGAATCAACAATGATTTGGTGGAATGGTTAAGCAAATTTATCTGGTAAATCAATGTCCCAACCTTCTATGGACAATGGAAACATTGGAAGTCCAGAAAGGTTTTCTCTATGCAAGAGAAAGGCTAAGTCTGAGATTGTCCCGTGTACCGTTCCAAAAGTGTCAATTTTTTTCTATTGCCAAGAGAAGGGGCATTGGATGCAAAGTTGCCAGATTTACCTGAGAGATCGCAAAGATGGGTGAGTCAAGATGTATGACTCTGTTTCAGGTAAAAATCCACTATCTAACTCTATTAAGTTTTCTATTTTAAATTCTTAATGCATGATGTGATAAGATTGCATTTTGATGTGTTGTAGAATCGAAGAACAGAAAGGAAGATTAAAGGAAGAAGTGAGCCGAGTCTGATCGTGAAGAAATGGATTTCGATCGCATGATTCGATGATTGGATTTTTGAGCTGCTACTTAGAGTTATGATATATTCTTAAGAATATTTAATAACATAGTTTTCATTTAAATTTGTGTTGTAAGGACAAGTTTTCTGTACCTTTTTTTTTATAAATATAATAAATTTTGAATTTTGTCTTATTTATATAAATTGATGCTTGTGCGTTTATATTATAAACAATATTAAGTGGATGTGATTCTTAGTTATGTTATTTATGGTAGTGTTGTAATTTTCTAAGTAAGGAAAGATTCCCATCGCCCATGTTTCAATTGGACATATGATTTGAGTCATGTGATCTGTGGAAATCTCGGTACTTAGGAAATTAAGACTAATTCCTTGCTCACATAGTATGTGAGTCAAGTGAAAGACTTGGAGATCTGGTACGCAATGTTGTGCACTGGTCAAGTCCACCACAAATAATAATAAGATTATTTGTCATGATTTACTAAAAGTCTAGTAAATGTGGTTATGCTTACAAGATTAAGTGTAATTCTGAACATTGAAAAGTTTCAATGAATGACAGAACGAATAAGAAGAATCAATTGGGCAGAAAGATAAACGTTTTTCCAATCTAAAAAGATGGGAGAGTACTTTAGTATCATGTTTTATGATCGTCTCATTGATTATGAAACCATATCACAATTGATCCTCTAAGTAAATCTTAGTGCACTAGTAAGGCTAAGAAGAGGAATCAGGAATTGTTGAAGTGGTTAAATCAAAAGCTAAATCATCTTCGTTCCAAAATCAAGTCTTAGAATCGTACTCCAAGATTGTGATATTGAGTGATACATCTTCAGTAATTTTAAAAACTCATCAAGTGTGGAGTAGGAAAGGTTTTCTTATTCCTGCACATTTGAAATTGGTAAGTTGTGATGTCTTGGATAAGACAACGACCGACTAAGACCAATTGTTTAAAGTGTTTTCTTGATAAGAATCCGCACTAACTCTTGAGTATTTGTTTGTCAAGAAATGTTTCTTGACAAGGGAATCTTATATGTCAAGAGGTCAGTGGGAGTCTTAATGATCTTGAAAAGCTTCAAGAATTGGTCAATCTCTAGTTGACATATTCTTGTTTTCTGTGCCATTCTAGTTAAGTTAACTATGCATGTCTATGAGTTCTCATTTGAATGCATAGAGGCAAAGCACCTTGATTAATGAAAGTTCATTGATCTGTATAGGTGAGTTGCTTAACAACTTGGAAGCAATGGTGAGCGCTCCTGCTGCTATGAGGCAATAAATAAAGATTGAACAAGTTCAGTCCATATGAGTTTGGATTTGTCACAAACCTCGTCTTATGATTATGGTTATGACAAATTCATATGGATAGGAGCACATACACCATAAAATATAGGTGTCATTAGGTTTCTCTCCCTCATGAAAATGAATGCGAGGAAACGCTTTCACTAAGAGAGATTTTAAGGAGATAACAATTGTGATATTTGCATTCTCAAATTTAATTATGATTACGACATCCCTCTTCATAGTTCGAATTGTGAGATTTGGCAATTAGTTTGAACATTTAGAGCTTATTGCTATAAGTTCTAAATTAGTTTAGACATACATATGAGCTATCTAAGGAAAGGTGAATGAGTTTAAGAAGCTTAGATAAAGGCTTATCGAAGCATATCGTATTAGAAATATGAACTTTGGAAGTCAATAATTATTGATTTCTAGAAGTGCAAATGATTTCTAAATACCTGTCAAAGCTAGTGGGAGCATAAGTGTTATGCTGGAAAGGACATAATTATCATGTTAGTGGGAGCATGATTATTATATGTTGCACGTTAGCAATATTAATTATAAAAAACAAAAGGTTCAATTCGCAAAGTTGCAGAAGTTGAAAAGTTGTTTTGCTAAAATTAAGGGAGAGGAACTTATACTTCATTTCAAATCTAAAAGCTTAGATCGAGAAATTTTAATCAAATTTAGTCAAAAGACATATATGAACGATATGTTGAAAAGATTCAACATATAGAAATTGTATATATGACAATATTATAGCGAGAGACTGGTAAAGTATCATGTCTTTATGTAAGACATTATGTATCGTATCCCATACGCTTCGGGTATAGGATCGATTGCATATGCTGTAATATTCGTCCGTTCTGATTTTCCATGTACCTAGGGCATTAAGAGGGAAAAAGGACCAGAACTAGATATGACTGAAATTAATTAAATAAATGTCAAGGACAATCTAAGGTTCTCTAAGGGTTGGTCCTTGTGGGCAGTTGGAAGTATAGTAATGGATGGATCATATCATCATTATTATGAATAGATAGGATTCTATTTAAAATGAGCTGTCATATGGAAAATATGGAAATGTTTCCATAAATAGGAGTTAGATATCTAGAATCTATGTCTAGATTAGAAACTTTTATGCAAAAAGGATGTTCAAAGGAATGTACTTTGAATGTAAGACTTCATAGAGAACTTTGTAATTTCATTGGCAAAGTCTTGGTGACTTATGTGCTTTGACATTACAAAAGGATCGTTGTGTAAAATGTTAGAATCTAACATATTCTAATAGTGGAAAGAATTTGGTATTATTACACTTATGATAAGGATTACGAATTGTGAAATGAGCATCATTGGAAATGTGTTCATTTGATCTATTTCACAAAGTAAGGACCATAGGTAAACATAGTGTGCATACTTGGAGCATGAGACAAATGTTGTTATAGTTCAATTAATAAGTTGATTATCCGAAACATTATACAATGAATAATGTGTAATCAATATGGTGATTATATAAAGGTGTTTTATTTATACTCCAAATTTTGAGACCATATTGGCTTTGATTATTCTTGTGTTTCACTTCACATGTTTTGACTTCCCGAATAATAGTATTATTCAAACCATCCACAGTCGCTCATACTTTGGAAGTAGGTATGAAAGAAGACTGTCATGAATTGGCATGTAGATTTTCTAAAGTGTATTAGACATAGCAAAAGTCTGTTTCAACGTTCATGAGTACTTATGAAATAAGATTTGAGTATTGGATTAAACCCACGCTCACTTGAATCACTTCATGGATTATATCACAAGTGATTAGTGAGACGATAATATCTTATATTCTTGAAACCGAGACATGTGAGTTGTAATTTACAAGTCGGTTGCACATTGATCATATTTAAACGCACGAGAAACTTGGTCTTATAAAACATATTGTTGCGTGTGATTTGATGAGTAGGTACAAGCGAGCATTTGAGTCGAAGTTTATTCGTTCCTTTTAATCAAAGTAGGATATAAGCGATATCTGTGGGCCCCTCGATGATTTAGTGATGACACTGCAAGCGCTTGCCAAGCCGTGACTAAGTTGATGTGTTCAATTGTTGTCTGTTGTCAGTCGTCATAAATCGTAAATCGGGAAACAACACATAGATTGAGAGAATGATTATAATCGATGTCTCATGTCTATACGATATCTAGAATGGAGGAATATATGATCCCTTATCTAAAGGATGCGTTTTTGTTAAGATCAGAGTTGACAGCGGCTTTTGAAAGCTACGATTGTTGATCAGGTTCTGAAATCGTACTTGTAGAATAGTTATTAGACTTATCCAAGTGGGAGATTGTTGGATTAGGTGTCTAAGCCCATAAGTATTTTGGTATGTACTTGATCCGGTTATGAGCATGGTCCTTTTAGGTTGCCTTCACCATAGCAACTGATAGGATGAATTATGGAGAAAGAGGATTAATTATGATTTATTAATATATTATATGAATAATATATTAAAGGAGAAATCATATTGTTTAATTAATATTGATCAAGAATTAATTTAGAAGTAATTTTGTGGTCAAAAGTGATTAATTAAACTTAGGGGACTGGAATTGCAATTATAAAATAATTGGTTTTGGGATGTAGATCCATTAGCAATAAGGTGGACGAATTCAAGGTGGAAGCCCACTTAGAAATCGTCCAGGACTTGATTCTGGAAGGATCTAAAGGGCTGCTTGGTGGCTAAGCAATCCACGTAGGGTTTTGACTGAAATCCTAGCAGCTCACCTATAAAAGGAACCCTAAGGCTCCCAAAATTAGGTCCTAACCTTCTAAGAGAACCCTTGGACGAATTTTGTGCCTCCTCCTCCCTCTCCTAAATCATCTTGTTGCTAATGGTGTTTGTGACTCCATTAGAGGTGCAACATTTGACGCACTAAGCTTTCAGAAGTCAAGATCAAGAAGGTTTGTGATTGTTATTGCTACATATCAATCAAGGTAAGATCTAAACCCTAATTACATGTTAATTTCGATTATATTATGCTAGATCTAGGGTTTATGAACTTTGGATGATTATTGCATGTACACTAGACAAACTAGATCCAAAGCTTTAGGGTTTGCATGTGCACCATAAGATTGATGTAATGCTCAAAACCCATCACATAAGTCTAAGTTCTCTATACAAACTGGTGGCCCTACATGTAGAGGTGGCAATCGTGTCGTGTCGGGTTCGTGTCGTGTCGAAACACTAAACGGGTTGAAAGTTCTTGACCCTAACCCAACCCATTTAATTAACGTGTCATGTGGTGTTAACCCGTTTATTTTCGTGTCGAGTTCGTGTCGGGTTTCGGGTTAGGGATATACCTTGAAATATGTCATGTCATGTGATGTTAAAAGATTGAGCATGTTGAAAGTGTAGGATTTGGGCAGGCGGAAAAGAAAAACTAATAGTTTGGAGGCAGAATAGATGAAGTCATAGCAAGTTTAGATGAAAAAATTAAAAGAGTGGGAGTTAGGGAGGCGGATGACAAGGTCATGAGGATTTGAGAGTGGTGAAAGAGACTAGGTAGTTTGGGAGAGAATGGAAAAAACTGAAATGAAGTCTTGATCTAGACGGCTAAGTCATTTCAACATTACAAAACAAGTCAAATTGAATGTTTTCTTTTACTTATGGTTTTGGTTTTGTATCTTTCTAGATTATTTAACTAATTCAAAAAACTTGCATATAAATAAATGGGTCATTTTCGAGTTGAAATTCTCAACCCTAACCTTACCCATTTAATTTTCGTGTCGTGTCGTGTCAACCCGTTTATTTAAACAGGTTGAAATATCTTACCCAAACCCGTTTATTTCGTGTTGGGTTTCGTGTCGTGTTAATTTTTGCCACCTCTACCTGCATGAAGCGGGAGATCGCTTGGTTTGTGGAGCGGTGCTTGACCTGCAGGAAGGTCTAGGCCGAACATCAGTGGCTGCATAGCAAGGTTTAGCCGCTATCCATTCCTATGTGGAAGTGGGAAGAGATCTCTATGGACTTCATCACGAAGTGACTGAGGACAACGAGGGGTGTGGATTCCATATGGGTGACGAACAATGTCCACTTTATTCCGATTTGCGAGAGCATCTCCGCTGAGAAATTAGCAGATATTTATGTGCGAGAGGTGGTGGTTAGGCACAGGGTGCCAGTGTCAGTAGTCTCTGATAGGGATGTTCGATTTACATCTAGATTTTGGAAGAAGTTCCATGAGGAACTGGGCACTCAGTTACATTTCAGTACGGCGAACCACCTCCACACAGATGGCCAGAGTGATAGGACAATCCAGACACTCGAGGACATTGTTCAGGAATGCGTGTTGGATTTTGGAGGGAGTTGGGATACATACCTCCCACTACAAGAGTTTTCATATAACAATAGTTATCATGCTAGTATCAACTAACCTCCATTTAAGATGTTATATGGTCGAAGGTATAGGACCCCTGTTTGGTGGGGTGAGGTTGGACACCGAGTCATGGGGATCAATGAGATAGTGCTCAAGACTACTGAGCTGGTTCAGTAGGTGTGCGATTGGCTACGAGTCGCACATAGCTGTCAGAAAAGCTATGCTGACCAGCGTCGATCGAACCTCGAGTTCCCGGTGGGGGAATTTGTTTTACTAAAAGTGTCGCCATGGAAGGGAGTCATCAGGTTCCGGAAGAGAGGAAAGTTAGGGCCCCGATATATTGGTCCGTTTAGCATTTCGGCCGGGGTGGGCAAGGTGGCTTACCGTTTGGATCTACCGAATGAGCTCAGCCGGATACACAACACCTTCTACATGTCTCAGCTTTGGAAGTGTGTCACAGACGAGGCTGCAATTATTTCCTTGGACGACATTCAGGTGGATGAGCTAGAGTCACTTTTGTGAGCTTAAGAAGAAAAAGATAGTGAGAAGAAGGAGAAGTTCCAGCAAACAAATCCCTCACTCTTGAGCTTGACCATCTTGTGGACTATTGTAAGCACTCAAGATTCTATTTTTATCTTAGAGTATAACTAAATCTTGAGTTTACTCTTCATTTCCTATCATTCTTGTCGATTGCATGCATGGGGTTCATAATGTTTGCAACTTTAAAAAACTCTAGGGGAAAATGGTCCCATGGTGGGCTAGATCTAGCTTTTGGTCAAGCATGGATGCCATGCATGGATTTTATGGTATATTTTCCCTCTTTGGCCATTTTGACTTCAAGACATGCATTGGCATGCATGTCCATAAAGTCTTCATCTTTGGAACGTTTTGAGGATTAGAACCTCTTCTGGAAAGGAGGAATTCCAGATCCTTAGAGTCTTGAACTACATGGCTAAGCCTTTGAGCTTTCCAACCTTTTTTAAGGGCTTTAGAGCATTCAGAGTGGTTCTAGATGATAAAGTTGGAAACTTTATCCTTCTAGACACCTTTAGGTTTCAGATCTAAGCCCTAGAGTCCATGCAATCAAAATATCATCCGAATAAGCAAACAGGGGGAAAACTCGAAGCATTACCCTGGAAACTCGACGAGTTGGATCGGGTTTCCCCGTCTACTGGATATTGAGTGAACTCGCCGGGTTGATGAGACAACTCGGCGAGTTGGCTAGGGTTTTTCCTGGTTTTCTAGACTTTGAAGGAACTCGATGAGTTGCTAGATGCACTCGACGAGTTGGGGTCAACGTGGACCGTTGACCTTGACTATTGACATGGACTTTGAATAGGGTTGACCAAGTTTAACCTTGATGATATTTTTGGTATTCCGGAATTTTGACAAGCTAGTCACATGATGATTGTAGGCAGTTGAGTTGGAGCTACGTGTTTGGACTTATCTGACCTTATCTTATTAGTTCAACATTTTTAAGAGGTGAGTCTTCTCACCATACCAATGGGTCTAAGGTACCAAGGCCTGCCAATTTTATGATTTGTGGATTATTGATTGGTGATGCTTTTTGTGGGTATGACATTTGCATGAAAGACCCCAGGGGGTTCTAGTGGCAATAGATTGAGACCATGTAGGGGTTCCCAAGGCATTTGGTGTCAGACCTTGGAAGGTTTCCATGGCATCCCAGTATATATGCATGTTTAGCTTGTATGCTATTTCTTAGTTGGTTAAGACCATGTGGGGGTTCCCATGGAAGGAAGACCATGTCAGGGTTCCTTTGGCGGGTAGTTAAGACCACGTGGGGGTTCCAATGGCATTAGGTATAAGACCTTGGAGGGTTTCCATGGCATCCTTATTTGTTGTATGCATGGCTTATATGGTTTATGTAGCTTTTATAGATAATATAGTAAATGTGATTATGTGGACTGTGTGGGTATGCTCTGGGGGACTCACTAAGCATTAGCTTACAGTTTGTTGATTTGTTTCAGGTACTTCTAAGCCTAAGGGCAAGGGCAAGGCTTGAGGACACGACATGCACTCTCCGACATTTGATTTGATGAGACACTCTGATGTTTGAAATAAAATGTTAATGTTATGAATTTTTAAAACAATAGTCATTGTTACTTCACTTTTTATGGGAATGTTTGGTTAATTAAAAATGACAATTTTATTTGAAAATTTGGGTCGTTACAAGTTTTTCTTTGAAGACTTGGAGATTACTTGCTTTTACATGCCCTCTTTAAGTTCATATTGGTTATGAACTTAAAGCTTAAGGGTTTAAGAGTTTATGGACTAGCATCTACATCATGTTGAGTCACTGTTGGTGTCTCAAAGGTTTCAAATTCTTCATCACCTTCCAAACCTCCCAAGTGGACGCAAAGAACAACAAAGGTTGTTATTTCTTCATCCTTTATTTGGTTGGTGTTTTAATCTCTCTATAACTTGCAAGATGATCCTTGGTGGGTATAAACTGTTTATGTTATTTCGAAAATTCTTAAGTCTTCCATTCGCCATGATATGAGTTTTTGAAATTATTTTTGAACTAAAACACAACAATTGGTATCAAGAGCCACCTTGCAAGTTTGGTTAGATTTTTTGATTTTTGGAAATCTTAGTTTTTGTAGAATATGTATAACTTGTTTTTGTATAAAAATAAGTTCATACATATTTCCTATGACAACTTTATATTTGTTATTTTATGTGAATAAAAGTTTTCATGCATATTTTGTCATTTTAAAGTTGTCTTAACAAAATAAAGGTTGTTTTATGTGTATGTTGATTTTTATAATATGCATAAACTAGACAAGGACCATTATGATTGTTGTGATGTTGTGTTTATTGGTTTTGTTATAAAAATGGTTGTAATAATTTATTTATTCACATGGTATGTAACAATTAAATAAATTAGTTTTCTTTGTTATTTTTGTAAAGTAATAGATTAGTTTTTAGAAATAATTTATTTGTACAAATATGTAACAAGAAATGAAGTTGGAGCCATTTCTGAAGACAAAAAGGCAATTTTCGAGTCTACATAAGTGTTGGGCAGGAAGATGACACTTTCTGAAAAGTGTCATGAATGTTGTCAACAATAGCCTTTTTTGTAAAGGATTGTTGACCTAATGCAAGACTTTCTGCAACCTTTTCTTAAAAGTGTTGCATGTGGCTGAAATTTTCCCATAAATAAGATTTTCCAATCTTTTGCAAGCAATGAGTGTTTACTCAAGTGGGAGCTTTAACAATAGCATTAAAAGAAGATTTTTGATCCCCTTAAATGTCCCTTGAGGAATGGACTTGGCATATTTTGTGTTGGCTCACAAAAATGTCATTAGTTGGTTATGTTTATGCACATATGTTTTTATGCATGTTTGTGTTTATTTAATGCAATTATTATGTGTGGTTGATAAATTAGTTTTTCACATGCTAAAATAATTTTGGAGAAAATAAACATCATATGGAGTTTGGTTTTCAAAATTGGACATAAGATGTAACAAGTTATTGTTTTAAAATAAAATTTGGTTTTATAAAAACGTTAATAACGACAAATTTTGAAATACTACATTATAAGTTTTAAAATGATGATTTTTGTAACTTATACAAACTCCAAATATATAAGTAATAAAATGAAGTTTTATTAAAGATATAAAAGGTTCAAATGTTGGATTAGTGTCTAAGCCCGTAACTATATTTGGTATGTATTTGACCCGGTTGTGCATGGTCCTTTTGGGTTGCCTTCTCCAAAGCAACTTGACAAGGTAACTTCAGGAGAGAGAGAGCGAGAGAGAGAGAGAGAGAGAGAATATTATGGTTTATTAGTATATTATAAGAATAATATATTAAAGGAGAAATCATATTTATTTAATTGGTATTAGTCATAAATTAATTAGGAATTAATTTGGTGATTAAAAGAGATTAATTGAATAAAGGGGGCATAAACTGTCAATTGTATGATAGTTGAGTTTTGGGCTGGGAAACCTAATGTACTAAGGGGGAACGAAATTATGATGGAGATCCATCATATTTTCGTCTAAAGGCCCTAATCTAGAAGGTTCCTTGGGCTGCTTGGTGGCTAAGCTGTCAATTAGGGTTTAGACTGAAACCCTAGCAGCCTGCAGTATAAATAAGACCCCTAGGCTATGGAAATCGGCTACACTTGATTCCAAGAGAACCCTAGGGCCTATTTTATCTTCTCTCATCCTCTCTCATATTGCCTTCTTGCTTGTGGGGTTTGTGAACCATTAGAGGGGTTACAATTGTGACTCTAAGCTCAAGATCAAGAAGATTACAAGGATTTCAAGCTAATTGAAAGAGGTAAAACACTTAGATCTGTTTTCTTAATGATAATTTCGAATTATATATGATAGATCTAGGTTTGTAAGTCTTGGATTCAAATCATGTACAATAGAGAAACCTAGATCCAAGCATTAGGGTTTGTATGAGCACATAGGATTGTTCTTATGCATAAAACCATCATCAAATGCACTCAAACTTAATACCAGTTATTAAAATTGAATTGCGTCAAATTATATAAAAACTAGCTTTTTATATAGAAGTTTTAGAAGTGATTTTCTTTTGAAAATTGATTCCATGGTTTATTATATGCATGTAATAACCATGAAATCATATGTTTTTTAAACTAGAATTATAAAACATATAAAAGACCCCTTAACAAATCTCAAATCTATGCAATCCTTTTGAAGAACAATCACACATCTCTAGTATGCACTAGTGGGATAAAGGACACCTAACCGCTTAGTGTTATCTTTTGATGGACGGGGTGTCTTTGCGATTTCTATAACCAAGTTATAGGCCGATTACGCATGTTTTCTAAATTGGACGATTTGATCGAAAATCTTTTGTGATAAAGGATACCTAAGCAAAAAAGTTCCGAGACGTAGATGGGATCAAACATGTCTACTTAAATTTGTTATTAGAGATCCCATAAATCTAGAAATTATATAGCAAGATATAATTGATAATAGATATCTACCGGTTTGGATTCAAATGGATGGGATAAAGGATACCTAACCATTTATTTGTTTTTCAACTTCGATCCTAGAATTTGATAATTAATGTTTTTGGAAACTAAAAGGGTATTAATTATTGAAGATTAAATATTGAAAAAACACTAAATGAATTTTATTAAAAATTTTGTAGTTAAATAATGCGTTCTCATTATCATGAATTGTCATTTTCCTTAATGACTTAATGAAACAAAAACATTCAATAGATACAATTTCAATGAATGAGTTCATTTCTTAATAGACAATCTCATGAGAGATATGAAATTGTATACACTTAAAGGTCCTAGTCCTAAACTATTTGCTTTCAGCAACAAACCTGAACATGATTCCTAGTAAAGGCATCACTGTGATGCTAAAGATGCTTCTAACATCAAGCTAGGAATAGTTATTCATGACTTCTAGGAAGTCTTGGATAATTTAGACATATATCTCAGGATATAATAGGTCAAGTAATATTCCAATAAATACAATGATATTTTATTTAAAGGTAGTTTAAACATTGGAATAATGCAAGGCTAAAAGATTCACCTAGTGTGATCTAAGAGGCCCATGTTTTGTGGACTAAGCACCTCTAAGCCCAAGAAATCTACTAAGGCCCACATAGATGGATCTTGTTTCTTTTGTGGAGAAACTGGACACTAGAAGAGGATTTGCTCCTCTTATTTGAAAAGAAAGTCAGGAATAGACTAGTACTTCTGGTATGTACTAACTAAAACTCATACTTTTCATTAACACTTAGTACTTGGTACTTAAACGTTAATCTAATATTTGTAAATGGCTTGCATATATTTACTGAAGAGTAACCAAGCTGAGAACAACAAAGGTGGAACTACACTCTCGGAGTTTAGTTTATTATTTATTCTTAGAACATAAAGTACTTGTAATGTAAAATAATATTTGTTTTGGAATAATGTATGTTTTAATTTAACATGTCTAAATTTATGTCTCAGATATTTTATTTAAATGTTTGATAATTTACTCAATCAATTTTCATAACGATAATATTCAAATTCTGAAATGATTAACTTCTATTTATGAGACTAGATCTCTTAATAGAATTGTAAGGTAAATATCAACATTTTTATAAATAAAATTAAGTTCTATATGCAAGCACTTTTTGACTTAAACTTGTTTTAAATTAAACTCATCTTTGACATTGTTATCTTTATTATATGAATGGAATTCATATATTCCAACTTCAAGAAAGGGATATTTGAAGGAAAATAATGTAGTTTATTTGAAATATGTGAACCTTATTTATATGTAAAGGATTCCTAATGATATTTTCACTAAGGTGTAGAGAAAATAATTAAGGAACTATACACTTTAGTTTATGACTTCCTTTCTAATGGATGTATGAGATTAAGCACAAGATACCAAATCAACTTTATTAAAAACAATAGTAGTTTTAATTATATTTTACGTGGTAAATCATAATTGTGAAATCTTTGTTGAAGGTTTCAAAAGTTGAGATACAAACCATAAAGAACCATCTAAGGCCTTAATGATAATAAAAGGATGAATTAAATCTTACTTGGTATGATTTACTTTCTAATCGGTAGGAATATCCTCTTTTTATATTTTTGGGACAATACTTTAATCACTATTAATTGTATTTTGAATAAAAATCCCAACTAGTAAGTAGATTAAACAATTTATAATATTTAGTACGGAAGACTTCATCCTCATCTTACTTAATGTTTTGTGGACTTGAAGCTAATGTTGGACTAATGCTTCTAAACCCAAAATCTTCTAAACACATATTTGTATAATACTCTAAATATGGCTTATATTGTTATATGCAAACCCACTAAGACTAGGTTCTTTTGTTGTTGTGAAAGCTAAGTTAGCAGAAATCAAGCTTCTAATGACAAAGCAAGTGGGAGGTACATGGAACTTAAAGAAGTTCAAGAACCATAAAATTATGTAGTAACTAGTTGACACTTGTTTTAACAGGGATTGTTAAACTTGAATAATAACTATTCATAAACATGAATTGTTCGCATTAGTCGTAGAAATCATCTATGATTTGAGAAATATGGAATCTCTCATTAATGAACTTTTATTAATGGTTTCTAGAAAATCCATCAAGTACCAAGATTCTAGGTCATATCTTGAATCTAATAAATGAATTAGAGTTATGAACATGAGATATAATCCAGGTATGAGGATCAAGTATGGGCTTGATTAAAATTTATCCCTATAGCAATGCTAGAAGGAGTATATAATTCTTCTAGAAATAATAAATTACATGGATAACCATACACACTTAAAGCAAGACTTGTTGTAAAAGGATTTTCTCATACTCATGTCGTTGACTATGGTCCTCATCATACTCATGACATTGATTGTCATCAAACCTTTTTCACAAGTTGTTATGATAAGATCAAGAAGGATATTATTTACTATAAATTCATATTCTTAATATGAGATATAGTAAATAGATTTCAAGAAAACACTTTTCTTAATAGAGATCTACTTGAAGATATCTATATAGATTAGCGTGGAGGTTTTCTTAATCCATGTTATCCTAACAAAATGTGTGGAGCTTGAGATCCACTTGTGGCTATAAAGAAAACATTTGAATGTTGCAGTCATCATTTTAATGTAAAACCATAAGGTATGTTTTTATATAAAAATGAATAGAACATGTGTGTTTACTGAAGCTTTTGGAATGAATTGATTTTTTATTCAAACAAAAGAAAAATGCCTATTTATAGGTTGGTTACAGAGGATATCCTAGCTGTACAATCAATGTTAATTCCTGTAAATCAGGGATTCTACCTATAATTCAGGGATTTACAATAACTAAGATTATTCAATAATTAATACACATAAACCTACACTCCCCCTCAAGCTGGGTTATGTATGTCAAACATTCCCAGCTTGCATACTAGTTTATCAAAGACATTCCTTGGAAGGGCCTTGGTGAGAATATCAACTATTTGAAGTCTTGATGGAGTATAAATGGTTTGAATTGTGGCATTTTCAATCTTCTCAATGATGAAATGTCAATCTATCTCAGCATGTTTTGTCTTGTCATGATGGACAAGATTCTTAGCAATGTTAATTGCAGCTTGATTATCACAAAACATTTTTATAGAACCTCCTGTAAAGAGTCCTAATTCGTAGTCTTTTTAGCCAGATTCCTTCACAAATACCTAAAGCCAATGCTCTTAACTCTGATTCTGCTATACTTCTAGAGACCACAGATTGTGTCTTGCTTCTCCATGTCACTAGATTACCCCAAACATAAGAGCAGTATCCTGAAGTACTCCTTCCGTGAGTTGCACCTCCAGCCCAATCTGCATCGGTATAGATGTTAATCTCTTTGGTGCTATTTTTCTTGAATAGTATACATTTTCCTGGATTTATCTTGAGGTACCTAAGAATTCTCGTAACAGCCTCCGTGTGTTCTTCAGTAGGATTGTCATAAACTGGCTGACAACACTAATTGCGAAACCAATGTCAGGTCGTGTATCTGATAGGTAGATCAAGTGTCCCATTAATCATTGGTATCCCCCCTATCTGTAGGTGGGTTGTCAATTACTGATCCAACCTTTTTGTTGGAGTCCATAGGAGTTGAGGCTGGTTTGCGTCTAAGCATCCCTGTTTCTTTTAGTAAGTCTAGGACATACTTACGTTGGAAAATAAAGATACCGAGTTTTGATCGAGCAATTTCCATGCCCAAAAAATATCTAAGATTTCCAAGATCTTTGATCTCGAATTCCCTAGATAAGAAGTGTTTCAATCTTTCTATCTCTTCCACGTAATCATCGGTCAGTATGAAATCATCCACATAAACAATTAGGATAGATATCCTTTTATCAGATGAAAATCTGACAAATAAAGTGTGATCAGCTTGACATTGAGTGTACCCATTTTGAATGATTGACTTGGTAAATCTTCCAAACCATGCTCGTGGGGATTGTTTAAGACCATATAGGGACGTCTTGAGTTTGCAAACCTTTTCTCTGTTCAAGGAGTTCTCGAAGCCCGGTGGAATATTCATATAAGCTTCTTCTTCAAGGTCACCGTTCAAGAATGCGTTTTTTATGTCGAGTTGATGTAGGGCCCAATATTTATTTGCAGCAAGGGATAACAGTACACGAACAATATTAAGCTTAGCAACAGGAGCAAACGTCTCTTGATAGTCAATCTCGTAGGATTGAGTGAAGCCTTTAGTAACAAGGCGAGCTTTAAATCTCTTTATGCTCCCATCAGCCTTGTGTTTAACAGAGAAAACCCACTTGCAACCAACTGTTTAGTTTCCAGGTGGTAAATTCGTAAGTGTCCATGTATTGTTTTTCACCAGAGCATTAATCTCATTTTGTACACCTTCTTTCCATTGAGAATAAGCCAATGCCTCCTGAATTGTATGAGGAATTTGTATGCTATCAACAGCAGAGATGAAGGCTTGATAGGACGGTGACAATGTTTTATAGGACACAAAGATGCCAATTGGATGTTCTGTACATGCACGAACCCCTTTTCACAAAGCAATATGTATATCTAAATCATCGTTGTGATCAACAATATCATGTTTAGAATTACCTGATCGACCTGGTTCAGATTCGTGGTAGTCCTCAAGATGTGTTGTGTGCTCTATGTCTTTTCCTGGTCACTTCCTTCATGTATACACAAGAAGTTGTTTTTCTTTTCCAGTTGGTTCTTGGCAAGGAGATGGAGCCATGAATGGAGGATGGGAAGAGTTTTCCATGGTTGGAGTTGAAATAAAAGGACTCTCATCGTGAACAACAGAGGGTTGAGTATGGGAACTCTGATCGGTATCTAGAGATAAAGTATCGACACTAGGAATAGAGTCCCAAAGATGAGATTCGTTTATATTCTCCCCCTGAAGCTCAGATTTGTAGTAAGAATGATTTTCAAAGAAGGTAACATCCATAGAGTTCTATATTTTTCGTGTTGGAGGAGAATAACATTTGTAACCCTTTTGATGTGATAAATACCCAATAAACAAACACTTAATACATATGGGATCTAACTTGCTACAACTCTGAGAGTGATTGTTGATGGGTTTTATGCATAAGAACAATCCTATGTGCTCATACAAACCCTAATGCTTGGATCTAGGTTTATTTATTGTACATGCTTTGAATCCAAGACTTGCAACCCTATATCTATCATACATAATTCGAAATTAACATCATAGAAACAGATCTAGTGTTTTACCTCTTCCAAATGGCTTGAAATCCTTGTAGTCTTCTTAATCTTGAGCTTAGAGTCACATATGTAACTCCTCTAATCGTTCACAAACCCCACAATTAAGAAGGCAATATGAGAGAGGGTGAGAGATGCTAAAATCGGCCCTAGGGTTCTCTTGGAATGAAGTGTACCCGATTTCCATAGCCTAGGGGTCTTATTTATACTGCAGGCTGCTAGGGTTTTAGTCTAAACCCTAATGGACAACTTAGCCACCAAGCAGCCCAAGGAACCTTCTGGAATAAGCCCTCGGACGAAAATATGATGGATCCCCATCATAATTTCGTTCTCCCCTTAGTCCATTAGGTTCTCCAGCCCAAAACTCAACTATCATGCATTTGACAGTTTATACCCCTTTATTTAATTAATCTCTTTTAGTCACCAAATTAATTCCTAATTAATTTATGACCAATACTAATTAAATAATATGATTTCTCCTTTAATATATTATTCTTATAATATATTAATAGCCCATAATATTCTCTCTCTCTCTCTCTCTCTCTCCTTAAATTACCTTGTCAAGTCGCTTTGGAGAAGGCAACCCAAAAGGACCATGCACAACCGGGTCAAGTACATACCAAATATAGTTACAGGCTTAGACACTAATCCGAAAGTCTCCCACTTGGATAAGTCTAGTAACTATATCTCATATAGGTCTTCAGAATCCGATTAGCAATCGTAGCTCTTATACTTCGCTGTCAACTCTGATCAACAAATTGTCCTTTAGGTAAGGGATTGTATAATCATCTGTTCTGGATATCATGCTGACAATGCTTATTGTCTAACGTTTGTTCCTCGATTTCCAATTTTTTTGACATAAAATTTAGTTGAACACATCAACTTCATTCTGACCGGGCCCGACACATAAGTCAAACCAAATCATCAAGTGGCCAATATATCACTTTTATTCTCATAGAATAAAAGGAACAAATTAACTTTGACTCATATGCATCTATTATTTACTAATTGAATCATGCACAACAATGTGTTTTATAACATCAAGTTACTGATGCTTTTACACATCATCATTGCATAACCAACCAGCAAACAATAACCATATCTCTATGTTTTAAGACTATATGATATTATCACTTTGCGATCACTTAAGGTAAAACACCACAAAGTGATACCAGCAAACTTGGGTTTATTCCAATGCTCAAATCATATTTATAAGCACTCATGATTTTTGCAGCTAACTTTTGCTATGCCCAAAACCTTTTAGACAATCTACAAACAATTAATGACAGTCTTCATTCATATCTACTTCCAAAATATGACCGACTGTGGACTGTTTGAATAATCCTATCATTCAGGAAGTCAAAACATGTAAAATTGAAACAATAGATAAATAAACAACACAAGATAGTAGCTTTACTCATAAATAACACAGCTTTATTTATTCATTAAATGTTAAGTACAAACTATCTATTACACGTTTCCTATCTAATCCAAACTTATATCATCCTTCAGCCCAATGCTCCCAGCGTACTGCAAGTGTTTGACCCTACTCAGTCCCTTCGTAAGGGGATCTGCTGGGTTCTCTTCTGATGATACCCTCTTCACTACGAGGAGTCCCTATTCTACCCGATGTCTAATTAAATGGTATTTTCTGTCGATATCTCGAGATCTACCATGATCTCTTGGTTCCTTGGTTAAGGCAACCGCTCCTTCATTATCACAGAAAATTTCCATAGGCTCCTTTATGGATGGCATAGCTCCAAGGTCTCCATAGAAGTTCTTCAACCATATAGCCTCCTTTGACGCTTCGCTCTCCGCAATGTACTCTAATTCGCACGTTGAATCAGCTACGGTCTCCTGCTTGGAACTTTTCCAAGTCACCACTCCTCCATTTAGGGTAAAGACCCAGCCCGACTGCGATCGGCAATTATCCCGATCCGTCTAAAAACTAGCGTCACTGTACCCTCATACTCTTAAGTCATCACTCCCACCGAGGACTAGAAACCATTCGTTGGTCCTTCGTAGGTACTTAAGAATATTCTTAACTGCAATCCAATGAGCTCTACCAGGGTTCCCTTGATATCTATTGACCATGCTCCAAGCGAAGGCCACATCAGGGCGAGTACAAGTCATAGCGTACATGATAGAGCCTACTGCGGAAGCGTAAGGTACTCGGATCATATCAGCTATCTCTGCCTCTATACTCGGGCTCTGAGTCTTACTCAACTTGGTATTGCTTTGGATTGGCAACTCTCTTTTCTTGGAATTTTCCATACTAAAACGCTTTAGTACCTTATCCAAGTATGTATCATGACTGAGTCCTATCAGTCTGCTTTAGTACCTTATCCAAGTATGTATCCTGACGAGGTCCTTCATAGCGAAACATTTCCCAAGTCAGGACTTGACCTCCTGCAAGGTTGGGACATCGTTTCCTATGAGTAGTATGTCATTGACATACAATACGAGGAAGGTCACTATACTCCCACTGGCTTTGACATATACACAAGATTCATCTTTGCTTCGCAGAAAGCCAAACTCTTTAACTTTCTCGTCAAAACAAAGATTCCATCTCCGAGACGCTTGTTTGAATCCATAAATGGATTTCTTAAGCTTTCATACTCTATTTGGATGCTTCGCATCGACAAAACCCTCTGGCTGATTCATATAAACATCCTCAACCAACTTTCTATTAAGGAAAGCGGTTTTCATGTCCATCTGCCATATTTCATAATCATGAAACGCAACTACTGCAAGCATTACCCTAATAGACTTTATCTTTGCAACTGGTGAGAAGGTCTCATCATAGTCAACTCCGAGAGTTTGAGTAAAGCCCTTCGCAACCAATCGCGCTTTATAAGTATGCACTTTCCCATCCATGTCCGTCTTCTTCTTGAAGATCAACTTTCACCCGACTGTCTTACGACCCGGTACATTATCAACCAAATTCCAAACTTGGTTGTCGTATATGGACTGAATCTCGCTGTTCATCGCCTCTTTCCATTTTGCAGAATCCGGGCCTGCCATGGCTTCCTTGTAGCTGCTAGGTTCGTCCAAATTCATTAGTGTTTCATCACTAATAAACGTATCCCCTTCACTAGTAATATGAAAACCATAAAAACGGGGTTGAACACTAACCCTACTAGTATGTGTAAGAGGTAAGGACTCGTCAACGAGCTCAACATGAGTTTCCTCCTCAGGTTGAGTGCCAGTGTCAGAGGTTCCTTCATAGCTTTGATCTTGAATCTCTTCAAGTTCAATTTGCCTCCCACTGTCTTCTTGGCTTATCAATTCCCTTTCTCGGAAAACTCCTCTTCTAGCAACGAAGACAACATTGTCACTCGGTCTATAGAAAAGATAGCCAAAAGGCTTCTGTGGATAGCCGATGAAATAATACTTCTCACTACGAGGTTTGAGCTTGTCGTGAGTCTCTCATCTTACGAAAGCCTCGCAACCCCAAAACCTTAATATGTGCCAATGAATGAGCTTTCGCTGTCCACATCTCGTGAGGAGTCTTGGTAACCTTCTTGGTGGGAACTAAGTTAAGGATATGGGCGACAGTGTCTAAGGCATACCCCGAGAAAGCTATCGGTAACGAAGTCTGACTCATCATAGAACAAAACATGTCCAACAAGGTCCGATTACGTCTCTCAGCCACGCCTCTCAATTGTGGCGTCCTCGGAGGCGTCAATTGCAAAACAATTCCGCATTCTTTTAGATAGTCGTGAAACTCACGACATAGGTACTCTCCTCCTCGGTCTGACTGAAGCATCTTGATTTTCCTGACCAGCTGATTCTCCACTTCATTCTTAAACTCTTTGAACTTTTCAAAGGTTTCCGACTTTTGCTTGATTAAGTAGATATATCCATATGTGCTATAATCATTTGTAAAAGTCACGTAGATGCGGCAAGCATTCCTTGTGGTGGATCTAAAGGTCCCACACACATCGGTGTGTATGAGATCCAATAAACCCTCACCCCTTTCACAAGTGTCAGTAAAGGGTGACTTGGTCATCTTCCCATGTAAACAAGATTCACACGTGTCATCGTCCATAAGGTCGAATGACTCCAACACTCCATCCTTTTGGAGTTGGGCTATGTGTTTCTTGTTGACATGGCCAAGGCGACAATGCCACAAGCATGCTTTTTCTAGACTAGTAGACGAATCAGTATGCAAAAGATCATTTCCTAAATTATCAACAACCATCACAGATTTGTAAATCCCATTACAAGGTAATGCATTGAAGTAAAAGACACCATTCAAATAAACATTAATAGAACCATTACTATTATCAAAAGAATAACTGAAACCTTGTCTAAACAACCCATGAAATGAAATAATGTTTCTTGACATATCTGGCGAATAATAGCAATTGCTTAAATCTATCCCTAACCCATTACTCAACACTAAAGAATAAACACCGACTTTGGTCACAGGCGACGATCTTCTGTTTCCCATAATCAGGTTCATCTTTCTATGTTCCACCTCCCTACTTCTTTTTAGGCCCTGCATATCAGAACAAATGTGGTAACCACACCCTGTGTCAAGAACCCATGAAGTAGCAAATGATGAGTTATTAGATTTAATAGAATACATACCTGCAAAGGTGGGCTTAATCTTCCCATCCTTTATATCTTGCAGATACTGAGGGCAACTTCGTTTCCAGTGGCCCTTTTGGTGACAATAGAAGCACTCTGCTTCCTTGGGACTGGAGGAGGGTTTAGCAGGGCCTGCTTTGGTCCCACTTGAGGATGAACCATCACGGGGCTTCCCCTTACGGTGGCTCTTACATGGAGCCTTCCACTTTTTACCCTTTTCCTTGACCTATTGTCATCACAGGAGCGACCACAGCAGGGGATGGTACAACGGATTTGTCTTTGAGGTTTCTTTCAGCAGTCCTCAAGAGTCCTTGGGGCTTGCTCAAGGAGACCTCTTCCTTGTTCATGTGGTAGGTTATCATAAACTGGTTGTAGCAAGAGGGCAAGGAGTGGAGGATTATGTCGATAGCCAAATCCTTATCAAACTTAACATTAAGTTTGAGAAGACAATCAACATACCTCTGCATTTTCTGCAAATGAGAGGTTAGGGATTCTCCACTCCCCATCTTAGCGGTGATCATGTTAGTAATGATCTCATAGCACTCTTGCCTCGCGCTTTGGTGATACCGGCCCAGCAAATCCTGATGCATTTCATACGGATACATGTCCTCATAGGAATTTTGGAGTTCGAGGTTCATGGTGGCCAGCATGATGTAGTGAACTTTCGTAGCATCACGCTCGTGGGCCTCAAAGACGGCCAACTCTTTAGGAGTAGCAACATATGGGATGATCTTTTCAAGCTTTTCATCAAGGAAATATTCTTTGTCCTCGTTGCATGTGATCATGTGAATATACCTCATCCACTCGTTGAATTTTGACCCATTAAATGTCACTTTCTGACATAGGTTCATCAACGAGAATGACCCAGAAGTGTTGTTGTTGTTGTTTGCAGCATCTAAAAAGAAAAGGAACAAAGTTGATTAGAAATGAATCCCTAATTAAACACCCAAATGAAAAATTAGGGCTAGGATCCAACAACATTATTTACAACTTAGAAAGGGATGCCGTACTCTAAAAGTAAATAATTTGAAGGTAAGTGAATGACGATTCACTAATTCTCACCATGAAGAACAAAAAAGAGATTTAGGCTTTAAATGTATTGAAAACTCCTAGATCTTTGAGATTCATTGAACTTTTCAATGGCATGTTTAAATCTCGATATGCACTTCAAATTTGCGACTGGGATACCGTGGATCGCAAACAAGTTATGAATAACCATGCGAATCAACATGGTGCACTCAATGTATCTATCACCTAATCAATGTGCCGGTAAACCACACACGCTCCATTGATCTATGACAAACATCGAGTCACCCTTCGCTACTAATGTCATCCCTAAATTAGTGTGCTGGTTAACCACACGCGCTCCACCAACGTTTGACAAGTGTACGAAGTGTAATTCCATGGATTAGCATCATTTTCACATTTTACCCTAAAGTAACTAAGATTGGGAATTTGTAAAACATGTAGTTACTTTGTATCTTACATTATACTTTTAATGAGGAGAGGGTTGCCCAATCCTACCCGTTCGGCTAACGACCCTCCACCAGTCAAGCAAGTGGGGGGTGTGAGTGTACACCCATTAAGCGCCATTTTATAGGCAGCAACCTTATACCCACCTTATAGATTGACTTCGTGAATGAGGCCTACTAACAGTAAGACTAGCACTTTAAGTTATACATACATACATACATATATATATATATATATATATATATATATATATATATATATATATATATTAAGCTTGTAGTAATATATAATAGTATAGGGTTGAATTTTAAACTTGTAAAACTGTAAGGGTTTGACATTTAAATTATTCAAAAACAAACTTTTAATCACAAAATTCAAATTTCAAAACTTGAGGGCAAGTTTTGAGCTGTTCAAAACAAAAGGGATCAAATAACAAATAATTTAAATTAAACAATTAATTTCATAATCATCTATATTTGACCTAATCCAATTTTAGTCATAAGATAATTACCAAATAATTTTAAATAATCCATATTTATCATATAAACAACTAATATTTAAAAGATTTGAAATTATCTATTTTTTTGGCAAGGATAATCATGCAAATATTATAAAATTCAGATTTTATACTTCAAAAAAGATTTAGGCGTTAATCCCATGACAAAACAACAATAAAATCCCGTAAATCTTTCTGTCAGACGTCAAAACTCGTCGAGTCCACTTTGGAACTCGTCGAGTTCATGCAACTCGTCGAGTTCCTCATGGAAACTCGTCGACTTCATCAAATAGATAGCACAAAAAATCGATTTTCATCAATCAAACTGTTAAAGCATCACATACAACTTAAACCAATCATGTCTCTGATACCACTGATGGGTTTTATGCATAAGAACAATCCTATGTGCTCATACAAACCCTAATGCTTGGATCTAGATTTATCTATTGTACATGCTTCGAATCCAAGACTTGCAACCCTAGATCTATCATACATAATTCGAAATTAACATCATAGAAACAGATCTAGTGTTTTACCTCTTTCAAATGGCTTGAAATCCTTGTAGTCTTCTTAATCTTTAGCTTAGAGTCACAATTGTAATTCATCTAATGGTTCAAAAACCCCACAAGCAAGAAGGCAAGAGGGTGAGAGATGCTAAAATAGGCCCTAGGGTTCTCTTGGAATGAAGTGTAGCCGATTTCCATGGCCTAGGGGTCTTATTTATATTGCAGGCTGCTAGGGTTTCAGTCTAAACCCTAATGGACAGCTTAGCCACCAAGCAGCCCAAGGAACCTTCTGGAATAAGGCCTTGGACAAAAATATGATGGATCCCCATCATAATTTCCTTCTCCCCAGAGTCCATTAGGTTCTCCAGCCCAAAACTCAACTATCATGCATTTGACAGTTTATACCCCTTTATTTAATTAATCTCTATTAGTCACCAGTTAATTCCTAATTAATTTATGACCAATACTAATTAGATAATGTTATTTCTCCTTTAATATATTATTCTTATAATATATTAATAAACCATAATATTCTCTCTCTCTCTCTCTCTCTCTCTCTCTCTCTCTCTCTCCTTAAATTACCTTGTCAAGTTGCTTTGGAGAAGGCAACCCAAAAGGACCATGCACAACTGGGTCAAGTACGTACCAAATATAGTTACAGGCTTAGAAATTAATCCAACAATTGTGTACAAATGCAATGCAGCCAAAGACTTTAGGATCAAGAAGACTAATGAATTTTGTATATGGAAATAACTTCAGGACAGATTGACATGGAGTTTGAAAGCTAAGAACCCGTGAGGGCATTCGGTTTATAAGGTAGGTGGCTGTGAGAACAGCTTCACCCTAAAAGTCTTTCGGAACTTGAGTAGAAAACATGAGAGACCGAGCAACTTCAAGGAGATGCCGATTTTTTCTTTCAGCAATTCCATTTTTCTGAGGGGTGTCTACACAGGAGCTTAAGTGTAGGATGCTGTGTTGAGTGAGATAAGGGCTAAGAATAGAGTTAAAGAATTCTTTTTCGTTATCCGTCTTAAGGATTTGAATCTTGGTGTGAAATTGAGTTTGAATCATAGAATGAAAGTTTTTAAAAATTTCATCCACTTCTGATTTGGAATTCATGAGATACACCCAGGTTAACCTAGTGTGATCGTCGATAAAGGAGACAAACCATTTTTGTCCGGTTATAGTCTTAACTCGTGAGGGACCCCACACGTCGCTATGAATTAATAAAAATGGTTTGGAAGGTGTGTAGGGTATACTATGATAAGTGTTTCGAGTATGCTTTGCGAGTTGGCAAATTTCACAGCAAAGAGAGTCGGGACTTTTATTAATAAACAATGAGGGAAACATTTTTGACAAATACCAAAAATTCGGATGACCGAGACGATAGTGCCACAACATGATATCACTATCTTTATTGGAATGAGACTGGTTATTTATAGAGAACAAGCTAAATTGTTGAGATGTCCCTACAGAAAGAGCGTCACCTTGTAAGACATAGAGCCCATAACACGTCTACCAATCATCTTCCCCGAACCCAGGTCCTGAAACACACAAATATCTGGGTAAAACTTAGCCACACAATTGAGTTCATATGTAATTTTAAGAATAGATAGTAAATTATATTCCAATTTGGGTACATAAAGAACATATTTGAGGGATAGATTTGGGTTTATTTTGACTGAACCCACACCCGCAACTTTGGAGGATGTTCCATCTGCAATTTTTACTGTGTGATGTTTTGAACTTGCATGAAACTCAGAAACAATGCTCGGATTTCCTGTCATATGATCTGATGCTCCAGAATCAAGAATCCAAGGGTTAATATGCTTTTTACTGACCATAAGGGCTAGTGATTGGTTACCTTTAGTGGTCAACAACCCTATACCGGGAGTGGTGTTTGGTTGAATGGACTGACTTAGAATTTTCTGAAGTGCCTCCAATTGTTCTTTGGTGAAAGGAGACGATTTTGATGTGTCCCCTTTACCTTCAACAACACTTCAAGGAGTAACAGCCACATTTTCATGAGTTTCTTTATCTTTCCATGATTTTGGTTTCCAATCAGCAGGTTTTCCATGAAGTTTCCAACATGTTTCTCGATAATGTCCCGATTTACGACAATGTTCACACCATGGTCGTCCCTTTTGTTGTCCCCGGGAAGCAAGAGCAGATGAATCTTGAGTTGATGGATTAGGGGAAGCACCAAGCATGACCTTTTTCCTACTCTCTTCCTGTCGAACCTCTAAGAATGCTTCCTTAACATGAGGAAGAGGCTTGATACTCATGATCCTACTCCTGACTGGATCAAGTTCTTTATTGAGTCCATGAAGAAACTTGAAAGCTCTCCTTTTCTCAACGATATTCCGGTATAGAGTAGTGTCATCAATACACTTCCAAGAATATGTTTCAAATAGATATAGATGCTGCCAATACCGAGTAAGAATGTTAAAGTATTGTGTGACAGAGGTGTCGTCTTGGCGAAGGTCATAGAGGGCGGCTTCAATTTTGAAAAGTTCTGATGTATTTCAGAACTGGAGTAGGATTCTTTGACAGCATCCCAAAGTTCTTTTGCAGTCGGATATAGAAGAAAGTTTTCTCCTATATCATTATTCATAGAATCAATCAGCCATGAATTAATCATGTGATTATCAGCTTTCCATGTTTTGTACTTTGGATCATCTGATTTTAGAGTCTCAATCTCTCCAGTAAGATATTCCTCCTTTCCTTTTCCACCAATATACATCATCACAGATTGTGACCATTGAAGAAATTTATGGCCATTAAACTTGAGACTGGTAACAAGAGATATGGCTTCATTACCGTGAGAGGATGAACCAGAGATGTTAAGGTTATTGAGGGTAGAAGGATGTGAAGAAGCATCTGATGTGAGACTGCTTTTTTCATGAGCCATGAGTTCTGTTGAAGAAAGAGAAGGCTAGAACAAAGATTGTTGGAAGAGATGAAGGTGAAAAATAGGCTTCTAATGCTCTGATACCATGAAGCTTTTGGAATAAATTGATTTTTTATTCAATAGAAGAAAAATGCCTATTTATAGGCTGATTGCAGAGGATATCCTAGCTGTACAATCAATGTTAATTCATGTAAATCAGGGATACTACCTATAATTCAGGGATTTACAATAACTAAGATTATTCTGTAATTAATACACATAAATCTACATTTACCAAGAACTAGTGGGAGTATAGTGACATTCCTAATCTTGTATGAACAAGACATACTTAATCATTTGAAATCGCATTCTGACTAAGCAAGGTCGTTTTCAACTTGACTCGGAAAGTGTTCCTAAAATGAACGACTTGGGAAGGAAAACATACATATTTGGAATGTGAGATCTATAAGGGATATATAAAATGAATGTTAAAAGTTTCATGTCCTTATACATATATTGACAGTATCCTGCAAAAAAAAACACAAGATTCTCTTGGAGAATTCCTAGCATTGTCATATTGTATCATTTTAAGCTAGCCTCAAAAGTACCCAACTCATAGGTTTGAACTAGATGAAATGATTTATATTCCATTTGCTTGGCAAATGAATTCATCATATATGCCATATTATAGGACATGGTATTTGATCATGCTGTAAGCTTGTCATAGGATACTAATTGAGTACATGGTTAAGTCACTGGATGACTGAAAGAGCATTCTAAGAGTACTTTAGAAGAACTAAGAGAATGTACATGAGGCAATCAATTTAGAAAGGATCTTTATGGAAAGAGATACACGAGATATTAATTTCTAAACATATATAAATAATTATGAATTATAATTGGATTTTGACTTCATTATGGAATAAAAAGTAGGTTTTATTGGAATGAGGTCCAAGCAAAACAGAATGACACAATCTACTACAAAATAAGAATACACTAATTTAGAAGTTGATATCAAATATGGTTAGATGAAAGAGATCATTGAAAAACTAAGTTGATCTCTTCCATTCAAGGATCACATAGAAATTTTTCTAACTTCGAGAGTATACTTAATCAAGCTAAGAGACTCTATGTCACGAAAGAAAACCAATCATATTCTCCAATAAATTTCACTATACTTAGAGTAAAGTTAAGTATGGAGATGATAGTATTCACATAATTCACACAAATTAAATTTTGTCTAACCTATTGATAAAGTCATTCTTTTGAGCTAAGTATGAATGGTCACAGTTCAGTTGTAAGACTTTATTATTCTAGAAATGAGATTTTGATTTGGATTTGGTATTTGGATATTGGAAATTTATAACAACAACTATTAGATAAAGTTATGATATATTGGGATATAGTCAACACATTAATACTTGTTGTGTTCTATATTAACATGTTTAATCCTTGAATAATGTTATTATTCTAAAAGTTCATAGTCAGTTATAATTGTGGGAGCAATTATAAAGTTAGAATAATATGAATTGGATTGGTTGACTCTCACTAGATGAAAGTAGGAGAGTGGTTCAGAGAACTAGTATTGAACGTCACCCGCTTCAAGATCATCTCATGGATTGCTATCATGAATGATACTTGATTAAAAGGTACTATCTTTTTATCCTTAAAACCTGAGATACATAGTGGGACTTAAGTGTAGGGAATACTATGGTTTAATATGGTCAAATGTCGGTCCTTAACCAGGCACTTATAAAATCCATTTTCTGGTATGGTGTGAACTATGTAAAAGGCTTATATAGTCAAGACGAGATTTGTTCCTCTTATGTGCTGAGAGTTAGACATCTAAGGTGCCTTACGAAAAGTTGAACACCTAATGAGATTGATCGTGATCCGAATCTCATGTTCAACATGATGTCTGTAGCAAAGGGATAATTGATACCTTATACACCAACTGTATCCTTGGGCGTATGGGAATTGGCCGTTGATAGAATGGCACAAAGTTATATGTTGATGGGGAGGGGGCAGTGAAATGTTGCTAGACGTTCACCACTGTCTATATCAGTCTAATATGAGTCTTGCGCAAGTGGGAGATTGAAAGATCTAGTATGCTCAAGAGTCATATTAAAGTGATATTGCTATTTAACATATGATCCTAAGTGTCACACCGATAACAACTTGATATAATTGATTATTTATTAGAAATTGATTTTAATAAATATTCATTAAATTCTTATAAATAAATTGAAATTATTTATTTGATGGAAATAATAATTTTCATTACCAAGTAACATTACATAATTCATATGGTATGAATTAATAAGTCATGTACAACATTTTGGACCATAAGGAATTTTTGTAGTTTACCAAAAAGTTAAGGTTTATATTTTATAAAAGAGTTTATAAAAATTACCAAGTTTGACTTCTTTTTATATATTAAAACAGTGACTTGTTTTTTAGAGAACAATTTATGGGCTTTTACATATAATAATGAAAAGAATCCATGGCTTAAAAGCATAGAGGACAATTAGGTCTTAGGTTCATGATTGACTTAAAGTGTTAAGTCTTTTGGATAAAGATTAAGCTTTATAGGAAATTATTTACTCTTATTTTACTCACTCTTGCTTGATGGTCGAAACTATCACCCCCTCTCTTACTCTCTCTAGTTTTGCTTTGAAGACTTGGAGATTACTTTCTTTTACATGCTCTCTTTAAGTTCGTATTGGTTATGAACTTAAAGCTTAAGTGTTTAAGAGTTTCTGGAATAGCATCTACATCAAGTTAAGTCGTTGTTGGTGTCTCAAAGCTTTCAAATTCTTCATCAACTTCTAAGCCTCCCAATGTACACACATTGAAAGTTAGTATACTGGAAAAAGGTTTCGCTCAGACTCAAGGAATTGACTATGAGGAAACATACTCACAAGTAATTGAGAAAATGTATATTTAGGTATTTGTTACAATTATTGTCTTCTTTGATTATAAGATATGGTAAAATAGATGTTTAAACGAATTTCCTTAAAAAGAAATATTCAAAGGATGTATGACACATCGTGAAAGGATTTGAACATACAAAGTATCCAAGCAAGATGTGTAAGCTTGAGAAGTCCATTTATAGATTTGGATAAGCATCGTGTGGCACATAATCTATGATTCTGTGAGAAGAGTCAATGAGTATTTTTTTTTCTAGAGGTCTAGATAAGTCTTGATCACATGCCAAAACTAGTAGGAGTGTCGTTGTGTTCCTGGTATTGTATGTTGCTGATGATAATGCTCTTAGGAAACATTGTCCTAAATTTTCAAAGTGAAAAAGCTCGGGAATTTTTTCGCTATGATGGACATAGGGAAGTGACATTGATACCTGGTTTTCGGATCTAAAAGTATAAATCGAAATGTTTATTATGACTTAGTCAAAGCACATATATGAATAGTGTGTTGAAAGGTTTCATCATGGAAAACTTTAAGAAAGGCATTGTTCATATGCATCATAGTCACGAGTTGAGTGAATCTCAAAGTCCTTAGTTCAGTCATGCAAATGATAGGATGAGTCGAGTTCCATATGCTTTGGATATGGTATTGATCATTTATGTTATGATTTGTTCTTGTTCTGATGTCTCAGATGCCATGAGCATCATGAGAGAGTATCAGAAATTTGCTCGACTGAATCACTAGACAATAGTCAAGAACATTTTAATGTATCTGAGAGATACCAAGGAATGGTTGCTTGCAGATAGTAGAGATGATGATTGAGAAGAGATATAGTGACACAAATTTTACATATAACTCTAATTCAAAGTCTAAATGGACATTCTTCTTGAATGGAAGTGTGATAGCATGAAATATTTTAAGTAGAAGATGATGGTAAACTAAAAAATGTGTGAAAGACTACATTAGTGCAAGTGAAGTATCTGATGAAGTACTCGGACTAGAAAACTTTATAGTTGATCTTGGTGTTGTTTTTTAGTAACAAATTGAAATAAAATATATTATGTGAAGGTGTGGTTGTCTTGACTAATGATCATTGAGATCACATAGGGTTAATGCATAGAAGAATAAAATTCCACTTCATCCATGATAGAGTTGAGTATGGAGATCTAGATGTGAAGTGAGTGTCTTCCTGATGATTCATTCAAAATAGTGATGACGAAAGGAAAACATGATATGCATACTAAGGGCATAGGCGTGAAAAATAATGAAAAGTTTAGTTGTTAAGTCGATAACCAAAAACATTTATATAATCTATAAATATGTAATTGTTACGGTGATTAAATAATGTCTATTTATTTATATTCAATAGTATGATACCATAGACAATTAGTTTATTATTATGTTTCATTTTTTCATGTTTATATCCCCTCTTCCTAAGTAATTAATTAACTCTATATAGTACAAGTTTTTGTGAAGATATGTCACACCCCCAAACTGGAACAGCTGAAACGTTCGGGGTTGGATGACTTCATGTATAGTATCACAACCATTACATTATAGTAATCAAAGTAAACACAACCATTACATTAATTAAGTAAAATATTTACATTGGTTTGATTCATGTTTATGGACATCAAAAGTATGACAAAAGTAAAAGACGCGACTCTATACGCTCCGTCTTCTCAAAACTCCAAGAGGTACATGTCTACTGATTTCCTGAGAATACAAGTAGTTTTGAAAGAGTATCAGTATAAAGCTGGTGAGTTCATAAACATGTTTTTGAGAGGAAATTCGATTAATTAATCAATAAATGTATTTGTATGCTTCCAAGAAAATCCATTATTTTCTAACATGTGTATTTTGTTATTGAATCTCATTGATTGTGTTGTGCATTGTTTGATTGAATAAGAAACCTCTTTTTACAAGAAAAACCCTGATTATCACCAGTATGTATAGTAAGTTCGGAAAGCTCTGAAAACTGTAATATGTATAGTAGTTCTATTACTTTTTACTAAAACTAATTAAATTTATTACCATTCATACATTAATCGTATTTTCTTAGTACCAAATTTACGAGTTGTGATAACCATACTTGACCATTTAATTGCCTGAACGACGTTCTTCAGGTGTCGGAATCAAAATGACTTTGTCACCCAGGCTTGTCGGCCTAATTGTAGCTAGCAGTTATGGTGCGGGATTGTCAACCCCATATAGATCTATAGAAAAACTCACGTTCTCCCTCCAGAGTCTAATCCCATATAGATCTATAGAAAAACTCACGTTCTCCCTCCAGGAGACTCTGGTTATAATCTCAGGACTTATGTTAGTACATAGGTAAGTATGCGAAGAATGCTCACTCATAAAATGCTATACTAACAATTACATGTAAAGTAAAATGAATCTAATGAATTTAGCTTACTGTCTATACATCTCATAAAATACACTTTATATAGTTTATATATTTGATTGCATTGAATCTATGTTTGTACATTTATATGTTCATGGTTTCATAAGTTATACCTATTATAGTTTATATGTTCGTTCATGCATTCAATTCATGTTTTACATTGAAATTCCTGTGTTTATGATGAAAACTTGCCTTATGCTCAACATAGTACAAAAGGGATAAAATATCTATATATTTTATAAAAGTATAGAAACTGTATGATTGTATCAATTGCATCCGTTTTAAGTTTATTGAAATCCTTTTTGTATAAGTTTCACAACTTCATTTATGTTTGGCTTTTATTCCCCCTGAAGATGTTAAAACAGTAAAGGCATAGGGGTATGAACTCACAATTAGGTGTGTGCAAACGTCGAATCAACGAACTGGAATGAAGACCCTCGATTTGTAGTGTGAGGCACTTAACGGAATCCTAATAACAATTAAATACATATATGTATCTAAGTTAGTGATTTCGTTAGATAAAGTGTTAGGAAAACACTTGTTTTCGGTTAAGGAATATTACCGGGACTTGATCGAATCAAGGAAAGTGGGTTTTCAGTCTAATTCACTGCTTAGGAAGTGTGTACGGCCTTGAACCGGCTGTTGAATGGTGTACGGCCGTGAACTGGTGTGCAGTAAATGAAGATTTGTAGATTTGAAGGGTGTACGACCGTACACTCAAGAACAAGGTTGCTGGATTCGAAGAAGAACGTGTTCTAGATGTTCCGAAACGACTCCCAATGATGATTTTTGATGATTCTCAGAAGATTAAGGGTGTTTTTGGGGTGCACGGTTGAAGTTTTAGAGAGAGAAGGAGAGAGTGTCTAGCTAGAAACGTGTAGATGAGGGGTAGGGCCTCATATTTATAGGGGTTTTCGAGGTTGGTGATGGGGTCCACCCTGTGCTGGCCGTACACAAGTGTACGGCCGTACACGGGTTTATGGCCGTAAACTTAGTCAAGACGAGAATTGATGTTTTGATTGAAGGAAAATTTCGAGATTTCGTGAAGTTTTGGTTCCGACTCATTTAAAAAATCTAATTGTATAAAACTAGATGATTTTCTAAACCAAGAATTTTGACGGAAGTTTATTAAAATTCAAAATTTTATTAATGGAAATTGGTTAATGAAAATGGAGAAAGTTTTGGGTTGTCACAAGATATTCGTTATCGAAGTCTTGAGGTCTTAGTGTTAAATAGATGTTTTGTAATCTATATCGAAGGTTACACACCTTCGATATATCTATGTATTTCAGAGAGCACAGTTATAGTATCACTTTGAATGTCAAAGTATCTCTGTATATTTTGTGTGTGTTGACGGTACTACAAATAATATTGAGTATAGGTTATGAGTAACACTTTTCCTAGAACTCTTATCAAACCTTGTAACCTAATTACTTCCAGACTATATTCAGCTAAAACAAATTTATTTACCTTTCGTGTTTGTTTACTTTTACTGAAATCATTACTTAATTGAATTCTTGACTCATCAAGTAGTATCAAAGCAGGAATCATCAAAACGTTTGGGGAATTTCTTCTTCCATTTCATCTGTTGATTCAATCTTTCTGAATTCAATAATTTTTGCATTTCTCAATCATTTTTATTCGAACGGTATTTGAGATTTTACGATTTTGCAATTGATTTTCAATATTCAGCTAAAACAAATTTATTTACGTTTCGTGTTCGTTTACTTTTACTGAAATCATTACTTATTGAATTCATGACTCATCAAGTAGTATCAAAGCAGGAATCATCAAAACGTTTGGGGAATTTCTTCTTCCGTTTCATCTGTTGATTCAATCTTTCTGAATTCAATAATTTTTGCATTTGCATGTCAATCATTTTTATTCGAACGGTATTTGAGATTTTACGATTTTTCAATTGATTTTCAATTAATCTGCTTTGATTTTTATTTCAATTCAATTTTCTCATTCTTTCTAATCAAATCGATGGAAAACATGAATGTGAAAACAATGATGAACTACACAAACCTTCTTGGATCTACCACAAAAACCCTATTGCTGCTTGCAAAGTATTACCATCAATGGGTGGATCATATGTAAGATTATCTGACAGGAATCGGTAAAGATTTGTGGTGTCCAATTAAGAATAATGTTGAATTTTTTGGAACTGTTGCTCAAAATGGAAGCATAACTGTAGATCCACACAAAAAAGAAGTGAATCACAAAAGGTGTATCCAAGAACTGGGATGTGCATTACCTCTAGTGGTTTACACCTATATTCGAGGTTGTAAAATAGCACACGAAATATGGAATACTCTAAAAGAAAAGTTTCAAGGGAATGAAATAACCAAGAAGAATTTGGTAACTCAATGTTTATATGAGTTGTCCGAGTTTAAGTAGAAAGAGACGGAGTCCATTGAAGGCTATTACGATCGATTCAATGATATGATCTACAATTGTTCGAGGTATAATGTTGTTCGATATGTCTTGGATTTCAATATAACATTCATTCAAAGTTTGAGGAAGGAATGGAAAAACATTTGTTAGATGATTAAAACAAAAGAGAATTTTGATTCATAATCTCTGTCGAACTTGTATAACATTTTGAAAGCACATGAAGTTGATTTCAAGGAAATTGCTAATCAAAAAGACAAAACATGTATTGGTGGTCCTTTAGCTCTTGTTTCAAAAACAAATGTCAATGATGCTTGTTATGATGATGAATATGGTGAAAGTGTATAGGGTTTGATTGTAAACTCTGATGATGAAGTTGTACATATTATTCAAATAATAAGTCAAGAAGTTTTACAAAAATCCAATGAAAGGTAACTCCAACATCAATTCGTTCCAAAAAATAGCTTCGACATCCACTTCTGGATTTAAGAACAAGGATGATGAAATTCTGTTGAAAAGAGGTTAGAGAAAAATCTTGTTGGTGATTTTGGATACGATTACAACTACTACAATGGTAAAAATTATTTGGCAAGAGACTGCATGTTGAAAAAGAAAGATAAGAAATAAGAGAAAGTTAAGGATGGAGCATATTATGCAATGGAGATTGAAAAGCTGACAGAAAGTTGAAGAACGTGTCACTGGTAGCGAAGGGAAAGGAAGAAAGTGACGAAACCTATCAGATTTGGTCATCCAGATATGATAATGAGGAAATGCGTTATCCGACATATGGTGTGATGTTTGCAAAGAATACCTATGATTGAAGTGATGATGAGTATGTGAGTGAAGAGATTAAGTCTGGTAACGAAGGTTGGAATGGTGATGAGGAGAATGTCGAAGGTCAATGTTTTATGGCTACAACTTCTAAATCACCAATGCTTGAAAAGGTACGCGATCTCTTGATCTCACTCAATATTTCTTCAAATTCATATAATTCAATCTTATATGATATAGATGATGCTTATACGTACTTGAATGATCTGTTGATTTCCATGAGTAATGATTTGGAGAAAGCCAAGGCTGAGTTATATGACGCTAGGAATAGGATTGAAGATAAAAACTCTAAGATAGAGAGTTTAAATCTGAATCTGAATAATGTCACAATAAATAGAGACTCTATTAGGATGGATAACATTTTATTAATCAAACATAGGAATATCTATTATAATACAACTAAGCGTTTGTATGGAAACTCACCATGTTATATCATTCTTATGAGATTTCCAAAGGAAGACACAGGAAACTACTACTCTTTATCACTTTTAAAAAGGAGTTGGTGATGAAATATTGAAGAGTGTTTGAATCGAGTTTAGAAAACAAAATCAATAACATAATGCATTGAGAACATGATCGTAAATAATATATGTTTGGCTCGTTGATTTTTCTAAACGAGTACAAAAGTTCTAGAGAGAGAATAAGAACAAAAGTGCTCAGATAGCTCCTCTCTACTTCTATACTAACTCTATTTATGGAGTAATACATACACTCAAAAAGTATGCAAGTACTAGACGTTAGACTTAGACACAACAAATACATTGCAAAATACATACACTGTGAAGTACTAGACTTCGCACCTATACAGACCAAAATGACTTTCGAACTCTCATTAGACACTTCGCACTCAACAATATCCCCCTTAGTGAGACAAGTCGAAATCAAGTCATCAGCTTCACGGTAAGGAGAAGTACCCTGCGAATTTCCATATACCAAAGAATAGTCTTCCATATTTCAACCTTGTCCTCAACATTATTCTTCTTGAAATTATTGATTCGAACTAGAAGGCTTGTATACTGGACATTCGTGTACCTCTCAACATCATCCACTTGGAACAAAAACTTTGTTATTCTCGGGTTCTTGTTCTTGCCACGAAAGACTACCCCCAGAGGCTTATGATCAATTTCTCCATCTTCATATTAGTCAATATTAATCTTCCCCTTTAGCAAGGACTGGGGAAATTTTGAAGTCTTGTTGATGGGCATGGCAAGCTCGATATTTGTGATTGAGAAATAATTATAATAACTATCGATGAAGACTTTGATATGAGCCAAGTCGATAAGAAAATCGCTCTTGTTATTTTCTGGTAGTTTTGTTACATCCCCATTGCTTGGAATCGATGTCACGGTGACCAAGTCGTTCAAGTTATCAATGGGAAGTCGGCAACTAAAAACTCACAGACTAGATTGTTTGCCCTTACTACAACATAGTGAAAATTTTGAAGAATCCCTTCGAGCAAGTTTTCCCGAGTGATTGACATCACTTTAACAATCTTCACAGAAGACCAAATCTCCTCTTCAGTTTTTCCTAAGACTGCATGAAATCTTATTTTCAGTCTTTTATACTCTTCTTTGTCTTTGAAGAGATCAACCAACTTGTTGTAACATCCCAAAAATCATAGGGTAAAAATTCCATTTTATTATAATCAAAACACTCATCAAACTTTTATTCAAACATTTAAAACCATTTCAACATAAACAATTATTAGAGTTCATTCCTAAAATCACATATTACGGAAAACACAGGTGTATGCGCTGCATCAAGTCGTGTCCTTCCCTTTCGAACTGGAAGTACCTGAAATCATAAACCAGAAACAGTAAGCACAAAACTTATTAAGTTCCCCAAATACCACATACCATACATATCAAACGAACCATACATATCATACATATCAAATAATCAATAAAAATGTTGTGTCCCAACCATAGTCTTGTCATTATGCCACGATCTGTATCATGGGCTTCCTTGCCAGGTCGAGGGCCCAAACCCTGGGTCTTACAGACTAGTGGCAGGAGCCAACTCTTGGTCTTCCACGCAAGCATCAGAAAGACAATTATCATACAATCTACAACTACATAACTTATTAATGACCAGAGTTCAGAATCTGGTCTTGCATATAGATTGCCAAGAGTTGCCTCCAAGTCTTTCATAAAAAATGCCAAGGGTCACCCTCGAGTCTTCCTATAATACATAATCCAAATGGGTCGCTCTTGGTGCCTTTGACCCATAAACCAGTGAGGAGACTCACCTCAAATGTTGAAGTTCCCTGAAAGAAATCCCTAGCTGCTGCCTTGACGACTCCCTGAGCTATCAGTACAAAATAAGACCCAATTAGCAATTGGGTTCCAATCTATGGTCCATAATCCATACTTGGGGTAAAACAACAATTTTACCCCTAGCACAACTTGAACCAAAACTGAGGCTCAAATCCAATAACCAAAAAGGCCCAAAAACAAAAATTCACAATGGCCCACTAATGCCCCAATTTTCCAAATTGGGACCCAACCCCCCATGTTGTCCTTATCGTAAGCCCAATAATTCCCTTAGTACAATAGTTGATCTCAGATGGCCCAAAAATACAACAAGTCCAAGCCTAGCTTAACGCCGTATGTGGGGAGTACACTCAGCTACAATGGGCGTAATCGAAAAAACCTGGTTGCGACTAAATTCAGGTATGTTGGGCTTACGTCCAATTACACGAGGCGTAACCTGGCTTATTCCAAAACTCGTTTTCTGGCTTAACCACTTAATCACTTAGCACCCAAACTTCAGAGAACCTCAAAATTAAGCTCTTAATGAATAAAGTCAGTAACTTTATGCATTTGCATGACTTAATGGGACCCTACAACCAACTTAATCCAATAAGACCCATTTTAACCCAACTAGAACATGCATGGACCAAAAGAAATGATCAAGATACCATTTTTATGAACTTATAAACTCACAAATGGCAAGATCTAGCAACCTTAGCTCCTGGAGTGGCACAAACTCACAAGGAGGACTCAAAACTAATAAATAAGCATAAATATAGCCCTAAACCTATAAAGCATAACAAGAAGCCAAGGTATGAATTTTATACCTTAAAGAGCTAGAAATGAAGCCAAGATTCTAGATCTATAACTCTTCCTTTGAATCGCTAGCTAGAACCAAGCACCCTTTCCTTCAAAATGAGCAAAAGCACACCAAAATGCATATTTAGATCTCTCAAACACTCAATGATAGGTTAGGGTTTCCGAAATGAGGCTAGAAGTCAATGGAGGCTGAGAAATGAAAGAACCATGAGCTCATAAGGATGTTTAAATAGTACCCAAACCCTAAAAATTAGGGTTTGGCACTCTACTCATTACGTTGGGCGTACACAACTAGGCACGTACCACAAATCATGCATACATGGGACTGCTTTGACATTCTTTTCCATTAGGGTCCATTCCTGCCAATAACTTCAAATTGCCATAACATCCTCATCGTAGGTTCGTTTCCAACGAAACTTATATCCACGGAAATTTCCCAAATCACTGATAATGCCCGAAACATCACACTGCCTCCTAGCTACTTTCCCAAGGCAACCAAACCTCCCTGGTTCCAACTTGTTCCCCAACTAACTGAGATACCGGATTCCAGCCCGGTTGTTGAGCCAAAAGAAACTCACATAGTCTCCCCACGTGACTTCTAAAAGAAAGACTCAACTGGCAATAATTACCCGAACTATCTCGACACCAAACCCAATGCTAAACTAAATGCTACGAGACCAATTGTAGTCTTACATGATACTCGATCTCCCATTACCTACCATTTCCTGATTCCAAACATGTTGTGCCCCCCCCCCCCAGCCTTGCGAACAGACCCACCCTGGCCTAAACCATTTGAAGAATCGGTGAGCAACTCATAGATTTGCCATAATCTCACCGCTGCACCGGGACAGGTGAACGTTACAGGCCACCCGACAGTCTTACAACACTCCCATACTAACTGGCCACTAGTGAAAGCTACGGGTCCCCATGCAGTCTTACAATACTTCTACCTTGCCACAACTGTCGCCCATGGTCTTACCGCTAATCTATCAATCTGAACACATCCAGAGTCGAGCATGCACTCGACCAAACACCCAAGCCGAACTCGGGTTAAGACTAGAACCCCAACCTGGGTACACCAAGGCCTGCTATCTGACACCAAGAAGGCATGAACCTAAAGTTGGGAAGTTTCCTAAACTCCCAACTCACATAATCCTTAATCCAAATGGCCACTCGGGCCGCCTTGCTCCTCGACTGGGATGCAAAACTCACCCTAGTTTCACAACTGATTATGTTCCTAAATACTTGAACGATTCTCCGCCATTTGTTCCAACTAAACTCTTACAACACACAAGATTTGAAGGATTTCCCAATGCTTCTTACCCTCCAATGATCGAACTGCTGACGTTCTATGCATACCAATGCTAGTGATCCATCACTAGCCAAACCCAAAAGACCACACAACCCGTGAAGACCATATGAACACTTCCCAAATCCCAGCAAAAGTGATAATCTAGATGATTTAAAATAATACCACACTCAAATATTGAAGTCCAAAGAACAGATGCTCAGACCAAAACCTCAGCAATAAACCACTTCCCTTGGCACCCCCATGAGCCAACCATGTACAATTGCTAAAACCACTAAATCCAGACGATACTAGAGAACTAGCATGCTGAATCCTGACCATAAACCTTCCACACAATGCCCCTAAACCGATCTCGCCAAATAACCAGGATAACAATCGAACACTTGGGACCCGCTATATGATAACCAACCCCTCACTAAACCACTAATGATTCATGGCATGCAAATGACATATAACAATTCTTGAAAATATAACTCAAACATAAACAGAGAATTAAACCAAAGATACACTTACCCAAACCGATGCAAGATTCCAAACAACATATCTACTGATAATAACCATGATGAAAGCAAAAGATAACATACTCACAATGTCACCTATTGGAGTCTTGACCTCCCCTGTACGAGACTGCAATGCCTGGCTCCTCTGTATTGGGGATCCTGCCCTACCTTCTCGTCCATCAATGATCCTCAAAGTAGCTGAGGTAGGCATACTCACTGCTCCTTCCCTCAACATCGGACATTCGACCTTCTTTTGGCTCACCTGGTCGCAGTGAAAACATAACGAGCGTGCCCCTTGAGGATAATCCCTATGACGTGATCAACCCTGCCACACTTGTAGAAACCCATATCTTTGGAACAACAAAATCCATCGTGCAGTTTCTCGCACGTGATGCATTGACTCCGGCCCTATTGGTCTCTCTAACGCTGATCAGAAATCTTGGGTCTCTTCCCGGGACCCTCCACTATATGCATATGATCTGGCCCCCTCTTCCCAAGGTGCTCCAAATTGATCTCCTGCTCTCGGGCTCTAGAAATCATATCATTCAAGGTCTTGCACCCTGAAATACTCACAAACTCCCTGATATCATCTCACAGCATATCATGACACCTCACCTTCTTCATCTCCTCATCTGCTGCATATTGCGAAACCAAGAAAGTCCTTTCCTGGAACTTGGCAGTGATCTCTGCCATAGTCTCAGTAGTCTGGCGGAGATCCAGAAACTCTCATGCCAACTGATGCACCTCAATCATCGGTGCAAACATAGCTCGAAACCTGATCGAGAAGTCATCCCATGACATAACATCAACAACATCATCACCCATCTCACTACCAACCTCTTCCTACCAATACCGTGCCCTGTCCTTCAATAGGCAGGAAGCATATCTAACCTTCGTCTCCTCGGGGCAGAAACTCATCTTGAACGTGTTAGCCGTATCCACTTACCACCTCCTACTGGCATTGGGTTCCCTCTCCCCATGGAATGTAGGAGCTCCACATGCACGGAACTCACGGAAAGAAAGAGTGCGAGCTCCGATGATAGCTATAACCTCCGCACATAATGCACCCAGGATATCCTCCAAGATCTCTTATATCCCCTCCTTAACTGAACCAAAGATCACATGAATCTACTCCAAAATACCATGAGTAATCTCCGATCAAATGAACTCCTTCATCTGCTCGCTAATCGGATCAGTACCTGCACCTGAGTCGGAACCCGAACCAGAACCAGAACCACCTCCGTGAGTGTTCATCTCCAACTGAAATACAACATGCCAAAGATCAAAACATACCCTAGAATCCTCCTCCCATAAGCTTCTTAGATTCTCCAAGAGTCTCCCTGATTCAAGTTTGGATCCCATGCTTTTAGTAGTACGGGCCCAATACTACCTTCCACACCTATCCATACCTTCCCTAAGGATCATCTCGAATTCTCTAAGTGACCTTCTAAAACCAATTCACCAAAAACTCACTAAATCGCACCATTATGCCCACTGAAGCATATCCTAGCCTCTCCCAACCCTTAGCTACTGAAGGACTCCCACTAATGTCAATTAGCCTCCTCATGAATATAGTCACATGCAAAAGAAATTAGATAATCCTTCGAGTAAAGACTCGCTCCTGGAACGGTTGGACTCAAACAAGAGTTGTGCAATAGGGTCAAATCCATCACTCTAAGATTATTTAACCTGTGCCACATGTGATCTAGCATATTCACTTAGCGGTCAATTCACATCACTAAGAGTCCCACAAAACACAAAGCAAGCAACAGTCAGGCACAAAAAATCTAACCAACATATACTAATCAAGCCATTTTATCCACTTATCTGGAATCCATACTAGCATGCAATTCTAAAGCTCATACAATCAGGCATATAAAGGCATCTATCCTATCATATAATACTGAGCATATCCTTAGCCCTAATCTAGCATGCAATTCTCATAATCATATCATATATCATAATAAACATGTATTGGTATTCTGGGAACCGCTTCTTTGAACCCGACCGATTGCATGCATCACACCCCTTTCTTCGATTAAAATTTCTTTGTAATAAAATGTTTATTTTATAAAAAATTTCACCAAACCCTTAGTTTGAGTTCAGGCACACCCGAGAGTATACCCGAATCCCTGAAACCAAGGCTCTGATACCAACTTGTAACATCCCGAAAATCATAGGGTACAAATTTCATTTTATTAAAATTAAAACACTCATGAAACTTTTATTCAAACATTTAAAAGCATTTCAACATAAACAATTATTAGAGTTCATTCCCGAAATCACATATTGAGGAAAAACACGGGTGTATGCGCTACGATCCAACCAGGTCCTTCCCTTTCGAACTGGAAGTACCGGAAATTTTAAACCACAAACTGTAAGCACAAAGCTTGGTGAGTTCCCCAAATACCAAATACCATACATTCAAACGAACCATACATATCATACATATCCAATAATCAATAAAAATGCTATGTGCCAACCATTGTCTTGCCATTATGCCATGAGCCGTATCATGTTCTTCCTTGCTAGGACAGGGGCCAAAACCCTGGGTCTTACAAAAAAGTGCCAGGAGCCACCTCCTGGTCTTCTATGCAAGCATCATAAAGATAAATAACATACAATCTACATCTACTTAACTAATTAACTGCCAGAGTTCAGACTCTGGTCTTGCATACAGATTGCCAAGAGGCACCTCCTAGTCTTTCATACAAAATGTCAAGGGTTACCCTCGGGTCTTCCTATAATACATAAACCAAATGGGTCAGCGTTGGTGCCTTCAACCCATAGAACCGTAAGGAGACTCACCTCGAATGTTGAAGCTCACTGAAAGAAACCCCTAGTTCCTGCCCTAATGACTCCCCGAGCTATCAATATAAAATAATATCCAATTAGCAATCCGGTTCCAATCTAGGGTCCATAGTCCATACTTGTGGTAAAATGACCATTTTACCCCTGGCCCAACTTGAACCAAAACTAAGGCCTAAATCTAATAACCAAAAAGGCCCAAAACCAAAAAAATTCACAAAGGCCCACTAATTACTTGGTATCATGTTCATGTTTATTGCTCAAAGAAAATAGTTTACGACTAGGAACTTTAAGTGTATATAATTTCATATCTCTCACGAGATTGTCTCTTAAGACATGAACCCATTCATTGAAGTTATATCTATTGAATGTTATTGTTTCGTTAAGTCATTAAAGAAAATGACGATTCATGATAATGTGAATGGATTGTTTAACTACAAAATTTTAAGAAAATTCATTCAGTATTTTTAATATTTAATCTTCAATAATTAATACCCTTTTAGTTTCCAAAAGCATTAATTATCAAAGTCTACGATCCAAGTTGCAAACAAATAAATGGTTAGGTATCCTTTATCCCAACCATTTGAATTCAACCAGGTAGATACAGATTATCAATTATATATTGTTATATAATTCCTAGATTTATAGGATCTCTAATAACAAATTTAATTAGACATGTTTGATTCCATCTATGCCTTAGATTTCTCTTTCTTAGGTAACATTTATCACAAAAGATTTCCGATCAAATCATCCAATTTGAAAAACTTGTGTAATCGGCCTATAACTTGGTTATAGAAATTGAAAAGACACCTCGACCATCAAAAGATAACACTAAGCGGTTAGTTATCCTTTATCCCACTAATGCATACAAGAGATGTGTGAGTGTTCTTCAAAAGGATTGCATAGATTTGAGGTTAGTAAAAAGGGTCATATATGTTTTATAATTCTAGTTTAAAAACATATGATATCATGGTTATTACATGCATATAAGAAACCATGGTATCAATTTTCAAAAGAAAATCACTTTTAAAGGTTCTATATAAAAAGCTAGTTTTTATAGAATTTGACTCAATTCAATTTTAATAACCGGTATTAAGTTTGAGTGCATTTGAACTTTTTATATTTTTAATAAAAGTTCATTTTATTACTTATATATTTGGAGTTTGTATAAGTTACAAAAATCACCTTCTTAAAACGTATATTAGAGTATTTCAAAAATTTCCTTTATTAACGATTTTATAAAACTGAGTTTTATTTTAAAATCATAATTGGATACATCTTATGTCCAATTTTGAAAAACCTAACTCCATGTGATGTGTATTTTTTCCAAAATTATTTTAGTGTTGTAAAAATTAATTTATCAACCACACATAGTAATTGCATAAAATAAACGACACAAACATGCATAAAAAGATATGTGCATAAACATAACCAGCTAATGACATTTTTTTGTGAGCCAACACAAAAAAATGTCAAGTCCATTCCTAAACGGACATTTAAGGGGACCAAAAATCTTCTTGTAATGTTGTTGTAGAAGCTCCCATTTGAATAAACATACATTGCTTGCAAAAGATTTGAAGGAATTCTTAAAGGAAAAATCTCAGCTTTCATGACACTTTTCAGAAAGTTTCATCTTTCAGTTCAGCTCATGTTCAGCACATGTGTAACATTCTTGACACTTTTCAGAAAGTGTCATCTTTCTGCCCAACACATGATGAACTCGAAAATTGCCTTTTTGTTATTAGAAAATGGCTCCAACTTCATTTCTTATTACATCTTTGTACACATAAATTATCTCTAAAAACTAATATATTACTTTACAAAAATAACCAAGAAAACTAATCTATTTAATTATTACATACCATATGAATAAATAAATTAGTACAACCATTTTTATAGTAAAAACAAGAAACACAACAACATAACAATCATAATGGTCCTTGGCAAGTTTATGCACATAATATACATCATCATACACTTAAAACAACCTTTGTTTTTCTAAGAAAACTTTAAATGACAAAAGATGCATGAAACTTTTGTCACATAAAATAACAAATATAAAGTTGTCATAGAAAATATTTATGAACTATTATCGTACATTTGCGTCAAGAAGCAAGAGTGAGTGCAAGCCTCATATTTTATATGCATAAAGTGATTTTATGGGCCATAAGTTCTTAACACTTTAAGACAATAATGTATCTTAAAGCCTACCTGTCTCCCGTACCTTCAAAGCACGGTTTCTTTCCCTTTAAATAATTAAAAACCCATCACTAGCATGCATGCAAGCATGCTCACGGTTTTAATGATTAAAAGGAAGTCAAACTTGATAATTTTTACAAACTCTTTTATAAAATATAAACCTTAACCTTTTGGTAAAAGACAAAAAGTCCTTTTAGTCCAACATGTTGTACATGACTTAATAAATCATATCATATAATATATTATGTTACTTTCTAATGAAAATTATTATTTTCATGAAATAAATAATTTCCAATTTAATTATAAGAGTTTACTAAATATTTATTAAAATCAATTTCTAATAAATAATCAATTATATCAAGTTATTGTTAATGTAACCCATTAGTATCATATGTTAATTAGTAATATCACTTTAATATGATTCTTGAGCATACTAGACCTTTTAGCTCAACGTGGGTCAGTTCTAAGTTTAGCCATAGGGTAGTTCTAGGTTTGTTGACTATGTGATGGATACTCGGGAGAAGGGTAAGGGGGTGTGGACGATGTATCGATTGTTCGGGAGTACCTGGATGCGTTTCCCTGAGGATTTTCATGGTGTGCCTCCGGATAAGCAAGTGGAGTTTCGAATTGACTTAGTTCCTAGTGTGGCTCCGATATCCAAAGCACCTTATTGGTTAGCACCTCCAGAGATGCAGGAGTTGTCTACACAACTGCAAGAGCTGTTAGACAAGGGGTTAATTCGGCCGAGTAGTTCACCATGGGGAGCGCTGATCTTGTTTGTGAAGAAGAAGGATGGGTCGAACCGGATGTGTATCAACTACTAGGAGCTAAATAAGCTAACGGTGGAAAATCATTATCTGCTTTTTAGGATTGACGATTTATTTGACCAGCTTCAGGGTGCATCTTGGTTTTCCAAGATTGAGTTGCTTTCAGGATATCATCAGATGAGGGTGAGAGAGGAGGATATGTAGAAGATAGCCTTCCAGACTCATTATGGTCATTACGAGTTGGTGATTCCATTTAGGCTTACAAATGCTCCATCGGTCTATGATTGTGTTCACTAATGACATCCTGGTCTATTCCAGGACCCAGGAGCTACATGAGGAGCATCTGAGGGAGGCATTGGAGACTTTGAGGACGGAATGATTGTATGAGAAGTTCTCTAAGTGTGAGTTTTGGTTGTGTAAGGTGCAATTTCTAAGGTATCTTGTGAACCAGAACGATATTCTGGTCTAGCCGGCCAAGGTTTAGGAGGTGATGAGGTGGGAAATCCCAAGGTCTCTATTTGAGATTTGGAGTTTCCTTAGATTGCCAGGTTATTATCGGATATTCATTCAGGACTTCTCTTAGATAGTGGTTCCTTTAACTCTATTGACGAAGAAGATCGTTACGTTTCGTTGGGGGCCTGAGCAACAGGCATCTTTTGAGACCTTGAGACAAATATTGTGTGAATCACCGACTCTAACCCTGCCGGAGGGTGTTTACGATTTTGTGGTTTATTGCGATGTGTCGATCATGGGTTTAGTTGCAGTATTGATATAGCGGGGTCATGTGATCGCTTACGCTTCGAGGCAGCCGAAGCTTCATCAGGAGAATTATCCTACACATGATTTGGCGTTTGGGGCAGCGACGTTTGCCCATAATATTCGGCAACATTAACTCTATGGGGTTCACTATCCTATCTACATGGATCACAAGAGCCTGAGGTATTTGATGGATCGACTGGATCTGAACATGAGGAAGCATAGATGGTTGGATGTAATGAAGGATTATGATTGTGAGATCCTTTATCACCCAGGGAATGCCAATTTGGTGCCGATGCTCTCACCTGCAAGACGGTCGCGGCTCCGATCAGGGATGTGTGTTTAAGAATGACAATGATTACCCCTTTTTTAGAGTAGATTCAAGAGGCTCGGGTTGAGGCTATGAAGGAAGAGAACCAGAAGAGCGAGCGCATAGTGGGTCAGGTGGATTCCTTTGATTATGATAGTCGGGGATTATTTACCCTTCACCGGAGAGTGTGGGTTACATATTGGGGTGGTATGCATTAGGTGTTGATGGAGGAGGCGCATAAGTTGAGATTCTCTATCCATCTTGGAGCGAAAAAGATGTATAGGGATCTTCGGCCTGATTATTGGTGGTCATGCATGAAGTGAGATGTGGTCTGGTATGAGGAGAGGTGCTTGACTTGTAGGAAAGTCAAGGCCGAGAATCAGCGACCCCACAACAAAATGGAGTCGTTGGAAGTTCCTATTTGGAAATGGGAAGAGATTATGATGGATTTTATCATGAAGTTTGCTTCGGACGGCGCGCAGAGTGGATTTGATATGGGTCATTGTTGATGGATTGGCCAAGAGCGCGCATTTCATCCTGATTCAGGAGAGTATTTCGGTGGAGAAGTTGGCCGATGTTTACACCAGGGAGGTTGTTGCACGGCATGGGGTGCCAGTTTTAGTAGTTCCTGACAGGGATGTCCGATTTACTTCCAAGTTTTGGATAAGGTTTCATGAGGAGCTGGGTACTCGTCTGAATTTCAACATGGCTTTCCACCCAAAGACCGATGGATAGACTGATGCAATCTCACACTTTTTGTTACCTTGAGTTTGCAGCTTTGTTGTTGACTTGAGATGCCTTTCTTTTATCCCTCTGATGCCTATATATATGGATATTGGATAGAAGAACGTGTAAGAGTTGATCTGATAGAATAGTTTTTTTCTTGTAATGAAACTGTTCTGATCTTACACGTTAATGAAAATGTAATCTTATTTACCCATTTGTTATTGTGAATCATTTCATCGTTTGATTTGTGAATCTAATCGTTCCTTCAATTGGTATCAGAGCGGGAGATAATTTGAACTTTTTCAGGTTTGTTCATCTTATTCATCTGTTCTTCGAGTTCATCGTGTTCATTGTGTTTTTCCAGATATATTCATTGAATTTTAGATATGTTTCACATTTTAAAATTGTTTTGCAAATTAATCTCTAATTCTTTGATTAAGTCGTTTAATCTACTCTTTTTCAAGTTCATTGATCTGATTCACGTCAAATTGCACTCAAAATTTCGAATGATGATTCACAATCTGTCACATTTCCAAGTAGTATTGGTTCCACAACGAGAATTCCAATTTTTTTCCCTAAAGACTATGAAGTTTGGGCTCTTCACTTTGAAAATTATGTTGTGGGGATTGTAACTTATGGATCCACCATCTGCCAAGTAATTAAATATGGAACACACAAGTATAGAAAGACGAAGGAGGAAGTTCTAACTCAAAGTGCTTATGAGACTATCATTGCTGATGATAAACAAATTGATTATGTGGAAAAAAACAAACTGTTTAGGAACTAGAAAGCATTGAGAATCATACGATTTGCTCTTAATCTCTTTTCATCTGATTAGCTCTCTTTAATATGCACACAAGATATGGAATAGATTGCAAGAATTGTATTCTGGAGAGGCTGATCTCACTACTTCTTTGCAAACGTCACTTTTGTCTGAATATGGATCATTTGAGCAAAAGTCTGATGAAATAATTGTACAAACTGTCATTCCATTTAATCATCTGTTAAGTCATATGTTGAAACATGGATTGAAAAGGGAACATATTGAACAAAAGGTCACATTCATGAATAGTCTTAGTCTAGAATGGAAAACGTTTGTTTCAACTGTCAAAGCACATGAACAATTCAAGAATTATTCTCATGCATGAGCTATTAGTATAATGAAATATCATGAAGATGAAGTGTTGAAAGAAGCAAAGTTGGTTACAAGTGTTGGTTCTTTGGCCTTGGTGACGAAAAGTGACAGTTCAAAGCATAAGAAGTCAAAAACTATTGTGGAAGAGTCTAAATATGACATTTTAGATGAAGAACTCAGAAAAGAAGATAGAGTTCTGATGGTAATAAATCCAAAGAAATTCTTTAAAATTTTTTTTTCACATTTCAAAAATAACAAAAATGAATTTGCTAGAAATAATCACAAGAAAGGAAGTTCTAATTCAGAAAGATCAAGAAATGAAAGTTTCAAAAACTCTCAAAGAAATGAAGAAAACAATGAGAAGAAGCATCTTGGTGATTCAGGTTTTGACTGTAACATTTGTCATGGAAATAATCAATTTGCAAAAGAAGGCATGTTGCGAAAGATGAATGAGACGAAAGAAAAGAATAACGATGAAACTTATTACATAAAGATGTTTGAATAACTACACAAGAATTCTAGCAAATTGGCTTTGGTGATGACAGAGGATCGCAGTGATGATGGGAATGTGGAAGTTTGGTCCACTGATTTGGAGGTCGAAGAGGTTCACAGTCCAAATCATGGAGATTGCTTTGTGGTGAAGGATTGAAAGAAGAGAGGAGATAGGTGTTTGATGGTCAAGAGTGCAAGTTCCGAAAGTCAGAATTACTTCATGGACGAAGGAAATATTTCAGACGCATGTTTTTCTGTGAAGACGGTAAAGGGGAATGTCACAGAATGCGAAAAAGTAATTGATAAGGTACATTCTATTCTTAACTCTCTTGACATACCTAGTTCTCGTTATGGTTTTTAATTAATTGATTTACGTGAAATTGTTTTTTTTATCTTAGTGATAGTTTAAAGAGAACTCGCATAAGAAATTCTAATCTTGAAGACTCTTTTAGCAGGATTACATCTAAGAAACTCCTACATCTTTTGTCTCATTGCGAAACATCTTTACACTAACATCACGCAACTGCATCTTGATTGTGAAATAGGAAAAGTTCTGCAAGAAATTATTTTACGTTTCTTAGAATTAAAATAAGATGAAATTGATGTTGAATGTTATAGGTGCGAATCAATTGTTTCATCAGATGAAACTGTGAGTGATGCTTACAAAGTTGGACTTGAGAAAATTGAAGAATACATTAAGTCCAAAAAAAACAAAAAAATGTTTTATCTGAAAAGGACAAACAACAAATCAAACTTAATTGAATGGAAAAATATAACTTGTTGTGCAGTAAATTAAATTTAGAAGAAACTCCTACATCTAAGAATTTATCTGAATTTGATGAAAGCGAAATAAGTGAAATATTTGTTGAGGATGAAGTTGATTATTCACCTTTTGTTAATAATACTGAAGAACCAAAAAGAAATTTGTTTTTTGAAAATTCAATTCAGTTCGAACAATTTACTCAAAATGATGGCATGCAAAATTTAAAAGTTAAAGTAACAGTTTTTTCCAAGAGTTCAAGAAACTCCAAATCAAGTTTTTGTGAAAAGGGGACTAGACAAGAATCAAATAACATAATTAATGTCAATAGTCAACCTTGACAATGCTAAAGTTTGTGAAGAGTTATTTTGGTCCAAACCAATTGACAATTATTTCAAAACAAAAGGCCTGTCTGAATTGACTTCTTGGAAAGACAAAAGGAAATATGTTACAAATCAAGTGAACATTGTAAAATCTTCACAATATGAAGCTGGACCATGTAGAAGAAAAGATGTTCCAATTGAAAAGAAGATTGAAGTCAAAAGTAACTCCAAAAATGTGAAATATCAAAAATCTATCAAGGAATTGAAAGAAAAACGAAAAGTTATGAATGCAAGATATAAAAAGAATTTGTATAAAAGAAAAAAAAATATGGAAGAAAAAGGAATTGAATGATAATGATTCTTCTTTTAAAACCAAATAACAAAATTTTGTAGAGACAAAACTATCTTCTAATGAAAATGTTAATTCATCCAAATTTTCAACAAAAGTAAATCATCTCATCTTCAAAAAACAAAAATCCTTTAAAAGAAAATTTTGAACAAAAATGATGCTAATTTTGAAGCATATAAAGAAAAATTGAAAGAAGACGAAGAATTTTTTGAAGAAAAAAGATGGCCAAAAAAAAAGAAAACAATTTATTAGACTAAAAACCTCTTATGTTGAAATTAATCTTTATGATGCTAAAACTCAAGTTTTTAAAATCGAAAAGGGGGTGAATAATACTTTGATAAGAAAATCATTTTGGATTGATAAAACAAAGATTTTTCCTGCTTTCTCTTCTAAATAAAAGTTCTCATCAAAGCCTTAGATGGTTTGGGTTCTCAAATCTGTTTAATTTTATAGGTGATTCATGATGAACAGTTTGACTCTGAATTGTATATTGATAGTGGATGTTCTCGTCATATGACTGGAAGGAAATCACAACCGAGGGAATATCACACTTTGAAAGATGGAGGAAGAGTGAAGTATAGGAATAATGAAACTGGAGAAATAAAAGGATATGGAATGATAACAGATGATGAATTCATAATTCGTAAGGTAGCTTATGTAGAAGGATTACAACACAATTTCATTAGTGTTTCTCAACTTGTTATAGGTATTGGTTTTAAACTGTCTGTTGACGGAGAAGGTTCAAAAATCATTCATAAAGAATCAAAGAAAATCATTTTGAAGTCAAAAAAGAAAATGTGAAATGTTTCCACCCAACATGAATCCCATTCAAGGAAAACCTTCTATGTGTCTGCTTGCGAAAGCGTCATCTGATAATAGGTCGTTGTGGCATAGGAGACTTTCGCATCTTAACTTCAGAGACATTAATAAGCTTGTTTTTGGATACTTGGTCAGACATTTAACTTTACTAAAATATGATAAAGAACATTTGTGTGATGATTGTGAACTCGGAAAGCAAAGCAGAAAAAGTCATTCTTCAATCATGAATACCAAGATAATCGAGCCACTGGAATTGATTCATATAGATATTTGTGGACCATCATTGATTGAAAGTATTGGTGGTAACAAATACATTTTAGTCATTGTTGATGATTTTTTTCGTTTCACTTGGGTATTCTTTCTTAAACAGAAATCTGAAACCTCGAAGAAGATGATTGATTTTATCAAGAAAATTGAGCTTCAATTTCGAAATCCAGTTAGAAAGACACGAAGTGACAATGGAACAGAATTCAAGAATCATATCTTTGATAAATTATTAACAAATAAAGGAATCAGTCACAACTTTTCATCTCCGCATAATCCACAGCAGAGAGGTGTAGTTGAAAGACGAAACTGTTCTTTGTGTGAAGATGCGAGAACTGTGTTATCTTTTGCAAAATTGCTATTATACTTCTGGGTTGATGCAATCCCAATTGCATGGTTTACTCAAAACCGTTCTTAAATCTATAAACACTTTTTAATTACTCCCTATGAAATTTGAACAACAGAAAACCTAACGTGAAATTATTTCATATTATTGGAATATTTTTCTAATACTCTCAGAGTTCAATAGCATATCGTGTTTTGAATAATAAGACAAAGAAAATAGAAGAAACATATTATGTTAATTTGAATGACAAAGATGTGAAATCAATTCTGAATGAAGTTGCTCAAATAGGAGAAATTTCTCCTCAATCATGCAAACAAACAATTTCTCTTTCTAATGTTTATGAGGAACTTCTGAATTTGTTTGATGAACCAAAAAAACAATTTCTTCTGAAAGTAAAGCGTCTGAAAATTATGATGATGAATTGAAAAAGCTGATTGATGACAATTTTCAAAATGTTCAATATTCAGAAGAAAATACTGATTTTACCTCTAGTCATGTTGAGGGGAAGAGTCAAGAAAACTTTGATTCTCCAATACTTCAAAATATTGAACACTCGACTGAAATAAATTTTAATGAATTTGTGCATGGGGAGTGTTCAAATCCAAACGTCCATAAGGAGAGTTCAATTCTGAATTTTCAAGAAGATGTCATTTCTGAAATCGAATCTGATGTACAATCAGAAGTTGAAGAAATCAATGCAGAATTAAATCCTGAATACGATATAAATTTTCCACTTTTAACAAAGTGGACTTGAGATCATCCACAAACTCAAGTCATTGGTGATACGTTTTCAGGATTTTTAACTCGTTCGCAACAAAAGGTGATACAAGCATCTGTCACACCCCCAAACTGAAACGACGAAAATGTTCGGGGGCGGAGGACGTCATGTACAGTATCACAACAATTGTATAATAGTAATCAAAGCAACAACAACCATTGTATTAATAACATAGTATTGACATTGTGCTCAAAACATTACTTTTTAACATCAAAACGATAACAAAAGATAAGACGTAATGCCACTATGCTCCATCTTCGTAACGCTTGAGAGGGTACCTATCTACTAACTTCCCTGAGAATACAAGTGGTTTGAAAAAGTTTCAACATTAAAGTTGGTGAGTTCATAAGTATTTTGTTGGAAAAGATATGTTCTTTGTTATTAAAAACATAAATATGTTCTTCCAGAAAATCCAATGTTTTATTAGTAAATAAGTTGTAATCTTAGTACTTTGAGATTAAAAAATATATGTTTCTTATGTCTATAACCTATGATTCGAGGTTCTGATTCATGTAATTGGTATGACTCATAATGTTTCGTCCTATGATTACTTAGTGTATACAAATTATATATAATGAAAATTGAATAAACAGTCGATTGGGTGTTTGTGCCCTAATCCCACAACCAAACAAGGAACATGAAGAAAGGCGGAAATCACACATTTCACTTCCTATCGGATCTTTACTATATACAATCCTAACGTATACATTAAGTAATCATATACTTTAGAAAAAAGAATACGCGATATATGTTTTTCTGAAATTCTGTTTGTACCATATTAGTAAATAACCTCATGTATTGCTTTTCGTGTAACTCTGTGTAAATCTAGAAATTATGTATTTGCAAATAATGTAATATTTTTTTATTATCTAAATGAAACCCTTGAAAGTATATTTACCCTGAAATCTGAATGTAAGGTTAATAATCAAATAAAATTATTTGATAATATATTATTCGTAAATATGTCGTTGTTTTATCCTTGTGAGTTCTTATAACAATACTAACCCAGTCGGCCTGATCGCGACGTTTTTCAAGCGTCGGAATGTTAAAGGCCTTTGTCACCCTAGGCATGCCGGCCTGACTGTAGGTAACAGTCGGGATGTGGGATTGTCAATCCCAAATAGGTCTATACACAAATATATCGCTCTCCCTACAAGGGATTCTGGTTATAAGGCAGGACTTTTACCCATACTTAGATAAGTACACGAAAACGTTTCACAAATTGCTTCAACGAGTTTACGAGTAATAACTAAAAACCCTTTTTCTTTATAACATGTAACTTTGTAAAACTTGTTCGTTTTTTCCATAAACCATACATATTTTAGTTTATAAGCTTGTTTTTCGTGATGTAATATGGACCTTGTAAAATAGTATCTTTGTTCCATAAACTATACTTTTTATAGTTTATAAGCTTGTTTCTGTGTTGATGTGAAAACCATTGCGTCTTAACATAGTTTGTAAATCATTTGTAAACTCAATAGTAATGATATTTTGTGTATTTAGTAAATTTCACATTTAACTAGATATTACGGTAAGAAAATATAAATAACAATTTATATTTTAAAACACAAGATTTCTTGTGTTTGACTTGTATCCACCCCCCTAAAACAATTTAAAATTTATGAAAACGTAGGGGTATGAACTCACCTTGAGTGCGATAACAATTTTGATAACGGAATAGAATCCATGACTTCTTTTTAAAGTACGTAACGATAGCCGTATCCTAATAGGTTATACACATATTAACGGGTACAAATTAGATAATCTAATAATTTAAAGTGTTAAATAACACTAGTTTTATAAATAAAACTTACCAAAACTTGTAAGAATTTGGAAACACAATGCCTCTTGAAGTAGTTTTTTGGTTCTTGAAATGAAACAAATTTGAGAGAAAACAAATTGGATATTTTAGAGGATTTTTGTGATACAATTCGTCCACTGGGAGTATCAAATGGAGAATGAGCTCTTTTGTTTTCTTAAGTATGAAGTAAAATAAATGAGGCATTGTTGTATTGATTAGTGTGAAAAAGATAGAATTTGAGGTCTTCGGCTGAGAACTCTACCCGAGAAAGGAGTATTTGGACCACAAGAGATTTCGGTTTAGGGTGTGTTTGCTGTCTGAAGAGTTTGCTGTCCAAAGGGGTTTTCGGTTTGAGTTGATTTCGGTCTAAGAAGGTGGGATCTCGCATGATGTTTTCGGTCCGAGGTGGGGTCATACGAGAGTTTGCGGTCAAAAATTGGTTCTCGGCCTCGCGCCGAAATCACCACTTGGTCCATACTTTTGGGATATAAATTTTCAATATCAAACATAAAATGTTTTAAATAAATAATCACATTATTTATCCTCAGATTTAACGTGTTTGACTTTTATTTAACATGTTTGAATTTTGTTGACTTGTTTTGACTTTTATTGATTCAAAATAACGGGTTGTTACACTATCCCCTGTTGGAGGGAATTTCGTCCCGAAATTCGTTCAAGAGTGGTTATTCCTTGAACTAGAGAAAGGATGTGGGTACTTTTGTTTAATTAGACTTTTCTGTTCCCTAGTGAATTCAGGTCCTCGCTTGGCGTTCCAACGGACCTTTATTATTAGTGTGCGACCTTGTTTGGTTTGATCTGATTGTCTGTGTCGGGATGGTAAGTTGTACTTAAGATGGGAGAAAGTGTGGGTTTGGTTTACTTGTCTATGTTTATTTGAATAATAGCATGCCTATTCATAGTCTTGGGCAGCTTTGCAATGAAGTTCATGGTAGGACTCATACTTGGTTCATCTATCATCGCCTCGTGTATATAATTAAGATTGAAAAGACGTTCGGATGGGTGACTCTGCCCGAAGTCCATAACCAGACAAGAAACAAGAGGTAGGGCAGAATCATACATCCTAAATTCGTAGAATCTTAATTATATACCACACTCGTATATACCCTTAGTGGTGATAGACTAGATGCATTGGTCCTTAGTCTGTATTCTTGAACTTGCCTTGCAGTACGAGTGGTATTCCTAGGTGGTATGTTGAGGATACTTCGGGAAGGTTACGGACTTTCGAAACATCATTGGTGTTTTTCGCCTCACGTTTCTTGTCTACGAAGTGAGTTAGGAAGGCGGGGTATCTCTCACATAGGTACTTCTGAGTTTTAAAGCGAGAGATGATATGGAGGTTTGTGTTGGGCTTGTCGATATAGGTTGAAAAAGATTTCTTTAGACGGTCGGTTAAGGCGGAGGGTCTTTTCGTAGCACATGGAGTTGGTATGGTGTGGACCAAGCCAAATCCATTTTATTGTCGACGTCGGAACCTATTATTGTAGCAGATGTTAAGTCGATTAGGAAGAAGTGTTTGTTTAGAGCGATGACATATTCTATGTATATGTCTTTAGTGCCGTCTGTTTTATTCTTGTTATTACTGTTGTGAATATTAACACCACATTTAGCTAGTATAGGTAGTAAGGGTGCTCCGATAATAAATAATGAAATCTCGTAATATGATCCCTACAAAGTCCCTCTATAATCGCTTAGTGTATACAAATCGTATATAGTTAAGATTGAGAAGACAGTCGATTGAGTAACTCTGCCCTAAATCCACAATCAAACAAGAAACAAGAAATAACGCAGAATCACTCACTCTAAGCCCGCAAAATCTTAACTATATATGACTCTAATGTTACACTAAGCCATCATAGCTCACCTATAAGGATCCTTAATTTTTTTTATATGAATGATGTGTTTTATTTGTATGCGAAGGCAATTTATGATTTTTATTTTTTAATTGTCAATTTTTTTTTTGAAAATTCGATGCTTAATTATTGTAATTAGGAAAACGTACCAAAAATCCCAGTAGGTTTGTGACAACCCGAAATTTCCATTCTGTACAAACCATATCAATCCAATAGAAGTTAGAACAGTCACAGTAAAATTCCAGACTTCAAGTATAAGTTTCGCAGTTTTCAGGATTTACACTTAAGGAGATATTAGGAGAGTGGATGCACTAGGGTTTTGTGCAACACTGTTATTCCAAAACTCTAGGATAGTAGAGTTCATTCCGGGAATAAAAATATTTTCTGCCAAAAATATCTCAGGACTATAAATAGAATTCTGAACCAAATTCATTCATTATTCGCATTTCCAACTAAGGAAAAGCCATTTTCTCTCTCACGGATCTTCGGGTTTCTATCCCAAATCGTGAGTACACTTCTCTAGTTGTCTTATAATGCTTATTATGTGCTTAACATATCATATCTGTGAGATTCGGGAGTTTACCGTCCAAGAACGTTCTTGGAGAGTAAACTCCAAAATGAGGCTTAAATGCTACCTAGTCTTTTCCCCATGATAAGTAACGAACTTAGGCTTATTTATAAATGTAGTTAGGACTAGAAAACAATCCAAAACCCCAAGATTTGGGAGTTTACCGCCCAAGAACACTTGGGGAGTAAACTCCATTTTAAGGGCCAAAAGTGTCCCAATGCTCCTCAAAGCCTCGGATCTCAAACTAGAAGCCTACATTACATGTTTAGACCACCAAAACAATTAAGATTCAAGGGAGAAAGAGAGTTCACGGCCCAAAAGGTTCTAGGGCCGTGAACTCCAATAAATGGTGCCAAATGGTGCCATAATTCCTCCTAAAGCCTTGAACAATTGCCTAGAACATATCCTATGTGAATATGGGACTTGAAAGCATCAAAAACATCATTCCAAGGGAGTTTACAGCTATAAACTCCAAGGGAATATGGTCCCAGGGCCGTAAACTCCTAAAAGGAGTTATATTATGCCCTAAACTCTTCCATAGACCAAGCCATTAAGTAGAAATGCTTATTAGGGCCTTATAGAGCATCAAACATCAAATGGACACATAAGTATGAGTTCACGGTCGTAAACTCATTTGGTAGTGTTGTTAGGGTCGTGAACTCCCTTATGGAGTTTTCCTTGAGCCCTACACACAATAGCTTCGCCTACAAACACTTAGATGCAATCCTAGAGGCTAATAACACTTGATAAAGGTGTTTAGCATGTCCTAGGGTGACTTGACTTGTTTATTAGTTGTTTATAGACTAATTTGTTACATATATGTGAAATTATATGTTAACTAGGATCATAAGTGTGTTGAAGACTTCACTTGACACCTAGCAGTCCTACCTCTTCAGTTCATCCGTATCACGCACAACAGGTGAGTTCATACCCCTTAATCAATGTTTAACTATTTTTAAATGTTTTATGGGGAGGATACAAGTAGAAATCATGCCACTTATTATATCAAACACATGTGATTAATAAGCAGCATTTAAATGATTTACTACTCATTAGACGTTTTACCAAACAGTTTCCTTCAAATGATTTTCATAAACATTTTATATGTTTTAAAACTCCTTATTACACTGTACATTTTACTCTGTATGTTTTATTTCAAACTTATTTACAATTGTGATTCAAACAAATGTTTCCTTATACTAAATTGTTTTATCAAACCCATGCCTTCAAACCGTTTTATAGAATGACGTCAAGTCGATCTTTTCTTAAGATAATAATTATGTTCAAAGGTTTTACAAAAACTTATTTATGTTTTTATATTATAAATTGCATGCCTCTATATGTATAGTCATATAAGAAATGTTTAAAAGACTTAGGAAGGCTATCCACCCTATTTCCTTTTCGCGCTTGAGATGTGGTCTGGTGGGATATCGGGTACTCGTCCGAAGGTCGTTTAAATATTAGTTATATAACATATGTACATATATAGTCATAAAGGTCCTTCCAGTTCATCCAATGCCCTTGGGTAGCAAGGGTATACATCCGTTTTCATACTTACAAGTTAGATTACTAGTAAACTACCATAGGGGTGGTTTAGGAAGATACTAGAACTATTACTAGAACACAATATCATACTATGAGTCAGTTCATTCATGAGTCAATACTTACTACTATGAGAACATATACAACTATACTAGAGAAGAACATATACAACTATACTAGAGAAGAACATATACAACTATACTAGAAAGAGAACATATACAACTATACTAGGAAGAGAACATATACAACTATACTAGAAAGAGAACATATACAACGATACTAGAACGAGTACATTACTATACTTGCTAGGTAGAGAGCACGTACATTACAGCTAGAACATTACAGTACATTACTATACTATTACATGATCACACTTACATGAGTACGCTTACATATACATAGAACATACATTACTAGGTGCTATAGCATGGAACCAGTGCAGGATCTAACTATACCGATGAATCACAACGCAATTGTGATCGTTATATCGAGTATGCATGATCATAGTAATGTGGATGCTCATGGCTTGCATAAATGCAGGGGTCATGGGTAGGTCCCAAAATCCCTTTGATAGGGGAGTGTATAGTCTGGGATCTAGACATCACATTATACCTTATCCCTCAAATAAGGCAGTTGAGTACCGATGTAGTTATTTATTACAAATGCTACAGTACTTAGAAGAATTACCCTAGACTTTAGGTAATTGGTACGGTCGTAGTTCAACGCTACACCATAGTACTATTTCTTTTTCCCATTACATTCACTTCGTGAACATTTACATGACGCACGGTAATGTAGAAACTATCTTTTTGATTAATGGTAGTCAGACTTGGGAAAATACACACTCTTACAAGAGACACACACAAACACTAGATGCCTTGGTAGAAGGCTACATAGAGATCAGTTAAGTCTTGGTAGAAGACTCCCTGTTATAATAATAGGAATCATAGGGATTTCTAGGCATTACAGTTGTTTTACAAACATTTTCATACTTACAGTTCATCTACATTTTTCCATACTTACAATTCATTTACAAACAATTTCTTACATACAAATTAAGACACTAAAATACTTATGATCTCACCAGCTTCAAAGCTGATACTCACTTTCAAAATTACTTGTATCCTCAGGTCATCATAGACAGGTACCGATGCAAGGATTAGGGAAGATGGAGCTCTTTGAAGACTCATCTTTCATTTTGATTTATGCTTTAGTGTTTATCAAAATTTGACAGAACACACTTGTATAATAATTATATTATTAATGCAATGGATGATGTTGTTGCTTGTTTACTACTTTTCATTGTTGTGATACTGTACATGACGTCCTCCGCCCCAGAACGTTTCCGCCGTTCTTGGTTTTAGGGTGTGACAGATTGGTATCAGAGCATTGTTTATAGTGAATTAAGTATATCAACCCATAAAAGATATACTAACTATAAATACATAAGGGATTAAAAGTACTCTGACCAAGAGTTTATACTTTAAATAATAAAATATTTAATAAAGTATACGTGCCTGCATTCATACTAAAATCAGTGTCACTAGGATAGTACAAACGCATTACGATTGTTGGGCAACACAAGTGGGCTTAGAGACATATGGTCAAAACTGGGAAGATATAGCCTGATCACCTATATTATCCGAGGGTTGACTAGCATGTGCCTAAGTGTAGATGTGTGGTTGCAACAAGTTTAAAATCTTACCAACCCTACCACAATGAGAACAATAGAACATAACATTAAACTTAAAATACTATAGGAATATTTGGTGTTACTATAAGTACGTTATACTTGAGAACTAAAACGGGATCTTCATTACTAAGTTGATAGTTGCTAAGTGGATACACTAAGGATATATGTAATTAGGATGTTAATCTGTGAAAATTTTACTTCACCCCTATTCTGTGTGAATATGGAGTTAAGGTCACTTATTCGAAGGCCTATCCTGTCTCAATTACATATAACTGGTATGCACTTCACAAATAGCGATGTAACTGATGAAGATTTGCTAAATAATTATCTAGATAGTTCGTCTAATAATTATTTCTTACCCCAATTCTCGCATAGATAACATGGCTGGACTCCATCCCCACAGCAACCAGTACCTTCCGAATGAGGTCATGGCTGGTTGGTTTGGAGAAGAACCAGAGAATGATCATCCTACCCCTTTGAATGATCACCATGATGAAAACCTTTCGGACGATGCTAATTCCGAACCAGAGGTTGAGAACCTATCCCAGGAAGCTCCATTTCCAATTCCTAACTCTCGTCCGGCTTTTCATGGCCCGACCCCTTAGTGGGTGGAATGCTTGGAAACATGGAGCCAAGGACAAGATCAGCCCATGCCATTTAATGGTGACCGAAGCTTCTACGACTTGAGCAATGGGGGATCAGCAGATAGAGTCTTACCAATCTTGGTCCGCAGGGTGACCCGAAATGAGATTCAAGGCAGGACAGCCCTACATCAGATTACCGAAGTTGTCGCTAATGCAAGAATGCATACCCTCCACACCATTCGTCTAGAAGATACTCGCGAGAGATCAGAGAGAAACCATGAAACCTTGCTGCAAACACTAGCTGAAACTCGAGCCGAAGTCATAGAACTCCGAGTATGCCAGAGGGTGTACGAAAGATACCTTCTCGATATGGATCGACAACTGGCTGAATGAGAGTTCACCAGAAGGATGACCATCGCCAGTAGTAGACTCTTTACTTTATTTTTCTTGTCAAAAGGAATCGTTTTTCTGTCTATGCCCGATGTGGCATTTTCTATGAAATTATCTTGTACTGTAAGTACTTTTGTTAAGTCTTTATGCTGTCAGGAACTATCTTCTCTGGATATGATGTAAGACCTTTACAAGGTCATTTTACCGAATCTTTACATCGTGAATATCAAAGATATTGACAGCTGGCTAACTTCTGTGTCATTCTTTATTCAAGTACTCTTATCATACTTTTATTGGAGTCTATCTGAAACCTGCTTTAGTCAAGTCATTGGACTATAGTAAATTAGCTCTAGAGACATTTCCAAGTCTCTTTCAGTGGTTGGATCTTGTTATTCACCAACCCATGATACCTCGGCTTGAACGAAAAATGTCTTGAGACCATTCTACGAACTTACTTCTACCCATTACTAGGATTGCATCATAGGGATGTAGGTGAACCTTCGCGAACATACTTCCATTCCGTGCTAGGACTGCATCATAGGGATGTAGGTCAAACTTTCGAGAACATACTCTTACTCTTTTCTTGAACAATTTAAGTACATCTAGAGTCAACCAGAAGCACTCACAAAATCCTTATCTTTCGTGTTACAGAATCATGTCGTCATCAGGAAACAATCAGCGGAGCAACGAAACCCCTATCCTCCATATCGACACTGCTACATTACAAGCTGCAGTAGCAGCTGCTGTGACAATTTTCCTTACACACATCAACTCAGGAAACACAAACAAGACTGAAAAAAGAGCCGAGAGTTCCGATGGTAGTACCAAACTGGGAAACCAACAAATGGCAACAGCCATGGACTTGCAAAGTAGTAAGACCGAAAAGAAGAAACGGAAGCGTCAAGCTCAGAGGGAACGCAAGAAATCCCAAAAACTTGCCATACAACAGCAATAAGTGGAAACCCCTACCATTCCCGTACCGGCACGACCTATCACTCAAGTCCCTTTCATCAGGACTAACCCTACACACGAGAGTAGTTATAACACCGAACGCTTTAGGAAGCAATTTTCAAAGTGGAGTAACGAGGAAGGCACTCGTGTCCACATAACACTAGCTAAACACCGCAATCCTGTCACCAATGCAAGTACTAGCCAGTCATGCCACCAATGCGGTGAGATAGGGCACGTCAAGAAGGATTGCCCTATAGCAACGAACTCTGGTGCATATGGGACGATTCTCAGGATCACAACTGCGGGAGAACCTGCTCCGGAACCCACGTTAATGTAATTAAGGCGTTTCGTTGTAACAGACTTATAAACTATCCAGAACTAGTGCAACTAGGGTCTTACCTTTTGCGAGATCCTGTCTTTATAGGGATGCTCGTGCTGCGTATACTTGTCTTTTGTAGTATATCTTATTCACAGCAATGGTCTTGATATAAGTCTAAAGTAGTGTAACTCTTTTGGCGGTTGCACGGTTGTGTTTTGTCTGTAAAACGTCTTATGTTCAAATCTAATGTCTTTAAGTTTCAGTATGATTTCAACATTATCATACGACTCGATTCAATTAGATCCTCACAAAAACAGCTTCATACGTACATCGCTTTCTTCTAGATCGCTTTTCCAGCGAAGCCGTCATATCAGAACACCAAAGTACTCATGCGAGGAGTACCTCTTAGTTATTTTCTTTCCGAAGAAATCCCCGAAGTACCACTCGTGCAGTACGTCAAGTAGAGAAGAACATATACAACTAAACTAGAGAAGAACATTACAACTATACTAGAGAAGAACATATACAACTATACTAGAAAGAGAACATATACAACTATACTAGGAAGAGAACATATACAACTATACAAGAAAGAGAACATATACAACGATACTAGAACGAGTACATTACTATACTTGCTAGGTAGAGAGCACGTACATTACAGCTAGAACATTATAGTACATTACTATACTATTACATGATCACACTTACGTGAGTACGCTTACATATATATAGAACAGACATCACTAGGTGTTATAGCATGGAACCAGTTCAGGATCTAACTATACCGATGAATCACAACGCAATTATGATCGTTATATCGAGTATACATGATCATAGTAATGTGGATGCTCATGGCTTGCATAAATGCAGGGGTCATGGGTAGGTCCCAAAATCCCTTTGATAGGGGAGCGTATAGTCTGGGATCTAGACATCACATTATACCTTATCCCTCAAATACGGCAATTGAGTACTGATGTAGTTATTTATTGCAAATGCTATAGTACATAGAAGAATTACCCTAGACTTTAGGTAATTGGTACGGTCGTAGTTCAATGCTACACCATAGTACTATTTCTTTTTCCCATCACATTCACTTCGTGAACATTTACACGACGCACGGTAATGTAGAAACTATCTTTTTGATTAATGGTAGTCAGACTTGGGAAAATACACACTCTTACAAGAGACACACACAGACACTAGATGCCTTGGTAGAAGGCTACATAGAGATCAGTTAAGTCTTGGTAGAAGACTCCCTGTTATAATAATAGGAATCATAGGGATTTCTAGGGTTTTTCAAACGTTTACGGTTGTTTTACAAACGTTTTCATACTTACAGTTCATCTACATTTTTCCATACTTACAATTCATTTACAAACAATTTCTTACATACAAATTAAGACACTAAAATACTTTTGATCTCACCAGCTTCAAAGCTTATACTCGCTTTCAAAATTACTTGTATCCTTAGGTCATCATAGACAGGTACCGATGCAAGGATTAGGGAAGATGGAGCTCTTTGAAGACTCATCTTTCATTTTGATTTATGCTTTAGTGTTTATAAAAATTTGACAGAACACACTTGTATAATAATTATATTATTAATGCAATGGATGATGTTGTTGCTTGTTTACTACTTTTCATTGTTTTGATACTGTACATGACGTCCTCCGCCCCAGAACGTTTCCGCCGTTCTTGGTTTTGGGGTGTGACAAGGTTCCTCGTTGCTCCTTTATGTCTTGTCGTTAGAATCATCTCTCTCCTCCGTCATTCCTCTCTGTTGGACAATTTCTCTTGAAATGTCCCGTTGCACCACATGCATGGCATACTTGACTTGTACTAGCATCGGTGGTTGAAGTGATGTGTTGGGCCGGAATCCTACAGAAACGAGTAGTATACCCATTCTTGTTGCAGTTCTTGCAATGTAACTCCTGACAGACTCCCTTGTGATGGAAGTTACACTTGTTGCACTTTGGTGGTGTTCCAGCATATCGATTGGCTGGTATCGGAGCGGCAGATGTTGTGGTTGCACGGGCTGCCACAGATTGTTGTCTCTTGGCAAGTGTTTGAGATAATTTGAGCTACTTTTTGTTCCTGAACTTTCATTTCTTGCTCTTAGTTTTGTGGTCTAGGGTGCCCTTGATGACCGACACTCGTTGGTTTCCTTGGTTGTTAGTACGGTTTGAATTGTCGACACTGTTTCCATTTTCGTTTGGGTTGTTAGTGTTGAATTGCGCCATGACAGTTGTCATGGCGGCTTGGAATGTAGCGGAGTCTATATGTAGAATCTGGGTTTCATCGGTTGGTCGGTTATTTCCATGTGAAGACATCATTATGTTGCATGATGTGAAATGAGATCGTAAGTAACTATGGTCGTTGCTAGTTGTACTTTATCTATTGATATATACATATAAATTTCTCGTTTTGTTGTATGATTCTCAGTGTTTCGACCTACATCCCTAAGATGTATTCATGGCATGGAGTAGAAATAGGTTTTGTACAAATGTTAAGTTTAACAAAATAGGGTATAGATGTTGATATCTTAAGTTGATCGGGTTTCATGGGTTTGGAATGGAATATCTCTCTTGATTTTACTGTTACTAGTTGTGATGAAAGGTACGCTAAACTTAACACATAGTGTGAGTAGTTTAATCATTAACTCACTAAGTTATATCAGTTTATAAATTACTATTGTGACGTATAGAGTGCTTTTTAGTTTGTTCTTGATAAGGCAAGGTTCATTAACGATCTCTCTAGTGCCTTTCTCTGCATTTGGTCCTTTCTCAGAATTCTCCTCATGAACCCTCTTTTGGTTCTTCCTCAACTCCCATGTTGGCTATTGTAGTGGAGTGGTTACATCTACCTGTATTGTTCGTGCGGGAATGAGAGTGTCCAAAGATTCTACAAGATTAATAAAACATTTCTATTAAAAATAAATTATTTTACAAGGATAATCCTTACCGGGTCTTTCTAAATCATGTAGTGTATACAGATTATATATAACCAAGCTCTAATAGACATTCGAATAAGTGATCCTACTATAAGACCACAACCAAACAAGGAACATGAAGTAGAGTGAAAATCACAAATTCTAAGTCTATAAAATTTCAATTCTATATAACCTTAACGTATACACTCAGTAATTATAGACCTACCAGTAAAGGTCTTTTAGTTTTCACATAAGTTAGTTATAGTACTTAAAATACTCCTATAGTATCTTAATTGTATGTTTGATCATAGAACTTCTTGGTATACGAAGTTGATAAGTTTTTAGACTTGTTATTGTATAGTATCATAAAATACTCCTATAGTATTTTAAACTTTATGTTTGGTTCTAGTATTCCTTTGTATATAGAGTTGGTAAGTTTTAGACCTGTTGCAACATCACGACCATTCCTAGGCATATGTTAATCACCTCTCGGATAAATAAAGTTGATCAGGCTATATTCTTCCCAAACCTGATTATATATCTCTAGGCCTACTCGTGTTGCTCAACTTTCTAAATACTTTTGTTTTGTTCTTCTTGTGATATTGTTCTAATATGTATGCATGTAAACTTTTATAAAAATATTAATATATTTTACAAGTATAATTCTTGGTAAGTGTGTTTTTGTCCCATTGTATTTATAGTTGTATATCTTTTATATGTTGAGATACTTAGTTCACTATAAACAATGCTTTGATACCAATCTGTCAAACCCCAAAATCGGAACGGCAGAAACGTTCGGGGGCCGAGGATGTCATGTACAGTATCACAAAAATTGTATAATAGTAATCAAAGCAACAACAACCATTGTATTAATAACATATTATTTACATTGTGCTCAAAACATTACTTGTTTAACATCAAAACTATAGCAAAAGATAAGGCGTAATGCCATTATCCTCCGTCATCGTAACGCATGAGAGGGTACCTATATACTAACTTTCCTGAGAATACAAGTGGTTTGAAAAAGTTTCAACATTAAAGTTGGTGAGTTCATAAGTGTGTTGTTGGAAAAGATATGTTCTTTGTTATTAAAAAAATAAATGTGTTCTTCCAGAAAATCCAATGTTTTATTAGTAAATAAGTCGTAGTCTTAGTACTTTGAGATTAAAAAGTATAAGTTTCTTATGTTTATAACCTGTGATTCGAGGTTCTGATTCATGTAATTGGTATGACTCATAATGTTTCCTCCTATGATTACATAGTGTATACAAATTATATATAATCAAAATCGAATAGACAGTCGATTGGGTGTTTCTGCCCTAATCCCACAACCAAGCAAGGAACAGTAAGAAAGGCGGAAATCACACATTCCACTACCTATGGGATTTTTCTTATATATAATCCTAACGTATACACTAAGTAATCATATACTTTAGCAAAAAGAATACTCGATATATGTTTTTCTAAAATTCTGTTTGTACCATATTAGTAAATAACCTCATGTATTGCTTTTCGTGTAACTGTGTGTAAATCTAGAAATTTTGTATTTACAAATAATGTAATACTGTTTTATTATGTAAATAAAACCCTTGAAAGTATATTTACCTTGAAATCTGAATGTAAGGTTAATAATCAAATAAAATTATTTGATAACATATTATTCGTAAATATGTTGTTGTTTTCTGCTTGTGAGTTCTTATAACCATACTTACCCAATTGGCCAGATCGCGACATTTTTCAGGCCTTGGAATTTTACCAACGTTTGTCATCCCAGGCCTGCTGGTCTGATTGTAGCTAACAGTCGGGATGTGGGATTTTCAGTCCCAAAAAGATCTATACAAAAATATCTCGCTCTCCTTACAAGAGATTCTGGTTATAAGGCAGAACTTTTACCCGTACTTAGATAAGTACACGAAAACGTCTCACAAATTGCTTCAACGTGTTTATGAGTAATAACTGAAAACCCTTTTTTTATAACATTTAATTTTGTAAAAATTGTTCGTTTGTTCCATAAACCATACCTATTATAATTTATAAGTTTGTTTTCCGTGATGTAACCTGGACCTTGTAAAATAGTATCTTTGTTCCATAAACTATACCTATTATAGTTTATAAGCCTGTTTCCGTGTTGATGTGAAAACCTTTGCGTCTTAACATGTTTTGTAAATCATTTGTAAACTCAATAGTAATGATATTTTGTGTATTTAGTAAATTTCACGTTTCACTGTATATTACGGTAAGAAAATATAAATAGCAATTTATATTTTTAAACGCAAGATTTCTTGTGTTTTACTTGTATCCCCCCTAATACAATTTAAAATTTGTGAAAACGTAGGGGTACGAACTCACCTTCGGTGCGATAACAGTTTTGATAACGGTATAGAATCGATGACTTCGATTTAAAGTACGTAACGATAGTCATATCCTTATAGTTTATGCACATATTAACGGGTATAAATTAGATAATCTAATAATTTAAAGTATTAAATAACACTAGTTTTATAAATAAAACTTACCAAAACTTGTAAGAATTTGGAAACACAATGCCTCTTGAAGTAGTTTTTGGTTCTTGAAATGAAAGGAATTTGAGAGAAAACAAATTTGATATTTGAAAGAATTTTTGTGATACAATTCGTCCATTGGAAGTATCAAATGGAGAATGATCTCTTTTGTTTGCTTAAGTATGAAGTAAAATAAATGAGGCGGTGTTGTATTGATTAGTGTGAAAAAGATAGAATTTGAGCTCTTCGGCCGAGAACTCTACCCGAGAAAGGAGTATTTGGTCCACAAGATATTTCGGTTAAGAGTGTGTTTGCGGTCCGAAGAGTTTGCTGTCTGGAGGGGTTTTCGGTTTGAGTTGATTTCGTTCCGAGAAGGTGGGATCTCTCATGCTATTTTCTGTCCGAGGTGGGGTCATACGAGTGTTTGCGGTCAAAAATTGGTTCTCGGCCTCGCACCGAAATCACCATTTGGTGATTTCGGTCCATACTTTTGGTATATAAATTTTCAATATCAAACCTAAAATGTTTTAAATAAATAATAACATTATTTATCCTAAGATTTAACATGTTTGAATTTTATTTAACATGTTTGAATTTTGTTGACTTTTTTTTACTTTTATTGATTCGAACTAACGGGTTGTTACAACATCTTTAAATACCAATCAAGAATTTTGTATGTTTAATTCTTCTATTTCTAAAGTTGAACCTAAAACTGTTAAAATGGCTCTTGATCATGCATAATGGTTTAAGGCTATGCAAGACGAACTGAATGAATTTGAGCAAAACAAGGTTAAGAGATTGATTCCAACTCCCTCAAATGCATCAGTTGTTGGTTTAAAGTGGGTATTTAGTAACAAAATGGACAAAGTAGGTAATGTGATTCGGAACAAAGTAAGACATGTAGTCAAAGGATATTGACAAGAAGAAGGAATTGATTATGAAGAAACATTTTCTCCTGTAGCAAGACTGGAGTCTATTCGCATATTTTTGGCTTATCTTGCTCATAAATTTTTTAAGTATTTCAAATGTATATGAATTGTGCATTTCTCTATGGAGAACTTGAAGAAACAGTTTATGTTGAACAACCTCCAGGTTTCGTAAATGAGAAATTTCTTGATCATTGTTATGTGTTAGATAAAGTAGTGTATGGATTGAAACAAGCACCACGTGCATGGTATGAAACTCTAATTAAATTCTTAAAACAATCAAAATTTAAACAAGGTTCTATTGACCCCACCTTATTTCATAAGAAAATAGCTAATCATTTAATGATCGTCCAACTTTATGTTGATGATATCATTTTCGGTTCTACTAGTTTAGAATTAACAGATGAATTTCGTAAATTGATGGAAACAAATTTTGAAATGAGCATTATGGGTCCAGTTAACTTTTTCCTTGGTTTAAATATTAGACAGAGTTTAGAGGGCATATTCATCAATCAAGAAGCTTTCACAAAATATTTATTTGCCAAATTTGGAATGAATGGTTAATCAAAGGTTAAAGTTCTAATGGCTTTTGGCACGAAGCTTATTCCTTCGGTTGATAAACCGGCTGCATATATTACTTTATATAGGCAGATGATTGGTTCTTTATTGTATCTAACATCTAGTCGTCCAGATATTATGTTTGCAGTCTGTTATTGTGAAAGATTTCAATCGAATCCACGTGAACCACACATGATGGCATTAAAAAATATTTTTAGATACCTTTGTAAGACTACTTCTCTTGGTCTATGGTATCCTTCAAACTATGGATTTTTTGTTCAGAGACATATTCTGATGTTAATCTTGGAGGTTGTGGTCTTCATCGCAAAAGTACTTCTGGAGGGTGTCAGTTCTTGGATGGTAAATTGGTTAGTTGGCAATCAAAGAAACAAACTTGCATCTCTTTATCAACCACAGAAGCTGAATATTTCGCAACAGCTTCATGTACTTTGCAAATCATCTGGATACAAAGTCAACGTAGAGATTATGGCATGAACATGAAAAGCATTCCTTTATACTATGTCTGTAAAAGTGCCATATGAATTTGTCATAACCTTGTTCAACATTCAAAGACAAAGCACATCGTGTTATGATATCATTTTATAAAAGATCATGTTGAAGATGGAAACGTTGAAGTACATTTTGTACGATCAGAAGATCAATTGGCAGATATTTTCACGAAAGCTTTAACAAAATTTTACATGGACTTGGAATGATGGAAGCAAAATTGGTTCCGAAGTCTAATCTTTAAAGTTATGAATAGATCAATGTTTACATGCGATGTGTTACAAACTTCGCAACCCTTCACAATTTGGGGTTTTCACATACTTAGATGCAAGAAGATGTGATCTTTCACAGACTGGTGCTCTAGTTTTTTTTTTTTTTTTTTTACTTTTCTTTCTCATTCAAAAATCCTAACAAATTTTCTTTTTTTTTAGTTTTTCAAAATCATTTAAAAATCAAAAAATGTTTTATTTTTGTCTTTAGTTTTTCAAAATCATTGAAAACTCCAAAAATATTTTACTTTTGTCTTTAGTTTTTCAAAAATATAGAAAACTCCAAAAAGATTTTTTTGCTGGCATGTCTATTTTTTTGGGGGATCAATTATTATTCATGTTCGCAATAGTTAGGTGTCCCTTAAAGCGAGTTGCATCATGCTATCTAAAGTCTCAACGATTCTTTGTTTGCGAAAAGGCCTTAATGAAATTTCCTGTCTTAAGGATTTCTTCCCAATAGACTGTATTAACAAAAATCATCGAGCTACCTATCTCTACTCAATTTTGGAGTTTTGAGATTTCTACTTTGTCAATATTTCGTAGCAGAGGTACTATCTTTCTTTTTACCAATCTTGGAAATCGATGATGTCATGGATATAAACAAATCCATACATAGGGTTCCTTTCTAAATCATAATGAATTGACAGATATTACACCAACAATTTTTTATTAACCCTTGATCTTACGAGTCTATATCAACTCGGAGTTAGGTTTCTCAAAAATAGTTTTTATGATCATTGTCATTGTTAACTTGAGAATGTGAAAAAATCATTCTTCTTTTCCAATCTTTTAATTCTTATAATTCACACACTATGATGCATATCCCAAGACGTCTCTAGTCTAAAACAACTAGAATGTAGGTTTGCAAAAGTTATGTGTTTATGATCTCTTGGTCATTATTACCATGATCTTGGTGAAACCCCACAATCCTTTCCTCAAATGAATTGACAGTGAACATTTTTGTTCTTGACAGAAATGAAGGAATTGACGGTTGAAATTCTTATATTTCGCAGTGCCATATTTTTTTATGTTCAGAACCTCTTAATTTCTTTTTGCGAGATCTTAATGAGATTTATTGATTCCACATTAATCTCTTCCCAATCAGATTCAATTTTTTTGAAATTAATGAGATTTTTGTCTGAACATTCTTCTTATCTCGATATTACTTTCATAGCACTATAGCATTCTTGTTGAACTTAATCTTGGCTACACTAGTCAATTATTTTTTCCTTTCGTATTTTAGCACTTATGTGAAGTTCCTTTTATGATCAGAAATGTCCCTGCCCATTAAACCTATGAAAAGATGCTTTTCGTAACTTCTTCACAAGTTGACGATCGTAATTCAACGGGTAACCACACAAGCACTTCTCATTCTCACTTAACTATTGAAGGAAAATAATTTATGCCTGGGATCTAACTGCTTTTATATCAAAGATTCTTTGATATCACGACTTATCTAATTTTTTTTTAATTTGATTCTATCTTTTCATTTGGAACACTTTTTCACTGAAATCTCTGATTTCTCAAAGCTCTAGCTTCTATTTCGTGGTAAAGATCTCAATCTGTTTAATGAAACAATCATCATCATAATTCCAATGGATACTATTTCAGTTTGGGAAAATTGAATGGTAGATCAATGATTGCAAAACTATTGAAAATCAAAGAGGCATATTTCTTTTGGCGTGTACCTGAAGGTTCTGACACTATGTTGCTCCATAAACGGTGGTTCCAGTTTGTTACAGAAATTTGATGAGGTGGCAATGTCTTATTAGTTTAATATATTAGGAATGATCGATGTGATTCCTTTTGCTGACATCATAGATGTAACACACTTAATGTGTGAAGGCGGGTTTTCTCTTTCCAATCCTATAAATGGTTCAAATTTAAATCCCACTACTCTTTCACCGGTTAAGAACCCTAACTGTTCATCATCTTTTTCTCTACGCATAACAACCCTAAAAACGCAATCATTCTCAGATGAATTTTATACAACACTCTCATGGCTTCTTTTGATTGTATATTTTTTATGGACCAATCCTCATCCTCTTCATTGCTGAACATTAAGTTAAATCAGAATATGGTGCTTCTCCTTGATCCAACGAAGTATTCTCCATTGGTTCAACCTTTGATTAGTTGTTTGGATCACTCTGTCTCGAAGAAATATCTGGTCTTAGTTGAAGATGTTCCGATTTCTCAACTACAGTTGGCATTCTCTACTGCAAGTTACAATAAGCAAATGGATGTTATGAAGTTTTTACTTCAAGGAGTGAAGACGACGATTTCTAATTCCAATTTCTGCAAGTTGTTAGGGCTTTCAATTGTTGAAGATCTGATTTCTCCAAACAACATCTATACATTAACTATCATTCAGGTTTACAATCAAATGGGATACATCTCTGACTTATCAGTTCTTTCTCGACTTAAGAAGTTTTCACTGACTCCCATTTGGAATGCATTTTTACAATCTTCTTTAGATGCTTCTCTGAGCGTTCAACTGGATCTAATAATGCTAGTCGATTATTTCATAATTTGCTATATGGAATTTATTCTTGGGAAAAGATTGATTTTGCATCCATATTATGGGAAATATGTTGAGAGTATTTCTTCAGAAAACAAGGATACTATAATATCATGTGCTGCGTTTGGTCCATTATGGTGAGGAATGATATGTGTCATTATCATATTCTAGAAACAAGGGATATTGTAATTGTTAATATTCCCAAGATGTAGACAGCGACATTTGTTACTTCTGATCCAAATAATTTTTGATTTTAGGTTCCATTTCACAAGCTATGTTATCTAGGGTTCCCACTGATCATCATATCATTATGGAATACTTGGCAACTTTAGTTTCCACTGGAGGTGGTGGTTCGGAAGAAGAAATTCATAAATAATAAATTCATGAAGACAGAATTACAAGGAAGAAAGTCAAATGTTCTAAGAGAAAAGGGAACACTCTTGTGTCTAATATTTCTAAGAAGCATGAAAGGGAAAGGTCTCAACATATTGTTGAAAGTGACACAAGTGAGCATACTTCAAGTCTTGATCAAAATGAAAAGTAATCTGCTCTCAAAAACGAATTCAATTATAAGAACATTAAGGTGAAATCAATATCTATTTTGGAGCCAATTCACACTCCCATGGTCTCTTCGCATTTGGAAACTAAAGCAGACATTTACAATCAGGTGGTTAATGATCTTTTTCTTAACCTTTCCCAAACACCTCCCACTCCACCCATTATTTCTAAAATCTTTATATCCACACCAATTCCATCAAGTCAGTTTTTTGCTCCTGTTTCTCAATGTTCAACTAAACCTTTTAAGATTCCAATTTTTACTGAAGTGACTATTAGTGTTGTCTTTCAAAACACATCTTATACAAAACCTACACCAGAGACTTCTACTTTCGAATCCTATAGGGAGGAGAATAGAACCTCAGGCATCCCTAGTAACACATCTGATGTGGGGCCAAATGTCACTATTGTTGAAAACTTGTCTCAATCACATGTATATGCACCAGAAATTACCTCTACGCCACTTATTCAAGATGATGGTGAAGAAGAATTTTAATGAAAGATAATTCTAAATCGAATGATTAATTCGTGGCAACTGATTTTGTGCTTCAAGTTGAGAGTGATCATGAAGATGATGATGTTCCAATGACCAAAGGAGATTTCGTAAGCTGAATAAGAAGTTAAATGGAATTCTTTCTCATTCTACTACTTTCTTCAAATCAAAGTATGAAAAATTGCTCTCTTCTCATCACGAAACAATTCAAAAGTTGGTTAAAGAACATGATAATAAGCTTTCACAAAATCAAAAACTTGTTGATGATTCTGCTAAACTGGTCGAGGAAGCACGTTTGCAGGTCTCAACCATTCTCACTGAAGTCAAATCAGTTACTACCAAGCAAGAGACTTTTATGGCTTCATTTCAAACATCTTTTAATACAAATGTTGTTGAAATGAACAAAGTGATTCTTAGTTTTCAGACTTCACTACAGAATGAAAAAAAAGCTTTATCTGGTCTTCGCTTTGGGCTACAAAAGGATAATGTTGATCATCATCCCTTAATTGCCAATTCCAGTCTCACACTTTACAAAAAAGTCATGCTCATGAAAACAAATTTATTGATGCTTTGGCTGAATCAGCTACGAAGATCCAAGTTCTTAAGGAACAATTGAAAATAGCTGCTTTAGATCTTGGAAAAACAAGAGAAGAACTCTTGTTTGTAAAAGGGAAAAATTTTCAAATAAATCAGCTCTTGGTTAAGATTGTGGAAACCAAAGATGCTCCATATGTAGAAAATATTTCGCAACTTCTAGATGCAAAACTTAAGCCCATTCTCACAAACGTAAATGATGTTATGAGTAGCAAGGCTACTTCACAACAAGGGGATATGAAAGAGTATTTCCAATTTCAACATCAAGATTCCTTATCAAATGGGTCCAATGGAAAAGAACATTGAGAAAATCTGTTTGGAGTAGCAATCTATGGAAGAAAATTTGAAAATTTTAAGGGAAAAGGGTACTAGCCAAAATGGTAGTGAAGCTTTTGGGTAAGGAAAAGGAAATGTAAAAATTTTCTTTGAGAAGTTAGGTGATTTGGATCCACCATTGACAAAAGAACAAAAAGTAAATCAAGCAAAGTGTGATGCATTTTTGGATGAGCTTAATGCTTTGAATGCAAATCTTTATGCAAAGGAAGCTGAGAAGAGGAACGCAGAAGAAATTATTGCGAACAAGAAAGCTTTATTTCCTTGATGGTCAATTGAAAGAATTGAAGAAGAAGCTATCAACAATCCAAAACTCTATTGCTTGGAACTTCAAGTCTCTTTCTCAGGTGATAATGATGTTGATTGTCAGATGGATTTGCCTATTACTGCGAAAGCTTTTCAATTCTGCTGCTTCGAAAGTATTCAGAAAATCGCTAGGGAAAACACAACTGTTAACAAGAAGTTGTTCAAATTTTATGTGAAAAGTTCTAAACCATAGTATGAGTCTTGGAATATCAAGAAAATTGTTGGTCTGAAAGTAGGGAAACCAGAAAAGGTCGATGATTTTGTCAATATTTATTTCAAGGTAGGTCGTGGAAACAAGCATGAAACAGATGAGTTTATTTTCGTTAACCTTCCTTTGATGAATCCATTTGATTGGATTTCAATTCTCAATATTGTTTCAAGAGATCTAGTCATGTAAGATCCAATCTGCTCGCATTTGAATAGATTGATAAAAGCTTATATCATTGAAATTTCGAAGATGGATATTGATATCTCATCTATTTTAAACAGAAAACTGATTGTGAAGCAATGGAACCTCCATAAAACCTTTATTCATTGAAGGTTGGATATATCGAGAATAAGAATTGGGGTGTTGTTTTCAAAGTGAAATAAAATGAGGTTTCGAAGAAGTGTATGTTCTATTTGTTTGACAAACATTTGTACTCCTCTGTGGCTTTTAATCAAATACTTGCGAATGCAGTGAAGTTCAAGAAAAATTCTTCTGATGACTTGAACTGTGTTTCGGATATGGTGAAGTGATGGATTGGTGTTTGTTATGTTCTTCTGAAGACTATGCCAAAAGTTTTTTGAATCTGTAAAGAAACCTGAAGTAAATACTACTGAAGAATATTGAAACAAAGGGGGAGATTGTAGAGTTCGTAGTTTGTTGTATCATCTTGTAATGTTTAATTAACAATGTCTTTACTTAGAGTAAGTTATGATACGATCTTGTACTTTTTGTTAAATTGAGATGCCTTTCTTTTGTCCCTCCGATGCCTATATATAAGGATATTAGATAGAAGATCGTGTAAGAGTTGATCCGATAGAATATTTCTTTTCTTGTAATCAAATTGCTCTAATCTTAAACTTTAATGAAAATGCAATCTTATTTACTTTGTGTATCCTTGTGAATCATTTCATCCTTTGATCGAACTCCTTTTGAGATGCTCTATCGGAGGAAGTATAGGACCCCGATATGTTGGGTTAAGGTCAATCAGCGAGTCATGGGGAGTACTGAGGTGGTACTCAAGATGACCAAGTTGATACATCAGGTTCGGGGTACACTGGGCGCACTCCTAGTATGCTGGGCATACATTGTCCATGGTCAAACCCTAATTTTTACGGTTTGGACCTTATTTAATCATAATTAAGGACTCAAGACCTTTCCTTTCATCGACATCCTTCCCTCTAAAGATACCCCACGAAACCCTAGCCATCTTTGGTGCATTCTTGAGCTATTGGTTGAGTTTTTGACCCTTTTGGAGCATTAGAAAAAGAGACTTGGTGGTGGTGCATTGTTGGAGTTGGAGCCTCAAGATCCAAAGCTATCTTCTTCATTGCAAGCTTATGGAGGTAAAAAGTTGTTACCTAGATGGTTCCTTTGTTAAGATTTCATTTATGGGTACATTTAGGAGCTTTTGGTTCCATAACCTTGGTTCTTGGGAGTATGTGCTACTCTAGAACCTTATAATGGAATTTATTGGTAGATCTAACATCCCTGAAGCATAAAAATCGAGTCTTGATGGTTTCATTTCACCCATGCATGATTTGTAGACCTTTATAAGGTGTTTTAGACCTAGGGTTTAGTTATGGGTCCTTGTGAGCCATGAAAGTTGGTAAAGTTACCAACTTTATGGAATAAGACGTCATTTAGTGTAGATTTGAGGCTTGGACGTTAAGGTCTTAAGGGATTAAGACCATAGTTTAGTTTTTGGGACTCTAGCCAGTACGTCAGGCATACTCCTTAGTACATTGCGCGTACTGCGTCTGTAACGCGCACGTTTCCAGGCTAGGCATTATCGTTGATGTAATAGTCTATGTTAACCCTTGTAAATCTTTTTTTGAAGTATTAATGATGAAATATTTGAGGATTATGTGAATTATGTGAATTATGTATATATTTTCTTAATTATTATAATTTAGTGAATTAAGAATAAAATAAGCGTCAAAATTAAAGAGTGAGATAAGCCCCATATCTTTGCATCAAGATGTAGTTGTTGAAACAAGGATTCCGGAGATATAAGAAATGCCGAAATCCGAGTTATAACGAAGAAGTTATCACATGTCGAAGTTTCGCGACAGAACCGGCAACGCCGAATGACGTAAAAAGTGATTTTTACGTTACATCCATATTTAGCTATTGTGATCTAAACGATTATCATAGAGTTCGTTAAACCGAGAGCGTGCATAAAAAGAATGCCCAAATCTGACTTCGTATGAGGAAGTTATGATTTTCCGAAGTTTCGACTTAGCAGTATACAGCTCGAATACTCGATTTGAGATCGAGCGGTTTTTAGCCGAAACAATCTAAACAAGAATCGAAGATCTTGTTAATAGTAGTGAAACGATAAAAAGACAGGCGAAAACAGACGTCAGATGAAGAAGTTATGAATCTATAATGGAGTTTTCCTGTCCCGACCTACTAAAAATAAATTCAAAATTAGCCGACGGAGTCTAAACGAAAGTTGTAGAGTGTAGTCTCACCTACGCGGGGATATAAAGAACATCGAAAATGGAGTTCGTATGAGGAAGATATGAATTTTTGAAGTTTATTAAATAATTAAAATATTAAATTTAATTATAAATTTCGATATTATCCAAAGGGGGGGGGGGGAGAGTCAGCGGCCTTATCCGGGTTACACCCAGCGTAAATCCAGGATCCAGCCCCCTATAAAAGGAAGTCGAGGCTGCCGAGTTTCAGTTGCTATTTTCTTTCCTTCTCTCGCTTTTTACCTCCTTTTTCGTGCAAGAATTATCCCGAAGCCCCGGTATCATTCCCGAGTCCCGAAGCAAGTCCCGAAGCCCTGAAGATCCTGAGAAGTAAAATTTCCGAGCCGACGCTCTGCCCACAAGGAGCCCGGTTTTGTGAAGATCTACCGAAGAATACTACTGTAAGAGCCGTAGTACTGTCCGATCATCTTCTGATCAAGTGAGTGTCTAGTCACTTTCTTCTAACGCAAAATTATGAAGTATTTTATACAAAATACGTGTTATATGTATATTTTGTTGTTATATGTGTGAATGTATATTCACTTTCTTCTATCTCATAGATATGATTTATCCTCTACGAAATACGTGTTATGTGTATGTGTCTCATCTGCTGTTTGGAATATATATTGAATGAGAATGCTATACAGGTTTTAAACTATGTATAAAAATATATATTTTTATCTACTAATATGTTGGGTAGAACATGGGTAGATAGTTGATGTGTGATAAACAGATGAGAGGCCTCAATGTTGTTTTTGATTCAGTCATCTAGCGGAGTTCAGATGACGACCACAGACTTTTCTAGATAGTCTTGTGGAACGCTAGCAAGCTCACCACCTGTAGGTGTTAATGAACTTGGATGTTCATTCGTTGTACTCCATCCCCCTCATGGTTACCTTATTTGACATATATTGTTGGGAAATCCCCGAATGAATGTGTTATCGCCCCGATGAAATATTCTAAGACTAGGTCCTTTGTGTTAGTTGTTTTATGGACGTAAAGTGAGAATAACGGGAATGGGTAATTGGGTTATTGTTGGTTGATGAAATTAAAATAATTATTTATTGTGGGTTGAAAACCCTATATGCTCACCAGGCTCCCAAGCCTGACCTACTTAGTTTCTTTGTTTTAGAGATAGTGGCGCCAGAGCATAGGTTGGATGACTTGTCAAGTTATTTTTTTGGATTATAGACCTGTTGTTGTAAATAAATGTTGTAAGGCCTGTATTGAAATGTTTATGCTTTTGTTCTGTTTATCGGAACATGACATCCCAAGTATTGTAATATAATGAAAAATACATTTCTTTAAGAAATGCTTTGGTAAATCTTATTTTTATCATATTTTGTTTTGGGAACAAATTCCACAACTCTTTTAAATCAAAAGAATTTACTCTGAAATTAATTTAAAAGCATAAATGAAACCGGTCTTTTATGGTCTTGATTTTGGGGATGTCACAGGTTCAGTAGCCCGCTTTCAGATCAACCACCGTATGCGGGATGTATGTGTTGGGTACGTGGGGCGTACACCATGTTGTAGGCCTCCTTTGATTTTGGGCCACTCTGGGCTAGTTGGGACATTTTAGGGTTTTGGGCTTTCATATTTAGGCCTCGTAAATGAAGGCTAAAATGGTCTTTTATCCTAGGAGTTGGGGTTAATGATTTAGACTCTAGGATATGGTTTATGCCCTAATTATTAATTAGGATGTTTTTTTTATCATATTTAGTGCAGAGATTTCGCGGATTAGCAGCCCGAGCATTTATTTGATTTTTCAGCAGTTTGAGGTGAGTCTCCTCCCAGCGTTTAGCGGGTCGAAGGCACAAATTACAACCCATGGACTATGGTTATCGGTATGCTAGTTATTTGTGTGACCTTACATGTGTGTATGTATTGTATGTATGTTGGTCAGGGCCTGATGGGTGTGTTGGGCAGGGCCCATCACATGATACATATAAGTTTGTTCCGAGCTGGGCCTGATGGTTATTGGGCATGCCCCATTATATGTTTAATATGTATGGTATGAGGTATTTTTGGGAACTCACTAAGATTCATGCTTACGGTTTTCATTTTATGTTTCAGGTACTTCCGGATCGAAGGGGAAGAGCTTGGGGTGATCGCATCGCACCCACCATGATTTCTGCCTTATTTGACTTTGATGTAATAGGATGATTGATTGATATATTATGATTTTCCTTTATGGTTTTATGAAAACGTTTGGTTGATGGTTTTATTATTATGAAAACAAAATTTTTGGTTTTAAATTTTAGAACGTTACAGAAGGTGCATGGGGTTGATTCAATATGGGTCATTTTTGATAGATTGAGCCATAGTGAACACTTCATAACTATTTTTGATAGTGTATCTACTGAGAAGTTGGCTAAAATTTACATTCGGGAGGTGGTGGTTTGGCACAGGGTGCCAGTTTCAGTGGTGTCGGACCTAAATGTTCATTTCACCTCCAGGTGTTAGAGGAAGTTTCACGAGGAGTTGGGTACTTAGTTGTATTTCAATACAAGATAGCACCCCTAGACTGATGGACAGAGTGAGCAGAAGATTCAGACACTCAAAGATATGCTCCAGGCATGCATGTTAGATGTTGGGCCCATTTTTGTATGATTGGGTTGAAATAAACCCAAGGGTTGGACCCATGACTATATGATGGGTTGGAAGAAACCCCAGGGCTAGGCCCATATTTGTGTATTTGGTTGGAATATATCCCAGGGCTAGGCTGTGACAACCCCAATTTCACGGCCAAAAAAGACCGATTTCGTTTATGATTTTTAAAATAATTTCAGAGTAATCATTTGATTAAAAGTGTTGCGGAATTTATTCCCAGAAAAACATAATAAATATGTTATCAAATCATTTCCGAAGAAATGTATTTTATTCACTTAAACCATTGGGATGTTATTGTCAATACAAAAACATAAGCACAAACAAAACTTACATTCATTTACACTTGTGATCTACTTCTCCTTTAATCTCTCATTGTAAAGCAACTTCGTATCGATACATGTGATACAAATAAACTGAGTAGGTCAGGCTTGGGAGCCTAGTGAGCATATAGGGTTTTCAACCCACAATAAATAATAAACTTATTAAGTTCTCAATCAATAAATTTATTAATTTCATCAACCAAAATAACCCTAACTACCCATTCCCATTATCCTTACTTTACGTCCCTAAAACAACTATCACAAGGGACCTAGCCTAAGGATTATCACTAGGGGTGACAACATTGCTTTGGGGGTTCCTCAACAAGTTATGTCAAATAAAACAAACATCAGGGTGACAACATTGCTTTTCCCCCCAGCAAGTTATATCAAACAAGACATCCTAACATAAAACAACCAACAAGGTGATAACATTGCTTTCCTTCAGAAATTTATGTCAAATAGGCACGAAGTCACATCGTCGCCATGTGCTAATCCATAGCTCTTATTCCTCGACGGTATTTCCCATGGGAGTCCCCCGCCCCAATACATGTCAATGGGTTTTTCCATACAGCTGATGAACATACTAAGGGGTTTTCCCCAGCCTTACTTGCCCTAAAGGAACTCATGAGGGGAATAGAGTACAGCGAATGAAGACTTAAGTCCATTAACACCTACAGGTTACGAGCCTGCTAGTGTTCCACAGACCGTCAAAACAGTCCATGGTTGTCATCCATACTCTACTGAATGACGGGGGTCTTAGAGTACATCGAATGAACACTCAAATCCATTAACACCTACAGGTTGCGAGCCTGCTAGTGTTCCGCAGACCGTCTAGAACAGTCCATTATGTGTATATTTTATACAAAATACGTGTTATGTGTATATTTTGTTGTTATATGTGTGAATGTATATTCACTTTCTTCTATCTCATAGATATGATTTATCCTCTATGAAATACGTGTTATGTGTATATTTTGTTGTTATATGTGTGAATGTATATTCACTTTCTTCTATCTCATAGATATGATTTATCCTCTATGAAATACGTGTTATGTGTATGTGTCTCATCTGTTGTTTGGAATATGTATTGAATGAGAATGCTATACAGGTTTTAAACTATGTATAAAAATATATATTTTTATCTACTAATATGTTGGGTAGAACATGGGTAGATAGTTGATGTGTGATAAACAGATGAGAGGCCTCAATGTTGTTTTTGATTCAGTCATCTAGCGGAGTGCAGATGACGACCACGGACTTTTCTAGATAGTCCTGTGGAACATTAGCAGGCTCGCCACCTGTATGTGTTGATGAACTTGGGTGTTCATTTGTTGTACTCCATCCCCCTCCTGGTTGCCTTATTTGACATATATTGCTGGGAAACCCCCGAATGCATGTGTTATCGCCCCGAAGAAATATTCTAAGACTAGGTCCCTTGTGTTATTTGTTTTATGGACGTAAAGTGAGAATAACGGGATTGGGTAATTGGGTTATTGTTGGTTGATGAAATTAAAATAATTATTTATTGTGGGTTGAAAACCCTATATGCTCACCAGTCTCCCAAGCCTGACCTACTCAGTTTCTTTGTATTACAGGTAGTGGCGCCAGAGCATAAGTTGGATGACTTGTCAAGTTGTTTTTTTGGATTATAGACAGGTTGTTGTAAATAACTCTTGTAAGGTCTGTATTGAAATGTTTATGCTTTTGGTCTATTTATCGGAACATGACATCCCGAGTATTGTAATATAATGAAAAATACATTTCTTTAAGAAATGCTTTGGTAAATCTTATTTTTATCATATATTGTTTTGGGAACAAATTCCGCAACTCTTTTAAATCAAAAGGATTTACTCTGAAATTATTTTAAAAGCATAAATGAAACCGGTTTTTTCTGGCCGTGATTTTGGGGATGCACAGTTGGTATCAGAGCATTAGTTTAAGCGAACTAGGAATTTGTAGGATTTCTAGACTTAAACTTAGAATGCTAAGTGAAATTGTGAAATGTGTGTTTGTTATATTTTAGACACAAACACTTGTTTATTTTAAGAAAATTGTCTAAAATGCTTTTATGTGCTAGATGTTATATGTTTGCCATATATGATATTATTTATTCAGATCTATGGTATGTTGCCGATCGGATCTGGAAACCTTATGTGTGTAGCATTCTAAGCGTATGTCTATGAATTTAGAACTAGCATGTAAACGTTTCGGAGTGATAAGGATGATTTGATTATCTATCGTGAATGTGGATCTAATTTCACCTTATTCAGTGTATAGATCAAAGATGGTGAGAACAAGGAGTGGAGTTGGAAATGTTGATGAAAACAGGAATCAAATACCAGTGATTGAGCAAATACATGTTGTAGCAGCAGCACCTGATCCAATGACAATGGATGGTGTAAAAATGATGATTCAAACAATGTTGGATCATCAGATGGAGGAGACTAGGCGGTTGCTACAACAGAATCGCGAAGAACTTGCTATACATGTTGAACAACCCGAATTAATTGAAAGGCACTCTGAAGGAGGAAACTTCAGTGGATCTATTGGTCAAGCCAACCCACCAATAGTTAGGAAAAACAACCGAGATGGAAGGAATGATGGAATGGGATGCAAGTACAAGGATTTTTTGACTTGCAAACCATCAACCTTCACTGGGAACGAGGATCCGATCGGAGTCATGGATTGGATATCGGAAATGGAGCTAGCCTTCATGACGTGTGGTTGCAGAGGCGAGTTGTAGACTACGTTCGCTGTACGTCAGTTCAGAGGTGGATCTGTTTGTTGGTGGAACACTTTAGGGAAGACCCTAAGCCCTAACGAGCCACTACAACTGAAATGGGCCGAGTTCTTGGTGCTGTTCAAGCGCAAGTTCTGCTTGGCTCAAAATCTGTTGGTGTTGGAGAACAAGTTTCTAACATTGACAGAGTACAGCATGTCGGTCGATGATTACACTAACGCCTTCACCGACAAAATGGAGTTTGCCTTGCGCATCGTTCCATATGAGCTGAAAAAGGTTGACAGATACGCAAAAGGACTCCCATGGGAGTACGTGGTGCCAGTGCGTCAGGCACCTACTCTAGAGGCAACTATTTGGGCTGCCAAGTCTGTTGAGGACATGATCAAGGGAAGAACCGCCGACAAGGTTGAAGTTGGCGGAAAGAGAAAATTTGAAGGAACTTCAAGTTCCAATAAGAAAAGTAAATTTTCGAAGTCAAATTCGAAGAAGTTTGGAGGAAAGGGAGGCGAAGCGAAATGGTGCGAGAAGTGCAAGAAAAAGCACTTTGGGAAATGTAGTGAGGAGGTGACTTGCTACAAGTGTGGAAAAACGGGGCATTATGCCAACGAGTGTCTGTCCAACAAGAGGATGTGCTTTGGTTGTAACGAGGAGGGGCAGATTTTGAAAGACTGTCCGAAAAAGAAAGAGGCAGCAAAACCCAACATTCCCCCAAAGCTGAAAGCAAGAGCCTTCCAGATGACACTTGAGGCTGCGAAAGATGAAGTTGATGTCGCTTCAGGTACCTTTCTCGTAAACGAATTACTTGCTCAAATTTTGTTTGATTCTGGAGCCAACTACTCCTTTATTTCGCATGAGTTTGGTAGAAAACTAGCTTTGCCTGTTGATAGACTAGATAATGCTTTATTAGTCGAAGTTGCTAGTGGCAAGTTTGTACCTGTTAGCCATCGTATGAAAAACATCTTAATCGACCTTAATGGGAATAAGTTTCACGAGGAATTATTGCCTATCGAACTAAATGGTTTCGACATCGTTCTGGGAATGGATTGGGTTAACGCCAATGATGTCGAGATTTTATGCAAGAAGAAGATAGTAAAAGTAAACCCGCTAGGGAAAGAGTCATTTATGGTGTATGGGGATAAACGTAGAGTGAATTCTGGAATCATTTCCCTAATGAAAGCCAGCAAGTGTTTGACCAAGGGATGTACATCATATTTAGCATTCGTGATCGATGCTAAGAAGGAAAAGAAGGTGATGCAGAATATTCCAGTGGTGTGTGATTATCCGGAAGTATTTCCCGAAGATCTTCCTGGATTACCACCTGATAGACAAGTGGAGTTCAGAATAGACTTGTTACCAGGAACCACGCCAATAGCAAAAGCACCGTACCGATTAGCACCAACGGAGATGAAGGAGCAGATGATGCAACTTCAGGAGTTATTGGAAAAAGGTTTCATTAGACCTAGTTCATCACCCTGGGGAGCTCCGATGTTATTCGTAAAGAAGAAAGATGGGAGCATGAGAATGTGCATTGATTACAGAGAGCTGAATAAGGCAACGATAAAGAATAGATATCCATTGCAAAGGATTGATGACCTGTTCGATCAGCTGCAAGGCTCGAGTTATTTTTCAAAGATCGACCTAAGGTCAGGATTGTTGGATTAGTGTCTAATTCCATAACTATTTTGGTATGTACTTGACCCGATGGTGCATGGTCCTTTTGGGTTGCCTTCACCAAAGCAACTTGATAGGATAAATTATGGAGAGAAAGGATTAAATATGATTTATTAATATATTATGGGAATAATATATTAAAGGAGAAATCATATTGTTTAATTAATATTAGTCAAGAATTAATAAGAATTAAGTTTTGTGACTAAAAGAGATTAATTAAACTTAAGGGTCTAGGATTGTAATTATAAGATAATTGCAATTGGGCAATGGATTGCCTTATATTATAAGGTTGGACGAATTCTATGGGGAAACCCATTAGAAATCGTCCAAGGCCTTAAGGAAAGGAGTCCATGGGTTGCTTAGGGCTTAAGCATCCAAATTAGGGTTTCCTTGTCAGATAACCCTAATAGCCTCACTATATATAGAGCCCTTATGCCTCAAAAACGTGGACAAGCTTCCTTCTAGGGTTTCCATACGTTTTGGGTAGCCTCCTTCTCTTCTCTTCTTCATCCTCTTGCTCTTGGTGTTTGTGAACCATTAGAGGAGTAACATTTGTGACTCTAAGCTTTCTAAAGTCATTACAAGGAGGATTTGAGATTGTTATTACTACATAACAATCAAGGTATGACCTAAACCCTAATTATATGTTATATTGATTATCATATGCTAGATCTAGGGTTTATAGTCTTGGATAAGTTGCATGTACAATAGAGAAACCTAGATCCAAGCATTAGGGTTTGTATGAGCACATAGGATGTTCTTATAGCTAAAACCCATCAGTAGTATCAGAGCCTTGATTGGTTTATATTGTATTGATGCCTTGTTAATTTGTTCATAATTGAAAATTTCGATTTTTGTGAAACTGCCTGATGAACTCGGCGAGTCCCATTGTGGACTCGACGAGTAGGCCCCTACTCAGCGAGTCCATATGGGTACTCGGGGAGTTCGAGTGTCAGAAAGAGGGGATTTTGGGATTTCTTGCTGTTTTACTCATGGATAATTGCCTTATCTGTTTTAGATCATTAAAATCCGATTTTAATCATATTTATGAGTATATCCGTGATTAAACAAAAGATAATTACCAATTGATTAGATAATAACTTCCTTATATGATAAAGATTGGATTATTTGTATTAATTGGGTAACTTATTTTGCAAGAAATTGAAATTAGGTCAAATATAGATAATGATGAAATTAATTGTTTAATTTATATTATTTTTTGTTTGATCCTTGTGTTATGAAAAGTTTCAATTTTCCCCTTTAGGTTTTATAGTTTAAATTTGAACTCAAAGGTTTAGTTTTGAAATTTAAATAGTTGAAACCCTAATGTTTTGAAAAAGGTTTCAAAACTTGCCCTCAAGTTTTGGAATTTAAAAGTTGATTAAAAGTTTAATCTAGGAATGTTAAATTCTAAAACCCTAGTATTGTTTTGAAAAGTTCAAATCACACCCTTATGGTTTTATTAATTAATTAAGGTGTATAATTAAAAGAGGTTTAATAAATCCATAAAAGTTTTGTTTTACATTTAATTGAATTAAAAGTATAATCGTTAAATTTGACCACCTAGTATTTTAAAAGTGTAAAATACACCCTATACTATATATAACATTAAAAGTCTAACATTTTATATGTGTATGAGTAAAAGTCAGTCTTACCATTAGTAGGCCTCATTCACGAAGCTGGTCTATAAGGGGTGTTTAAGGAAATTACCTATAAAATGGCGATTGAATGGGTATCCACTCTTACCCACCGCACTCTTGACTAGTGGAGGGTCGTTAGCCGAACGGGTAGGATAGGACAAAACCTTCCATTATAAGTATAATGAAGTACAAAAGTAACTAAATGTTTTATAAATTCCCAATCTTAGTTACTTAGGCAAAAGTGAATTGATGCAATTCTATGAAATAACACTTTATGCCCTTGCGAAGACATTAGTGGAGTGTGTGTGGTTTACCGGCACACTAAATGGTTCTAAGCAAAGGTAGCAAAGAGTGACTCAATGTTTTTCATAGTTCGGTGGAGCGTGTGTGGTTTACTGGCACATCGAATAGGTGACTGTAACATGTGAGGGCACCATGTAAGTTTGCATGGTTATTCACACCCGCTTTGTGATCCTCAACATCCCAGTCACAAACAAGAGGGGCATATCGAGATTTAAACATGCCATTGAAATGTTCAATGAATCTCAAAGGATCTAGGAGTTTTCAACTTAAATTTCTTTTTCGTTTTTCGTTGTCGAAATTAGTGAATCGTCATTCACTTACCTTCAAATATTCTGCAACTAGATTACGGCATCCCTTTTCTAGGTTGTAGCGTATTGTGTTGGGTCCTAGCCTTAGTATCTCATTTGGGTGATTTACTAAGGACTCAATCAATCAACTAACTTGAATTTGTTTTCTCCCGTTTTGTAGATGTCAAAGTACGACAACTATGGTCTTCCCAAATTCCGTGGAACAAACTTTCCACATGAAGATGATATTCCACGATTCGATCGAGGAACAAGAAATCATGCTTCACTTCCTCCACCTCCTCCAATTATTCTCCCTAACCCACAAGTTCGAAGGCTTGAAAAGTTCAAGCTCACTCAAGCCCTTTTAGCAAGTAAACATGAAGAAGGAAAGTCGGTGTGTGCCCACGTCCTAGGGATGAAGTCACACATTGATAGGTTAATAATGTTGGGATCCGTTGTCTGTGAAGAGATGGCTATTGATTGGCTTCTTCATTCACTTCCTAACTCATATAGTGAGTTCGTAAGAGAGTACTATATGATGAACTGCGACGTGACCCTTATAGATCTCACCTATATGCTTATTGCTGATGAATCAGCAATGGTTTGGCTCAATAGAAAAGCAAAGTTGATTGGTGAATTCGCCTTCAAGACCTCTATGGATATAGACAATGGCAACGAAAGACATGTTATGATCGAAAAGTTTGATCATAAGAGAAAGACAATGTCTGAAGTAGTTCCATGTCCTGTTCCAAAAGAGTCAATTTGCTTTTATTGCCAAGAGAAGGGGCATTGGAGACGAAGCTGCCCTATTTACCTAAGAGATCTAAGAGATGGGAGAGTCAAAACATATGGCTCTGCTTTAGGTAAAATCCATTGACTAACTATTTTAAGCTCCTATTTTAGATTCTTAATACATAATGTGATAAGATTACAATCGATGTTTTGTAGGATCGAAGAAAAGAGAGGAAGCTTAAGGGGAGTAGTGAGCAGAACCTAACCGTGAAGAAATGGATTTCGATCGCATTACTTGAAGATTAGATTCTTGAGCTGCAACTTAGAATTAGATTGCTAAGAAATATGTATTAGCATAGTTTTTCAATGAATTGCATTGTAACGACAAATTTTTCCGCAATAAAATAAATTTTGATTTTATATTATTTATTTATCCTTGTAATGGTGTGTATGAAAAAATTGATGTTTGAATGTTTCTATTATTAGCAATAATGGATTTGATTCTTAATTATGGAACTGTCGAAAATTTACCAAATAAGGAGAGTTTCTCATCGCCCAAGTTTCATTTGAACATAAATTTGGAATCACGCAACTTGGTGCATGATGAATGTGAAATTTCATATTTGGAAATTAGACTAATTTGTTGACAAAGTGTCAAGTGAAGGACTAGGAGATCGAGTACACAAAGTTGTGTGTTGATCAAAGTCCACCATAAGAGTAACAAAGATATTCGTCATGATTTACTAAAGGTTTAGTAAATATGATTATACTTATAAGATTAAGTGTAATTCTGAATTGATTAAAAGGTTTAAATCAATAGCAGAACGAATAAGAAGATTAATGTAGGCAGAAAGATAAAAGTTTCTCCATTCTAAAAAGAAGGGAGAGTACCTTTTACGCTTTATGATAGGTCTTAATGATTAAGAACCATATCTCAATTGATCCTCTAAGTGAGTCTTAGTACAATTGTATGTCTAAGAAGAGGAATCAAGAATTGAAGAAATGGTTAAATCAAGAAGTCAATCATACTTCGTTCCAAAACAAGTCTTAGAGTTAAGATTGTGACATTGAGTGAAAAGTATTAAGAAGGTTTATAGCATTCATCAAATGTAAAAAGTTGTGATGTCTTGGATAAGACAAAGACCAGTTAGGACCAATTTATGAAGTGTTTTAAACTACACTAACTCTTGAATATTTGTTTGTCAAGAAATGTTTATTCGCAAGAGAATCTTATATGTCAAGGAGTCAGTGGGAGTCTTAATGGTCTCGAAAGGTTTCAAGAACAAATCAAAATAAACCTTATCGATCATCACTAGCACACGAGTTGAGGTTTACAACCTATCGTGTTGACACCATTTTGTTTCTGTGTCGTTCCAATTGAGTTAATTATGCATGTGAGTTCTATGATTTCTCATTTGAATGCATAAAAGGAAAGGACCTTGATCAATGAAAAGTACATTGATAGGAAAAGGTGAGCTGCTTAACTACATGGAAGACATGGTGGGCAGTTGTATTACCATAAGGCAAGAAGTCAAGATTAAGAAAGTTCGGTCCATATGAGTTTGAATTTGTCGTAAACTTTGGTTTTGACAAATTCACATGGATAGGAACACATACACCATTAAAATCTAAGTGTCATAAGATTCCCTCCTTCATGAAAATGACTGTGAGGAAATGCTTTCACTAAGAGAGATTTTAAAAAAGATAGTAACTGTGAAAATTGGATTCTCGAATTCGATTAAGGTTACAGTATCCCTTTCCGTGATTCAAATTGTGAGATTTGGCAATTAGTCTGAATTGTTTAGACACACATATGAGCTATCTAAGGGAAAGGTGTATAAGCTTAGATAAAGGATTACCAAAGCATTAAGTATTAGAAACATGAACTTAAGAAATTCAATAAGTATTGTTTTTCTGGAAGTTAAGTTGGTTTCTGAATAAATGTCAAAGCTAGTGGGAGCATAATGGTTATGTTTATAATAATTATCATGATAGTGGGAGCATAAATGTTATGATTGCATGATTATTATGGAAAGTATTGCAAGTTAGCAATATTAATTATAGAAAACAAGAGTTATACTTTGCAAAGTCGCAATAGTTGAAAAGTTGTTTTGCTATAATTAAGGGAGAGAATATTATGCTTCATTTCAAATCTAAAGGCTTAGGTTGTGGAATGTTAATAATTTAGTCAAGGAAACATAGTGCGTTCTTAAAAAATTCGATTATGATTATGGCATTCCTCTTCATAGTTCGAATTTTCAGAACGTAGCACATAAAATATTATGGCAGAAGATTGATAAAGTATCAAATCTTTATGTAAGACATTATGCATCGTGTCCCATATGCTTCGAGTATAGGATTGATTGCAAATGCTATAATATTTGACCATTCTAAAAATTTTTCAAATGTCTAACGCATTTAGAGGGAAAAAGGACAAGAATCGGTTTTGACTAAGATAAATTAAACAACTATCAAAGGACAATCCAAAGTTCGTCGAGGATTGGTCACTTGTGAGTAGTTGGAAGTATAGTATTGAATGGACCATATCCACATTATTATGAATAGATAAGATTCTATTAAGAATGAGTTGTCATATGGAAAATATGGAAACGTGTCCATAATGGGAATTGAATATTGAAAATCTATGTCTAGATTAGAAACTTTTATGCAAAAGGATGTTCAAAGGAATGTACTTTGAGTGAGAGACATCACATCTAAGGAATTGTCTTGTAACAATCTCTGATAGAGGACTTTGTAATATCATTGGCAATAGTCATTGTGACTTTTGTGCTATGACATTACGAAAGGATCATTGCATAAAATGTTAGAATCTAGCATATTCTATAAATGGCAAGAATTTAATATTCTTTCACTTATGAAAAAGGATTTGGAGTTGTGAAATGAGTATGATTGGAAATGTGTTCATTTGATCTGTTTCACAAAGTAAGAACCATAGGTGAACATTGTGTGCATGATAAGAGCATGGGACAAGTGTAATGATTCAAGTAAGAAGTTGATTACCCGAAACAACAAATAATGAGTAATCGATATGGTGATAAGTAAAAGGTGTTTTATTTATGCTCAAAGGTTTGAGGCCATATAGGATTAGTATTATTCTTGTGTTTCACTTTGCATGTTTTGACTTCCTGAATAATTTAATTTGTTTAGAACAGTCAAATTATTCGAACGGGCCACAGTCAATCATATGTTGGAAGTAGGTATGAATAAAGACTGTCATGAATTGGTGTGTGGATTGTCTAAAGAGTATTAGACATAAGCAAATGTTTGCTGCAACGTTCATAAGTGCTTATGAATTTGATTTGAGCATTGGATTAAACCCACGCTCACTTGGATCACTCCATGAATTGTATCACAAGTGATTGGTGAGACGATAACATCTTATATTCTTGAAACCGAGATGTGTGAGTTGTATCTTGCAAATCGGTTGCACATTGATAATATGTAAACACACCAGTAACTTGGTGTCATATAACATATTGTTGTGTGTGATTTGCTGAGTGAGTGAAAGCGAGCATTGAATCAAAGTTTATCCGTTCCTTTTATACAAAGTAGGATAAAAGCGATATCTTTGGTCCCTTCGATGATTTAGTGATGACAAACGTAAATGCTCAGCCGGGCTAGGGCTAATTTGATTTGTTCAATTAGTCAGTCGTCATAAATCGAAAGTCGAGAAATGGTACAGAGAGAATGATTAGAAATCATGTCTTATACGATATCTAGAATGGAGGAATATATGATCCCTTATCTAAAGGACACGCGTATCTGATAGGATCAGAGTTGACAACGGCTTTGGAAAGCTACGATTGCAGATCAGGATCTAAAGTCATACGCAAAATAATTATTAGACTTATCCAAGTGGGAGACTGTTGGATTAGTGTTTAAGTCCATAACTATTTTGGTATGTACTTGACCCAATGGTGCATGGTCCTTTTGGGTTGCCTTCACCAAAGCAACTTGATAGGATGAATTATGGAGAGAAAGGATTAAATATGATTTATTAATATATTATGGGAATAATATATTAAACGAGAAATCATATTGTTTAATTAATATTAGTCAAGAATTAATAAGAATTAAGTTTGTGACTAATAGAGATTAATTAAACTTAAGGGTGTGGGATTGTAATTATAAGATAATTGCAATTGGGCTATGGATTGCCTTATATTATAAGGTTGGACGAATTCTATGGGGAAACCCATTTAAAATCGTCCAAGGCCTTAAGGAAAGGAGTCCATGGGTTGCTTAGGGCTTAAGCATCCAAATTAGGGTTTCCTTGTTAGATAACCCTAATAGCCTCACTATATATAGAGCCCTTATGCTTCAAAAACGTGGACAAGCTTCCTTCTAGGGTTTCCACACGTTTTGGGCAGCCTCCTTCTCTTCTCTTCTTCATCCTCTTGCTCTTGGTGTTTGTGAACCATTAGAGGAGTGACATTTGTGATCTAAGCTTTCTAAAGTCGTTACAAGGAGGATTTGAGATTGTTATTACTACATAACAATCAAGGTATGATCTAAACCATAATTATATGTTATATTGATTATCATATGCTAGATCTAGGGTTTATTGTCTTGGATAAGTTGCATGTACAATAGAGAAACATAGATCCAAGCATTAGGGTTTGTATGAGCACATAGGATATTCTTATAGCTAAAACCCATCAAGGATATCATCAGCTGAAAGTAAGAGAGCAAGATATCGAGAAAACTGCATTCAGAACACGATATGGACACTACGAGTTTTTGGTTATATCGTTTGGACTAACAAATGCTACATCAGAGTTCATGGATTTAATGAACAGGGTCTGCAATCCATTCCTTGATAAATCTGTGATAGTGTTCATAGATGACATTCTGATTTACTCGAAAAGCCAAGAGGAGCATGGCAGACACTTGCGGGAAGTATTAGAAGTTTTGAAGAAGGAGAAGCTGTATGAAAAGTTCGCCAAATGTGATTTTTGGATTCGAGAAGTCCAATTATTGGGTCACGTGGTCAACCAGGAAGGGATAATGCTTGATCCAGCAAAGATTGAAGTTGTGATGAAGTGGGAACAACCGAAAAGTCCCATGTAGATCCGAAACTTTTTAGGATTAGCCGGATATTACCGAAGGTTTATCCAAGGCTTTTCTTCGATTGCTAATCCATTAACAGCTTTGACCCACAAAGGAGCTACTTATGCTTGGAGTGATAAGCATAAGGAAGCATTTGAGTTGCTAAAGAAAAAGCTATGTGAAGCACCGATTCTTTTTCTACCCGACGGAGTCGAAGACTTCGCTGTTTATAGCAATGCGTCTGTTGTTGGGCTGGGTTGTGTTTTGACCCAAAGAGAAAAGGTGATAGCATATGCGTCTCAACAGTTGAAGGAACATGAAAAGAACTACCCTACTCACGATTTGGAGTTGGCAGCGGTAGTTTTTGCTCTGAAAATATGGAGGCATTACCTCTATGGCACAAAGTGCAAACTTTTCACTGATCATAAGAGTCTCCAATATCTCTTTAATCAGAAGGAATTGAATATGAGGCAACGACGCTGGCTAGAATTACTCAAGGACTACGACTGTGAGATACTTTACCACCCCGGTAAAGCTAATGTTGTTACTGATGCTCTCAGTCGGAAAGTCACTGTTGAAAGAAAGAGGCCAACAGCGTTGAGAATAGAAGTTGTCTTAACAATTGTGGAGAGTATAAAGAAAGCTCAAAGGGAAGCTTCTGAAAAGAATGACCGAAGGGAAGAACGTTTGGGCAAAATGTTGGTGTTTGATACAAATGGTCATGGACTAAAGGTAATCAAAGATCGAATTTGGGTGCCTAAGTCAGGAGGAATAAGAGATCTTCTGATGGAAGAAGCTCACAAAACCATGTACTCAATTCATCCTGGTAGCACTAAAATGTATAGGGACCTGAAACCCTAGTACTGGTGGCCGACGATGAAGCTTGATATTGCAAAGTACGTGGCGGAATGTGTGACGTGTGCTAGAGTTAAGGCACAACATCAGAAACCATATTGGAGTTTAGAATCTTTACATGTACCTATGGGTAAATGGGAAGACATTGTCATGGATTTCGTCACTAAACTGTCCAGAACAAAGAACGGTCACGACATGATTTGGGTGGTCGTTGATCGCTTCACTAAGAGTGCGCACTTCATAGCAGCCAATGAGAAATAGTCTATGGATAAGCTTGCGAATTCTTACATGAAGGAAATTGTGAGGCTTCACGGTTTTTTGTTAACGATTGTATCGGATCGTGATATTTGTTTCACCTCAAGGTTTTGGAAAATTCTACAAGAGGAAATGGGTACCAAGTTGTGTTTAAGTACAACTTACCATCCACAGACTGATGGTCAGAGCGAAAGAACAATACAAACACTTGAAGATATGCTGAGAGCATGTACCCTAGAATTCCTAGGTAATTGGGATAAGCATTTACCTTTGGTAGAATTTTCCTACAATAATAGTTTCCACTCGAGCATAAAGATGGCACCTTATCAAGCTTTGTACGAACAAAAGTGTCGTACGCCGTCTTGTTGGCTTGAGGCTGGGGAAAAGCAGTTTATAGGGCTCGAGATGGTCCATCAAACCGCTGAAAAGTTGAAAACAATTAGAGAAAGAATGTTAGCAACTCATGATCGTCAAAAGAGCTATGCTGACAAGAAGCAAAGGCCGATGACTTTTGAATTTGGAGATTCGATTTTGCTTAAAGACTCGCCGTGGAAGGGACTTATAAGATTTGACAAAAGGGGAAAGTTGAGTCCAAGGTTTATTGGACCGTTTAGAGTTCTTCAGAGGATTGGGAACCAAGCTTACAAGCTAGAACTACCAGAAGAACTGAATGGTATTCATAACACTTTTCATGTGTGTTATTTGAGGAAGTTCATGGGAGAAGTTTCTGATATAATTCCAATTTATGAATTGAGAATTGATGAAAACAAGAGGTTAATTGAAGAACCAGAGGCAATTGTTGACCGAAAGACTAAGAAGCTTTTACGCAAGATGGTCGAATTAGTGCTTGTCCGTTGGATACATACAAATGGGTCAAATCTCACCTGGGAAACGGAGAGTGACATGTTGAGTCGCTATCCGCATTTATTTGTTGATGTGTGATTCCGGCGACGGAATCATCCTAAGGGGGAGAGAATTGTAACGCCCGCGTTTCCAGGCTAGGCATTATCGTTGATGTAATAGTCTAGGTTAACACTTGAAACTCTTTTTTGAAGTATTAATGATGAAATATTTGAGAATAATGTGAATTATGTGTTTATTTTCTTAATAATTATAATTTAATGACTTAAGAATAAAATAAGCGTCAAAATTAAAGTGTGAGATAAGCCCGATATCTTTGCATGAATATGTAGTGGTTGAAACAAGGATTCCGGAGATATAAGGAATGCCGAAATTTGAGTTATAACGAAGAAGTTATCACATGTCGAAGTTTCGCGACAGAACCGGCAACGCCGAATGACGTAAAAAGTGATTTTTACGTTACATCCATATTTAGCTATTGTGATCTAAACGATTATCATAGAGTTCGTTAAACCGAGAGCGTGCATAAAAAGAATGCCCAAATCTGACTTCGTATGAGGAAGTTATGATTTTCCGAAGTTTCGACTTAGCAGTATACAGCTCGAATACTCGATTTGAGATCGAGCGGTTTTTAGCCGAAACAATCTAAACAAGAATCGAAGATCTTGTTAATAGTAGTGAAACGATAAAAAGACAGGCGAAAACAGACGTCAGATGAAGAAGTTATGAATCTATAACGGAGTTTTCCTGTCCCGACCTACTAAAAATAAATTCAAAATTAGCCGACGGAGTCTAAACGAAAGTTGTAGAGTGTAGTCTCACCTACGCGGGGATATAAAGAACATCGAAAATGGAGTTCGTATGAGGAAGATATGAATTTTTGAAGTTTATTAAATAATTAAAATATTAAATTTAATTATAAATTTCGATATTATCCAAAGGGGGGGGGGGGAGAGTCAGCGGCCTTATCCGGGTTACACCCAGCGTAAATCGAGGATCCAGCCCCCTATAAAAGGAAGTCGAGGCTGCCGAGTTTCAGTTGCTATTTTCTTTCCTTCTCTCGCTTTTTACCTCCTTTTTCGTGCAAGAATTATCCCGAAGCCCCGGTATCATTCCCGAGTCCCGAAGCAAGTCCCGAAGCCCTGAAGATCCTGAGAAGTAAAATTTCCGAGCCGACGCTCTGCCCACAAGGAGCCCGGTTTTGTGAAGATCTACCGAAGAATACTACTTCTAAGAGCCGTAGTACTGTCCGATCATCTTCTGATCAAGTGAGTGTCTAGTCACTTTCTTCTAACGCAAAATTATGAAGTATTTTATACAAAATACGTGTTATATGTATATTTTGTTGTTATATGTGTGAATGTATATTCACTTTCTTCTATCTCATAGATATGATTTATCCTCTACGAAATACGTGTTATGTGTATGTGTCTCATCTGCTGTTTGGAATATATATTGAATGAGAATGCTATACAGGTTTTAAACTATGTATAAAAATATATATTTTTATCTACTAATATGTTGGGTAGAACATGGGTAGATAGTTGATGTGTGATAAACAGATGAGAGGCCTCAATGTTGTTTTTGATTCAGTCATCTAGCGGAGTTCAGATGACGACCACAGACTTTTCTAGATAGTCTTGTGGAACGCTAGCAAGCTCACCACCTGTAGGTGTTAATGAACTTGGATGTTCATTCGTTGTACTCCATCCCCCTCATGGTTACCTTATTTGACATATATTGTTGGGAAATCCCCGAATGAATGTGTTATCGCCCCGATGAAATATTCTAAGACTAGGTCCTTTGTGTTAGTTGTTTTATGGACGTAAAGTGAGAATAACGGGAATGGGTAATTGGGTTATTGTTGGTTGATGAAATTAAAATAATTATTTATTGTGGGTTGAAAACCCTATATGCTCACCAGGCTCCCAAGCCTGACCTACTCAGTTTCTTTGTTTTAGAGATAGTGGCGCCAGAGCATAAGTTGGATGACTTGTCAAGTTATTTTTTTGGATTATAGACCTGTTGTTGTAAATAAATGTTGTAAGGTCTGTATTGAAATGTTTATGCTTTTGTTCTGTTTATCGGAACATGACATCCCAAGTATTGTAATATAATGAAAAATACATTTCTTTAAGAAATGCTTTGGTAAATCTTATTTTTATCATATTTTGTTTTGGGAACAAATTCCACAACTCTTTTAAATCAAAAGAATTTACTCTGAAATTAATTTAAAAGCATAAATGAAACCGGTCTTTTATGGTCGTGATTTTGGGGATGTCACAGGTTCAGTAGCCCGCTTTCGGATCAACCACTGTATGCGGGATGTATGTGTTGGGTACGTGGGGCGTACACCATGTTGTAGGCCTCCTTTGATTTTGGGCCACTCTGGGCTAGTTGGGACATTTTAGGGTTTTGGGCTTTCATATTTAGGCCTCGTAAATGAAGGCTAAAATGGTCTTTTATCCTAGGAGTTGGGGTTAATGATTTAGACTCTAGGATATGGTTTATGCCCTAATTATTAATTAGGATGTTTTTTTATCATATTTAGTGCAGAGATTTCGCGGATTAGCAGCCCGAGCATTTATTTGATTTTTCAGCAGTTTGAGGTGAGTCTCCTCCCAGCGTTTAGCGGGTCGAAGGCACAAATTACAACCCATGGACTATGGTTATCGGTATGCTAGTTATTTGTGTGACCTTACATGTGTGTATGTATTGTATGTATGTTGGTCAGGGCCTGATGGGTGTGTTGGGCAGGGCCCATCACATGATACATATAAGTTTGTTCCGAGCTGGGCCTGATGGTTATTGGGCATGCCCCATTATATGTTTAATATGTATGGTATGAGGTATTTTTGGGAACTCACTAAGATTCATGCTTACGGTTTTCATTTTATGTTTCAGGTACTTCCGGATCGAAGGGGAAGAGCTTGGGGTGATCGCATCGCACCCACCATGATTTCTGCCTTATTTGACTTTGATGTAATAGGATGATTGATTGATATATTATGATTTTCCTTTATGGTTTTATGAAAACGTTTGGTTGATGGTTTTATTATTATGAAAACAAAATTTTTGGTTTTAAATTTTAGAACGTTACAGAAGGTGCATGGGGTTGATTCAATATGGGTCATTTTTGATAGATTGAGCCATAGTGAACACTTCATAACTATTTTCGATAGTGTATCTACTGAGAAGTTGGCTAAAATTTACATTCGGGAGGTGGTGGTTTGGCACAGGGTGCCAGTTTCAGTGGTTTCGGACCTAAATGTTCATTTCACCTCCAGGTGTTAGAGGAAGTTTCACGAGGAGTTGGGTACTTAGTTGTATTTCAATACAAGATAGCACCCCTAGACTGATGGACAGAGTGAGCAGAAGATTCAGACACTCAAAGATATGCTCCAGGCATGCATGTTAGATGTTGGGCCCATTTTTGTATGATTGGGTTGAAATAAACCCAAGGGTTGGGCCCATGACTATATGATGGGTTGGAAGAAACCCCAGGGCTAGGCCCATATTTGTGTATTTGGTTGGAATATATCCCAGGGCTAGGCTGTGACAACCCCAATTTCACGGCCAAAAAAGACCGATTTCGTTTATGATTTTTAAAATAATTTCAGAGTAATCATTTGATTAAAAGTGTTGCGGAATTTATTCCCAGAAAAACATAATAAATATGTTATCAAATCATTTCCGAAGAAATGTATTTTATTCACTTAAACCATTGGGATGTTATTGTCAATACAAAAACATAAGCACAAACAAAACATACATTCATTTACACTTGTGATCTACTTCTCCTTTAATCTCTCATTGTAAAGCAACTTCGTATCGATACATGTGATACAAATAAACTGAGTAGGTCAGGCTTGGGAGCCTAGTGAGCATATAGGGTTTTCAACCCACAATAAATAATAAACTTATTAAGTTCTCAATCAATAAATTTATTAATTTCATCAACCAAAATAACCCTAACTACCCATTCCCATTATCCTTACTTTACGTCCCTAAAACAACTATCACAAGGGACCTAGCCTAAGGATTATCACTAGGGGTGACAACATTGCTTTGGGGGTTCCTCAACAAGTTATGTCAAATAAAACAAACATCAGGGTGACAACATTGCTTTTCCCCCCAGCAAGTTATATCAAACAAGACATCCTAACATAAAACAACCAACAAGGTGATAACATTGCTTTCCTTCAGAAATTTATGTCAAATAGGCACGAAGTCACATCGTCGCCATGTGCTAATCCATAGCTCTTATTCCTCAACGGTATTTCCCATGGGAGTCCCCCGCCCCAATACATGTCAATGGGTTTTTCCATACAGCTGATGAACATACTAAGGGGTTTTCCCCAGCCTTACTTGCCCTAAAGGAACTCATGAGGGGAATAGAGTACAGCGAATGAAGACTTAAGTCCATTAACACCTACAGGTTACGAGCCTGCTAGTGTTCCACAGACCGTCAAAACAGTCCATGGTTGTCATCCATACTCTACTGAATGACGGGGGTCTTAGAGTACATCGAATGAACACTCAAATCCATTAACACCTACAGGTTGCGAGCCTGCTAGTGTTCCGCAGACCGTCTAGAACAGTCCATGGTTGTCATCCCTACTCTGCTGAATGACGGGGGTCAACGTTGGGTAAGGGCTTTTCTCATATTGCACCACTCACGCCAACATCTGGGTAAAAGCTCTTCCCATATTTCACCACTCACTCTCAACTCATGATCTATATCACTAACTCACGAAGCTAGTCCGATCACTTCATAAAATAACAAGGACTCCAAAGCTCTTCCAAATAAAAGTATAGGGAAAATACTGATAAAGTACTCTCGTACGCTCCAGTACCCCGACACGTAATAGTGTCAAAAAGGAAGAACTAATGGATGAACACATAGTTCAAAAATACCTAACGAACATGTAGTTCAAACATACATACTGATTACAAGTCTACTAACGTTCCACTGAGCTATCTAAAATAGTCTATGGCCGTTGTCTATACACTGCTAGATGACTAGATCATCTTAAACATCGATACCTCTCATCACTTTTATTTCATCACACATCATCTAATTCATCTACCCATGTTTTACCCAACATATTTGTAGATATATATATATATATATATATATATATATATATATATATATATATATAGTTTAAAACATGTATAAAACATCAATTCAACAGTCACTTCAAATAAACAATTAATATATTTACACATAGCACGTATTTTATGGTAAATACTTCATATCTATGTGTAAGGTGAAAGTGACTATACACTCACCTCATTTAATGAAAACCGGGCAGCAATTTGTTTCCTAAAACGATCGTTTGTAATAAAACCGGGAGTTTTATTGAGAAATCGGGCTCTGCGAAAGGTCGGGCTTCAAAACCGAAAAGATAAATTTTCCGGGCCTTCGGGCACTCCGGGACGTGTTCCGGGCGTTGGAAATGATCTCGGGGCATCTAGGGAGGTCAAAATAACCAAAATATTGAAAAATGGGTAAAAATGGGCAGTTTCCCAAAATTACCCAGGAAGTCTCGCAAGGCTACTATTTATAGGGGAGAGCTGTGAGGGTTTGGCCGAGAAGGAGGAGTCAGCGAAGGCAGGTGGCATCCGCGGAGCGATGACAGGTGGCGAGTGTGAGCTTCGGACACGCGAAGGGCATGCGGCGCCTTCGGATTGGGCCAGCGAGGCTCGGATGATGAGTTAGAAGTGAAGCGTTGGAAGATCATTGGACTGCACCCTCGGTCCAATCAGCAAGCGACACGCATGCTGCGCACGGGCTATGCATGCAAGGATCACGTCGCCAGTACCATTCTCTGCGAATTTTCTCGAAAATTGTGCCCATTCTTGTAAAATCCATAACTTTCTCATACGGGCTCCGTTTTTGACGTTCTTTATATGCACGCGTGGGTAAAATTACGCTCTACAACTTTCGTTAAGACTTCATCGGCTAATTTTGAATTTAATTTTTAAATTATTATTTTTAACAGACCGGGACAGGAAATCCGTTAAAAATTCATAACTTCTTCATTTGATGTCCGTTTTCGTCAGACCTTTTACCGTTGTGCTATAAATGACGAGACCTTCGATTCTCGTTTAGGTTGTGTTGGCTAAAAATCACTCGATCTAAAATTTGAGTTTTTAGCTGTCTACTGCTAATCTGAAACTTCGAAAAATCATAACTTCCTCATATGAAGTCAGATTTGGGCATTCTTTTTATACCTACTCTCCGTTTAACGAACACTACGAGTTTCTTTTAGATCACTAAGGCCAAAAAGTGGTTTATCAAAACTTCTTTGTTATAACTCGGATTTCGGCATTCTTTATATATCCGTAATCCTTGTCGCGCCCACTACAAGTTTCTTAATAGATATTGGCTTTATCTAAAATTTAATTTTTTTGACGCTCATTTTTATTCTTAATTAATCAAACCCTAATAATTAAGCATAAAACACATAATTCACATAATATTCACATAATTCCTTTTCATTTCTTCTAAATGAGTTACAAAGGTTAACCTAGACCATTATGTCAATAGTAATGCCTAGTCTAGAAACACGGGCGTTACAACTCTCTCCCTCTTAGAATGATTCCGTCCCCGGAATCACACATCAGCAAACAAATACAGGTAGCGACTCCTCATGTCACTCTCCGTTTCCCAGGTGAGATTTGGCCCATTCGTATGTTTCTAACACATATGCACTAATTCGACCATTTTACTTCACAACTTCCTAGTCTTACAGTTAACGATTGCCTCAGGTTCTTTAATCAACCTCTTGTTTTCATCCAACCTTATCTTAGAAATGGGAATTATGTCGGGCATATCTCCCGTAAATTTTCTCAAATTACACACATAAAAGGTATTATGAATACCCTCCAGTTCTTCCGGTAATTCTAGCTTGTAAGCTTGATTCCTGATTCTCTGAAGAACTTTAAATGGTCCAATAAACCTTGGACTCAACTTTCCCTTTTTACCAAATCTTATAAGTCCCTTCCACGGCGAGACTTTAAGTAAAACCAAATCTCCAACTTCTAATGATATCGGTTGTCTTTTCTTGTCATCATAGCTCTTTTGAGTAACTAACCTCTTTTCCCTAATCACTTTCAACTTTTCAGCAGTCTGATGGACTATTTCAAGTCCCATAAACTTCTTTTCCCCATCTTCCGGCCAACATGACAGCATTCGACACTTTTCCCCATACAAAGCGTGATAAGGTGCCATCTAGATGTTCGAGTGGAAACTATCATTATAGGAAAATTCTACTAGAGGTAAGTCTTTACCCCAGTTACCTTGGAATTCCAGGGTACATGCTCTCAGCACATCCTCTAATGTTTGAATTGTTCGTTCGCTCTTACCATTGGTTTGTGGATGGTAAGCTGTATTCAAACACAACTTGGTACCCAATTCCTCTTATAGACTCCTCCAAAACCTTGACGTAAAACGGCTGTCACAATTGGATACAATCGTTAACGAAACACCGTGAAGCCTTATACTTTCCTTCACATAAGAATTCACAAGTTTATCCATAGACCATTTCTCGTTGGCTGCTATGAAATGCGCACTCTTAGTGAAACGATCAACGACCACTCAAATCATGTCGTGACCGTTCCTTGTTCTGGGCAGTTTAGTCAGAGAATCCATAGTGATACCTTCCCATTTACCCATGGGTACAGGTAAAGGATCTAAACTCCCATATGGTTTCTGATGTTGTGCCTTAACCCTAGCATAAGTTACACACTCAGCCACATACTTTAGCAACTTCGAGCTTCATCTTCGGCTACCAGTAATAGGGTTTTAGATCCCTATACATTTTCGTACTGCTGGGACGAATCGAGTACATGGTCTTGTGAGCTTCTTCCATCAAAAGACCTCTTACTCCTCCCATCCTAGGTACCCAAATCCTATCTTTGAATACCTTCAGTCCTTGACCGTTTGTATCAAACACCAACGTTTTATCCCAAACGTTCTTTCTTTCAGCCATTTTTCTTTAAAGCTTCCTCTTGAGCTTTCTTTATACTTTTTACAATTGTCAAGACAACTTTAATTCTCAACACTCTTGGCCCTTTTCTTTTCAAGACCTACCTTCCGACTGAGAGCATCAGCAACAACATTTGCTTTACCAGGGTGGTAAAGTATCTCACATTCGTAGTCCTTGAGTAATTCTAGCCATCGTCGTTGCCTCATGTTCAATTCCTTCTGATTAAAGAGATATTGAAGACTCTTATAATCAGTGAAAAGTTTGCATTTAGTACCATAAAGATAGTGCCTCCCTATCTTTAGGGCGAACACTACCACTGCCAACTCCCGATCATGAGTGGGGTAGTTCTTTTCATGCTCCTTCAATTGCCTCAATGCATACGCTATCACTTCATCCCTTTGGGTTAGAATACAACCTAACCCAACTTCTTTAACAAAGAACGCGATACTTCTATTGATCGCTTTGATCATCCTTTACTTCGATTTGACTTAAGTCAACTACTACATCGAACTTGGTTCTCTGAACCACGTAACAAACTCATCGTAGTCGGACTCAATTTGATATGACCACTAGGGTCAGAATAACAATCATCTTCTTAGTCATTACCGAAACGATGGTAACGACAGACTAGAATAAGACGGAATCAATTACGAGTTCCTTGGTAACCTTGTGACTTTCCCTGATCCAAGTGTGAGTCCTGTGCTTCCAGTAGTATAGATCTCTACTACTATTCACACCTACTCATACTCGTCCCAAGTACTTTCTCGCAGTCCCCAAGTCCTAAAATCACAAGACAATTTAACACATACGAATGTGTCCAATTAATCATAAAATTTTCCTAGACTCTACTAGGACTTCTTCCATGCATATCTTCAATCATCAATTCTACTTCAACTTGGTCGGTGATGGAAATTCCAAATGATGGGACAACTTCAGGAATTACACCAATCGTTCCATCATCCTACCAATCGAAGGTGTACTTCAGACATACCATACTCCTCTAAACGTTTCATTATTTTATCAAACATATTCTAAGACAAGATACCACTCTTACGATATCTTCTGATAGGTATCATTCACTATCATAAGCTTTTCATTTCCTCCCTCTACTCAATTCTCTACGAGTCTTCACCATAACGTTTTGTACACCCAAGCAAACGTTCGGTGTACCAGGCAAGAATTTAAGATAGGAAAGCTTTATTTACGATAAACGTATAAATATCCTTATCATTTCGAAACGTTTACATGTTAGTTCTAATTTCGTAATCATACGCTTAGAATCCTACACATATAAAGTTTCCAGATCCGGTCGGCAACAGACTATAGATCCGAACAAATAATAGCATCATTATAGCTATAACACAAAACATTTAACACATAAAAGCATTTTAGGCATCCTTCCTGAAATAAACTAGTGCTCGTGTCAATTTAGGTGTACAACCTAAAATATAATAGACACACTCAACTCACAATCATCGCTTAGCATTCTAAATTTAACTCTAGAAATCCTACAATTTCTTAGTTCGCTTAAACTAATGCTCTGATACTAACTGTGACATCCCCAATTTCATGGCCAGAAAAGACCGATTTCGTTTATGCTTTTTAAAATAATTTCATATTAATCATTTGATTAAAAGTGTTGTGGAATTTATTCCCAGAAAAACATAATAAATATGTTATCAAATCATTTCCGAAGAAATGTATTTTATTCACTTAAACCATTGGGATGTCATTTTCAATACAAAAACATAAGCACAAACAAAACTTACATTCATTTACACTTGTGATCTACTTCTCTTTTAATCTCTCAGTGTAAAGCAACTTCGTATCGATACCTGTGATACAAATAAACTGAGTGGGTCAGGCTTGGGAGCCTGGTGAGCATATAGGGTTTTCAACCCACAATAAATAATAAACTTATTAAGTTCTCAATCAATAAATTTATTAATTTCATCAACCAAAATAACCCTAATTACCCATTCCCATTATCCTTTCTTTACGTACCTAAAACAACTATCACAAGGGACCTAGCCTAAGGATTATCACTATGGTGACAATATTTCTTTGGGGGTTCCTCAGCAAGTTATGTCAAATAAAACAAACATCGGGGTGACAACATTGCTTTTCCCCCCAGCAAGTTATATCAAACAAGACATCCTAACATAAAACAACCAACAAGGTGATAACATTTCTTTCCTTCAACAATTTATGTCAAATAGGCACGAAGTCACATCGTCGCCATGTGCTAATCCATAGCTCTTATTCCTCGATGGTATTTCCCACCGGAGTCCCCCCCCCCTAATACATGTCAATGGGTTTTTCCATACAGCTGATGAACATACTAAGGGGTTTTCCCCAGCCTTACTTGCCCTAAAGGCACTCATGAGGGGAATAGAGTACAGCGAATGGATACTTAATTCCATTAACACCTACATGTTACGATCCTGCTAGTGTTCCTAAGACCGTCAAAACAGTCCATGGTTGTCATCCATACTCTGCTGAATGACGGGGGTCTTAGAGTACAGCGAATGAACACTCAAGTCCATTAACACCTACAGGTTGCAAGTCTGCTAGTGTTCTGCAGACCGTCTAGAACAGTCCATGGTTGTCATCCCTACTCTGTTGAATGACGGGGGTCAACGTTGGGTAAGGGCTTTTCTCATATTGCACCACTCACGCCAACATCTGGGTAAAAGCTCTTCCCATATTTCACCACTCATGATCTATATCACTAACTCATGAAGCTAGTCCGATCACTTCATAAAATAACAAGGACTCCAAAGCTCTTCCAAATAAAAGTATAGGGAAAATACTGATAAAGGAAGAACTAATGGATGAACACATAGTGTCAAAAATACCTAATGAACATGTAGTTCAAAAATACCTAATGGATGAACACATAGTTCAAAAATACCTAATGAACATGTAGTTCAAACATACATACTGATTACAAGTCTACCAACGTTCCACTAAGCTATCTAAAATAGTCTGTGGCCGTTGTCTATACTCTGCTAGATGACTAGATCATCTTAAACATCGATACCTCTCATCACTTTTATTTCATCACACATCATCTAATTCATCTACCCATGTTTTACCCAACATATTTGTATATATATATATATATATATATATATATATATATATATATATATATATATATAGTTTAAAACTTGTATAAAACATCAATTCAATAGTCACTTCAAATAAACAATTAATATATTTACACATAGCATGTATTTTATGGTAAATACTTCATATCTATGTGTAAGGTGAAAGTGACTATACACTCACCTGATTTAATGAAAATCGGGCAGCAATTTGTTTCCTAAAATGATTGTTTGTAATAAAACCAAGAATTTTATTGAGAAAGCGGGCTCTACGAAAGGTCGGGCTTCAAAACCGAAAAAATAAATTTTTCGGGCCTTCGGGCACTTCGGGACGTGTTCCGGGCGTTGGAAATGATCTCGGGGCATCGGGGGAGGTCAAAATAACCAAAATATTGAAAAAGGGGTAAAAATGGGCAATTTCCCAAAATTACCCGGGAAGTCTCGCAAGGCTACTATTTATAGGGGAGAGCTGTGAGGGTTTGGCCGAGAAGGAGGAGTCAATGAAGGCAGGTGGCATCCGCAGAGCGAGGATAGGTGGCGGGTGCGAGCTTCGGACACGCGAAGGGCACGTGGCGCCTTCGAATTGGGCTAGCAAGGCTCGGATGATGAGTCAGAAGCGAGGCGTCGGAAGATCATTGGACCGCACCCTCGGTCCAATCAGCAAGAGACACGCGTGTTGCGCACGGGCTATGTATGCAAGGATCACGTGGCCAGCACCATTCCTTGCGAATTTTCTTCAAAATTGTGCCCATTCTTGTAAAATCCATAACTTTCTCATACGGGCTCCATTTTTTGACGTTCTTTATATGCACGCGTAGGTAAAATTACGCTCTACAACTTTCGCTTAGACTTCATCGTCTAATTTTGACTTTAATTTTTAAATTATTTTATTAACAGACCGGGACAGGAAATCCGTTAAAATTTCATAACTTCTTCATTTGATGTCCGTTTTCGTCAGACCTTTTACCGTTGTGCTATAAATGACGAGACCTTCGATTCTCGTTTAGGTTGTGTTGGCTAAAAATCACTCGATCTAAAGTTCGAGTTTTTAGCTGTCTACTGCTAATCTGAAACTTCGAAAAATCATAACTTCCTCATACGAAATCAGATTTGGGCATTCTTTTTATACCTACTCTCGGTTTAACGAACACTACGAGTTTCTTTTAGATCACTAAGGCCAAAAAGCGGTTTATCAAAAACTCACTTTTTACGACATTCGACACCGTGTCGGTTTGTCGCGAAACTTCGACAGGTCATAACTTCTTCGTTATAACTCGGATTTCGGCATTCTTTATATATCCGTAATCCTTGTCACGCCCACTACAAGTTTCTTAATAGATATTCGATTTATCTAAAATTTAAACTTTTTGACGCTCATTTTTATTCTTAATTAATCAAACCCTAATAATTAAGCATAAAACACATAATTCACATAATATTCACATAATTCCTTTTTGATTTCTTCTAAATGAGTTACAAAGGTTAACCTAGACCATTATGCCAATATTAATGCCTAGTCTAGAAACACGGGTGTTACATAGGCCTAGTTGTATGTTTGGTATGTGGTACTTTGGGGAACTCACTAAGCTTTGTGTTTACAATTTATGATTATGGTTTCAGGTACTTCCGGTACGAAAGGGAAGGGCCTGACGTGGTGGCACAGAATCCTCCCCTCATGACTTCCACACTTTTTGGAAATTTGTACTATGATATTTGGGTATTGTATTTGGTGATTAACTTGGAGATATTTAGTGAATGAAACCATTGGTTTTAAAATTGAAAAATTTTATCACTGTTTTTGGGTCATTACATTTGGTTTGATTTGTTAGATGGATATGTAAAGTTTGATTATTATCTATAACTGAGTGTTTTACTTAAGAAATAAATTTTCGATTTTTATTATCTAAATATGAGGTTATTGCAGTTTAGAATACTAATCTATCTATATGAACTTCAATCTTAATTAGTTTATCAACTTAAACTATTAGGGGTAGAGATTTATGAAATCCTAGGTTTATATAATATAATTGTTAACTTGAAAACATAAGAAAGTAATAAAAATCCATGCCAATGATGCAAAACTCATTATACGTTCCTCGGACAGCCGACTACTGAGTATCGAGTATTAAGTCTAGGCGGAGTGTACTCGTGAAGTATTAGGATTGGATAAATAATATACAAATAATTTTACAAAAATTGTACATATAAAAAATATCATAAGTATGTTAAAATTTATAACAAATCAAATTAATATCAATAACAATTATAGATTTTTTTTCTAAAAAAGTAAAAATTTTTGTGGTTTTTTAAGTTTGCTGAGATGAACCATTTTTCTCCGATTTTTACCGAATTGGAGTTGATTTTGACCGGGTAGCACCAAGTTTGACCTTTTTTTGACCGATTATGAATATTTTTGACCAATTCCAAATTAGGTACCTCGGGACATGTCCGAGTTCCAATACTCGGCCTCCTAAGCCGAGTTTTGCTACACTAATCCATGTTATGCTAGATTAATTGTCATGATTATTGATAAATACTTGTAAGATCAATTCATTCACACTTCAGAGTATTTTCATTTGTTATTAAGTTAGCTATTTGCATGAACATTGTGGTACTTGCATAATGAATTAATTGTATTAGTTCATTGGATCAAGATAACTAATCATTTTAATATTTGGTAATCAACTTATTAATCCATCTCACTCTTATAAATCAACCATAAGAAAATAGGAGGATTCAAAATCTAAGTTCAAGTACATTAAATCGATTGTTTGAATAAAGTTATTTGCGTTTGTTTGTGTTAATTAAGTCTTTAAAATCAAGTTTAAACGGATTAAACAATCCCCTCCCCTTTTAGTTAGTTTTTTTTAAGATAATTGATTTCTCTTTTATATCTAAATAAAATCATACTCGTTCCCCAAATTTAAATCATAACTGTATTGTTACACGATCGGATCCACTACTTGTTAGTATGTTATAGTGTGATTAGGTTAAATAAGGATTTATAAATATAAAACCTAAGTGTGTGCATGTGTGTGTGTGTGTGTGTGTGTATATATATATATATATATATATATATATATATATATATATGTGTGTGTGTATATATAACACCCGCAGATTCGGGCTAGTCAATTTAGGGATACTAAGTGTTAAAAATGACTTTTTGATAGAAGTTCTACTTAGCATAAATAATCTGAACCAAAGTTATAGTATATGTCAGAAGGATTCCGTACATATAAGGAACGCTGAAATCCGACTTATAACAAATAAGTCATGACCCATCGATGTTTTGTGACTAAACCGACAAGGCATCGTGTATCATAAAAACTAATTTTTTGACAAAATACTTTTTAGCCTTAGCGACCTAAACGAAATTTGTAGTATACGTTAAACCGAGAGCGTACATATAGAGAACGTCCAAATATGACTTCTTTTGAGAAAGTTATGATTTTTCTAAGATTTAGTATATCAGTACACAGTCCTAAAATCGAATTTTAGATCGATCGATTATTAGCCGACACAACCTAAACAAGAATTGAAGATCTTGTTAACAGGAACTTAACGATACAAAGACAGTCGAAAACGGACGTCGGATGACAAAGTTATGAATTTTTAACGGACTTTAACTGTCTAAGTCTGTTAAAATATAACTTTAAAAATAAATTCGAAATTAGACGACGAAGTCTAAACGAAAGTTGCAGATCTTATCAATACCTACGTGTGGATATAAATAATGTCAAAAACGGAGCTTGTATGCAAAATTTATGAATTTATTAAGAATGGTTGTTTTACTTGCGTCCTGTGCCACATGTCAAAACCAGGCGAAGCCTTAGTGCCTACGCAAGTTCACGACGCGAAGGTAAATTTCACAACGTGAAGAGACCATGGATAGCCTATATATAGAGCCGAAAATCACTCCATTCGTCATACCTTTCAACTCCATTCCCTCCCAAACCCCCTAAGGTCCTAAGACCTTTTCTCTAGCATCTCCTAGGTGTTAGTAGTGAGTCCCGGAGCGCTAGAAGTCCCTGAGAAGAAGAGCTTTCGGCTCAGAAATTCTGCCCGTGCTGAGCCCAATTTCTTGCTAAACCCCCTTATCATTGTGTTATGCTTACCATACTTTAAGTATAACTTATGTTTAAGTTCATTATCGGTATTATGAACCTATAAACAAGATTTATCAGTGATTTCTAGTCGTTATACTGATTGATCTCCTCACGGGGATGATGTCTAAGTTGTGATTTAGTGAGGTGTTTAAAGTGGGGTTTCCAAACAGTATACTTCGTATACCTAACGGACCCTACCTCCAATATGATCCTACCTGGTTGTTCCTTACTTGATAGATCTTGAAGTAGACTTTGAGTTAATTAAAATCTAGACTGATAATTAGTGGTAATAAATAATAAACTAAGACTTAATGATAATGATACTAGGTTTCGTCAAAGGAAAAGACAATTATTAAAAGCGAAGATTTGCCCGAATTTCGAATCGTCACTTTAACGAGTGCTTAGTCCCTTTCATGAACATGATTTTATACAAGTATTAAATATATGTTTAGGTGTGAAATATTTGATATTTCCTGAAATACGTGTTAAGAGCATATCTGATAATATATGATGATTTAGGATACAGAATAAACCTAAATTAATTAAGATGAATATCAAGTAGTATCTTCTTATGAGTATGGGTGAGATACACACGGAGGGAAGAACTTTAAAATTTGTCATTGATCCGAGAGCATGGGTTAGACATAGTCATTCGCCCCTAGCCCGAGAGTATAGAGTGGGCATAGTCATTTGTCCTTGATCCAAGTGCATGGATTAGTCATACCTGATCCGGGAGTATGGATTAGGTAAATCTGTTAATTTTAGATCCGAGTGTATGGATCGTGTCGTTGTGGGGATCGACGTGTTGGGGTAAAATTACATATATGAGGTAAAATTGTATATTCCGAGTTCTAAAAATAAGTATGATATAACATTGTGGGATTGAAAGCCCTATGTTTTAATATAAATAAAAATAAATTTATTCAGAAATGCTTTGATAATATTATTATCATGTTTTTTTCTGGGAACAAATTCCGCAATACTATTTTTCAAAAATGATACTCTGATTTTTAAATAAACATAAACAAATCGGTCTTTTATGGCCGTGGAAATGGAGATGTCACAATATATATATATATATATATATATATATATATATATATATATGTATATATATATATATATATATATATATATATATATATATATATATATATATATATATATATATATATATATTGGGTGTAGATCGAGGATGACTTAACAAATGGTGATGACTACGAGCATAATCCTCCACCACTTACTTTATCAAAGGCATAAATGTCAAACTCATTACTTGCACGTGGTGCGTTCGCATGCGAGGCGCGTCCATGGAACGTGATTTAAGTGTTTTTTTTAAATATTGTTTTTAATATATGTTTTTCAAACCAATTATTTTTATAATTTTGTGAAGTATAAATACACTCGGTTGTCAGGTCGAAATTAGACGACGGAGTCTAAACGAAGGATTGAGATCTTATCAATACCTATGCATGGATATCAAGAATGTCAAGAACGGAGCTCGTATGCAACAGTTATGATTTTTTTAAGAATGGATGTTTTACCTGCGTCCTGCGCCACGTGTCAACTCTAGGTGAAGCCTTGGTGCCTACGTAAGTTCACGACGTGAAGGTAAATTACACGACGTGAAGATGTCACGCCCCAAAACCGGAATGGCGGAAACGTTCTGGGGTGGATGACGTCATGTCAAGTATCACAACATATGCAGTATAGTAATCAAAGTACAACAACCATTGCATTAATAGTAATAGTTTTACATAAGTTAAATTTTATAGAGACATCAAAGTAATACAGAAACTAGTATAGATGCAACTCGGTTATAGGCTGGCTTCACAAAAGCTCCCGGGTGCACCTGTCTATTGCTGACCTGAGAATACAAATTATTTTGAAAGCGAGTATCAGCATTTTTATAAATGCTGGTGAGTTCATAAGTGTTTAGTGTCATTTGTGTAAGTAAGAATTTTATTCAAAATAAATTTATGAAAAGTAGTAGTTTAGAATCTACGGTGTATTAGCGTCCTTTCCAGAAAATCCTATATTTTCTAAATAAAAGCAGTCTTCTACCAAGACTCGACAGAGTTATGTTTTAAAGAGTAATTTTCCCTTAAATACTATCATTACCAAAATACGGTATTTGACTTTAAAGAAAGTAGGAGAATATCACTAGTAAAATACTAAGGGAAAAATAACATATGCCTCAGCAGAAATACTGCTGACTAAGGCAAAAGAAATCATAGACTCCAGGAGAGTATCGAATGAATGATACGCATGCCACAGTCTAACAAAAAGAAACACAGACCCCATACGGTATCAAATGAACGATACGGCTAGCAAGGTCTAAAACAAAGAAACATAGACCCCATACAGTATCAAATGAACGATACAACTAGGAAGGTCTAAAAAAAATAAACACAGACCCCAGACAGTATCAAATGTACGATACAGCTGGCAAGGTCTAAAACAAATGGTAATCCTAAGTGGGTTGTTTCAAGAATACCGTGTTAATTCTCGTTACCTTAAGGCCATGAATTATAAGGTAAACATCGAGATACTTGTAACCATACTGATAGACAATAGAGTACTTGACGCCCTGCAAGCGTCGGAAAGAATGTGACATTTGTCACCCCTTTGCTTGGTATGCCGGGGACTGTAGCTAGCAGTCAGGGTGTGGGAGTGTCAATTCCGTATAGATTTATACACACAATGCCCGCTCTCCCTCCAGGAGACTCTGGTTACCAACTTGACGACGGGGAGATCCGTGTCTTGAAGATGCATCTCGTATTTTGAATTCTATTGTAAGTACTGGAATAACGATATAGACTCATGAATGAACTAACTCCTTTGGAATTCTCTAAACTAGAAAGAGTGATTAGAATCTCCTAACTATTCCTATAATAGTTACTAGTGTCTCTAATCTATGAATGATGAATGGAAGGATGCCCTTGCTACCCAAGGGAAATGAACTGGTCAATGTAAACCTTTATGTCTATACATGTATACATGATATATAATTAATGTTTAAACAAACATCGGACGGATATCTGATACCCACCAGACCACATCCCAACGAGGAAAAGGAAATAGGGTGAACTAGCCTTCCTAAGTCCTTTAAACATTATTTATATAACTATACAAGTACAGACATGCATTTAACGAAGTAGAAGCATGGAAGCATAGAAGAAACCTTTGGTAAAACCTTTGGAAAACCTTTAAAAAAATAAGAATTTACGACTTAATGTCGTTATGTTAAACAAGCTTTGAAAACCTTTGGAAATCCTTTGAAAAACCTTTCCTAAACAACTTTGTAAAATGGTTTGTATAAAACAGTTTAAATGAAGAAAAACCTTTGATAAGAAATCACGACTGGATGTCTCTTAAGTAAACAAACTTTGAAAAACCTTAGATAACCTTTAATGATCTAAAAAGGGATATTCATACTTTAACAAGATTCGAAAACCTGATTTGGAGACCTTTAATGTGGATAAATAGTTTAACATGAAAAATCTATTTTGCTATATAGTTATTAATCACATGTGATTTATTTAATAACTGTACAGTTCAACTTGTATCCTCCCCCCTATAAAAGCAGTTAAAATCATTTAAAAGGTTGATTCAGGGGTATGAACTCACCTGTCGTGGGCGATTCGGATGAATGGACGGTATAGGATGCTGAGTGTCAAGTGAGGACTTGACCACACACGCGAATCCTATTTAACATGTAATGATACATTTAAGTATCTAATTAGTCATTTAATAACTAATTAAGCAAGTAAGGATGTCTTACTATATAAAAACACTTTGCTGCAAGTGCTAGAAATACCAAGGGTTGCATAGAAGGTGTGTATGGACTCACATTGGAGTTTACTCTTAAAATGATGGTCCTTATGGGTGTTTACGGTTTCAAGACCACTTCCCCCATGAGTTTACGGCCATAAACTCATGGTAGTGGTGTCATGGGATGCTTAAAGGTCTTATCTCACTCATAGAATCATGCTAGAGTCGAATCAAGGGCTAAGGAAGTGATTGGGGCTCAAAATGGACACAATAGGGAGTTTACGGTCCATGGGCCACTCCTTGAGGAGTTTACGGCCGTAAACACATGATTTTACGACACTAAACTCATGTTAGTCCATTTCTTTTGTGCTTTGGTGGTTCTAGTCTATGTAGGCAAGGTTCTAGTCACTTATTTGAGCATAGGAAGGTGTTAAAGGCACTTAAACACCTTGGAAAGGTGTTTACGGTCTATGAAGATGTTCTTGGTGAGTTTACTACCTTAAACACATGAGTTTACGGTAGTAAACTCATTTTATTCCATGAATCATGTGTTTTGGTGCATCAAATGAAGGATTACAAGGCTCTAGGCACTCATGGAAGCTTTTGGAGGTGTTTGAGGGGTAGTTTAACACCCAAAAAGGTGTTTATGGTTCTTGAAGATGGGTTTACGGTCCAAGAATGTTCTTGGGCCGAAAACTCATGTTTACTTCCCATATGCTATGATTTTGGTGTTCTAAGTCCTTTCATGCAAGCCTCTAAGTCATTGCTAAGCATTAGAAGTGGTTTGGAAGGGTTTTTGGGCACCAAAACCCTCTTTCAAGGTGTTTACGGTTTTGGGATGCTCCCAAGACTGTAAACTCTTGTTCTTGGGGTTTTAGGATGTTTAAGCCACGAATTTGCAAGCTAAAATAGCTAAACAACAAGCTAGGAAGGTTAACTTACCGATTTGAAGCTCGAAGGGGCGATTTTTGACCAAAACCCAATTTGTAGAAAGAGAAATTAGAGAGCGAAAGTGTCTAAGGTGTGAAAAAGGTTGGCATGAAACCCACTCAACCCTTATATAGGGTGGAGTTTATGGCCTGGTTGGGAGTTCACCCGACACCAACCACGAACGGGGTTTTTCACGACTACCGTTAAACACGACAAATTTTAAAATTTGACCGCCTTATTTTTGGTTTGCTTGATGGATATTATTTAAAATATTCCAACGGGTTTAAATCCGGTCAAAAATATTTTTGGGATAAATTTGGCTAATTTTTGACGTTCTAAATTTCGATGTTAAAAACTAACGGAAATTTTTGGGTTGTCACATCATCCCCCCGTTAGAGGGAATTTCGTCCCGAAATTAGAGTTTAGGCAAAGAAGTAGGCATGAATGATCGAGTAATGAGATGAGGGTACTTCCTATTCGAATGGTCCTCGCGCTCCCAAGTGAGCTCCAGTCTTCGCTTGACATTCCAGTGAACCTTCACTAGTAGGATGCAAATCCGTTACGCTCGCTTGATTCCTCGGTACACAGTTTCCTACGGGTTTTTCTACGAAGTTAGGGTTCCCAATGATTGTTGTTAAGACGAGTGGGTTTATACAAGTCACGTCGGACAAGTACGTTGTCCATGCTGGAGATGCGAATAGACTACGGTGGAATTTATGGAATTCCAAAAGTAGTCGTGGTCTGACAAGGGTTGGACCAATTCTTATAAAGAATCTCAAATGGTCCTAAGCTCTCAAGAAGATAGAGCTTTTCGGTTCTCAGAACATAATGTACTTCTACGGTGGGTTCATCACTGGCCTGATCGCCATTTTGAAGTTCCTAACGTCCTCTCACACTGGGGGTGTAGTTCTTCGGGTTGGTTCTTAGAAGGCTCGGGTTATCCTCGGTTTCGTGTTTCCTATTGATTGGCTTTTAGAGGTGTTCTGGGCCATCGGATGTATTGGCTACACACTGGCATGTAATTGGTTTCGTGGAATCAATCTCAACTTAGTGCAAAATGTACTTGCACTTCTGATTCTCGAGGCGTTTCTAACAGAAACTCTCAAAGTTAATGAGATAGGGCCTTAGCAGACGATGGTTAGAGGGTTCTAGATTTCTTTGTCATCTAACAGATGCTTTCACAGTATGATTCTTAACTTGGAATGAATCACGCTCTTACTTGCTTCGTTGTTTTATGGATAGTAGCCTTTGCTCAGGCTAACTTAGTCCTTAGAGATTTTCTGAAGTGTTGGAATATCTCGGGAGGTGGTTCTACTATTTCTGTGTGAGATGGTATCCATGGAACAGCTAGTAGTCCAATAAATCTCTAAGACCTGCCCTATTCCTTAAGGCGTCGGTTTATTTCAGTTGTAGAAAGCGCATGCTCATGTATAACCCATCGACTAACACCTTGACTGGTGTCAAGTCTATAATCTCTTTGGGATCTGGGTTATAAGGCTTAACGCGACCTACTTTCTCACTTTATTCAAGTATTCTTGGGTGCGGAGGTTATCCTGTGGTTCTTGGCATTCTAGGATTCACTTTGAAGAATGCAGTTTCTCGCCTACAGGGTGACGGTGACTATTCTCACATGCGGAGGCAGAGTGTCTTAGGCACTACTTGTCAGTAACGCGGTGGACGAAGTGCCTGATTAGTGCGAGCAACTTCTACAACTACTCTTCCGGTGGTTCCGAGTTTTCTCGATTTAGATTAGGTCTTGAAGTATAGGGTTCCATCAGCTACTATGTTGGCTTCACCGGGATGACAACAAATTTCAGATTTGTGATCATTATAGTAGTTCAACCCGCAGAGGTTCTCTTGACTCTAGTTCCTATTCTAGGGGATAGGATGAAGGGTTTTACTATAAGGTTCGTGGTAGAGCTCATACTTGGCTTAACCACTAATACATGGTGTATGCAAGCCGTATATAATCGAGGTCGGCAGGATGTTCAGTTGTGCGAATCCACCCCAGACCCACAACCCAACGAGGAACAGGGAGTAGGGAGGAAGCACACATCTTAAATCTTTTTTATCTCAATTATATACCACCCTTATGCATATACTCAGTTATAGTAGTCAGTCCCATGAGTTCTATCCTCTTGATTCACAAACCTGATTGTGAGGTGCGAAGGGTCCTTCTGGGGGTTCTACGGAGTAGGGTTCGGGTGGTTATCGTCTTCTGGAATGCCTGCAGTGTCTTTCTCTTCGGGTTCTATCTATCTAAGAAGGGGTTGGTTAACAGAGCGCAATACTATACTCAGGGTATTTCAGAAAGTTTTTAGATAAGAGTGACGACTGACGGATCACATTAGGTTTTATTATTAAGTTCGGAAGAACTTTTATTTGCCGGAATGGCTACGGTGAAAGTTCTTTTTACACAACACTAGGGATTTACACATGGTTGCACTAAGTCGAACCATGATTGATAGGGACGTCGAATTGGCATACATCGACATGACATAGAATGAGGTTCAATAGGGCAATGTTCCGAATGGGCACATAAGTTCTAGGCGTCTTGGGTTTCGCCCTGTGTATCACTGTCGCGGATACTGGGACCGATACAGTCGACATGGAACTATAGAGGGTCCTGGGTGTTTCTGAATAATGTACTTTTCCTGTATGGATTCTCACGAGGCCTTTCTATAATCGCCTAACATATACTAGTCATGTATAATTAAGGTGGGAGGACTGTTGACTGAGCGACTCCGCCTTAAATCCACAACCAAACGAGGAACAGGAAATGAGGCAGCATCACTCACTCTAGGTCTATCCATCTTAATTATACATGGCTTTAATGTATATATCGATCCATTATAGCTCTACCTGATGAAATTTTAAATTTTATAACAGTGTTGCGACTTTCGCCTTAACGGGGAAGTAATTACATTTAGAATTAGCCTTTTAATGTTTTCGGTTAGTTATCGAGGATTGAGAGACGTACCAAAAATCTATCGGTTCCTTGATTTCTTCTCCCTAAGCATTTAGAGTTAGATTCCTCTTGCGCCTTTGTCGTTTCCTTCGGTTGGACAGTCCTTCTTGAAGTGTCCAATCTCACCACATAGACGGCAAACTGGATTGGTCGCCACATTGATGGTTGATGTGATGAATTCAATCGGGGTTCTGCAGACGCGAGCGGTATGCCCCTTCATGTTGCACCTAGTACAACAGAGTTCCCGGCATACACCATGATGATGGTAGCTACACTTGCTGCAGTGGGGAAGGCTTCCTAGGTATGGTCTTCTTGAAGTCAGGATGGAAGGGTTGACAGGGGTATTGACCATCTCTGCTTGCTGACCTTCGGAAGGTCCTTGAGCCGAGATACTTCCTTTCTCTCTTTTGAACTTTCTCTTCAATGGAGTTGGTTGAGGTTCTTGGGTGGCTAGGTACACAGGTGTTGGTTGCTGTTGTTCATTGCTAGGATCGGGAATCACGATAGGGCTCTTGCTAACATTGGCGTTGTTAGCATTCAGATGAGCCATAACAGCTACTACGGCTACCAAGACTGCAGCTTGGAATGTAGCTTCATCGAATAGAAGAGTCGGTTTCTTGCCAGTGGATTGGTTACGATTATTCGGAGGCATGGTTTTCCTACACAGAAAGGAACACAAGCTGATGAGAGACGATGGTTAACCCTGGACGTATATATCCTTACCATAATAGGCATAAATTTTCCTGCGCCTTGGATATTGGTTGTCTAAGTGTCGACCTACATCCCTATGATGTAGTCTGGGTATTCAAGGTAGGAGTAAGAGTATCGGAAAGCCATAAGATGGGAACCGTTCCTACTAAGTTATCTTTATGCTGGAAAGGTCACTCTCTGGCTTTGGAAAGATTTGAAGGAAGTTTGGAACGAAATCGCAGAAGAAAAGGCTCATGAAGGCTTATGGCTAAACATTCTCAATCGAGGTTTTGAAATCCGATCTAATCGTATTACTTGCGACGGGAAAAGGTGATTTTCCTAACACATAGCGTGAGTAGTGTAATCACTAACTCACTAAATTGTATTATTTCATGGGTGTATTAGCGTGACTATAACGAGGAAAAGACACTTCTCGGGTTCCGTGTACTGGCTCCCTCTGTCTACCTCATATCCTTGACTGGGACCGGCATTGGTTTTCTTCGGGTAGTTACTTAGGGTTCTCTTCTCATATAGACATATTGAATTTCTACTCCGTCTTACTTCCGATTCTGACTCTGGGTGTCATCACTTCATGATGGATGACTGGAAATCTCGGAAGTTCAGGCGAATTTCCCACCGATGTCCCTAAAAAGGTATAGGCACTTGGTGGTTTCAATAGTCTCGTCCTCGTTCATTTATTCCCGAACTGGAAATCTTCTCAATGAACTTCTTCTGGGTCTGAATCAACTCTTCTGTCGAACACTGAAGTGGATAGGGTTTTCTACAGGGTTCGTGCGAGAATGGAAATGTCTAAAGAATCCTAAGAGATTATTAACATTTCACTGGGTGATCAATATCGAGTCCTGCTACAATTACAGAGGATACACAAAGCATATATAGCTTAGATTCGATAGGCCTTTGAATATGTGATACTACTCTATATCCACATCCCAACGAGTAAAAGGAAGTAGAGCGAAACCACACATTCTCAGTCTATGGGATCCTTATTATATATATAACCTTGGGAGTATGCCTTCTGTAATTGTAGGTATATCAATAAGGATCTTTTTAGTTTTTCACACAAGGTTATCTATGGATCCTAAAATACCCCTATGGTATCTTAATTTCTTTTTTGATTCTTAACTTCTGAATATGATTCTGGGATTAATGCGAGTCTTTTAGTATTCCATAATACTCCCATAGTATTTTAAACTTTATGTTTGGCTCTAGCATTCCTAGTTGGTAAGTTTCAGACTTGATGCAACACCACTATCACTCCCAATCACACGTTCATCGCATCTCGAATAAATGTAGTTGATCAGGTTACATTTATTCCAGCTTATGATTACATAACTCCCCAAGTTTGACGGTAATGCCCAACATCCGAAGACTTTTATTCTTGTTCTTCTCGTGATACTTGTGTTCGAGTGTTTAGATTCTGGATGTTCTTATAATTTGGTAAAATATGGTTATATTTTAAAGTATAATTCTTGGTCAGAGTGTTTTATCCCTATTATTTATAGGCTGTATATCTTTTTATGAATTGATATACTGAGCTCACTATAAACAATGCTCCGATACCAATCTGTCACACCCCAAAACCGGAACGGCGGAAACGTTTTGGGGTGGATGACATCATGTCAAGTATCACAACATATGCAGTATAGTAATCAAAGTACAACAACCATTGCATTAATATTAATAGTTTTACATAAGTTACATTTTATAGGGACATCAAAGTAATACAGAAACTAGTATAGATGCAGCTCGGTTCTAGGTTGGCTTCACAAAAGCACCTGGGTGTACCTGTCTATTGCTGACCTGAGAATACAAGTTATTTTGAAAGCGAGTATCAGCATTTTTATAAATGCTGGTGAGTTCATAAGTGTTTAGTGTCATTTGTGTAAGTAAGCATTTTATTCAAAATAACTTTATGAAAAGTAGTAGTTTAGAATCTACGGTGTATTACCGTCCTTTCCAAAAAATCCTATATTTTCTAAATAAAAGAAGTCTTCTACCAAGACTCGATAGAGTTATGTTTTAAAGAGTAATTTTCCCTTAAATACTATCATTACCGAAATACGGTATTTGACTTTAAAGAAAGTAGGAGAATATCACTAGTAAAAAATACTAAGGGAAAAATAACATATGCCTCAGCAGAAATACTGCTGACTAAGGCAAAAGAAATCATAGACTCCAGGACAGTATCAAATGAATGATACGCCTGGCGCAGTCTAACAAAAAGAAACACAGACCCCAGACGGTATCAAATGAACGATACGGCTAGCAAGGTCTAAAACAAAGAAACACAGACCCCATACAGTATCAAATGAACGATACAGCTAGCAAGGTCTAAAACAAATGGTAATCCTAAGTGGGTTGTTTCAAGAATACCGTGTTAATTCTCGTTACCTTAAGGACATGAATTATAAGGTAAACATCGAGATCCTCGTAACCATGTTGATCGACAATAGAGTACTTGACGCCCTGCAAGCGTCAGAAAGAATGTGACATTTGTCACCCCTTGGCTTGGTAGGTCGGGGACTGTAGCTAGGAGTGAAGGTGTGGGAGTGTCAGTCCCATATAGATCTGTACACACAATGCCCGCTCTCCCTCCAGGAGACTCTGGTTACCAACTTGACGACGGGGAGATCCGTGTCTTGAAGATGCATCTCGTATTTTGAATTCTATTGTAAGTACTGGAATAACGATATAGACTCATGAATGAACTAACTCCTTTGGAATTCTATGAACTAGAAAGAGTGATTAGAATCTCCTAACTATTCCTATAATAGTTACTAGTGTCTCTAATCTATGAATGATGAATGGAAGGATGCCCTTGCTACCCAAGGGAAATGAACTGGTCGATGTAAACCTTTATGTCTATACATGTATACATGATATATAATTAATGTTTAAACGAACATCGGACGGATATCTGATACCCACCAGACCACATCCCAACGAGGAAAAGGAAATAGGGCGAACTAGCCTTCCTAAGTCCTTTAAACATTATTTATATAACTATACAAGTACAAGCATGCATTTAACGAAGTAGAAGCATGGAAGCATAGAAGAAACCTTTGGTAAAACCTTTGGAAAACCTTTAAAAAAATAAGAATCTACGACTTAATGTCGTTATGTTAAACAAGCTTTGAAAACCTTTGGAAATCCTTTGAAAAACCTTTCCTAAACAACTTTGTAAAATGGTTTGTATAAAACGGTTTAAATGAGGATAAACCTTTGATAAGAAATCACGACTGGATGTCTCTTAAGTAAACAAACTTTGAAAAACCTTGGATAACCTTTAATGATCTAAAAAGGGATATTCATACTTTAACAAGATTCGAAAACCTGATTTGGAAACCTTTAATGTGGATAAATAGTTTAACATGAAAAATCTATTTTGCTATACAGTTATTAATCACATGTGATTTATCTAAAAACTGTATAGTTCAACTTGTATCCCCCCCCCTTATAAAAGCAGTTAAAATCATTTAAAAGGTTGATTCAGGGGTATGAACTCACCTGTCGTGGGCGATTCGGATGAATGGACGGTATAGGATGCTAAGTGTCAAATGAGGACTTGAACACACATGTGAATCCTATTTAACATGTAATGATACATTTAAGTATCTAATTAGTCATTTAATAACTAATTAAGCAAGTAAGGATATCTTACTACATAAAAACACTTTGCTACAAGTGCTAGAAATACCAAGGGTTGCATAGAAGGTGTGTATGGACTCACATTGGAGTTTACTCCTCAAATGATGGCCCTTATGGGTGTTTACGTTTTCAAGACCACTTTCCCCATGAGTTTATGGCCGTAAACTCATGGTAGTGGTCTCATGGGATGCTTAAAGGTCTTGTCTCACTCATAGAATCATGCTAGAGTCGAATTAAGGGCTAAGGATGTGATTGGGGCTCAAAATGGACACAATAGGGAGTTTACGGTCCATGGGCCACTCCTTGAAGAGTTTACGGCTGTAAACACATGATTTTATGGTAGTAAACTCATGTTAGTCCATTTCTTTTGTTCTTTGGTGGTTCTAGGCTATGTAGGCAAGGTTCTAGGCTATGTAGGCAAGGTTCTAGTCACTTATTTGAGCATAGGAAGGTGTTAAAGGCACTTAAACACCTTGGAAAGGTGTTTACGGTCTATGAAGGTGTTCTTGGTGAGTTTACTACCTTAAACACATGAGTTTACGGTAGTAAACTCATGTTATTCCATGAATCATGTGTTTTGGTGCATCAAATGAAGGATTACAAGGCTCTAGGCACTCATGGAAGCTTTTGGAGGTGTTTGAGGGGTAGTTTAACACCCAAAAAGGTGTTTATGTTTCTTGAAGATGGGTTTACGGTCCAAGAATGATCTTGGTCCGTAAACTCATGTTTACTCCCCATATGCTATGATTTTGGTGTTCTAAGTCCTTTCATGCAAGCCTCTAAGTCATTACTAAGCATTAGAAGTGGTTTGGAAGGGTTTTTGGGCACCAAAACCCTCTTTCAAGGTGTTTATGGTTTTGGGATGCTCCCAAGACCGTAAAATCTTGCTCATGGGGTTTTAGGATGTTTAAGCCACGAATTTGCAAGCTAAAGAGCTAAACAACAAGCTAGGAAGGTTAACTTACCGATTTGAAGCTCGAAGGGGCGATTTTTGACCAAAACCCGATTTGTAGAGAGAGAAAGTGTCTAAGGTGGGAAAAAGGTTGGGATGAAACCCACTCAACCCTTATATAGGGTGGAGTTTATGGCCTGGTTGGGGGTTCACCCGACACCAACCGCGAACGGGGTTTTTCACGACTACCGTTAAACACGGCAAATTTTAAAATTTGACCGCCTTATTTTTGGTTTGCTTGACGAATATTATTTAAAATATTCCAACGGGTTTAAATCCTGTCAAAAATATTTTTGGGATAAATTTGGCTAATTTTTGACGTTCTAAATTTCGACGTTAAAAACTAACGGAAATTTTTGGGTTGTCACATCGTCCCCCCGTTAGAGGGAATTTCGTCCCGAAATTAGAGTTTAGGCAAAGAAGTAGGCATGAATGATCGAGTAATGAGATGAGGGTACTTCCTATTCGAATGGTCCTCGCGCTCCCAAGTGAATTCCGGTCTTCGCTTGGCGTTCCAGCGAACCTTCACTAGTGGGATGCAGATTCGTTACGCTCGCTTGATTCCTCGGTACACAGTTTCCTACAGGTTTTTCTACAAAGTTAGGGTTACCAATGATTGTTGTTAAGACGAGTGGGTTTATACAAGTCACGTCGGACAAGTACGTTGTCCATGCTGGAGACGCGAATAGACTACGGTGGAATTATGGAATTCCAAAAGCAGTAGTGGTCTGACAAGGGTTGGACCAATTCTTATAAAGAATCTCGAATGGTCCTAAGCTCTCGGGAAGATAGAGCTTTTCGGTTCTCAGAACGTAATGTACTTCTATGGTGGGTTCATCACTGGCGTGATCGCCATTTTGAAGTTCCTAACGTTCTCACACATTGGGGGTGTAGTTCTTCGGGTTGGTTCTTAGAAGGCTCGGGTTATCCTCGGATTCGTGTTTCCTAATGATTGGCTTTTAGAGGTTTTCTAGGCCCTCGGATGTATTGGCTACACATTGGCATGTAATTGGTTTCGTGGAATTTATCTCAACTTAGTGCAAAATGGACTTGCACTTCTGAATCTCCAGGCGTTTCTAACGGAAACTCTCAAAGCTAATGAGATAGGGCCTTAGCAGACGATGGTTAGAGGGTTCTAGATTTCTTCGTCGTCTAACAGATGCTTTCACATTATGACTCTTAACTCGGAATGAATCATGCTCTTACTTGCTTCGTTGTTTTATGGATAGTAGCCTTTGCTCAGGCTAACTTAGTCCTTAGAGATTTTCTGAAGTGTTGGACTATCTCGGGAGGTGGTTCTACTATTTCTATGTGAGATGATATCCATGGAACAGCTAGTAGTCCAATAAATCTCTAAGACATACCCTATTCCTTAAGGCGTCGATTTATTTCAATTGTAGAAAGCGTGTGCTCTTGTATAACCCATCGGCTAACACCTAGACTGGTGTCAAGTCTATAATCTCTTTGGGATCTGGGTTATAAGGCTTAACGCGACCTACTTTCGCACTTTATTCAAGTATTCTTGGCTGCGGACGTTATCCTGTGGTTCTTGGCATTCTAGGATTCACTTTGAAGAATGCAGTTTCTCGCCTACAGGGTGACGGTGACTATTTTCACATGCGGAGGCGGAGTGTCTTAGGCACTACTTGTCAGTAACGCGGTGGACGAAGTGCCTGAGTAGTGCGAGCAACTTCTGCAACTACTCTTCCGGTGGTTCCGAGTTTTCTCGATTTAGATTAGGTCTTGAAGTATAGGGTTCCGTCAGCTACTATGTTGGCTTCACCGGGATGACAACAAATTTCAGATTTGTGATCATTATAGTAGTTCAACCCGCAGAGGTTCTCTTGACTCTAGTTCCTATTCTAGGGGATAGGATGAAGGGTTTTACTATAAGGTTCGTGGTAGAGCTCATACTTGGCTTAACCACTAATACATGGTGTATGCAAGCCGTATATAATCGAGGTCGGCAGGATGTTCAGTTGTATGAATCCACCCCAGACCCACAACCCAACGAGGAACAGGGAGTAGGGAGGAAGCACACATCTTAAATCTTTTTTATCTTAATTATATACCACCCTTATGCATATACTCAGTTATAGTAGTCAGTCCCATGAGTTCTATCCTCTTGATTCACAAACCTGATTGTGAGGTGCGAAGGGTCCTTCTGGGGGTTCTACGGAGTAGGGTTCGGGTGGTTATCGTCTTCTGGAATGCCTGCAGTGTCTTTCGCTTCGGGTTCTATCTGTCTAAGAAGGGGTTGGTTAACAGCGCGCGATACTATACTCAGGGTATTTCGGAAAGTTTTTAGATAAGAGTGACGACTGACGGATCGCATTAGGTTTTATTATTAAGTTCGGAAGAACTTTTATTTGCCGGAATGGCTACGGTGAAAGTTCTTTTTACACAGCACTAGGGATTTACACATGGTTGCACTAAATCGAACCATGATTGATAGGGACGTCGAAATTGTCATACATCGACATGAAATAGAATGAGGATCGATAGGGCCATGTTTCGAACGGGCACACAAGTTCTAGGCGTCTCGGGTTTCGTCATGTGTATCATTGTCGCGGATACTGGGATCGATAGAGTCAACGCGGAACTATAGAGGGTCCTGAGTGTTTCTGAATAATATACTTTTCCTGTATGGATTCTCACGAGGCCTTTCTATAATCGCCTAACATATACTAGTCATGTATAATTAAGGTGGGGAGGACTGTTCACTGAGCGACTCCGCCTTAAATCCACAACCAAACGAGTAACAGGAAATGAGGCAGCATCACTCACTCTAGGTCTATCCATCTTAATTATACATGGCTTTAATGTATATATCGAGCCATTATAGCTCTACCTGATGAAATTTTAAATTTTATCACAGTGTTGCGACTTTCGCCTTAACGGGGAAGTAATTACATTTAGGATTAGCCTTTTAATGTTTTCGGTTAGTTATCGAGGATTGAGAGACATACCAAAAATCTACCGGGTTCCTTGATTGCTTCTCCCTCGGCATTTCGAGTTAGACTCCTCTTGCGCCTTTGTTGTTTCCTTCGGTTGGACAGTCCTTCTTGAAGTGTCCAATCTCACCACATAGACGGCAAACTAGATTGGTCACCACATTGATGGTTGATGTGATGAATTCAATCGGGGTTCTGCAGACGCGAGCGGTATGCCCCTTCATGTTGCACCTAGTACAACAGAGTTCCCGACATACACCATGATGATGGTAGCTACACTTGCTGCAGTGGGGAAGGCTTTCTAGTTATGGTCTTCTTGAAGTCAGGAAGGAAGGGTTGACAGGGGTATTGACCGTCTCAGCTTGCTGACCTTCGGAAGGTCCTTGAGCCGAGATACTTCCTTTCTCGCTTTTGAACTTTCTCTTCAGTGGAGTTGGTTAAGGTTCTTTGGTGGCTAGGTACACATGTGTTGGTTGTTGTTGTTCATTGCTAGGATCGGGAATACCGATAGGGCTCTTGCTAACGTTGGAGTTGTTAGCATTCAGATGAGCCATGACAGCTGCTACGGCTGCCGAGACTGCAGCTTGGAACGTAGCTTCATTGAATAGGAGAGTCGGTTTCTTGCCAGCGGATTGGTTACGTTTATTCGGAGGCATGGTTTTCCTACACAGAAAGGAACACAAGCTGATGAGAGACGATGGTTAACCCTGGACGTATCTATCCTTACCATAATAGGCATAAATTTTCCCGCGCCTTGGATATTGGTTGTCTGAGTGTCGACCTACATCCCTATGATGTAGTCCAGGTATTCAAGGTAGGAGTAAGACTATCGGAAAGCCATAAGATGGGAATCGTTCCTACTAAGTTATCTTTATGCTGGAAAGGTTCACTCTCCGGCTTTCGAAAGATTTGAGGGAAGTTTGGAATGAAATCGCAGAAGAAAAGGCTCATGAAGGCTTATGAATAAACATTCTCAATCGAGGTTTTGAAATCCGATCTAATCGTATTACTTGCGACGGGAAAAGGTGATTTTCCTAACACATAGCGTGAGTAGTGTAATCACTAACTCACTAAATTGTATTATTTTATGGGTGTATTAGCGTGACTATAACGAGGAAAAGACACTTCTCGAGTTCCATGTACTGGCTCCCTCTGTCTACCTCATATCCTTGCCTGGGACCGACGTTGGTTTTCTTCGGGTAGTTACCTGGGGTTCTCTTCTCATATAGACATATTGAATTTGTACTCCGGCTTACTTCCGTTTCTGACTCTGCGTGTCATCACTTCATGATGGATGACTGGAAATCTTGGAAGTTCAGGCGAATTTCCCACCAATGTCCCTAAAAAGGTATAGGCACTTGGTGGTTTCAATAGTCTCGTCCTCGTTCATTTATTCCCAAACTGGAAATCTTCTCAATGAACTTCTTCTGGGTCTGAATCAACTCTTCTATCGATCACTGAAGTGGATAGGGTTTTCTACAGGGTTCGTGCGAGAATGGAAATGTCTAAAGAATCCTAAGAGATTATTAACATTTCACTGGGTGATCCATATCGAGTCCTGCTACAATTACATAGGGTACTATTAACTAAGGCAAAAGAAATCATAGACTCCAGGAGAGTATCGAATGAATGATACGCCTGGCGCAGTCTAACAAAAAGAAACACAGACCCCAGACGGTATCAAATGAACGATACGGATAGCAAGGTCTAAAACAAAGAAACACAGACCCCAGACAGTATCAAATGAACGATATAGCTAGCAAGGTCTAAAACAAATGGTAATCCTAAGTGGGTTGTTTCAAGAATACCATGTAAATTCTCGTTACCTTAAGGCCATGAATTATAAGGTAAACATCGAGATACTCGTAACCATAATGATAGACAATAGAGTACTTGACGCCCTGCAAGCGTCGGAAAGCATGTGACATTTGTCAACCCTTGGCTTCGTAGGCCGGGGACTGTAGCTAGCAGTCAGGGTCTGGGAGTGTCAGTCCCATATAGATCTATACACACAATGCCCGCTCTCCCTCTAGGAGACTCTGGTTACCAACTTGACGACGGGGAGATTCGTGTCTTGAAGATGCATCTCGTATTTTGAATTCTATTGTAAGTACTAGAATAACGATATAGACTCACGAATAAACTGACTCCTTTGGAATTCTCTGAACTAGAAAGAGTGATTAGAATCTCCTAACTATTCCGGTAATAGTTACTAGTGTCTCTGATCTATGAATGATGAATGGAAGGATGCCCTTGCTACCCAAGGGAAATGAACTGGTCGATGTAAACCTTTATGTCTATACATGTATACATGATATATAATTAATGTTTAAACAACCTTCGGACGGATATCCGATACCCACCGGATCACATCCCAACGAGGAAAAGGAAATAGGGTGAACTAGCCTTCCTAAGTCCTTTAAACATTATTTATATAACTATACAAGTACATGCATACATTTAACGAAGTAGAAGCATAGAAGCATAGAATAAACCTTTGGTAAAACCTTTGGAAAACCTTTAAAAAAATAAGAATTTACGACTTGATGTCGTTATGTTAAACAAGCTTTGAAAACCTTTGGAAATCCTTCGAAAAACCTTTCCTAAACAACTTTGTAAAATGGTTTGTATAAAACGGTTTAAATGAAGATAAACCTTTGATAAGAAATCACGAATGGATGTCTCTTAAGTAAAAAAACTTTGAAAAACCTTGGATAACCTTTAATGATCTAAAAAGGGATATTCATACTTTAACAAGATTCGAAAACCTGATTTGGAAACCTTTAATGTGGATAAATAGTTTAACATGAAAAATCTATTTTGCTATACAGTTATTAATCACATGTGATTTATCTAAAAAATGTACAGTTCAACTTGTATCCCCCCCCTTATAAAAGCAGTTAAAATCATTTAAAAGGTTGATTCAGGGGTATGAACTCACCTGTCGTTGGCGATTCGGATGAATGGACGGTATAGGATGCTAAGTGTCAAGTGAGGACTTGACCACACACACGAATCCTATTTAACATGTAATGATACATTTAAGTATCTAATTAGTCGTTTAATAACTAATTAAGCAAGTAGGGATGTCTTACTACATAAAAACACTTTGCTACAAGTGCTAGAAATACCAAGGGTTGCATAGAAGGTGTGTATGGACTCACATTGGAGTTTACTCTTCAAATGATGGCCCTTATGGGTGTTTACGGTTTCAAGACCACTTTCCCCATGAGTTTACGGCCGTAAACTCATGGTAGTGGTTTCATGGGATGCTTAAAGGTCTTATCTCACTCATAGAATCATGCTAGAGTCGAATTAAGGGCTAAGGATGTGATTGGGGCTCAAAATGGACACAATAGGGAGTTTACGGTCCATGGGCCACTCCTTGAGGAGTTTACGGCCGTAAACACATGAGTTTATGGTAGTAAACTCATGTTAGTCCATTTCTTTTGTGCTTTGGTGGTTCTAGGCTATGTAGGCAAGGTTCTAGTCACTTATTTGAGCATAGGAAGGTGTTAAAGGCACTTAAACACCTTGGAAAGGTGTTTACGGTCTATGAAGGTGTTCTTGGTGAGTTTACTACCTTAAACACATGAGTTTACGGTATTAAACTCATGTTGTTCCATGAATCATGTGTTTTGGTGCATCAAATGAAGGATTACAAGGCTTTAGGCACTCATGGAAGCTTTTAGAGGTGTTTGAGGGGTAGTTTAACACCCAAAAAGGTGTTTATGGTTCTTGAAGATGGGTTTACGGTCCAAGAATGATCTTGGGCCATAAACTCATGTTTACTCCCCATATGCTATGATTTTGGTGTTCTAAGTCCTTTCATGCAAGCCTCTAAGTCATTACTAAGCATTAGAAGTGGTTTGGAAGGGTTTTTGGGCACCAAAACCCTCTTTCAAGGTGTTTACGGTTTTGGGATGCTCCCAAGACCATAAACTCTTGTTCTTGGGGTTTTAGGATGTTTAAGCCACGAATTTGCAAGCTAAAGAGCTAAACAACAAGCTAGGAAGGTTAACTTACCGATTTGAAGCTCGAAGGGGCGATTTTTGACCAAAACCCGATTTGTAGAGAGAGAAAGTGTCTAAGGTGGGAAAAAGGTTGGGATGAAACCCACTCAACCCTTATATAGGGTGGAGTTTATGGCCTGGTTGGGGGTTCACCCGACACCAACCGCAAACGGGGTTTTTCACGACTACCGTTAAACACGACAAATTTTAAAATGTGACTGCCTTATTTTTGGTTTGCTTGACGAATATTATTTAATATATTCCAACGGGTTTAAATCCGGTCAAAAATATTTTTGGGATAAATTTGGCTAATTTTTGATGTTCGAAATTTCAACGTTAAAAACTAACGGAAGTTTTTGGGTTGTCACAGAAGAGCCCCTGGACAACCTATAAATTGAGCCGAAAACTACTCCATTCCCTCCCAAACCCCTAATGTCCTAAGACCTTTTCTGTAGCACCTCCTAGGTGTTTGTAGCGAGTCCCGGAGCGCCAAAAGTCCCCGAGAATAAGAGCTTTTGGCTTAGAACTTCTGCCGGCGTTGAGTCTGGTTCCTCGCTAAACCCACTTGTAAGTGTGTTATGCTTACGATACTTTAAGTATAACTTATTCTTAAGTTCATTATCATTATTATGAACCTATAAACTAGATTTATCAGTGATTCGATGTCGTTATACTGATTGATCTACCTGGTTGTTCCTTACTTGATAGATCTTGAGGTAGACTTTGAGTTAATTAAAATCTAGACTGATAATTAGTCACAATAGATAGTAGACTAACACTTAGTGATAATGACACTAGGTTTCGTGAAAGGAAAAGACAATTGTTAGAAGCGAAGCACTGCCCGAATTCTGAATCGTTACTTTAACAAGTGAGTGCATAGTCCCTTTCATGAACACGATTTTAATACAAGTATTAAATATTTGTTTATGTGTGAAATATCTGATATTTCCTGAAATACGTGTTAAGAGCATATATGATAATATATGATGATTTAGGATAGAGAATAAACCAAAATTAATTAAGATGAATATCGGGTAGTATCTTCTTATGAGTATGGGTGAGATATACACGGAGGATAGAATTTTAAAATTTGTCATTGATCCGGGAGCATGGATTAGACATAGTCATTCGTTCCTAGTCCGAGAGTATGGAGTGCGCATAGTCATTTGTCCTTGATCCGAGAGAAGGGACTAGACATACCTGATCCGGGAGTATGGATTAGGTAAAGCTGTTAATTTTAGATCCGAGAGTATGGATCATGTCATTGTGGGGATCGACGTGGTGTGGTAAAATTACTTATATGATGTGAACTTGTATATTGCGAGTTCTAATACATACATATATATATATATATATATATATATATATATATATATATATATATATATATACATATACATATATATATATATATATATACAAGATATAAAATTGTGGGATTGAAATCCCTATGTACTCACCAGGTTTTCCAACCTGACCCACTCAGATTATTGTATCATCGGTGGTTGTATGAAAGATACATTGTACTGAGAGATTCAAAGAGTATTATGCCACTAGTTTAATTACTGTAAGGCTTGTAATATAAATAAAAATACATTTCTTTGGAAATGCTTTGACAATATTACTATCATGTTTTTTTCTGAGAACAAATTCTGCAATACTATTTTTCAGAAAGGATACTCTGGTTTTTAAATAAGCATAATGTAACACCTCATTTTGGAAAGTACATTTGGTTGTGGATTTCAGAGGCCAAGCTAGGGGCGTTTTGGTCTTTTATGGGTCTTGAAGTTTTATTCGGATGATTTTTGGGTCGGGGTGAGTCATTAGAAGCATAGGGCTTCTCGCTACCTTTTCGTGGATATAATGTTCGTTGGAAACGGACCTAGAATAAGGACGATATGACACTTTGAAGTTTTTGGCATTAATGGTCCCTAATGGAAAAAGTTGTCAAGGAAGGACCATGCATGCAAAGTGGAAGGCGCGTGGGTACACCCAACATAAGTTGGGTTACGCCCAACGTATAAAGGGAAATGGTCACGGGTGCTTTAGGCATACGCCCAACGTATAGGAAGTACGCCCACCATACGTCTAGTGTCCAGAAACCCTAACTTTAGGGCCAACCACTATATAAATAACATAATGGCTCAACCCTAGCCGCCTTATCTGTCCCCCCAAACTCAGAGAAACCCTAGAACGCCTCATCTCTTCATCCTTGGGTGATTTTGACTTCAAGAAGTTCATTTTGGTGGTGTAAGCTTGGAAGAAGAAAAGAGGAAGTTGGCAAGGAAGAACTTGGGAAGTTGGAGCTTATAGATCTGGAATAGCATCATCATTTAGAACTCTTTGGAGGTATAAAGTTCGTAACTTTACTTAAGAATGCTTAGATCTAGTGTGGTGTGGTTTTGGTGTTATTTTGGTCCTAAGAATGGACCTTTATGATGAAATCTCGTTTGTGAGCTTAGGGTTGCCATCCTCAGAGCTAAAAGGGTCCCATAAGTAGTAAAGTCTCCATCTTGAATGACTTAATGGGTTCATGCATGAGATCTATCCCTCTTTATGGAAGAGGAATATAATTCTTGGGAGTTTGGGCTTGTTTGGGCCAAGTTAAGTCACCAAGTCAGTGAATTTATGGATTAAGACATGGAAAAGGACTTGGATCAGTGTTTGTAGCTTCTGTAGTAGAGTATTAAGCACTTAATGGGAAAGTGACTTAATAGGGGGAGTACGCTGAGCGTACATGCAGGTACGGCCAACATACACACCATTGGCTAGTACGCTTAGCGTATGTGAATGTACGCCCTGTTTACTCTGTTAGTTTGGGCTTCGTTTTATTGGGCCTCAGATTCGGCCATGCTTTGGACTTTGGGCCTTAGTGGGCCAGCAGAAGTCAGATGATGTGGGCCAAAAATATGTTTGGGCTTAGGGTAAGGCCCATTATAGGGATTGGTCCCGATTTAGCAAATTAGGCCATTAGTGCGCCACTAGTGGGCTTGGGAAGCTTACCTAGTATTGGGCCTTAGTTTTGGGCCTTAGATATGGACCAAGTTGGTCTAGGGGTAGAATGGTCATTTTACCCTAAGACGGATTCTTGTATTAGACTAAGTGATGTTTGGTATTGGTAGTTCGGGAAGCCGGAGGGTCAGCAGTTAGGGAATTGCCAGTCAGCAGCCATAGGAGTATCAGCAGGGTTCAACAGTGCGAGGTGAGTCTCCTCACTGTGTGAATAAGTCTAAGGCCACAATGTCGACCCATGTAGTTTATGAGTAGGAAGACCTAGGGGTTAGACCTAGGCACTGTATGCTAGTATGTTATTCTGGACCAAGGTCCGATGCTGGGCGGGTGCCCGAGGAAGGGTTATATGTATGTGATTCTGGACCAAGGTCCGATGTCGAGCGGGTGTTCGGGGAATGTTTGTATGTTAGTTTATACTTGTTGTTTGTGTGATACTTGTATGTGCCTGGTAGGAAGATGAGTGTGGGCGAGGGCTCGTATCTCATCACTAGCTAAGTGTAGACGGGCTTCCATAACTCATTAGTAGCAGAGTAGGGGCGGGGCCCAAGATAGGCGAGGCCTTGAGAATAGAAGTTATAGTATAATGATTGTTTATGGTGTATTAGTATGATTATGTGATAATGTTTGTACGTGTATGGCGGGCGGGTCCCAGAGACAGGCGAGGCCTAGTAGAAACATATATGTTTACCGAGCGGGGCTCGAAGCCAGGCGGGGCGTGGGGTCAGGCGGGGCTTGATGACGCATTGGTCCGGAGCCGGGCGGGGCCCGATGTAGTGGGCGAGGCCCAGTGCTTGAAGTATGTAATTATGTATGATAAGTGGTAGGTTGGGGAACTCACTAAGCTTCGTTCTTACGGTTTTCAGTTTTGGTTTCAGTTACTCCCGGTAGCGGAGGGAAGAGCTTGGGATGATCGCATGGCACACACCAAGAAGTTTTAGCCTGGGATGTTTTTACTCTGATAATTAGAACATGTTTTGAAACGATACTCTAATTTTATATATCTATCTTTAAGTATGGTTGGAATGATTGGATACTTATGGTTTTATTAATGTTTTAAAAAGAAAGTTTTGGTCATGATTTTTGGGACGTTACACATAAACAAATCGGTCTTTTTTGGCCGTGAAAACGGGGATGTCACAGTTAGTATCAGAGCATTAGTTTAAGCAAAATAGGAGTAAGGATTTATTTCTAGACTTAAACTTAGAATGCTAAGCGATGATTGTGAGATGAGTGTCTGCTATATTTAGGATGTATGCCTGAATAGACACGGGCACTAGCTTATTTAGAGGATATGCCTAAATTGGTTTTATGTGCTAAATGATTTATGATATAATATGCCTTATATGCTTTATGATGCTATCAGATCTATGGTCTATTGCCGACCGGATCTGGAAATTCTATGTGTTTAGATTTCTAAACGTTTAATTATGGTATTAGAAATTGCATATAACTTTTTGGAATGATAAGGATATTTGTATGTCTGTTGTAAATAAAGCTTTCCCTATCTTAATTCCCATCGATGTACACTGAACATCTACTAGAGTGTACAAATCGAAATGGTGAGAACTCGTAGCGGATTAGGAAATGCTAATGGAAACCAACAGCCTCACGAGTGATTGAGCGTGCACCATAGGTAGCAGCTGCACCGAGCCAATCACAATGGCAGGAGTGCAAGAAATGATACAAATGATGCTGGATTGTCAGATGGAAGAGATAAGGATTCTACTCCAACAGAATTACGATGAACCTACTGTGCCTATTGCACAGTCCGAACTGAATGAAGAGCTGTCAGAGCAGGGAAATTATAGTCGTACTGTGAGTCAAGTTGAACCCCGAATGGTTAGGAGGAACGACCCGGACATAGGAATTGATAGGGATGGGCGTATGTATAAGAACTTCGTGGGTGCCAAACCACTAAGTCTTTCTATAAGATCGAAGCCAGTAGAGATCATGGACTGGATCTCCGAGATGGAGATCGTATTTGGAAGTTGCAATTGCAGCAACAAGCAGAAAACCGTCTCTGCAGTCAGAAAACTAAAGACCGGAGTTTTAAGTTGGTGGAAGTTATTGGCAGATACAATGCAACAGGGAGAAGCCTTGAGGATGTCTTGGGAAGTATTCATGGAGCAGTTGAAAATGCGATACTGCTCAGAGATAGATCTGATAGACATAAACAATGAGCTTCAGAACCTAAAGAAAAGCAAGATAAGTGTTGATGAGTATGCCACTGCATTCACCAAGAAGATTAAGCTATCCCCCTATTTGGTGCCTATTGAACACTCCAAGTAGATAGGTTTGCTAACAGATTTCCAGCGGACTTTGGTACAACAGTAAAAATGGCAACTGAAGGGTTATGTATACTACAACATCCTATGGTGCACATACAACCCTAATGCTTTGGATCTATGTTTTCTCAAGTTATACATGCAATATATTTTTCCAAAGCATCAAGCCTACAGCTAGCATACAATTGACATAAACAACATAATAATGAGTAATATAATTACCTCTTGTTGTAGCTTGTTGTGTTTGGCCATTAAGAACTTAACACCTCAAATGTGATGCCTCAAATGGTTCACAAACACCATGAACAAATGGAGTACTTTTGAGAGAGAATATGGAGCACTAAAATTCGGCTATACTTCTCCAAGAATACATGTTCAACCAATTTTAGGCCAAAGTGGTGTGATATATATATATATATATATATATATATATATATATATATATATATATATATATATATATATATATATATAGTGTAGGAATCCAAGGGTGTAAACCCTAATCCATACACTTGGTCTTATTATCCATGATCCATGATCCATGTGGACTAATTCTTTATGGATCCTTACATAAACTTAGTCCATAAGCCCAAACCACATATATAACTACTTTACACAATTAGTCCCTATTAATTTAATTAGTCTCTTTTGATCACTAAATTAATTCCAAATTAACTCTTAATCAATACTAATTAAATAACATGATTTCATATTAATATATTATACTTGTAATATATTAATAAATCATAAATAACCTCTTCTCAAAAGTCCATCCTATCAAATTACTCTCATGAAGGCAACCCAAATGGGTCATGCTACTCTCGGGTCAAGTACATACCAATTATAGTTATGGGCTTAGACACCTAATCCAACAGTCTCTCACTTGGATAAGTCTAATAACTATTATTGCAAGTACGACTTAGACACCGACTAGCAATCGTAGCTCTTAAAAGCCGTTGTCGAACTCTGAGCTAGTCAAGGACGCGTCCATTAGATAAGGGATCATATATTCCTCCATTCTACAAGATATCATATGGACTGAGATATGGATTATAATCATTCTCTCTATCCATCTGCTGTTTCCCGGTTTTCGATTTATGATGACCGACTAATTGAACAAATCAAATCAGTCCAGGCTTGGCCTAGCGCTTAGGGAGTCATCGCTAAATCATTGAGCGGACCACAAATATCACTTTTATCCCTCTAAGGGAAAAAGGAATGGATAAACTTCGACTCAAATGCTTGCTTGTACTTACTCATCAAATCACACACAACAATATGTTTTATAACACCAAGTTACTGGTGCGTTTACATATGTCAATGTGCATCTGACTTGTAAATTACAATTCACATGTCTTGATTTCAAGAATATAGGATATTATCGTCTCACAATCACTCGTGATAAAATCGATGAAGTGATTAGATGGGTGTGGTTTTAGTCCAATACCTACATCCAAAGTATGATCGACTATGAATAGTTTGAATAACCTAGTTATTCGGGAAGTCAAAACATGAAAAGTGAAACACAAGAATAATCGAATCCAATATGGTCTCAGAACTTATGAATATAAATAAAACACCTTTTATTTAAGCACCATATTGATTACGCATTATTCATTGTATAATATTTCGATTAATCAACTTAATACTTGAATTAAAACAATAGTTATCCCATGCTCCAAGCATGCACACTATGTTTACCTATGGTCCTTTTTTTGTGAAATTGATCAATTGAAAGCATTTCAATGACACTCATTTCACAATTCTAAATCATTACCGTAAATGTAAGAATACCAAATTCTTTTCATTTACTGTGATCTGTTAGATTCTAAACATAAATGCAATGATCCTCTTGTAATGACTATGCACAAAAGTCACAGAGACATGGTTAGTGACAAATCCAAACTCAAATGGACTGAACTTGTTCAATCTTAATTTCTTGCCACCTAGCAGCACAAGGGCCTACCATTGCTTCCAAGTTATTATGCAAACAACTGAGAACTGATAGAACTCACATGCATAGTCAACTTTAACTAGAATGGGCACAGAAACAAGAATATGTCAACACGATAGGTTATAAACCTCAAGTCATGTGCTAGTGATAAACAATTGGTTTACTCTTGATTAGTTCTTGAAACTCTTCAAGATCTTTAAGACTCCCACTGACCTCTTGACATATAAGATTCTCTTTGTCAAGAAACATTACTTGACAAACAAATATTCAAGAGTGAGTGCGGTTTCTTATCAAAACAAACACTTCTGACAATTGTTCTTAGTTGGTCTTTGTTTATCCAAAATATCACAACTTACCAATTTCAAATGTACAAGAGTATAAAACATTTTACTCTACATTTGATAAGTGTTATAAACCTTTCTTAAGATTATTTCACTTAAGGCTCGATCTTGGAGTGTTACTCTAAGACTCGATTTTGGAACGATGTAGGATTCACCTTTTTTTTATTTAACTATTTCAACAATTCATGATTCCTCTTCTTAGCCATACAAATGCACTAAGATGTCCTTAGAGAACCAATTGTGATATGGTTTCATAATTACTAAGATAATCATAAAACACGATACTCAAGTACTCTTCCTTCTTTTCAGATTGGAGAAACTTTATCTTTCTGCCTAATTTGATTCTTCTTATTCGTTCTGCCATACATTGAAACTTTTCCAATGGTTCAAAATTATACATAATATTGTAAGTATAACCATATCTACTAAACTTTAGTAAATCATAACGAATAGACTTACCGTTCTTTGTGGTAGACCTGATCAGCGCACAACCGAGTGCACCCGATCTCCTAGTCCTTCACTTGACTCACATATACATGTGAACAAGGAATTAGTCTTAATTTCCCAAAGATGAAGTTCTCATTCATCACACAATACAAGTTGCATGATTCTTAGTTTCTATCCAACTGAAACTTGGGTGATGAGAATCTTTCCTTATTCGGTAAATTATGACACTACCACAAATGAAAGAATCAAATCCATTTTCCAATATTGCTATCAATAGAAACATATAAGCAACAATTTTCACAAATGTCATTGTAAGGAAACTTAAAATAAGATAAAAATAAAAAAAAATAAACTTTTCTTTATTTATAAAAGTGCAAAAACTTGTCCTTACAATACAAATACATATGAAAACTATGTTATTATCTATTCCTAAGCAATTTATCATAACTCTTAAGCAGCAGCTCAAAATTCTGATCATCGAACCGTGCGATCGAAATCCATCTCTTCACGATCAGAATCAACTTACTCTTCCTTTAAATTTCCTTTCATTTCTTCGATTCTACAAAACATCAATATGTAATTACATAACATCGTGTATTAAGAATCTCCAGTTAGGAACTTAATAGGGATAGATACTGGATATTACCTGAAGTAGAGTCAAACATTTTGACTTTACCATCCTTATGATCTTTCAGGTAAATATGGCAACTTCGCAACTAATGCCCCTTCTCTTAGCAATAGAAACATATGGACTCTTTGGGAATGGTACACGGGACTATCTCAGACTTAGCCTTTCTCTTTTTCATTTGGTCAATTGACTTAACCATGGCCAATCCCTTTCCATTGGGAAGAGAAAGCTTTTCTGGACTTCCAATGTTACCATTGTGAATGTCCATGGAAGTTTGGGGAGTAGATCTTCCAAAAGAATTTGCTTTACCAGTGCGCCAAATCATTTCTAATTCAGTAGCAACAAGCAAATAGGTAAGATCGATAAGGGTCATGTCGTGGTTTGTCATATGGTTGTCCTTAATGAACTCACTATACGACTTAGGGAGTGAATGAAGAACCAAGTCAACAGCCAGCTTCCTCGAGAATTCGACACCCAACTCTCGCAGCTTATCAATATGTAACATCATCTCCAAGATGTGAGCACATACAGACTTTCCATCTTTGTGTTTGCTTGCAAATAGGTATTGAGTGACCTTGGACTTTTCAAGTCTTCGAACACGTGGGTTAGGGAGAATTATTGGAGGAGGTGGAGGAAGTGAAGTTTCAATATAGCACGAAGAAGGGAATAATCTTTCACCTTGATCGTCTTGTGGAATATCATCTTTATGAAGAAAGCCTTTTCCAAAAGATTCGGGAAGACCATAGTAGTCTGAACTAGACATCTATAAGGGAGAAATTCAAGTTTTGTTGATTTAAGTCCTTAGCATAACACCCAAATGAAATATTAAGGCTAGGATCCAACACAATATTTTACAATTTGAAAAAGGGATGTCGTAATCATATTGCAAAATATTTGAAGGTAGGTAAATGACGCTTTACCAATTTCCACCATGAAAAAAGAAAATGAACTTTAGGTTTTAAATGAATTGAAATTCCTAGATTCTTTGAGATTCATTAAACTTTTCAGTGGCATGTTTAAATCTCGATTGTGCCCTTCAAGTTTGTGACTAGGATGCCGAGGATCACAAACAAAGTGTGAATAACCATGCAAATTAGCTTGGTACTCTCGATGTCATTTATCACCTAATCAATGTGTCGGTTAACCACACACGCTCCATTGATGATCTATGACATACATCGAGCTACCCTTTGCCATACACTGTCAGTCCCAGATTAGTATGTCGGTTAACTACACACGCTCCTCTAACGACTTAACAAGGTGCAATGTGCAACTTCATGGGTTAGCACCAAATTCACATTTTTCCTAAGTAACTAAGATTGGGAATTTATAAGTATTTAGTTACTTGGTATTTTCATTATACTTTTAATGAGAATTAATGTCCTATCCTACCTGTTCGGCTAATGACCCTCCACCAGTCAAGCAATCGGTGGGTAAGAGTGGACACCCATTAAACCACCATTTTATAGGCAGTAACCTTATACCCCCTTCGTAGACCGGCTTCGTGAATGAGGCCTACTAATGGTAAGACTGACTTTTAACTTATACACATATAATATATTAGACTTTTAATTTTATATAGTATAAGGGTGTATTTTAAACTTTTAAAATACTTGGCGGTTTAATCTTTTAATCAAACTAGACTTTTAATTGAATTAAACTTAAACCATGTTATTATGGATTTATTAAACTTCTCTTTTAATTAAACACTTTAATTAATTGACTAAAGTCCACAAGGTGTAACTGAATTATTCAAAGCAACTAGGTTATTAAAAATTCAAAATTAAAGTTATTTAATTAATTTTTTTTAACTTATGAACTCAAGAGCTGCATCTTTTGAAACCTTTCAATTACAAGAGTTAATGTTTTCATAATTTGAGACTTTTCAAATACCATAACTTGAGGCCAAGTTTTGTAACTCTTCAAAACTTTTCATTTCTATAGCTTATAAGTTTAATGACTTTTAAAAATGAGATTCTTCATTTTCCATAACTTGAGGACAAGTTATGGAATTCATTAAAGGCATTTAGATCATTATTTTAAACAAACAAAATTATCTTATAATTTTCCTATGATCTAATTAAACTCATAAGTCAAGATAATTCACATCTACAATTTACAAGAAATTAGCCTATCATATAAAACAATACAAATCTTGAAATTTTAACAATTATATTTTAATTGGATAAGGATAATCACTACCATATCAAGAAAAACAGATTCTATGATATAAAACAATTTGTGGTAATGATCCTAATCCAATTCTGGATAAAAACCACAAAAAACTGCCATTTGACGATCCAACTCGTCGAGTCCAACTATGGACTCATCAAGTTCAATACAAAATGCAACCTACTCGTCGAGTCCAAGAATGGACTCGTCGAGTACATGCTGACAGAACAATTTTTGATCTTTGAAAAATAAGCCATGCATCAAATATAACGGAAAACTATCATATGCTCTGATACCACTGAAGGGTTTTGTATACTACAACATCCTATGGTGCACATACAACCCTAATGCTTTGGATCTATGTTTTCTCAAGTTATACATGCAATATTGTTTCCAAATCATGAAGCCTACGACTAGCATACAATTGACATAAACAACATAATAATGAGTTATAGAATTACTTCTTGTTGTAGCTTGTTGTGTATGGCCTTTAAGAACTTAGCACATCAAATGTGATGCCTCAAATGGTTCATAAACACCATGAAAAAATTGAGTATTTTTTAGAGAGAATATGGAGTACTAAAATTTGGCTATGCTTCTCCAAGAATACATGTTCAAACAATTTTAGGCCAAAGGGGTGTGATATATATATATATATATATATATATATATATATATATATATATATATATATATATATATATATATATATATATATATATATATATATATATATATATATATATATATATATAGTGTAGGAATCCAAGGGTGTAAACCCTAATCCGTACACTTGGGCTTATTATCCATGATCCATGATCCATGTGGACTAACTCTTTATGGATCCTTACATAAACTTAGTCCATAAGCCCAAACCATATATATAACTAATTTACACAATTAGTCCCCATTAATTTAATGAGTCTCTTTTGATCACTAAATTAATTCCAAATTAATTCTTGTTCAATACTAATTAAATAACATGATTTCATATTAATATATTATACTTGTAATATATTAATAAATCATAAATAACCTCTTCTCAAAAGTCCATCCTATCAAATTGCCCTGGTGAAGGCAACCCAAATGGACCATGCTACTATCGGGTCAAGTACATACCAATTATAGTTATGGGCTTAGACACCTAATCCAACAACAACTACTTTGAAGACAATTGTTAGAGTAGCGAAGAATGTGGAGAGCTAACGTAGGGAAAAGGTTCTAGAAAGAGCTGAGGTATGGGAGAAGAGGAATTTTGATGGGTCCACAAGATCCGAAAAGAAAAATAGGTTCCCGAAGTCTGACCCCAAAAACAAGAGGTATGGGGATAGTAATGAAGAAAGGTTGTGTGACAAGTGCAGAAGGAAACACATTGGGAGATGTTCTAAAGAGGTGACCTGCTTCAAATGCAGGAAGACTGGTCACAATACCAACGAATGCACGACCAAGAGAGAAATATGATTTAAGTGTGGTGAAGAAGGACACTTCAAGCAAGGCTGCCCAAAGAGGGAAGGAGCTACAAAGCCAAAGTACCGCTGAAGCCAAAGTCAAGAACATTCCAGATGATCCTTGATGAAGCAGGTGACGATGCAAGGGATCAGGAGTAAGGATCTATATATCCAAAGAGCGAGATATAAAGTATCCATATAGATGGTATCATGTGGTGTAGCCGAATATAAGAGGCCTAGTGTAGGGTGAACTTGAATATCTTTATAATCGTTGCAGGAAATAATATAAACCTCGGTTATGTTATCTGATGTGTTAAGTTGCTATATGATTTTTCTTGTGTGGTGACTTGGAGAAATACGAGACAATGTTTGGGACGAGTATGAGTAGATGTGAAAGTTAGTAGAGGACTATACTACCGCAATCGCAGGACTCACTCTTGGATTAGGAAAAGTCACAAGGTTACAAAGGCATTAGTAACTAATTCTGTTTTGTTCATGTCTGTCGTCACCACGTTTCGGTAATGACTAAGAAGAATATTGTTATCTTGACCCTAGTGGTAATATCAAATTGATTTCGGATATGATAAGTATGTTATGTGGTTTAGAGAACCAATTTCGATGTAGCATCTGGCTTAAGCCAGAATATTGAAGTGAAAAATAATCGAAGTGATCAGTAGAATTATCACAATCACCGTTAACATAAGAAGGTTGTAGCTAGACGTGCTACATTCTAGAATATGAATCACATTAGAACATGAAGGAAGGTGTCTTCCATTCTGAAATTTGGCTCTAAAAGACATGATTCTAAGAATTGCATCATACAATGAGAGGTCATTAGAACATGATTCATCGGTCTGTTACAGTAATCGAAGTAAAGAAATTATCTTAAGTTAAGTCTGTTTAAGAAGGAGCAGGAGTCTCCAATAAGGATTGAGTTTGTAACGCGAAGGTTACGATTGAAAGTCCAACATAGTACGAAGAGCGGATGCAATATTGAGCACCGCTGCTAGTCAAGAATTCTAAGAGTTAGATACTCGTTTCAAAGGACATAAGAATTATGTTTATTACCTAGGATGAAAAGATAATGTATGGAGTCATTATAGATGCCCTGTTTCGTTGATGATTTTGGGACGTAATCATCCTAAGGGGAGATAATTGTAACACCTGCAGATTCGGACTGGTCGATTTAGAGATAATAAGCGTTAAAATGACTTTTTGATAGAAGATTATTTAGCATAAATAATCTTGACCAGAGCTATAGTATATATCACAAGGATTCCGTACATATAAGGAACGCTGAAATCCGACTTATAACGAAAAAGTTATGACCCGTCGAGGTTTTGCGACTAAACCGACAAGGCATAGGGTATCGTAATAACTGAATTTTTGACAAAATACTTTTTAGCCTATTGGGTCTAAAATTATGGTTTATACTTTGCTTTTCTAGGAAAATGTATTTTTATGTCTAGGACCGTAAACAACTCAGTGTTTATGGCTATATATGTGTTTACGGTTGTGTGTACGGCCGTACACGGGTTAACGGTCATAAACCCATGTACAGCCAACTGTCTCATATATATAGGGTGAGGAGTGCTTGAGAGCACACCGTTGAGAGAATTTAGGATCTTAAGTGTGTGAAATCCAAGGTGTTTTAGAGAGAGAAGAACTAGTGTGTGTGTGTGTGTACTATGTGTATGGAGCATCATTCTATTCATTAAATACATCATAGATTCACTTATTCTTCTTTTCCTTCTTCTTCATTAGATCTAGCATCATCCGTTTGATTGGGATTCGGCACCATCAAATGGATCTGATTGATACACAAGCATATTTGGGGGCTTACAATTGGTATCAGAGCTTGGATTGTATCAATCAATTTTTGCAAATTTGGAGCTTATTTGATCTTATTTTTGAAGGATTTTTGCGTTTTTGGATAGATCTCTGAAAATTAGGGGGGGGGGGGGCGGTGTTCTTCACGTTTTTCATAAAAACACGTTTTTAATCGAGTTTTGGAGCAAAAAGGGGCAAAAATCGTTGTTTTTTCGTATCTGCGAGGTGTACGACCTTTGAAGGGTGTACGACCCAAGAAGGGTTCACGACCCGAAGTTCGTTTACGGCCCTCGGAGTTTACGGCCAACCTCACACGTGTTCGGTCGGCATTCTTGGTCTGCGGTGTGCGGCCAGCCTCGCATGTGTTCGGCCCAACGAGTCTTCATTCAGCAGCCTCGATCTCACATTCGCAGCAGTCGTCCTCGCAAGCAGCAGCGCACACTAAAAAAAGGGAATCGATTTTGGGGGTTGTCAGGGATCGAACTTGGGTATCCTGATTCCTCACTCCAACGCTTCTTCCAACTCATCTGGGTTGCTAGATGGAATAATCCTTCGAAATTTAATTCAAAAGGAGTCCTTTCTCGGTTCCTAATTTAGCATATTGACATATTTAGCCCAAAGACCAATTTGTTTTATTTTTAAATTTCATTTTCAACCCAAAAATTTTAGTTTTTAATTTTTGACTTTTAATTTTGACTTTTTACTTAAATTTTACTTTGATTTTCAAGTTTGACCTTTGACTTTAAACTTTGACTTTCTCGTTTAACCTTCAAATTTTCAAATTTAGCTTTTCGGTTTGACTTTTATGTTTGATTTTTTAATTTTGACTTTTTAAAATTGACTTTTAAGGTTGACTTTTGAGTGTTTAGTCAAAGGGCATTTTTGATAAACAATGAGTTCTTCAAACACTAAAGTCAATGAAATTTCTTGTTCTCAAACATGCATTGATAATGTTGAAAATATACTTAAGCATTTTGAATTATTATGCAGAGAGAACGAGGACCTAAAATACGAAGGATATCAACTCAGGAAAGGACAGAAACCTCTAAAAGCACAATTAGAAGCAAAAACAAAAGATTTTAGGAAACTTCAGGAAGAATATAGCAATAAATGTGCAAATTATAGATTTGTTACAGAAAAACTTGCTGAGTTAATTGCTGAACTTGACACATTGAAAAATAAGTTTGAAAATGCAGATTTTAATTTCGCAAAATTTGATGTGTCGAGTGAAGTAGTTGCGTCAATGATGGAAAATAGTTTGAGATTTAAAAATAACCATCAAAAGGGTTTAGGGTATGATAAAGTGCCTCCTCCTTTTAATCACACCTATCAGTATAACCCCTTGATAAAAGAGGAAATGGACAGAGAGGCACATCTGAAATATGGAAAACCTGTTGTATTTGTGTCGGGATGTGGTCCTTAGGTTGCAAGTACTAATGTTTCTACTTCTTCTGCAGATCAACCACTAAGTCATTGCAAGAAAGCAGCCGAAGAGAGTGTGTCTGATAATAAAATTGTATCAAAGTCTGATGACTCAAATTTTTCGATGTATTTGATGATATCTTTGATAATTCTGCCATGGTTGTGCCAGAAAGTGTTGAGCTGAATGATTCTAATGCTTCTACTTCATTTGCAGGTAAAGTAGCAGAAGATGAGAACAAGGAGAAAACTATTGAACAATCCAATAACTCCTTGAACTCTAAATTTGTTGCTTCTAACTCAGTTGCTACTAATCAACCTACTGTTGAGAAATACAGGCCACCAAAACAAGCAAAACCGACGGCTTGTTGCAAGTGTGCATGTGGGAACAATCAGGAACAAGGCAAGGATAAGCCACCAGGGGCAGAAAGAAACAACTTCCCAATGAAGAAAACGACTTGCTTTCACTATGGAACACCTGGACACATTGCCAGAAATTATCCAAATCGCGCGTACGTTCCCTACTATGCACAAGGGTGGCAGAACGCGCCAATAGGGAGATTTTCCAAAAGAAACTCCTCAAGGTCACGTTCAGACAATGGCAACTAGAACACGCAAAAGGCCAAGAATCAAAATCCCAAGGGCAAGAAGGGAATGTCGGCCAAGAAGTACAATCCAAGAGATGCTCCAGTGAAATCAAGACCGGTTAGGTCAAAGTCATCTCAACGATCGGCTTCAAGTTCAAAATCAAGTATCAAGGCACCCATCAGATCGAAAAAGAAATGGGTTAAACCCAACTACAAATGAGCACCAAAGGTTCAATCTCCCAAATCACCCAATGACTCTAATATTTCTTCATCTTCTATTTGTGATAAACAGGATATGTCATGGGAGAGGGTACCGTGTGTCACAACTAGAAATTTTGTGCCTTGTAACTACAACACATAAGTAAAATTTTGAATCAAAAACTTAAGAGCATGTATGATGCTTACTTTATGACATCAAAATTTGCAATCAAATACACCATACAAGCATTACAAATAGTCAACAAGCAAATGGGAAACCCTAGAAGTTCTTGATTAGGTCCATTTTGGACTAGAACTTCCTTATTGGGCCCAATGGACCAATAAGCTTCCAATTTGACTATCTTGGGCTTAGAATCCTTAAATGGGCTCTAATTGGACCCACTTTCATTTATTTCAACATTATGGGCCATATTGGGCCTAGAATGAAATAAATTAAATATTACGAACCATAATTAACCTAAACTAGCCCAACAAAGTATAAAAATCACACTTATATTTTATAGGGCCAACAATCATTCAACTTAACTCTAGTATGGGCTTAGGGGCAATAAAGCCCAAAAATCTTTTTCTTCTCTTCAAATTTCGGCCCAAGCCCATGAAAAAGGAAGAGTTGACTTTCATAGCCACCTCATTTTTGCATGTTGGTTCTCCATGCAACCTATCTCATACTTCCATGCACATGTCACCTCAAGATCTACTTCTTTCTCTCCCTCTTGCTCTCGGCCGAACACAACACACACACACTCACAAAAATTCACTCCATTCTCTCTAAGTCTTGAAGAACATCCCCTCACTCTTTCTTCAAAAATTTCGAGATCTAAGGAGCTTTCAAGAAAATATCTCCACAAATTCTCCACTTAAGGTAAGATCAAGTTAAGATCTATGATTTTGGTACTTTGTTTTATCAAAATCTTCTTCTAATCCATGTAAAAAAATCTTGATCACTCTCCTAGAAACTCTCTAAATTCGAGATCTTCCAAGGAAAGGTTGCTTAGGCCGAAAATCATCTCATTTTCTTCCATCTCTTCTCCAAAACCAAAACCACACCCAAAGGTGAGCTTCATACCCCCTATTTTTCGGTTTTTATAAGTTTTGTGGGGGTAGAATACAAGCAAATGTGTAGATCTATGAGTATATGTATGCTTTGTATGATTTCTATGTTTATTTACATGTTCTATTGTGATTATGGTGTTGGATCTAGTCCAAAAGAACTCAAACCCGAGATCTACCTTATGTTGAATGAAATAAGTATAAATCATATTATTTCATACAAATCAACTCTAGAAAAATAACCAAGTTGGTTAATATGAACTCTTTGGGCTAAAAATCCCATTTTTGGACTCAAGATGTTAAAAATATAAGGTTAAAGGGCCCAAAATGACAAAATACAAATTCTGATGGATAAAATGAGTCAAAACAGTTTCAACAATGTATTTTCTGGAAATATTCTCTTTTGAAGGATTAAAATGAGAAATTTTAAGCATAATGGGCCAAAAATGAACTTTTCGGCCCAATAAAGCCCAAATTGCGAGATTTTCAAATTAGAGGGGCTGAAGCTGTATTTTTCTGTAAAACAGGGGACTACTAGTGCTCCAAGTCCATTTCAAGGGTTAAAAATACTTTTCATATTTAAAAGGGACCAAAGATGCAAAAATTTTCTATTTTGGGCCAAAAGTGTAAAAATTGCAAAAATAAAGGGATTAGCCGAGAAAATTTCATTTTGAGGGACTAAAACTATTTTTCAAATAACTTTGAGCTGAAAAATACCTTTTCTACAAGTTTTGATACTAAAGTGTCAAGAAAAATGGTTTAAGGACTAAAATAGAAATTCTTTTATACAAAGGGTCAAAAGTGTAAATTCATCCAAAAGAAAAAGGGCTCCAGAAAGTAAATTTCTAATGTTTCAAAAAATAAACCCGACATGATGAAATACTAGTACCTCAACTATCGGTGAAATACAACTTCAACACCAAAATCGTTATCAAACGAATTGATTCGGTCTCGAATCAATAACGAATCCGAAATTAATAACACGACGATACTTCAATACACACGCAGAAACCTCAGGAATTCAATACACACGCGGAAATTTCGGGAAGTCAATACACTCGTGGGAATACACCAGACGTAGATACACCGTCTTTGGGCCCGAAAGTTTCAAATCGTGCTTGTTGGGCCTAGCTAGCCCAATGACATGATCTTTAGGCCCGAAGGAAACTCGCTTACATGTAGTTGGGTCTTGTATGACCTAATTCTGTGTAAAAGGACTTTCACAAGCTTTGTGCTGTTGGGCCCCAAGGGTCCTCTGGTACTGCTAGTAAAGTCGAGAATTCACCAAATGCGAGTCGGGCTAAGGGCCCTTCGCATTCACGATAGCCTTGAACGACTTATGGAAATACCGGGGGCTTCGCACCCTCTTTTTCTCCTCGGTTGTGGGGCTATGAGAAGTCAGGGTGGTTGGATTAAGTGAATAGTACGAACGACGCCTAAGGGATCATTTGTATAGTTGTAAACGAGTCGTTTTCATTAATGCGTGTTTATAACAATTCACAATCCATAATTAATCCAATGTCACCTGGACTCATCGAATACACCCGTCGTAACGGTATAACAAAATATAAAACACTTGATTCAAAGTATTAGGAAAACATCGGGTTTTCCTAGGGTTTTCAATTAATACACCTACGAGATGCATACCGAGTTTTACAAATTATACTTTTACATTTATAGAAACAAACAAGCATACTTACGGATCCTCACACTTTTTTTATACTATGCTCTTTTCAGAAAATATCGGATTTTCTGGTGATTTTCAAAACAATACAAACCACTATATTTCAAACATTACTTATGAACTCACCAACATTTCATATGTTGACGTTTTTCAAAATACTTGTACTCTCAGGTGACAGGTAAATCGAAAAGGAAAAAAATGTACTCAGTAACGTCTTGTTGTTGTTTTAATTAGTATCGAACAATTTACTTTTGGGCATGTAATATTATGGATCAATGTACTGAATGTAAACGCTGCCAGTTGTAACATTTCAATGCTTGGTAATGTATGATGTTATGTTTCATGTATATTCATTGTTATGGTATTCAATTGAGTCACAATAGCTCTCGGACGTTTCCGCCGTCTGGTTCGGGGGTGTGACAGGTTGGTATCAGAGCTCTGTTTATAGTGAACTAGCATATCTAACCATACATTGAGATGCAACTATAAACCAAAAGACGGACTAACACAACTCTAAACAAAACAAGTAAAATACAACAATAAAACACCTTTGCTTGCATTAGGAACAAGGAACATAACGCCGAACCAAACAAGTTAATGCTAGTATTTCGGTTAATTCAGGACTGTTCTTAGTGGTACCAAGGAGTGGATGTAGCCTGATCAACTACATTCTCTCCAAAGTATAACTAACACACGTTCTGATGAGATCGTGATAGCTAGGGAACCTAAAAACTATACCCCTTTATCACCAAAAAGAGAACGTCTGTTTAGTATATATCATAGTCATGGGAGTGACGATAGTTTATACTTTCCCCCAGTCGTCATGGAGGGAGATCAGTCGGGTATCCAGTTTCATCAAGTCCTAGTGGCTCACGGGATGCTTGAAGATGAACCAGAAGGGAATCTAGAGGAAGCACACGACATCGGACCTGACGAATACATAGACACTGACTACGAGTTTGGAGAGACCGACGATGACGCCGAGGAAGGGCAAGACCGGGACAAGGATCACGTCACGTCGTGTGAGGACGAGGCGCAACCGGACCACCCCGCCCCACCAATGAACCCCCCAAGAGAGAACCGTTCCCCCGAAGCTGAGGTCGCCGCACTACGACAACAGTTGTATGCTATGGAGGCCCGGGCAGTGCGAGCTGAGCATGAGAGGGATAAGGTTATTGGAGACATGACAGAGATGGCTCAGTTGCTGGCACAACATTTCGGCATATGAACCCGCCACTACGTAGGACGCAACTCATCGCGATTAGGGATAGACTTATCTTAGTAGGTCATTAGGAACTATGCTATGTACCCCGACTCTATGTTTAAGTGACTACACTACTCATAGAGCCATTATGCTATCGAACTAGTGTCACTCATGTATGCTCTTACGAGCAAAATTTTCATGTATCAAATGCGGATAATATAAGTAAACTTTTACGTGCTTTGTTATGATATTACAAATTTCTATGTGTTGCGAATCTATGATTGTATGCTAAATGGTAGGGGGTGTTTAAGTTCGTACCATGCACCTAGTCAGTAGGGTCACAACCTCCCAGAAACCCCAAACACTCAACATCTTTCCGTTTCATGACAGAAAGATGCCTCGCCGACCTACTCGTGGAAACCCTGGACCAACCCCACCCGAAGTTGACTCCACTGAATTCCAGGCGGCCGTGTCTGCTGCGGTCACCGCAGCTATGGCACAACTTCACCAAGGGAATAACGGAGGAGGCAACGGGCAAGGGGCCGGGAGTTTGAACAACGGGATGAATCAAGGACCCACCAAAACATGTACCTACAAGGACTTCACAAACGCCAAACCACGAACTTTTAACGGCACTGGAGGAGTGATCACTCTAAAGCGATGGATCGAGAAGGTGGAATCGGTATTCGAGATATGCGATTGTCCTGAGGAGATGAAAGTGAAGTTCGCAGCCTGCACTTTTGTCGATCAAGCGCTCACTTGGTGGAACGGACACGTGGAAGCCATGACACTCCCGGTAGCCAACTCCATGCCGTGGTCGGAAATGAAAGAAATGTTGATGGCTGAATACTGCCCACGAGGTGAGATTAAGAAAATGGAGCAAGAGCTGTGGAACCTCACTGTGCAGAATGCGAATATCGATGCCTACATATCGAGATTTAGTGAACTATCTCTGTTATGCCCGGGTATGATCACCTCGGAATGAAAGAAGATTGAACGATTCATCTAGGGATTAACATCACCAATCCAAGGAAATGTGATAGCTGCAAACCCCGAAACATTTGACAGTGAAAAAAGATTGGCGAAGAAGCTGTATGACCATAACAACAAAAAGGGTGAGAAGCCAGCGGAGACTGAAGGCAAGAAGGAAGGTGATGGAAAGAAAGGGAAGAACAACAAGAGGAAGGGGCATCAGGGCCCCGAGACCTCTAAAAAGCAGCAGACAGTGGCAGTTAATGCTGTCACCGCACCGGTTACAGCCACACCACATGCTCCAGCCTCAGCTGCTTCAAATGCTCCCAGACCTTATTCCGGTAATCTTCCCAAGTGCAACAAGTGCGGTTTCCATCACAATGGAGAATGCAAGGAGTTGCAATGCACCAGTTGTAATCGAAGGGGACACACGGCGAGGTACTGTAGGACTTACCCTCCCCAGAACCAACAACAAGGAAACAGCAACAACAACAACAATCGCAACAACAACAACGTCACCACCGGCGGCAACAATGCAGGGCCTAGCCACACCTGCTATGGGTGTGGGAGGACTGGGAATTTCCGCCGAGATTGCCCTAACAACAACAATCCCGGAAATGGAGGAACAGGAAGGATGCTGACCATTGGTCAGGGAGAGGCGATTCAGGACCCCACTGTTGTTAACGGTACGTTTCTCCTAAACCACACTTATGCATGCATCCTATTTGACACCAGAGCAGAGCGAAGTTTCGTGAGCAATAGATTTAAGCAATTATTAAAACAACAACCCCAAAAACTCACTGAAAACTTTACGGTGGAAATGGTCAATGGGAAAACTGAATCCACCGGGGAAATCTACATCGGATGTACCCTAACCCTAAACCAACACGTCTTTCGAATAGACTTAATGCCTGTGCCCATTAGGAGTTTCGACGTGATTATTGGCATGGACTGGTTAAGCCTCCACCATGCTGAAATTATGTGTCACGATGTAACATCCGAAAAACACAACCAATTTAAAATTTTCAAAGCAACCCTATTTTCATTAAAATGTTCACAAAAAGGTTTTCAACATAATTCATTTAAGTATTCCCAGAATCACATTGTTACAAAATCATGAGGAACGGTACGATCGCGCCTTCGCCTTGCCACAGTCTCCTGAAGAACCTGAAAAACATTAAACCACAACTGTAAGCCCGAAAGCTTAGTGAGATACCCCCAAAATACCAACCACGCATACGCCTTTCCAGGCCGTGACCTTCCGGTCCAAAACATATAAATCATACAAAACAAAACAGATCATAGAACAATCATGCATATCGGGTCTATCGTGACTGGTCCGCCTTATCAGGCCTTCAGTCCGTCGGATCCATCCTCCGGGTCTAGTCATGTCCTCCGAGTCTACAATGGGGTTGGTCCGCCCGCATTGGGCCTTCAACCCACCTGGTCCACTCTCCGAGTCTACAGTGTGACTGGTCCGCCCGCATCGGGCCTTCAGTCATCCTGGTCCACTCTCCGAGCCTCGGCACGTCTGGCCCGCCCTCGTGGGCCTACAGCCTATCCGGACCGCTCGCTGGGCCTTCGGAACAACCGGTCCGCCCTGGGTATCTTGGCCTACAGCACAAAGCAGGACCCGCCTCAACCCATCTCTAATCCAAACAACCATGTGCACAAAACATACAGTCATATAACAATCATAATCAACAAACCGAGTAAACAGATCACATAGCATATCATTACTCAACATATCGAGAACTGACCTTTGCAAGGTCCCCTAGCATGTACCATCCTAACTACCAGGATGTAGACACAACCAGCACTAACATGATAACGTAACTGAATCTCAATACAATAAAGGGCCGGCCTTGGTGCCTTAGACCCTGTTGATATAGTGAGGATAACTCACCTCGAACTGACGGCTGAAAAGATAAGATCCCGCTGCTCCGAACTCTGACACAACTCCTCCACTGAACATCAAACAATAACCCAATAAACTCCCATGATTACCAAAATACCCCTGGAAGACAACTGGTCAAATCCTTGGTCAAAGACAAGGTCAAAGTCAACCCCTGACTGACCCTACTCGCCGAGTCAACCCTATGACTCGCCGAGTCCCCATACTCAGGACTTCGCTTAACTCGCGACCTAACTCGCCGAGTCACCCCAAGACTCGCCGAGTTCAACGATTCTGAGTCCACCCGCCCTTGACTCACCGATTCCTTAAGATTCCCTTCCTACACGTCGAGTATCCCCTTTTTACTCGACGAGTTCCTCCTGGAAGAATCGTGGGGCCACCCCGACTCAACTCGCCGAGTCTGAAGAACGACTCGACGAGTCCCAGTGAATCTTCAAGCTACTCGCCGAGTCCGATCATCCGACTCGGCGAGTCCACGCCATGCAGTCGATCAAACTGCTTCCTGAGATACATATTTTCCCGAAATACACACTCATGGGACTTCTGGACCTCTAATCATCCTATTACTAGAGTATAAACCTTTGTATAACAACATAGTAATCCATCAAATCACCAAAAGGGTTTCACAAACCCTAATCCCATAACACATCAACATAGCAGAGGATAATTCGAGTTCTTACCTGAATAATGTATCCTCTGTGTCCCCAAACTTCAGAGCTCAATCCCCTTGATCTTCCTTTGGCCAAAATCCTTCCTCTTCTTGCACTACAATCTCTTCCAAGTCACTAATGGCCTTCAAGCTTGCTCTAGGTGCCACAATCGTTTAGGGTTCTCCACAATCGGCCAAAAGACGAACAATGACGACAATACAACCCTTATATACGACCCAATACGAAACGGTTAGGGTTTCTGCTGAACAGCGTCGACTCGCCGAGTCCATATCTGGACTCGTCGAGTCCAGTCGCGAACCCGCGACCAAGTCTGCGATCCTACTCGGCGAGTCTAGGCTCCAACTCGCCGAGTCCCCTCTTAAATCACCCCCAAAACATAATTATATCAATATCTGAAATTCCGGGCTGTTACAACTCTCCCCCACTTAAATTAGGCTTCGCCCTCGACGCCTTCGGCATCTCATCTTCAATCTACTTCCCACTCTGCGCCACTTGACCTTGACCGAACCAAGCCCCTCAAAGTACAACCATAGAACCAGAAGCTCACTTGCTCATCCCATACGGTGTTCCCACCACCTACTCAAACCGGCACCCACTGTACCCTCCGATAACCACACTCAACAACCGAGAATTACCCATGATGCCTTACTGCTCCTATTCTCATCTTCCATTTGACTCACATGGCTATAAAGCCACGCACCTTCGGATTCCCGATCCAAATTCCACTCTACCCTTAGCATAATGACCGAAAGACTCATTCTTCCATTTTGGAGCAACTCCCCCGAGTTCTCCTATCGCAATCACACCTACATGCCGATCTAGTTCTAGCACCCTCAGGTGCGGATAACCTGATATATAGACGATATCCACAACATCCTTCCAGGATAAACCACTGATACATACCCAGAACCCTGATCATGATCTCACTGAGAGTCCAAAACTCTTGCTCTGCATCCCTTCCTAACTCCTCTCCCTGACTCCACGTCGCGATATTCCCTCTGCGCCCAAAGCAACATATCGAGTCGAATAACTCATATTCCACCGCCGCAACACACTACTCAAGATCCTCGACGGACCACTGCGATCGCAACTCTGCACTGCCGCTTTCACCTCCGTGAAACCCCACTTGTCTGCCCAGCCACCATGACAGGCACCATGGTGCTCATCCTACGCCACATTACCACTTTAGGGCGTACCCAATATCCATGCATTACCGCTACTCTGGCTCTTAGCACAAGGACTCTCAAGCCCATGCACTACCTTCACTGCTCAAGATCGCTAGCCGGGGCCAGACCTCCCAATGTAATCCCATCGCGACATACGCAACCCATAGCCTCTAACCGATTCAATATTACCCGCAGAGTCTTCAGCATGACTGGACCGCCTCCCCGGGCCTTCAGCCAATCTGGACCACTCTCAGAACCTTCAGCCAATCTGACTGGACCGTCCTCCGAGCCTTCGGCCTGACTGGTACGCCTACCGGCCTCCAGTCTATCCGGACCGCCCCACAATCACTCATCATTCCAACTATCTCTTCGGGAAATCCTCCCGTGCATACCGTTCTAGCCCTCTAGGGGTTCCGAACTCTACCTCCATCATACATACTCGATCCCGGCCTGCTCCCATGCCTTCCTCAATCAACTGCTCTAGGTCTGTATTTCGCCCCGCACGCCTACTGCTCACCCATCCAAGCCTGCTCTCATCTGATAGAAATACCGCTGAATTCCCAAGCGGCTAAACAACCTCCCATGCCCAACGACCATCCAGGGAATTTCCAATTCTCCCCCACTTAAGACGCTGACAGAAAATCACCGGTCGCCATCACCGATCTCCCAAAGCACCTCGTAGGAATCAGCACATGCACTCCAAGTGCGTTTCACTAGTACCGACAACTTCCATACAAATCATGCTCCTACGCCGTACAACCCGCTCGAAAGCGACTCAATCTTCATCTTTCCATTCCTCAGATTGCAGAATCCAACTAGCCTCCAAACTAACACCGCATCCGCCACCAATCTTCTCAAAGATAATCAATGATGGCTTGAAGTACAATCCCAAAACCATAACGATCCCTCAAGGGACACAAGGTACTAACACCAAAATTCCGATCACAACTCGCCAATCCCTCAAGGAACAACGAATCCACAAGAAACCCGAAACGCAATTTCCATAGCCAACCAACGAAACTAGCAGATAACAATACTCCACAACAAGCATAAATAATTAAAACATCAGAAAGAAACATACCCGCAACAGCAAGCTGAAAAACACGACCCTAAGCCCTTGGGGGCTCCGCTCCACCCTGACCTCCACCTGTGATCCTCAGCGTAGCCGGTGCTGGAGCCTGCACCGATCCTGCAGCAATCTGCGGACAATTGACATTCAAATGTCCAACCTGATGACAATGATAGCATATCCTCAAATCCCGAACCGGCACCGACTGCCGACAATCCCTCGCATAGTGTCCCTCCTTCCCGCACTTGCGGCATGCTCCACCGGACCGACAAACCCCGGCATGACCCCTTCCACACTTACCACAGACGTGGCCACCCTGATCTCCCATCCTGAAATCAACGGTCTTAGACCGTTTCATCGCCGGCTGCGACTGAACCGGAGCTTGCCTCAGCTCACGCATCTGTAACTCAATCTCTAACTCACGCCGCCTGGCGGCCTCCTGCAACTCCAGCAAAGTCCCGCACCTCTGCGCAGACACAAACTGTCTAATATCCCTCTTTAGCATACTCAGATATCGGGACATCTGAGCCTGCTCCGAAGCGAACTCAGGACAAAACATCGCCCTCTCAGTAAACATCCTGGTGATTTCCGTCACCGATTCCGAATCCTGCTTTAGCTCCAAGAACTCCTGAGCCAACCTCTCCCTCTCGACCTGTGGAACATAGCGAGTACTGAACATCTCCCTGAACCGATCCCATGAAATCGCAGCCCTCTGCGCATCCGAATACGATCCCGTGGTCAATCTCCACCAATCCTTTGCTCCGAGCCTCAACAGGTTCAAAGCACACCTCACCCTCTGATCAGCAGGGCATGAACAAGTGAAGAAACATCCTTCCACATCTGATAACCACCTCATAGCAACGATCGGATCCTGAACTCCATCAAAAGTGGGAGGCTTCGTATTATCGAAGTCCCGATACTGAAAACCTCTACTGGCTCCTCCTCCTGCCGCCGCGGTAGCCGTCTCCGTGAGAGCCGCATAACGCTCATCAAAATACTCCACCATGGCGGTCTTGATCGACCCAAACAACTCTGGCAGCTCAGCCCGAATCACTGCGGCAACCTCATCATGCAGAATCTCGCGAATCCTCGCATCCAACTCGTGCGTACTCATCTGACTGACAACCTCTGGTTGTGCAGACCCACTTGGAGCTCCCTCTCCTGCTCCTGATCCTGGCCCGGATCCACCCCCAGCGTGCCCTGGAATCTCCATGCTGAAAATAAAACACCAATCTCAGACATATTCCACTAATCGGGAACCAACTCTCATTCCAACCCTAGAGGTCATGATTTCCCTGATACGCGTATGAGTCCGTGCTTTCAGTAGTACGGGCCCATACTACCTTCCGCACCAACCCATATTTGTATGAAGTACTCCCACAACACCCTAGCGACACATATAACAACGCTCTATCCTCACCACTAGAGGAACACTAGGAATCTCTCGCAAGGAACCCTAGGCTAGCAGGCATCATAAATCAGGCAACTCATCAATAAATCCTGAAGATCCCTAGCCTAACTCTAGCATGCTGTTCTATCAAAGCTCAAATAAACAATTGCCATGTATGATATTTTGGGGTTATTTACTGGCTCCGGCTGATCGTACCTCCGCGTCCTCCTTTACTTGTTTTGAAAACCATTTTAATTTCTTTTTTTTTTTTTGAAAACTCTCCTCGATTTGAGACTGGAGTCACACAAGTGTTCCTCCAATTCACTCAAACCAAGGCTCTGATACCAACTTGTAACATCCGAAAAACACAACCAATTTAAAATTTTCAAAGCAACCCTATTTTCATTAAAATGTTCACAAAAAGGTTTTCAACATAATTCATTTAAGTATTCCCAGAATCACATTGTTACAAAATCATGAGGAACGGTACGATCGCGCCTTCGCCTTGCCACAGTCTCCTGAAGAACCTGAAAAACATTAAACCACAACTGTAAGCCCGAAAGCTTAGTGAGATACCCCCAAAATACCAACCACGCATACGCCTTTCCAGGCCGTGACCTTCCGGTCCAAAACATATAAATCATACAAAACAAAACAGATCATAGAACAATCATGCATATCGGGTCTATCGTGACTGGTCCGCCTTATCAGGCCTTCAGTCCGTCGGATCCATCCTCCGGGTCTAGTCATGTCCTCCGAGTCTACAATGGGGTTGGTCCGCCCGCATTGGGCCTTCAACCCACCTGGTCCACTCTCCGAGTCTACAGTGTGACTGGTCCGCCCGCATCGGGCCTTCAGTCATCCTGGTCCACTCTCCGAGCCTCGGCACGTCTGGCCCGCCCTCGTGGGCCTACAGCCTATCCGGACCGCTCGCTGGGCCTTCGGAACAACCGGTCCGCCCTGGGTATCTTGGCCTACAGCACAAAGCAGGACCCGCCTCAACCCATCTCTAATCCAAACAACCATGTGCACAAAACATACAGTCATATAACAATCATAATCAACAAACCGAGTAAACAGATCACATAGCATATCATTACTCAACATATCGAGAACTGACCTTTGCAAGGTCCCCTAGCATGTACCATCCTAACTACCAGGATGTAGACACAACCAGCACTAACATGATAACGTAACTGAATCTCAATACAATAAAGGGCCGGCCTTGGTGCCTTAGACCCTGTTGATATAGTGAGGATAACTCACCTCGAACTGACGGCTGAAAAGATAAGATCCCACTGCTCCGAACTCTGACACAACTCCTCCACTGAACATCAAACAATATCCCAATAAACTCCCATGATTACCAAAATACCCCTGGAAGACAACTGGTCAAATCCTTGGTCAAAGACAAGGTCAAAGTCAACCCCTGACTGACCCTACTCGCCGAGTCAACCCTATGACTCGCCGAGTCCCCATACTCAGGACTTCGCTTAACCCGCGACCTAACTCGCCGAGTCACCCCAAGACTCGCCGAGTTCAACGATTCTGAGTCCACCCGCCCTTGACTCACCGATTCCTTAAGATTCCCTTCCTACACGTCGAGTATCCCCTTTTTACTCGACGAGTTCCTCCTGGAAGAATCGTGGGGCCACCCCGACTCAACTCGCCGAGTCTGAAGAACGACTCGACGAGTCCCAGTGAATCTTCAAGCTACTCGCCGAGTCCGATCATCCGACTCGGCGAGTCCACGCCATGCAGTCGATCAAACTGCTTCCTGAGATACATATTTTCCCGAAATACACACTCATGGGACTTCTGGACCTCTAATCATCCTATTACTAGAGTATAAACCTTTGTATAACAACATAGTAATCCATCAAATCACCAAAAGGGTTTCACAAACCCTAATCCCATAACACATCAACATAGCAGAGGATAATTCGAGTTCTTACCTGAATAATGTATCCTCTGTGTCCCTAAACTTCAGAGCTCAATCCCCTTGATCTTCCTTTGGCCAAAATCCTTCCTCTTCTTGCACTACAATCTCTTCCAAGTCACTAATGGCCTTCAAGCTTGCTCTAGGTGCCACAATCGTTTAGGGTTCTCCACAATCGGCCAAAAGACGAACAATGACGACAATACAACCCTTATATACGACCCAATACGAAACGGTTAGGGTTTCTGCTGAACAGCGTCGACTCGCCGAGTCCATATCTGGACTCGTCGAGTCCAGTCGCGAACCCGCGACCAAGTCTGCGATCCTACTCGGCGAGTCTAGGCTCCAACTCGCCGAGTCCCCTCTTAAATCACCCCCAAAACATAATTATATCAATATCTGAAATTCCGGGCTGTTACACACGAGAAGGCCGTTCGCCTTTACCTTCCCAATCACAAAACCCTAGTAATTTACGGAGACAAACCTAGCATGAACCTTCGCCTCATCCCGTGTATCCAGGCACGGAAACATCTACGAAAGAACAATTTGGCGTTTCTGGCTCACATAGTGGATAAAACCAAGGAAGAGGTTAACGTGCAAGACATTCCCATAGCATGTGAGTTCCCAGACGTGTTTCCTGAAGATCTTCCTGGAGTACCCCCAGAGAGACAAGTGGAGTTCCGAATTGACCTTGTTCCAGGAGCAACTCCTCTCGCTAAATCACCCTATCGGCTAGCTCCTGCTGAAATGCAGGAATTGTCCAGCCAACTCAGTGAACTCTTGGACAAGGGATTCATCCGCCCTAGTTACTCGCCATGGGGAGCTCCAGTCCTCTTTGTCAAAAAGAAGGACGGATCTTTTAGAATGTGCATCGATTACAGAGAGTTAAATAAACTCACTGTTAAAAATCGCTACCCACTCCCACGAATCGACGATCTATTTGACCAGCTCCAAGGAGCTAGTTATTTTTCTAAGATAGATCTACGGTCCGGATACCACCAACTTAAAGTCCGGGAAGAGGATATTCCAAAAACCGCTTTCCGAACTCGTTACGGACATTATGAATTTGTCGTAATGTCCTTCGGTCTAACAAATGCCCCTGCCGCATTTATGGATCTGATGAACCAAATTTTTCGACCATTCCTCGACAACTTTGTCATCGTCTTCATTGATGACATTCTCGTCTATTCCCGAAGCAAAGAAGAGCATGGCCAACATCTCCGGCAAATCCTAGAAACTCTGCGATCGGAAAAGCTATACGCAAAACTCTCCAAGTGTGAGTTCTGGCTCCGGAGTGTGAGCTTCTTAGGTCATGTAGTTAGCCAAGATGGAATTCATGTGGATCCCTCTAAGGTCAAAGCTGTTGAAGGATGGGCAGTCCCGACAACACCTACAGAAATCCGTCAATTCTTGGGTCTAGCAGACTACTATAGGAGATTCATTCAAAACTTCTCTAAGATCGCCAAGCCACTTACCTCGCTTACACAAAATGGCGCACCATTCAAATGGACGGACAAACAAGAAGTCGCATTTCGAACCCTGAAACAAGCTCTCTGTAGTGCCCCGGTACTATCACTACCGGAGGGAACGGAAGATTTCGTGGTCTACTGTGACACGTCAAATCAGGGCTTAGGTTGCGTTCTCATGCAGCGTGGAAGGGTGATAGCTTACGCATCCCGCCAACTAAAGACGCACGAAGTAAATTATACGACCCATGACCTAGAATTGGGAGTCGTGGTCTTTGCCCTGAAAATTTGGAGGCATTACCTGTACGGTACGAAGTGAACCATCTTCACGGACCACAAGAGTCTCCAGCACATCTTGAACCAGAAAGAGTTGAACATGAGGCAACGAAGATGGGTTGAATTATTAAACGATTACGAGTGTGAGATCAAGTACCACCCAGGCAAGGCCAACGTGGTAGCCGACGCATTAAGTTGGAAGGAGTACTCTAATCGTCGTATGAAAACTCTCTCAATAACCATTCAATCTCACCTAGCCACTCAAATTGCAGTAGCCCAGTCAGAGGCCATGAAGACGGAAAATAGAGCAAGCGAAGCATTGTGCGGAATGGAGAAGAACTTAGAGGCAAAGGAGAATGGAGTATACTATTTCATGAACCGTATTTGGGTCCCTAAACTTGGAGGATTTAGGGAGGCAGTTATGAAGGAAGCCCACAAGACGCGATACTCCATTCATCCCAGCTCAGACAAGATGTATTTGGATATTAAACAACACTATTGGTGGCCTAACATGAAGGCGGAAATCGCCACCTATGTTAGTAAGTGCCTTACGTGTGCCAAGGTAAAGGTGGAGTACCAGAAGCCCTCAGGATTATTGCAGCAACCGGTAATCCCTGAGTGGAAATGGGAAGGAATTTCTATGGATTTCGTGACCAAACTACCTAAAACGCCAGATGGACTAGACACCATATGGGTAATAGTCGACCGACTGACAAAATCTGCCCATTTCCTGCCAATAAAGGAATCCTACAAGATGGAGAGATTGACACGTTTATGCATTCGAGAAATCGTGAGACTCCATGGAGTACCAGTGTCTATTATCTCGGATAGGGACAGTAGGTTCACTTCACGTTTTTGGCAATCACTCCAGAAGGCACTGGGAACTCATCTCGACATGAGCACCGCTTATCATCCACAAACGGATGGTCAAAGTGAACGAACCATTCAAACGCTCGAAGACATGCTTCGCACATGTGTGATAGACTTTGGGAAGTCTTGGGATACCCACTTACCCCTAGTCGAATTCTCGTATAACAACAGTTACCATTCGAGCATCAAGGTCGCTCCTTTCGAAGCACTATACGGGCGTAAGTGTAGATCACCGCTATGTTGGGCTGAGGTGGGTGATACCCAACTAGCAAAAGCACATACATCGGACAAGGCGCTAACAGGATCGAAGATCATTCGTGAAACCACGGAAAAGATCGCTCAAATCAGAGCTCGATTACAAGCATCGCGCGACCGACAAAAGAGCTACGTCGATAAACGGCGAAAGCCCTTAGAATTTCAGGTCGGGGATCGAGTACTGTTAAAAGTCTCACCCTAGAAAGGAGTTATTCGATTCGGAAAATGGGGAAAACTGAACCCACGATACATTGGACCTTTCGAGATCGTCGCCCGAATAGGTCCAGTGGCGTATAAACTGCAACTACCCGCAGAGCTAAACAGTGTACACCCCGTGTTCCATGTCTCCAATTTAAAGAAGTGCATGTCGGATGAAACACTCGTCATTCCCCTTGACGAGATCAAAATCAACGAGAATCTCCTATTCATTGAAGAACCGGTTGAAATCATGGACAGGGAGGTGAAGCGTACTAAGCAAAGTCGCATCCCGATCGTGAAAGTACGGTGGAATGCAAAGCGTGGGCCAGAATTCACGTGGGAACGCGAAGATCAAATGAAGCAAAAGTACCCAAACCTATTCTAGCATTCTCAAATCTAGCTTTCAAACAGAATTTCGGGACGAAATTCCCTCTAACGGGGGGATGATGTCACAACTAGAAATTTTGTGCCTTGTAACTACAACACATAACTAAAATTTTGAATCAAAAACTTCAGAGCATGTATGATGCTTACTTTATGACATCAAAATTTGCAATCAAATACACCATACAAGCATTACAAATAGTCAACAAGCAAATGGGAAACCCTAAAAGTTCTTGATTAGGTCCATTTTGGACTAGAACTTCCTTATTGGGCCCAATGGACCAATAAGCTTCCAATTTGACTATCTTGGGCTTAGAATCCTTAATTGGGCTCTAATTGGACCCACTTTCATTTATTTCAACATTTTGGGCCATATTGGGCCTAGAATGAAATAAATTAAATATTATGAACCATAATTAACCTAAACTAGCCCAACAAAGTATAAAAATCACACTTATATTTTATAGGGCCAACAATCATTCAACTTAACTCTAGTATGGGCTTAGGGGCAATAAAGCCCAAAAATCTTTTTCTTCTCTTCAAATTTCGGTCCAAGCCCATGAAAAAGGAAGAGTTGACTTTCATAGCCACCTCATTTTTGCATGTTGGTTCTCCATGCAACCTATCTCATACTTCCATGCACATGTCACCTCAAGATCTACTTCTTTCTCTCCCTCTTGCTCTCGGCCGAACACAACACACACACACTCACAAAAATTCACTCCATTCTCTCTAAGTCTTGAAGAACATCCCCTCACTCTTTCTTCAAAAATTTCGAGATCTAAGGAGCTTTCAAGAAAATATCTCCACAAATTCTCCACTTAAGGTAAGATCAAGTTAAGATCTATGATTTTGGTACTTTGTTTTATCAAAATCTTCTTCTAATCCATGTAAAAAATCTTGATCACTCTCCTAGAAACTCTCTAAATTCGAGATCTTCCAAGGAAAGGTTGCTTAGGCCGAAAATCATCTCATTTTCTTCCATCTCTTCTCCAAAACCAAAACCACACCCAAAGGTGAGCTTCATACCCCCTATTTTTCGGTTTTTATAAGTTTTGTGGGGGTAGAATACAAGCAAATGTGTAGATCTATGAGTATATGTATGCTTTGTATGATTTCTATGTTTATTTACATGTTCTATTGTGATTATGGTGTTGGATCTAGTCCAAAAGAACTCAAACCCGAGATCTACCTTATGTTGAATGAAATAAGTATAAATCATATTATTTCATACAAATCAACTCTAGAAAAATAACCAAGTTGGTTAATATGAACTCTTTGGGCTAAAAATCCCATTTTTGGACTCAAGATGTTAAAAATATAAGGTTAAAGGGCCCAAAATGACAAAATACAAATTCTAATGGATAAAATGAGTCAAAACAGTTTCAACAATGTATTTTCTGGAAATATTCTCTTTTGAAGGATTAAAATGAGAAATTTTAAGCATAATGGGCCAAAAATGAACTTTTCGGCCCAATAAAGCCCAAATTGCGAGATTTTCAAATTAGAGGGGCTGAAGCTGTATTTTTCTGTAAAACAGGGGACTACTAGTGCTCCAAGTCCATTTCAAGGGTTAAAAATACTTTTCATATTTAAAAGGGACCAAAGATGCAAAAATTTTCTATTTTGGGCCAAAAGTGTAAAAATTGCAAAAATAAAGGGATTAGCCGAGAAAATTTCATTTTGAGGGACTAAAACTATTTTTCAAATAACTTTGAGCTGAAAAATACCTTTTCTACAAGTTTTGATACTAAAGTGTCAAGAAAAATGGTTTAAGGACTAAAATAGAAATTCTTTTATACAAAGGGTCAAAAGTGTAAATTCATCCAAAAGAAAAAGGGCTCCAGAAAGTAAATTTCTAATGTTTCAAAAAATAAACCCGACATGATGAAATACTAGTACCTCAACTATCGGTGAAATACAACTTCAACACCAAAATCGTTATCAAACGAATTGATTCGGTCTCGAATCAATAACGAATCCGAAATTAATAACACGACGATACTTCAATACACACGCAGAAACCTCAGGAATTCAATACACACGCGGAAATTTCGGGAAGTCAATACACTCGTGGGAATACACCAGACGTAGATACACCGTCTTTGGGCCCGAAAGTTTCAAATCGTGCTTGTTGGGCCTAGCTAGCCCAATGACATGATCTTTAGGCCCGAAGGAAACTCGCTTACATGTAGTTGGGTCTTGTATGACCTAATTCTGTGTAAAAGGACTTTCACAAGCTTTGTGCTGTTGGGCCCCAAGGGTCCTCTGGTACTGCTAGTAAAGTCGAGAATTCACCAAATGCGAGTCGGGCTAAGGGCCCTTCGCATTCACGATAGCCTTGAACGACTTATGGAAATACCGGGGGCTTCGCACCCTCTTTTTCTCCTCGGTTGTGGGGCTATGAGAAGTCAGGGTGGTTGGATTAAGTGAATAGTACGAACGACGCCTAAGGGATCGTTTGTATAGTTGTAAACGAGTCGTTTTCATTAATGCGTGTTTATAACAATTCACAATCCATAATTAATCCAATGTCACCTGGACTCATCGAATACACCCGTCGTAACGGTATAACAAAATATAAAACACTTGATTCAAAGTATTAGGAAAACATCGGGTTTTCCTAGGGTTTTCAATTAATACACCTACGAGATGCATACCGAGTTTTACAAATTATACTTTTACATTTATAGAAACAAACAAGCATACTTACGGATCCTCACACTTTTTTTATACTATGCTCTTTTCAGAAAATATCGGATTTTCTGGTGATTTTCAAAACAATACAAACCACTATATTTCAAACATTACTTATGAACTCACCAACATTTCATATGTTGACGTTTTTCAAAATACTTGTACTCTCAGGTGACAGGTAAATCGAAAAGGAAAAAAATGTACTCAGTAACATCTTGTTGTTGTTTTAATTAGTATCGAACAATTTACTTTTGGGCATGTAATATTATGGATCAATGTACTGAATGTAAACGCTGCCAGTTGTAACATTTCAATGCTTGGTAATGTATGATGTTATGTTTCATGTTTATTCATTGTTATGGTATTCAATTGAGTCACAATAGCTCTCGGACGTTTCCGCCGTCTGGTTCGGGGGTGTGACAGGTTGGTATCAGAGCTCTGTTTATAGTGAACTAGCATATCTATCCATACATTGAGATGCAACTATAAACCAAAAGACGGACTAACACAACTCTAAACAAAACATGTAAAATACAACAATAAAACACCTTTGCTTGCATTAGGAACAAGGAACATAACGCCGAACCAAACAAGTTAATGCTAGTATTTCGGTTAATTCAGGACTGTTCTTAGTGGTACCAAGGAGTGGATGTAGCCTGATCAACTACATTCTCTCCAAAGTATAACTAACACACGTTCTGATGAGATCGTGATAGCTAGGGAACCTAAAAACTATACCCCTTTATCACCAAAAAGAGAACGTCTGTTTAGTATATATCATAGTCATGGGAGTGACGATAGTTTATACTTTCCCCCAGTCGTCATGGAGGGAGATCAGTCGGGTATCCAGTTTCATCAAGTCCTAGTGGCTCACGGGATGCTTGAAGATGAACCAGAAGGGAATCTAGAGGAAGCACACGACATCGGACCTGACGAATACATAGACACTGACTACGAGTTTGGAGAGACCGACGATGACGCCGAGGAAGGGCAAGACCGGGACAAGGATCACGTCACGTCGTGTGAGGACGAGGCGCAACCGGACCACCCCGCCCCACCAATGAACCCCCCAAGAGAGAACCGTTCCCCCGAAGCTGAGATCGCCGCACTACGACAACAGTTGTATGCTATGGAGGCCCGGGCAGTGCGAGCTGAGCATGAGAGGGATAAGGTTATTGGAGACATGACAGAGATGGCTCAGTTGCTGGCACAACATTTCGGCATATGACCCCGCCACTACGTAGGACGCAACTCATCGCGATTAGGGATAGACTTATCTTAGTAGGTCATTAGGAACTATGCTATGTACCCCGACTCTATGTTTAAGTGACTACACTACTCATAGAGCCATTATGCTATCGAACTAGTGTCACTCATGTATGCTCTTACGAGCAAAATTTTCATGTATCAAATGCGGATAATATAAGTAAACTTTTACGTGCTTTGTTATGATATTACAAATTTCTATGTGTTGCGAATCTATGATTGTATGCTAAATGGTAGGGGTGTTTAAGTTCGTACCGTGCACCTAGTCAGTAGGGTCACAACCTCCCAGAAACCCCAAACACTCAACATCTTTCCGTTTCATGACAGAAAGATGCCTCGCCGACCTACTCGTGGAAACCCTGGACCAACCCCACCCGAAGTTGACTCCACTGCATTCCAGGCGGCCGTGTCTGCTGCGGTCACCGCAGCTATGGCACAACTTCACCAAGGGAATAACGGAGGAGGCAACGGGCAAGGGGCCGGGAGTTTGAACAACGGGATGAATCAAGGACCCACCAAAACATGTACCTACAAGGACTTCACAAACGCCAAACCACGAACTTTTAACGGCACTGGAGGAGTGATCACTCTAAAGCGATGGATCGAGAAGGTGGAATCGGTATTCGAGATATGCGATTGTCCTGAGGAGATGAAAGTGAAGTTCGCAGCCTGCACTTTTGTCGATCAAGCGCTCACTTGGTGGAACGGACACGTGGAAGCCATGACACTCCCGGTAGCCAACTCCATGCCGTGGTCGGAAATGAAAGAAATGTTGATGGCTGAATACTGCCCACGAGGTGAGATTAAGAAAATGGAGCAAGAGCTGTGGAACCTCACTGTGCAGAATGCGAATATCGATGCCTACATATCGAGATTTAGTGAACTATCTCTGTTATGCCCGGGTATGATCACCTCGGAAGGAAAGAAGATTGAGCGATTCATCTAGGGATTAACATCACCAATCCAAGGAAATGTGATAGCTGCAAACCCCGAAACATTTGACAGTGAAAAAAGATTGGCGAAGAAGCTGTATGACCATAACAACAAAAAGGGTGAGAAGCCAGCGGAGACTGAAGGCAAGAAGGAAGGTGATGGAAAGAAAGGGAAGAACAACAAGAGGAAGGGGCATCAGGGCCCCGAGACCTCTAAAAAGCAGCAGACAGTGGCAGTTAATGCTGCCACCGCACCGGTTACAGCCACACCACATGCTCCAGCCTCAGCTGCTTCAAATGCTCCCAGACCTTATTCCGGTAATCTTCCCAAGTGCAACAAGTGCGGTTTCCATCACAATGGAGAATGCAAGGAGTTGCAATGCACCAGTTGTAATCGAAGGGGACACACGGCGAGGTACTGTAGGACTTACCCTCCCCAGAACCAACAACAAGGAAACAGCAACAACAACAACAATCGCAACAACAACAACGTCACCACCGGCGGCAACAATGCAGGGCCTAGCCATACCTGCTATGGGTGTGGGAGGACTGGGAATTTCCGCCGAGATTGCCCTAACAACAACAATCCCGGAAATGGAGGAACAGGAAGGATGCTGACCATTGGTCAGGGAGAGGCGATTCAGGACCCCACTGTTGTTAACGGTACGTTTCTCCTAAACCACACTTATGCATGCATCCTATTTGACACCAGAGCAGAGCGAAGTTTCGTGAGCAATAGATTTAAGCAATTATTAAAACAACAACCCCAGAAACTCACTGAAACCTTTACGGTGGAAATGGCCAATGGGAAAACTGAATCCACCGGGGAAATCTACATCGGATGTACCCTAACCCTAAACCAACACGTCTTTCGAATAGACTTAATGCCTGTGCCCATTAGGAGTTTCGACGTGATTATTGGCATGGACTGGTTAAGCCTCCACCATGCTGAAATTATGTGTCACGAGAAGGCCGTTCGCCTTTACCTTCCCAATCACGAAACCCTAGTAATTTACGGAGACAAACCTAGCATGAACCTTCGCCTCATCCCGTGTATCCAGGCACGGAAACATCTACGAAAGAACAATTTGGCGTTTCTGGCTCACATAGTGGATAAAACCAAGGAAGAGGTTAACGTGCAAGACATTCCCATAGCATGTGAGTTCCCAGACGTGTTTCCTGAAGATCTTCCTGGAGTACCCCCAGAGAGACAAGTGGAGTTCCGAATTGACCTTGTTCCAGGAGCAACTCCTCTCGCTAAATCACCCTATCGGCTAGCTCCTGCTGAAATGCAGGAATTGTCCAGCCAACTCAGTGAACTCTTGGACAAGGGATTCATCCGCCCTAGTTACTCGCCATGGGGAGCTCCAGTCCTCTTTGTCAAAAAGAAGGACGGATCTTTTAGAATGTGCATCGATTACAGAGAGTTAAATAAACTCACTGTTAAAAATCGCTACCCACTCCCACGAATCGATGATCTATTTGACCAGCTCCAAGGAGCTAGTTATTTTTCTAAGATAGATCTACGGTCCGGATACCACCAACTTAAAGTCCGGGAAGAGGATATTCCAAAAACCGCTTTCCGAACTCGTTACGGACATTATGAATTTGTCGTAATGTCCTTCGGTCTAACAAATGCCCCTGCCGCATTTATGGATCTGATGAACCAAATTTTTCGACCATTCCTCGACAACTTTGTCATCGTCTTCATTGATGACATTCTCGTCTATTCCCGAAGCAAAGAAGAGCATGGCCAACATCTCCGGCAAATCCTAGAAACTCTGCGATCGGAAAAGCTATACGCAAAACTCTCCAAGTGTGAGTTCTGGCTCCGGAGTGTGAGCTTCTTAGGTCATGTAGTTAGCCAAGATGGAATTCATGTGGATCCCTCTAAGGTCAAAGCTGTTGAAGGATGGGCAGTCCCGACAACACCTACAGAAATCCGTCAATTCTTGGGTCTAGCAGACTACTATAGGAGATTCATTCAAAACTTCTCTAAGATCGCCAAGCCACTTACCTCGCTTACACAAAATGGCGCACCATTCAAATGGACGGACAAACAAGAAGTCGCATTTCGAACCCTGAAACAAGCTCTCTGTAGTGCCCCGGTACTATCACTACCGGAGGGAACGGAAGATTTCGTGGTCTACTGTGACACGTCAAATCAGGGCTTAGGTTGCGTTCTCATGCAGCGTGGAAGGGTGATAGCTTACGCATCCCGCCAACTAAAGACGCACGAAGTAAATTATACGACCCATGACCTAGAATTGGGAGTCGTGGTCTTTGCCCTGAAAATTTGGAGGCATTACCTGTACGGTACGAAGTGCACCATCTTCACGGACCACAAGAGTCTCCAGCACATCTTGAACCAGAAAGAGTTGAACATGAGGCAACGAAGATGGGTTGAATTATTAAATGATTACGAGTGTGAGATCAAGTACCACCCAGGCAAGGCCAACGTGGTAGCCGACGCATTAAGTTGGAAGGAGTACTCTAATCGTCGTATGAAAACTCTCTCAATAACCATTCAATCTCACCTAGCCACTCAAATTGCAGTAGCCCAGTCAGAGGCCATGAAGACGGAAAATAGAGCAAGCGAAGCATTGTGCGGAATGGAGAAGAACTTAGAGGCAAAGGAGAATGGAGTATACTATTTCATGAACCGTATTTGGGTCCCTAAACTTGGAGGATTTAGGGAGGCAGTTATGAAGGAAGCCCACAAGACGCGATACTCCATTCATCCCAGCTCAGACAAGATGTATTTGGATATTAAACAACACTATTGGTGGCCTAACATGAAGGCGGAAATCGCCACCTATGTTAGTAAGTGCCTTACGTGTGCCAAGGTAAAGGTGGAGTACCAGAAGCCCTCAGGATTATTGCAGCAACCGGTAATCCCTGAGTGGAAATGGGAAGGAATTTCTATGGATTTCGTGACCAAACTACCTAAAACGCCAGATGGACTAGACACCATATGGGTAATAGTCGACCGACTGACAAAATCTGCCCATTTCCTGCCAATAAAGGAATCCTACAAGATGGAGAGATTGACACGTTTATGCATTCGAGAAATCGTGAGACTCCATGGAGTACCAGTGTCTATTATCTCGGATAGGGACAGTAGGTTCACTTCACGTTTTTGGCAATCACTCCAGAAGGCACTGGGAACTCATCTCGACATGAGCACCGCTTATCATCCACAAACGGATGGTCAAAGTGAACGAACCATTCAAACGCTCGAAGACATGCTTCGCACATGTGTGATAGACTTTGGGAAGTCTTGGGATACCCACTTACCCCTAGTCGAATTCTCGTATAACAACAGTTACCATTCGAGCATCAAGGTCGCTCCTTTCGAAGCACTATACGGGCGTAAGTGTAGATCACCGCTATGTTGGGCTGAGGTGGGTGATACCCAACTAGCAAAAGCACATACATCGGACAAGGCGCTAACAGGACCGGAGATCATTCGTGAAACCACGGGAAAGATCGCTCAAATCAGAGCTCGATTACAAGCATCGCGCGACCGACAAAAGAGCTACGTCGATAAACGGCGAAAGCCCTTAGAATTTCAGGTCGGGGATCGAGTACTGTTAAAAGTTTCACCCTAGAAAGGAGTTATTCGATTCGGAAAATGGGGAAAACTGAACCCACGATACATTGGACCTTTCGAGATTTTCGCCCGAATAGGTCCAGTGGCGTATAAACTGCAACTACCCGCAGAGCTAAACAGTGTACACCCCGTGTTCCATGTCTCCAATTTAAAGAAGTGCATGTCGGATGAAACACTCGTCATTCCCCTTGACGAGATCAAAATCAACGAGAATCTCCTATTCATTGAAGAACCGGTTGAAATCATGGACAGGGAGGTGAAGCGTACTAAGCAAAGTCGCATCCCGATCGTGAAAGTACGGTGGAACGCAAAGCGTGGGCCAGAATTCACGTGGGAACGCGAAGATCAAATGAAGCAAAAGTACCCAAACCTATTCTAGCATTCTCAAATCTAGCTTTCAAACAGAATTTCGGGACGAAATTCCCTCTAACGGGGGGATGATGTCACAACTAGAAATTTTGTGCCTTGTAACTACAACACATAACTAAAATTTTGAATCAAAAACTTCAGAGCATGTATGATGCTTACTTTATGACATCAAAATTTGCAATCAAATACACCATACAAGCATTACAAATAGTCAACAAGCAAATGGGAAACCCTAAAAGTTCTTGATTAGGTCCATTTTGGACTAGAACTTCCTTATTGGGCCCAATGGACCAATAAGCTTCCAATTTGACTATCTTGGGCTTAGAATCCTTAAATGGGCTCTAATTGGACCCACTTTCATTTATTTCAACATTTTGGGCCATATTGGGCCTAGAATGAAATAAATTAAATATTACGAACCATAATTAACCTAAACTAGCCCAACAAAGTATAAAAATCACACTTATATTTTATAGGGCCAACAATCATTCAACTTAACTCTAGTATGGGCTTAGGGGCAATAAAGCCCAAAAATCTTTTTCTTCTCTTCAAATTTCGGTCCAAGCCCATGAAAAAGGAAGAGTTGACTTTCATAGCCACCTCATTTTTGCATGTTGGTTCTCCATGCAACCTATCTCATACTTCCATGCACATGTCACCTCAAGATCTACTTCTTTCTCTCCCTCTTGCTCTCGGCCGAACACAACACACACACACTCACAAAAATTCACTCCATTCTCTCTAAGTCTTGAAGAACATCCCCTCACTCTTTCTTCAAAAATTTCGAGATCTAAGGAGTTTTCAAGAAAATATCTCCACAAATTCTCCACTTAAGGTAAGATCAAGTTAAGATCTATGATTTTGGTACTTTGTTTTATCAAAATCTTCTTCTAATCCATGTAAAAAATCTTGATCACTCTCCTAGAAACTCTCTAAATTCGAGATCTTCCAAGGAAAGGTTGCTTAGGCCGAAAATCATCTCATTTTCTTCCATCTCTTCTCCAAAACCGAAACCACACCCAAAGGTGAGCTTCATACCCCCTATTTTTCGGTTTTTATAAGTTTTGTGGGGGTAGAATACAAGCAAATGTGTAGATCTATGAGTATATGTATGCTTTGTATGATTTCTATGTTTATTTACATGTTCTATTGTGATTATGGTGTTGGATCTAGTCCAAAAGAACTCAAAACCGAGATCTACCTTATGTTGAATGAAATAAGTATAAATCATATTATTTCATACAAATCAACTCTAGAAAAATAACCAAGTTGGTTAATATGAACTCTTTGGGCTAAAAATCCCATTTTTGGACTCAAGATGTTAAAAATATAAGGTTAAAGGGCCCAAAATGACAAAATACAAATTCTGATGGATAAAATGAGTCAAAACAGTTTCAACAATGTATTTTCTGGAAATATTCTCTTTTGAAGGATTAAAATGAGAAATTTTAAGCATAATGGGCCAAAAATGAACTTTTCGGCCCAATAAAGCCCAAATTGCGAGATTTTCAAATTAGAGGGGCTGAAGCTGTATTTTTCTGTAAAACAGGGGACTACTAGTGCTCCAAGTCCATTTCAAGGGTTAAAAATACTTTTCATATTTAAAAGGGACCAAAGATGCAAAAATTTTCTATTTTGGGCCAAAAGTGTAAAAATTGCAAAAATAAAGGGATTAGCCGAGAAAATTTCATTTTGAGGGACTAAAACTGTTTTTCAAATAACTTTGAGCTGAAAAATACCTTTTCTACAAGTTTTGATACTAAAGTGTCAAGAAAAATGGTTTAAGGACTAAAATAGAAATTCTTTTATACAAAGGGTCAAAAGTGTAAATTCATCCAAAAGAAAAGGGGCTGCAGAAAGTAAATTTCTAATGTTTCAAACAATAAACCCGACATGATGAAATACTAGTACCTCGACTATCGGTGAAATACAACTTCAACACCAAAATCGTTATCAAACGAATTGATTCGGTCTCGAATCAATAACGAATCCGAAATTAATAACACGACGATACTTCAATACACACGCGGAAACCTCAGGAATTCAATACACACGCGGAAATTTCGGGAAGTCAATACACTCATGGGAATACACCAGACGTCGATACACCATCTTTGGGCCTAAAAGTTTCAAATCGTGCTTGTTGGGCCTAGCTAGCCCAATGACATGATCTTTAGGCCCGAAGGAAACTCGCTTACATGTAGTTGGGTCTTGTATGACCTAATTCCGTGTAAAAGGACTTTCACAGGCTTTGTGCTGTTGGGCCCCAAGGGTCCTCTGGTACTGCTAGTAAAGTCGAGAATTCACCAAATGCGAGTCGGGCTAAGGGCCCTTCGCATTCACGATAGCCTTGAACGACTTATGGAAATACCGGGGGCTTCGCACCCTCTTTTTCTCCTCGGTTGTGGGGCTATGAGAAGTCAGGGTGGTTGGATTAAGTGAATAGTACGAACGACGCCTAAGGGATCGTTTGTATAGTTGTAAACGAGTCGTTTTCATTAATGCGTGTTTATAACAATTCACAATCCATAATTAATCCAATGTCACCTGGACTCATCGAATATACCCGTCGTAACGGTATAACAAAATATAAAACACTTGATTCAAAGTATTAGGAAAACATCGGGTTTTCCTAGGGTTTTCAATTAATACACCTACGAGATGCATACCGAGTTTTACAAATTATACTTTTACATTTATAGAAACAAACAAGCATACTTACGGATCTTCACACTTTTTTTTATACTATGCTCTTTTCAGAAAATATCGGATTTTCTGGTGATTTTCAAAACAATACAAACCACTATATCTCAAACATTACTTATGAACTCACCAACATTTCATATGTTGACGTTTTTCAAAATACTTGTATTCTCAGGTAACAGGTAAATCGAAAAGGAAAAAAATGTACTCAGTAACGTCTTGCTGTTGTTTTAATTAGTATCAAACAATTTACTTTTGGGCATGTAATATTATGGATCAATGTAATGAATGTAAACGCTACTAGTTGTAACATTTCAATGCTTGGTAATGTATGATGTTATGTTTCATGTATATTCATTGTTATGGTATTCAATTGAGTCACAATAGCCCTCGGACGTTTCCGCCGTCTGGTTCGGGGGTGGGACACCGTGCGTTGATGATAAAGGTCAACCCAGTTTCAAAATGGATTGGGTTTCCAAAGACCAACTGATCATGCTATGTGCTGGAGCAGCTATGGAGGCATATCATCAGACTTTAGTTTGTTGGTAGTGGTTGTTCCAAGCACATGATAGGATGCATCTCTCAATTGTACAACACTCAGAACTTTGTTTGAGAGTTTCTGTCCTTTGCGGGAAACAGAGAAAGGAGGGGATCACACATTGGGGTTTGTGCTTAACGATGTGAAGAATTTTTGGATCTGTTCTGAGATTATACGTGTTGTTCTCATACCTTCTGGATGCAAATTCAATCGGTGACTTACGGTTTGAGTTTTCTTCTCTATACTCTTGAGCTTATCTTAAACTGATTCATTTTGAAGACAATTTATCTATTTCCTTAGATTTCTTTCTTTAGTAGGTTGTTTTGGGAAGTGATATAAAGATAAAGTGATAACGAGTAGTATAAAACATGTGTAAGGGACTGAATTTGAATTGTCTAGACTCTATGTTCAATGTGTTGGTAGGCATGAAGGATTTGACAGTGTAGTTAGAATTATTTGGACTGACCATACGATGCTCGGGTAGATTGAGCAGTGAGATAAACATGGGAACCCACGGGATACACTAAATTAATACGCATCTAGAACAGTGGTTCAACTTTTCTTTGATGTACGGACTTATGTCCTTAATTTTGGTTCTGATAGGGCGACTTAGGGTTCAGATAAAGTAGGTCTGTAGGAAATTATTTTCTAGCTTTCTATATGTCAGTCATATGTTGCTTCCTCTGCGTGATTGGAAGAGATCCGACCTGGAATGCAACATATGAAACTATATTTCTACGCACCTCCTTATCTATGAAATTCTTTCTATCTGTTAGTCATATGTTGTCTCCTCTACGTGATTGAAATGATCTGACCTAGAACACAACATATGGAATATTCTACCTCTCAATCCCCCTATCCTAGTTAGCCATATGTTGTCCCCTCTGTGTGATTGAAAGAGATCCGACCTGGGACACAACATATGCACATATTTCTAAATATGACTTCCTCCTTAATAATTGTCTATTCACCTAAAGTAAGGAGTTCTTTGAAAGTTCTTGATAATCAGTCTTCTGAGATAGGGAAAAGGAACTGAAAGAGGTCTCTCTTGCCCCTTCAAGTTTACCTACTACGGTACCGGAGTGAATATGATCTCCACCAGACATAGTATATCGGGAAGTGGGTAACACGTTCTAGTGCAACTAAAATTGAACCATTTAGAGGTTGTCTGTAGATCTCGCTGCTTAATTTAAGTGGACAACAATACCCGTAGTCTTCATCAGCTAAATAGTATATTTGGAAAAGTTTGTCAATATCCTTCGTGTTTAAGTGGACCACAATACCGGCAATTTACCAGATCTATTCATGAAGGTGAAGGTACTAATAAACAAGTTAAGGCTGCCTTACAACTTTGATCCCAAATATTTTAGTTTTTGTTAAATTTGTTCATAGTTTTCCTTAATGCACAAATCAAGGGGGGAATTAAAAAAAAATTGCAAAAATCAAAAAATCAAAAAAAATCAAAAAAAATCAGAAAATTAAAAATCTAAAAATAGTGTTATATTCTGTTTTATTTCTTGTTCAGAACAATCAAAAATCCAAAAATATTTTTGTTTCTGTTTTATTTTTTTAGAAAATATAAAAAATCCAAAAATATTGTATGCTAAGTTTTCTTTTAGTTTTGTTTTGTCTTGAAAAGTGAATTTAGATGTAGATGAGACTCATGGAGACCGTATTGAGAGTTTCTGAGCCAAGGCTTCATCTGTGATCATCGAAGAATTCTCATTCAAAGGAGCAAGAAATGAAGACTATTCTTTCAACATTCAATCCTTCAACCCCAGAAGCAAGGTGAAGCTGACTTGAAGATTATGTGACAGATTGCATTGAAGACTCCTCAATCAATTTGATGCTATCTATGTACCTGCTGAAGTGATCCAGAAGATTCGTTTTCTCTGTTCTCTCTGAATATTCTCAAGCTGAAAGCACTATCTTTCAAGAATCTCTACAAAAAATCTTTCTCACCCAATGTGCGTTCAATGTCAAATTCTGCAGAAAATCTCAACTGCTCAAGATCAGGTCATTTATTGAAGATTCATATATTCATCTTAATGTTGTGAAGAAATTGAAGATTAATGCTGAAAACCAACGGGACGCTTGTTGGGTCAATTAGAAAAGAAATCTATAAACCAAGGGGAGATTGTTGGGTCTAAAATTATGGTTTATACTTTGCTTTTCTAGGAAAATGTATTTTTATGTCTAGGACCGTAAACAACTCAGTGTTTACGGCTATATATGTGTTTACGGTTGTGTGTACGGCCGTACACGGGGTTTACGGCCGTAAACCTGTGTATGGCCAACTGTCTCATATATATAGGGTGAGGGGTGCTTGAGAGCACACGGTTGAGAGAAGTGAGGAGCTTAAGTGTGTGAAATCCAAGGTGCTTTAGAGAGAGAAGAAGTAGTGTGTGTGTGTACTATGTGTATGGAGCATCATTCTATTCATTGAATACATCATAGATTCACTTATTCTTCTTCTCCTTCTTTTTCATTAGATCTGGCATCATCCATTTGATTGAGATTCCGCACCATTAAACGGATTTGATTATACACAAGCATATTTGGGGACTTACATAGCCTTAGCGATCTAAACGAAATTCGTAGTATACGTTAAAACGAGAGCGTACATATAGAGAACGTCCAAATCTGACGTCTTTTGAGGAAGTTATTATTTTTCTAAGATTTAGCATAGCAATACAAAGTCCGAAAATCGAATTTTAGATCGATCGATTATTAGCCGACACAACCTAAACAAGAATTGAAGATCTCGTTAATAAGAGCTTAAAGATATAAAGACAGTCGAAAACGGATGTCGGATGACAACGTTATGAATTTTTAACGGACTTTAACTGTCTAAGCCTGTTAAAATAAAACTTTAAAAATATATTCGAAATTAGACAACAAAGTCTAAATGGAAGTTGTAGATCTTATCAATACCTACGTTTAGATATAAAGAATGTCAAAAATGGAGCTCGTATGCAAAAGTTATGAATTTTTTAAGAATGGTTGTTTTACGTGCGTCCTGCGCCACATGTCAACACCAGGCGAAGCCTTAGTGCCTACGCAAGTTCACGACGCGAAGGTAAATTTCGCGAGGTGAAGAGCCCCTGCTATAAATAGAGCCGAAAATCACTCCATTCCTCACACCTTTCAACACCATTCCCTCCCAAAACCCCTAAGGTCCTAAGACCTTTTCTCTAGCACCTCCTAGGTGTTAGTAGTGAGTCCCAGAGCGCCAGAAGTCCCCAAGAAGCTGTAATTTAGTGATTGATCCACTTACGGGGATGATGTCTAAGCTGTAATTTAGTGAGGTATTTAAAGTGGGGTTTCCAAACAGTTACTTCGTATACCAAACAGACCCTACCTCCGATATGATCCTACCTGGTTGTTCCTTACTTGATAGATCTTGAAGTAGACTTTGAGTTAATGAAAATCTAGACTAATAAATAGTCTCAATAAATAATAGACTAAGACTTAGAGATAATGATACTAGGTTTCGTCAAAGGAAAAGAAAATTATTAGAAGCGAAGAGTTGCCCGAATTTCGAATCGTCACTTTAACGAGTGCTTAGTCCCTTTCATGAACATGATTTTAATACAAATATTAAATATATGTTTATGTGTGAAATATTTGATATTGTCTGAAATACGTGTTAAGAGCATATTTGATAATATATGATGATTCAGGATACAAAATAAAGTTAAATTAATTAAGATGAATATCAAGTAGTATCCTCTTATGAGTATGGGTGAAATACACACGGAGGGTAGAACTTTAAAATTTGTCATTGATCCTAGAGCATGGATTAGACATAGTCATTCATCCCTATCCCGAGAGTATAGAGTGGGCATAGTCATTTGTCCTTGATCCGAGTGCATGGATTAGTCATACCTGATCCGGGAGTATGGATTAGGTGATCCGGGAGTATGGATTAGGTAAAGCTGTTAATTTTAGATCCAAGAGTATGGATCGTGTCGTTGTAAGGATCGACGAGGTGGGGTAAAATTACATATATGAGGTGAAATTGTATATTCCGAGTTCTAAAATATACATATGATATAACATTGTGGGATTGAAATCCTTATGTTTTAATATAAATAAAAATATATTTCTTCGGAAATGCGTTGATAATATTATTATCTTGTTTTTTTTGGAACAAATTCCGCAATACTATTTTTCAAATAGGATACTCTGATTTTTAAATAAACATAAACAAATCGATCTTTTATGGGCGTGAAAATGGAGTAGTCATAATATATATATATATATATATATATATATATATATATATATATATATATATATATATATATATATATATATATATATATATATATATATATATATATATATATATATATATAGGGTGTGGATCTGGGATGACTCAACAAATGGTGATGATTGCAAGCATAATCCTCCACCACTTACATTATCAAATGCACAAATGTCAAACTCAATACTTATACGTGATGTGTTCGCATGCGAGGCGCGTCCATGGAACGTGATTTAAGTGTTTTTTTAATATTGTTTTTAATATATGTTTTTAAAAACAACTATTTTTATAATTTTGTGAAGTATATATATACTCAGTTGTCAGATTTTTTATTTAATTTTTCGTTTTTTTTAATTTTTTACTTGATTTTTGTTTTTATTTTTTTTTTCATTTTTTCTTCATTTCTTTTTTATTTTTATAATAATGTCCTTACCCACATATTTCGATTTATTTATATTTGTTTTTTTTAAAATTTGTTTTGAAAATTTTTAAATTTTTTAATGTTTTTAGACTAAATATCGTTTGATTTTTTAATGTTTAACGGTTATCAAAAATTATAAATCATAAAAATATTGTGCATCATAATATTTTGAGGTCATATTATTTCTGGATCATAAATTTTTGGATTAAATTATTTGAATCATACTATTTTTTTAATCACATGATTTTAGATCAATAATATATTTAAGGGTAAATGGCACAAAAAACACTATTTTTACATAGAAATTCGATTTTGACACCGTGTTATTTTTTGTGTCAATTTTGACACTGTGTTTTCCAATTTGTTACAATTCTGACCACTTGACCGGTTAACCAGGTTACATGCTGACGTGGCATGATGACGTGTCAGTTTTGATGACGTGGCATACTGACATGATATGCTAACGTGTCAAAATTCATTTTTTTCCACAAAAAACACTAAGTTTTCACTTTTTTTCGATTTTGACACTAAGTTTAATTTTTTATTTCAATTTTGACACTATGTTTTTTTTGTTCCAATCGAACATCATTTATCAAATTTTGTTCAATTTTGTCTATTTTCCATTTGAAACCGTATAAATATATTTTTTTTATTACATTTTAAACCGTATAAACATATTTTTTTCGTTTAAAAACCACATTTTTATTTAAATACAAGGTGTTTTTTTTCTTACATTCAAAGCATTAGTTATATCATGAGAATCAAACTAACAATAAGCTTCTAATAAGATGTAAAAATTTGATGGGTTGACTTGATATCCAAATTTTGATCAACTACACGCCTATAAACCTCCAAACACGTTTTAAAGTTGCATATTAATATAAAATACAATTTTTATATAGCTAATACATATTTATACATAAAAATATGGTTTGAGTGTAAAAAAAATGTATTTATACAAAACTATGGTTTTTAAATGAAAAAAAAAACATATTTATACGGTTTTAATGTATTAAAAAAAATATTTATACGGTTTTAAATAGAAAATTGTCAACATTGAACAAAATTAGAAAAAATGATGTTCGATTGGAACAAAAAAAACATAGTGTCAAAGTTGAAAGAAAAAATTAAACGTAGTGTCAAAATCGAAAAAAAATGAAAACTTAGTGTTTTTTTGTGAGAAAAAAAAAATTCAATTTTGACACGTCAGCATATCATGACAGCATGCCACGTCATCAAAACTGACACGTCATCATGCCACGTCAGCATGCAACCTGGTTAACCGGTCAAGTGGTCAGAATTGTAACAAATTTGAAAACACAGTGTCAAAATTGACACAAAAAAAACACGGTGTCAAAATCGAATTTCTGTGTAAAAAGAGTGTTTTTTGTGTCATTTACCCTATATTTAATTAAATAAAGATTTTGTTCATAATAAATTATAGATCATTATATACTTAGAATCACTTAATTTTAAATTATGAAAGATATAATTATGGATCATAAAATATTTGAATCCAAATATTTTTATATCATAACAAATTAATGGTCATAAATATGTTAAATCATAATTTTTTTTAACATAAATATTTTAGATCATCTCATTTTGGATTATTTAATGTTCCACAGTTTTTAAACGAAAAACTCAAATTCTTTTAAAATAAAGTTTCGTATCTAAACAACCTAATTTAAAAAAAAAAATCAAAAAGTTTATAATATATGATATATAATAAACATTTAAAATGATTTTTAATTTGGAGATCATAAATTTCCTTGTCTTATCTGTTTTATAAAAAGTTATAACCATTTAAACAAAACGTTTGTCCCATTAACTATAATATTTTTGAATTTTGTTTACAAACTTACTAATATAGTTTTTCGAAAAACTCTATCATTTATTTTTTAAATTTGTATAAAAAAATTTGTTATATTTTTTAAAAATAATATTTCTTAAAATTAAAATATAAACTCTTCAAAATCACTTTTTAGAAAAATCTTTTTAAAAAATCACTAGTATATTATGTAAAAGTATCCCTTAAATTTTTATGAATTTTTAAGAATTATTTTTTGGGTTTTATTATAATTTTTTTTATTTCATAATTGTGTTCATTTTGCATGGAATTAAATTTAAAAAACTTTTGATTTTTTCAGATTTTTTTTTCAAATAAAAAAAATTATTACCGAAAAACAAAATGGGTGGAAAAAAAATAAACTCACCCAGTAAGAAAATGACATGTGACGCTAAAAATGGGGAGAGCGTAAGGAGAGTGACATCGCGTGTGAGAGACTAGCGAGGCTTGAGGGGGATTCTATTTTTAGACTTTTTTTTCATTTCAACGCTCCAACATTAAACTTTTTTGGAATATGTCAAAATACCGTATATAATGACAATAGCGTCATCTCATTTGGCGATATTTTGACAATAAATAAAATTAAATTTCATCAACTTATTCTTTTCAATGCTACAACAATGATTGGTCCCCATAGTTCTCACCAATTCTTGATATATATATATATATATATATATATATATATATATATATATATATATATATATATATATATATATATATATATATAACCACATCAAACATTTTGTAGGAGTTGGGAGGTGTCTCGGTTAATATACCACCTGCACAGACTTCCAAACGACATCATGTGTATTTGTACCTTGCAACATCAGAGTAGCGATAGTGACGTTTAGGGGTTTGTGTTTCGGGTGAGAGTTATGAACCGGCTAGAGTATTTGACCGACCGGACAAATAAGTAGTGAACGGATTGCATGGTCTTTCTATGTGAGGCTTGTTCCACATACGAAGGGGAATAAATGTTAAGTTGTCTTAAAATATTTTATCTAGTTTAGTTAACAAACTAGATTATAATCCGCGTTAAACGCGGGGAACTCATAAAACAACATAGAATTGTATATAGATATTACACAATAATTATAAAAAAAAATTATAGCTATTGGTGTTATTGAAATATGTATAAAATACACTGAAATTGATAAATATCTATAATCATTGAAGGAAATTTGTTTAGACAATATTTTTTGTTTTATTAGTTGAACGTATTTCTTCGTCACAAACAAAATCTTAGTTGATAATTCATGTCAATGCATGTCATTTCAACATCGTAATTTAAGTTCTTTTCATAATAAGACAATGCAGTTTAGAGAATCTACTCAAATTAAAGCATACTTTCGTTTTTTTATACCTAGATAGCAATTGCTTTGTATATGAATGACATTGTTATAAATTGATAGACTTTTCAAAATACAATATTATAATTAGGAAAAAAAATTTAGTAAGATGCTTAGGAAAAAAACCAGTGAAACTTAATTGTTATTTCTTGCAAATAAAAAACAGATATAAAAGAAATAATGATATAATCGTATATTGGTACACTTTATACAACTTACAAATTGTACATGCAATTTCTTTTTTTAATTTTTTTTATCAGTTTAACCTTTTTGCAATACAATATTATACCCAAAGCGACTCATTTTTTAGAATCGTATTAACTAATATATAAAAAATGATTACAAGAAATAACAACATAAACTTAATTATTTTTGTAATATAGAATCCTACTTTAAGTTCTTTCTATTTCAACAATGTACTTTCAGTTTTATTATTAAGACATTACGAATTATAGGATTTTAATTTTATATTTTTCTACAGTGAAAATTGATTTGTATATATAGATGACATTTAATAAATGGATAGATTTTCCAAAGTACAACTATATAATAAACAAGTCAATGAAAGTGCATTGTTATTTCTTACATCCAAACCAAATCTTACATTTTTCTACCAGTTATAATCTTTTTTTGTTTTGAAAAGATTATTAATCAAATTTAAGAAAAGGGTCTTTAATTTTAACATAAAAATCAAAACTTTTACTAAGGAGAATAAAAATGGAAAGTCAAAAATGGTATGTGATTTTCATGTACCATATTTGATGAGTTTTATAGAGTTTGTTTGAATAAGAACTTGTCTCTTATCAAGATAAGTAAGAACAAACTGAAACCAACAAAGAGCTTCAGTTAATCTACGTAGCATCTTCCAACATTGATTATGTCAGATACAATGAGACTTTAAATTGTTACCTTGTGTTTATGCTATCAAATTGGTAGTTATTACCAACAATTTTGAACAAACCATAAGTTAAATTATAGTGGCATATTGACGAACACCAAATTTTATGTCAAATCCTTGAATTTAGGAAAAAGGGGAAGACCGGTTATATAGCAAGAGAAATAGACAGACTGAAAAACATTACCTGAAGAAGTTGTCGGAGGTGTAATAGTCGATCCCGAATGGAGGCAGAGACGCTAGTGACGGCAATGGTAGGGAAGAAGGAAGCTTCAACATATCGGGATGGAGGATTTGTGTGTCTGTGTGTGCGCATTGATAAGAAGAAAAAAACATAGACTCAATTAGAATTAGGGCACTTCCGTCTTATTCAATTTAATTTTGGTGAGATTTATTAGTCTTTATTACATTTCCTAAATTTAATATAAGTTACGTTTTATAAAATTGGTTGACAATATTAAAATTTTTATAACCGGAAATTCAAAATTTAATATATGGAAACCTTTTATTGAAATTAAATACATTCCATTTGGGAAGATGATGTCAGCAACTTGATCTAAGGGTGGAAAAAATAGGATTAAAACACAATCAAGTGTCATAATTGTTTAAGATTATGTCATAAGGTTTCTCTTTTAATAATATTTAGAGATAAGTAAAATAGTTATCCTAATTAAAAATCATAAATACAAATATAAATATAAAATAAATAAACTAATATATAACAATTAGCTAAAAAAATAATTTATAATAAGTAAAATAATTATCCTAATTAAAACAAATCAAAAATTTGCAATAAAAATAAATTTTATTAGATTTTGGTTTGGTTTATGGTCAGAAACATAGATAAAACCAAATCAATAAGCAACAAAACCCATGGTAACTTTTTTTTGTGTGAACCAAATAGTAAAAAACAATTTATACAAAACTCACCCATTGTTTATAAGAATATGGATTTTGATTTAAGCACAAAATGAAAATAACAATAAAAGATGTTTCGTTGGATAACTCCGAGATTCCTGCCAAAAATAGATATTAAGAAAGTTTACAGTTTGATACGATGGAATTGGAGAAAGGAATGAAATGACTGATTCTTAGCAATCCTTCTCAGAATCCCGCAAATGAGCGCACCCCCAAATTCAAATTCAAATATGTAGTAAGAAGTAAAGATTAAAAAACAAAAAAGGTTACGACCATCTCATAAATAATAACAATGTAGGATTGTTAAAAAGAAAGACTAACCTAGAATCAATTTTCTGTTTCAACATTTGTTCGCTCTCTAATATCCTAATGGTAACAGAAAATTCTGACGTTGATGAGTGCTAATTTCTGAAACTTTAGTGTTTCATCTTCAATTCAGAAAATCAAAAGTGCGTCAAAGTTACATAACCAATTTTCAAATCGATTAAAACATACATAACCAATTTTATCATTATTATTATTACCAACGATTTTGAACAAACCATAAGTTAAGTTAAAGTGACATATTGACGAACACCGAATTTTATGTCAAATCCTTGAATTTAGGAAAAAGGGGAAGACCGGTTACATAGCAAGAAATTTGACAGACTGAAAACATTACCTGAAGAAGTTGTCGGAGGTGTAATAGTCGATCCCGAGTGGAGGCAGAGTCGCTAATGACGGCAATGGTAGGGAAGAAAGAAGCTTCAACATATCGGGATGGAGGATTTGTGTGTCTGTGTGTGCGCATTGATAAGAAGAAAAAAACATAGACTCAATTAGAATTAGGGCACTTCCGTCTTATTCAATTTAATTTTGGTGAGTTTTAGTAGTCTTTATTACATTTTCTAAATTTAATATAAGTTACGTTTTATAAAATTGGTTGACAATATTAAAATTTTTATAACTGGAAATTCAAGATTTAATATATGAAAACCTTTTATTGAAATTAAATATATTCCATTTGGGGAAGATGATGTCAGCAACTTGATCTAAGGGTGGAAAACATAGGATTAAAACACAATCAAGGGTCATAATTTTTTAAGATGATGTCATAAGGTTTCTCTTTTAATAATATTTAGAGATAAGAAAAATAGTTATCCTAATTAAAAAGCATAAATACAAATATAAATATAAAATAAATAAAATAATATATAACAATTAGCTAAAAAAAATAATTTATAATAAGTAAAATAATTATCCTAATTAAAACAAATCAAAAATTTGCTAGAAAAATAAATTTTATTAGATTTTGGTTTGGTTTATGGTCAGAAAGATAGATAAAACCAAATCAATAAGCAACGAAACCCATGGTAACTTTTTTTATTTGAACTAAATAGTAAAAAACAGTTTATACAAAACTCACCCATTGTTTATAAGAATAAGGATTTTGATTTAAGTACAAGATGAAAATAACAATAAAAGATGCTTCGTTGGATAACTCCGAGATTCCTGCCAAAAATAAATATTAAGAAAGTTTACAGTTTGATACGATGGAATTGGGGAAAGGAATGAAATGACTGATCCTTAGCAATCCTTCTCAGAATCCCGCAAATGAGCACAACTCCAAATTCAAATTCAAATAAGTAGTAAGAAGTAAAGATTAAAAACCAAAAAAGGTCACGACCATCTCATAAATAATAACAATGTAAGATTGTTAAAAATAAAGACTAACCTAGAATCAATTTTATGTTTCAACATTTGTTCACTCTCTAATATCCTAATGGTAACAGAAAATTCTGACGTTGATGAGTGCAAATTTCTAAAACTTCAGTGTTTCATCTTCAATTCAGAAAATCAAAAGTGCGTCAAAGTTATATAACCAATATTCAAATCTATTGAAACATACATAACGAATTTTATCATTATTACTATTACCAACTATTTTCAACAAACCATAAGTTAAATTATAGTGACATATTGACAAACACCAAATTTTATGTTAAATCCTTGAATTTAGGAAAAAGGGCAAGACCGATTACATAGCAAGAGAAATAGACAGACTGAAAATATTACCTGAAGAAGTTGTCGGAGGTGTAATAGTCGATCCCGACTGGAGGCAGAGACGCTAATGACGGTAATGGTAAGGAAGAAAGAAGCTTCAACATATCGGGATGGAGGAATTGTGTGTCTGTGTGTGCGCATTGATAAGAAGAAAAAAACATAGACTCAATTAGAATTAGGGCACTTCCGTCTTATTCAATTTAATTTTGGTGAGTTTTATTAGTCTTTATTACATTTCCTAAATTTAATATAAGTTACGTTTTATAAAATTGGTTGAAAATATTAAAATTTTTATAACCGGAAATTCAAGATTTAATATATGGAAACCTTTTATTGAAATTAAATACATTCCATTTGGGGAAGATGATGTCAGCAACTTAATCTAAGGGAGGAAAACATATGATTAAAACACAATCAAGGGTCATAATTGTTTAAGATGATGTCATAAGGTTTCTCTTTTAATAATATTTAGAGATAAGTAAAATAGTTATCCTAATTAAAAAGCATAAATACAAATATAAATATAAAATAAATAAAATAATATATAACAATTAGCTAAAAAAAATAATTTATAATAAATAAACTAATTATCCTAATTAAAACAAATCAAAAATTTGCAAGAAAAATAAATTTTATTAGATTTTGGTTTGGTTTATGGTCAGAAAGATAGATAAAACCAAATCAATAAGCAACGAAACCCATGGTAACTTTTTTTATTTGAACTAAATAGTAAAAAACAGTTTACACAAACTCACCCATTGTTTATAAGAATAAGGATTTTGATTTAAGCACAAGATGAAAATAACAATAAAAGATGCTTCGTTGGATAACTCCGAAATTCCTGCCAAAAATAAATATTAAGAAAGTTTACAGTTTGATACGATGGAATTGGGGAAAGGAATGAAATGACTGATCCTTAGCAATCCTTCTCAGAATCCCGCAAATGAGCACAACTCCAAATTCAAATTCAAATAAGTAGTAAGAAGTAAAGATTAAAAACCAAAAAAGGTCACGACCATCTCATAAATAATAACAATGTAAGATTGTTACAAATAAAGACTAACCTAGAATCAATTTTATGTTTCAACATTTGTTCACTCTCTAATATCCTAATGGTAACAGAAAATTCTGACGTTGATGAGTGCAAATTTCTAAAACTTCAGTGTTTCATCTTCAATTCAGAAAATCAAAAGTGCGTCAAAGTTATATAACCAATATTCAAATCTATTGAAACATACATAACGAATTTTATCATTATTACTATTACCAACTATTTTCAACAAACCATAAGTTAAATTATAGTGACATATTGACAAACACCAAATTTTATGTTAAATCCTTGAATTTAGGAAAAAGGGCAAGACCGATTACATAGCAAGAGAAATAGACAGACTGAAAATATTACCTGAAGAAGTTGTCGGAGGTGTAATAGTCGATCCCGACTGGAGGCAGAGACGCTAATGACGGTAATGGTAAGGAAGAAAGAAGCTTCAACATATCGGGATGGAGGAATTGTGTGTCTGTGTGTGCGCATTGATAAGAAGAAAAAAACATAGACTCAATTAGAATTAGGGCACTTCCGTCTTATTCAATTTAATTTTGGTGAGTTTTATTAGTCTTTATTACATTTCCTAAATTTAATATAAGTTACGTTTTATAAAATTGGTTGAAAATATTAAAATTTTTATAACCGGAAATTCAAGATTTAATATATGGAAACCTTTTATTGAAATTAAATACATTCCATTTGGGGAAGATAATGTCAGCAACTTAATCTAAGGGAGGAAAACATATGATTAAAACACAATCAAGGGTCATAATTGTTTAAGATGATGTCATAAGGTTTCTCTTTTAATAATATTTAGAGATAAGTAAAATAGTTATCCTAATTAAAAAGCATAAATACAAATATAAATATAAAATAAATAAAATAATATATAACAATTAGCTAAAAAAAATAATTTATAATAAATAAACTAATTATCCTAATTAAAACAAATCAAAAATTTGCAAGAAAAATAAATTTTATTAGATTTTGGTTTGGTTTATGGTCAGAAAGATAGATAAAACCAAATCAATAAGCAACGAAACCCATGGTAACTTTTTTTTATTTGAACTAAATAGTAAAAAACAGTTTACACAAACTCACCCATTGTTTATAAGAATAAGGATTTTGATTTAAGCACAAGATGAAAATAACAATAAAAGATGCTTCGTTGGATAACTCCGAAATTCCTGCCAAAAATAAATATTAAGAAAGTTTACAGTTTGATACGATGGAATTGGGGAAAGGAATTAAATGACTGATTCTTAGCAATCCTTCTCAGAATCACGCAAATGAGCACAACTCCAAATTCAAATTCAAATATGTAGTAAGAAGTAAAGATTAAAAAACAAAAAAGGTCACGACCATCTCATAAATAATAACAATGTAAGATTGTTACAAATAAAGACTAACCTAGAATCAATTTTCTGTTTCAACATTTGTTCACTCTCTCATATCCTAATGGTAACAGAAAATTCTGACGTTGATGAGTGCAAATTTCTAAAACTTCAGTGTTTCATCTTCAATTCAGAAAATCAAAAGTGCGTCAAAGTTACATAACCAATTTTCAAATCGATTAAAACATACATAACCAATTTTATTATTATTACTATTACCAACGATTTTCAACAAACCATAAGTTAAATTATAGTGACATATTGACGAACACCAAATTTTATGTCAAATCCTTGAATTTAGGAAAAAGGGGAAGACCGGTTACATAGCAAGAGAAATAGACAGACTGAAAATATTACCTGAAGAAGTTGTCGGAGGTGTAATAGTCGATCCCGACTGGAGGTAGAGACGCTAATGATGGCAATGGTAGGGAAGAAAGAAGCTTCAACATATCGGGATGGAGGATTTGTGTGTCTGTGTGTGTGCATTGATAGAAGAAAAAAACATAGACTCAATTAGAATTAGGGCACTTCCATCTTATTCAATTTAATTTTGGTGAGTTTTATTAGTCTTTATTACATTTCCTAAATTTAATATAAGTTACGTTTTATAAAATTGGTTGACAATATTAAAATTTTTATAACTGGAAATTCAAGATTTAATATATGAAAACCTTTTATTGAAATTAAATATATTCCATTTGGGGAAGATGATGTCAACAACTTGATCTAAGTGTGGAAAACATAGGATTAAAACACAATCAAGGGTCATAATTGTTTAAGATGATGTCATAAGGTTTCTTTTTTAATAATATTTAGAGATAAGTAAAATACTTATCCTAATTAAAAATCATAAATACAAAT